>NW_027412533.1:8824398-9461798 GCF_025532065.1 Leptinotarsa decemlineata | reverse complement strand
GAGATTTTCCGGCATACCATTAGCAGCTAATGCTTTTCGATAGATGACACAATGCGTACTTTGGCATTCAAGAGCAACTACCTTGGTTTTTGCTGCCAGTCCTGTCAATTTTCCTGACATAGCTTTTGCCCCATCTGTACACAAGCCAATACACTTGAACCAGGAAATGCCAATTTTGAGCACATATTCATCAATTACCTTAGAAATGAGTTCCGCTGTGATATTTGATTCAAGTGGTTTGCAGAAAAAAACTCTTTTATCACCTCTTCATTATAATCAAATCACACGAAAACAAGTAGCTGCGCCATGTTTGTAATATCAGTGCTTTCGTCAACTTGAAGTGCAAAATAAGTGCATTTTTGGAGTTTCAAAGGCCAGTTGTTCTTCAATATTATTAGACATATCGTCAATTCGTCTTTTTACTGTGTTATTTGACAGTGGTATTTTTTAAATTTCTTTGGCTGCCTTTCCTCCTAACACGGCTTGAACCATATCCACAGCGGCCGGCAGTAAAAGCGTCTCACCTTTTGAGGCTTTCCATCTTTTGCAATTCAAGACATACACACATTGAGGAATAGAAATGTAACTGGTTTAAGTCCCTACCTTCACTGTAAAATCGTACTATAAATAGCTTTCATCGTATTTACGATTGGCCGGTACTTTAAGTTTTTAAGCACAATCTTTTGAAGTAGAAGAGGACGTCAGAAATCGTTTCATAGTTCAGTTTTCTTCAGAATTAATTATTATAATACCCACAACGCCAAGTGTAATGCCAAGTGAAAGTGCAAGACAATCCTTTTAAAGACCTACAGGTAAAAAATCAAACACCCTTTATTTACCAATTGTACTATCTGGGGACTCCTAGGTAAAATTCCTGTGTTTTATTGTTTTATTACCTAGGAATTCACATCACTCACCCGTACCACCTGAAACGTTCCCGCGTACCACTGGTAGTACGCGTACCACCAGTTGGGAACCCCTGATTTAGACCATTCAAAAGTAAATCTTGAACTCTTCCGTAGCTTGCTGTCTGCCATCGATCAAGTCTGTCCACATACTATGCAACAATTTATAGATCCAAGTCGGACCGGATGAGGTGCCCGTGTTGACAAAAGGTACTTGGTCGTTCTTGGAATTTTTACCCACTCTCCTGTCTTTCATCCTAATGTTATAAGGTGGATAGTCAAATTTCCTCACAAAATCACACATTCCGACTATATTCGGGCGGACTTTCCTCTCTCATTCGAAGAGATGTTTTTGCAACATGTTTTCGCACAAACATTTGGAAAATCGAATTGATGTAGCAGAAATTGTTCTGTTCAATCAAACCCTTTGGCTACAAACTCACTGCCCTACTCTCGATCGTGTATGAAGATAGAAACTTGCCCATCCTGCAACAGTCAGAATCCACGAACTGGTCGATTCTTCCACTATGCATACATTAGTATATTCAATGCCAAAATATCAGCTTATATCTGACAGGTCTGTGTTCTTAGACTGAAAAACTTTTCTATTGACAAATGACAATCATAAATATGGTCTATAAACCTGTCAATAACCAGTCGGCCAAAGCACCATTTTTTCGCTTGAGCTGAAATCATTTAGAAACTTATTGAGTGATCATATTTGCTGATCACACTGTGCACAAAACAATATGAGAATTAACACAAATCCAGTTGTGGAGAGAAGTTCTAAATAATCCAATGAAATGAACTGTTTTAGCTTGAGAAAAATCAAAAGAATTAAAAAATAAATGGCCATTTTTAGAGATGAATATCACACTGAAAAGTTTTGATTGCGTCTGCTTTACATCTGCAACTTGGAACTTTTTGTCTGAAGATCATATTGCCTAACTCAATGTAGCCATCTTTTCAAGACAAAAAGTTTTCAAAGTTATTCTTGCAGACATTTTCCTTTGTCTGTGGAAACAATATAGAAGTGATAACAATGCAAAATGAATGATATTAATTCTGGCAGTTTCGTAAATTTCTTGAAAATGAACGAGAAATATTTAGAATACATTTAGCAGTACAAATTGAGTCATCCAAAGGGACGTTAGATCAAGAACCTTTTAATCAAGGAAGGGTATAATTTCTTGTAAATGCAATTATCGGCCAGACTCTTGCATCTAATTCACTCTACTGAAATGATAGGGTGCTACAGGAACTGCATAATTAACTGTAACTTCACACTACCCCAAGCTGAATTGATTATCATGAATAATTAGAGAAGGTAAGATTTTACTAGGTCAATTATGGTTATTTATTGCATACACGTGGATAATATTCTGTAATAGTGTACATAAATTATAAACATCTCGAACAGAGTGAATTTTTTGAGAAATTTGATGAATTTCAAAAAAGACAAAAAAGATGATTTCCAGTCGGAGCTGAACTATTCAAGTGAATGTGAATTGTACTTAATATTTTCAGTAGACGTTGACTCAGTTTCCAATTATACTATTCATTATAATAATCACAAATCTTCAAATTATGGGTTATAAAAACAAAAAAGGCTTGATAATGAGTGTCCTTTGAGCCCCATACCAACTGAAATGTTTGTGGGCATCTTGCAAAATATTCATTCATTGGTAGGCGACGCGACGTTATAGCCTGTTTCACATGTAGGTACCCATCTACAATAATAGTAGTCATTGCTCCAATACATAAATTCCTTTCACCATAACAAAATTTTACGACAGAACTTGAAACCAACAATTCGATAAACTTTTTGGACCTGACAGTCATAGAAAATTACAATAAACATTATTTCGCAAATTATCACATTCCAATCCATACAGACTATCAACAATCATTTTAATTACCCTCATCAACACAAAATTTAGGCCTACTACAGCATGATCCACAGATTATCCCATCTTATTCAAGTGATGACCTACTCATTTTGTATATTGAATATAGCGTAAAGAAAATAACTTTTTTCTAATTTCTACTGAGCTTTTTATTTGTTAAAACCGGTTTTGGTTTATCTAACCATTCTCAAGTAACTAACTTGTTCGACTGATGACCCATTTATTTTGTAGAAGTTCATTAATTCTTCAACGAAAGTCTTTTTTTTTTCTTTTTTTTTGTGGAGAAAAAAATCAGTTTTTTATCGACCTTTTTTTTGGGTAATGGTTACCTTCCACAATCTGAAAAAATATAAAAATTATAATGGAGAACTTTATACAAGTGTAGAAGGGCAAACTTTTTAGTTTACCCCGATAAGTTACTGCGTAAAAATCAAAGTATTTTTCACAAAGAAAAATCTTCTATTTATCAGTAACTTGTCGTATTTCACAATTTTGCTTATCAAAAAAAATATTAAGAAATTATACTTATCTTTTACGTTTCGGAGGCCAAAATCTGCCTCCGTCTTCAGAAATGGATAAAAATTCGAATAAATATGCAGTTATTCCTTCTTTGAGAGCTTATTTCTTTACTTCTTCGACAGATGTCAAAGAAGTTTTGAAATATGAAATTATGTCAATGTTGTTGATTGACAACTGAAATATTCGATGTAATACAAGGTACTCTCCGATATCAGTTTGTTGTCATTTCGCCACTATCCAAAGTTTTCTTCAAGATGGGTAGCCAAGTACGATTTATTTCTAAGGAGCTATTCGAGATACAATTCTATCCAGACATGAGAATATACGCTGATTCTTTTAGCTTACGTCTCTTAGAATGAGGCTCATTGGTAATCTTTCCTGTCCTATTCCATTCCACCCGATGTTCACCGTCTGATTTTAAAATGTGTCCTGATAATTTTGATCCTGTCAATTGTCTATTTTTTATATAATCTCGATGTTCATTCTCACGCACTTTCAATGGTCTTGAGGTTTCACCAATGTAACTTTCACCACAAGAACAAGGTATTTTATAAATACAATTTTTTGTTTTTTCTTCAGTGTTGTTGGGTTTTGTATGTGTGAGTATAGATCTCAGTGTATTTTTTGTTCTGAAAGTAGTTCTAATATCATATCTATTTCCAATTCGTCTTATTTTTTCAGATAGTCTTGGAATGTAAGGTATAACGTTAGTTGTAAAAGGTGTAAATTCAACAATAAATTCAATAGAAAATAAAGAGTCAATTAAAAACCAAACAAACATACAAACAGCTTCACAAATTCAACAACATCCAACTCAACAATTACCGACTCAACATCCAACGACACCTTTTATAACTAACGTTATACCTTACATTCCAAGACTATCTGAAAAAATAAGACGAATTGGAAATAGATATGATGTTAGAACTACTTTCAGAACAAAAAATACACTGAGATCTATACTCACACATACAAAACCCAACAACACTGAAGAAAAAACAAAAAATTGTATTTATAAAATACCTTGTTCTTGTGGTAAAAGTTACATTGGTGAAACCTCAAGACCATTGAGAGTGCGTGAGAATGAACATCGAGATTATATAAAAATAGACAATTGACAGGATCAAAATTATCAGAACACATTTTAAAATCAGACGGTGAACATCGGGTGGAATGGAATAGGACAGGAAAGATTACCAATGAGCCTCATTCTAAGAGACGTAAGCTAAAAGAATCAGCGTATATTCTCATGTCTGGAGAGAATTGTATCTCGAATAGCTCCTTAGAAATAGATCGTACTTGGCTACCCATCTTGAAGAAAACTTTGGATAGTGGCTAAATGACAACAAACTGATGTCGGATAGTACCTTGTATTACATCGAATATTTCAGTTGTCAATCAACAACATTGACATAATTTCATATTTCAAAACTTCTTTGACATCTGTCGAAGAAGTAAAGAAATAAGCTCTCAAAAAAGGAATAACTGCATATTTATTCGAATTTTTATCCATTTCTGAAGACGGAGGCAGATTTTGGCCTACGAAACGTAAAAGATAAGTATAATTTCTTAATATTTTTTTTGATAGCCAAAATTGTGAAATACGACAAGTTACTGATAAATAGAAGATTTTTCTTTGTGAAAAATACTTTGATTTTTACGCAGTAACTTATCGGGGTAAACTAAAAAGTTTGCCCTTCTACACTTGTATAAAGTTCTCCATTATAATTTTCATTAATTCATTATTAAAGTGAACCGAAACCGGCCGAAATAAATGAAAAATTTAGTTGTAATCAGACAAAACTTATATTTTCTTTATTCTATAATCTCCATGTTAACAGATACTTTAAATAATGAAATAAATTCAATGAAACATATGGCAGTTGATGACAACTTCAATCCCCATTTGTTTGAAGGTGATTGACAATGTTTCGTGATGAATTTCACTAGTTCGGACTTCCATTGTCTATTATATAAAATGATTTGAAATCCCTGAAACAAGTAAAAAAAGAATAATTAAAAAAGAATAGTTGAAAATAACAATTATATTAAGCAACAATAAACCTGAAATGAAATGATAGTAAAATAACCTACAAGTAAAAATATAATAATTGAATAAATAAAAATTAAAGGAATGCAAAAAGAAAATAATAAAAATAAAAAAGTGTAGAGATTCCAAGTCACGTTAGTTCACGACGTTTCGATTGTTGGTATCTACAATCGGTATCTACAATCTGGGTCATCACCCAGTCATCACCCGAAGACGATTGTAGATACCAACAATCGAAACGTCGTGAACTAACGTGACTTGGAATCTCTACACTTTTTTATTTTTATTATTTTCTTTTTGCATTCCTTTAATTTTTATTTATTCAATTATTATATTTTTACTTGTAGGTTATTTTACTATCATTTCATTTCAGGTTTATTGTTGCTTAATATAATTGTTATTTTCAACTATTCTTTTTTAATTATTCTTTTTTTACTTGTTTCAGGGATTTCAAATCATTTTATATAATAGACAATGGAAGTCCGAACTAGTGAAATTCAATCCCCATATCACATCCTCGACAAAATACTATTCGAGCAGGCCATTAAACAAGTATACTATCACATTGTAGATAATACTAGCACTTTCAAAACGATGATATATGTATATAGAAAATGCTTCAGAGGAGATAAAAGTAGACTACTAACTAAACAGTATATCAACATAGCATACAAGACTGATAACACTAACAAACAAGTCAAACTTTGACAAGGTGTCCACAAGCTAAAATGTAGCTTGTTTATTGAAATAACATCTGAAAATTTCCAAATGAGAATCTTCAAAAACAAAATAACTACGACATTAAATTAAGATGAGTTAGGTTAGGTCAAAAGTGAGTGGGTCTATTCTACCCTACACCGCAACCTGCAAGGGTTTTTTTGTGATTCACTCCTACTCATACTCAACCAAATGAACCCAGATTCCTAACTAAGTCAATTAGTTTATATGGTAGGTGATCTTTAAGGTCCGATGGTAAGAATGCGGCTCTAAAAACTCTAAAAACCTGATTCGGTTCGCAGCGTGGCAGTCACAAAGTATCTGCTCTGCTGTCTCATCATTTTCGTAACAGAGACGACACACACTGTCTCCCGATAGCCTGAGTCTCTGCATATGATGATTCAGACCACAGTGACCTATGAGAAGGCCTGTTAGAAATCGTAGTTCATCCCTACTGTAGTGAAACTGTTTGGTTTCAAGGTTCGAAGAGTGACTGTACGCCTTGGAGTGAGCCAATTCTGGAAAATTTCGCCAGAAGTCAATAAATCGTCTTGTCGTCTAAGTGTTCCATGTTCGTTTGGCAAAGCCTAGAGCGATATGATAGGTTTAGGTAAGTAATAACCTAATACAACTGATGATAATCACAGAAGTATTTATGTTTGTATCAAGATCAGCTTTAAAATTATTTCTTGTTTGGTAAATATGTATGAAGCCAAAGCAATAATTGGACATTGATCCAGAGCGAACAAAATTATCTTTCCAGAGTTTTGTTATCGATTCAACATACATCCTCTAACCTCTTCCATTTGAAAAGGCGGCATTCAAAGAAATATACGAATACGCATCTGCCACGCTATAATTTAAAATCCGCATAGCATATGCTCCTCGCTCTTTTCTCTACGTGAATATGGCCTTGACAAAACGTCTGCGGCTTCTCGGAAATGTAAGGATGAACTGTATCTGATATTTCTAAGGAAGTAATTTGAGACTCTGGTGATGTGGAAAAGAATTGATAGGGCTGAGTTCGCATGGCTATCGATTCGTGAAGACAAACTTGGAGGCGGAAGTATTCGTTTTTAGTTGAACGATAGAGATAGAAACGAAATGATCGCGGAGAAGTGTGATTAATATACTCGTTCTAGGATCAGGTTCAGTTGTTATCACTGTATCACTGAAAAATAATTAGGAAATTATATTTTCATAACACTAAAAACTGATTTCAAAAACTACACCTTACGATTTGATCTCCACAAACTTCATTTGAAAAATATATCACAACATGTTTTGCTAAAACATTGGCTTTTTCAAATGATATATCTCCACAAACTTTATTTGATAAATATATCACAACATGTTTCGCTAAGACATTAGCTTTTTCAAGTGATATATAACTTTAAAGTGATTTATCAGTTGAAAAAGCTAATGTCTTAGCGAAACATGTTGTGATATATTTTTCAAATGAAGTTTGTGGAGATCAGATCGTGAGGTGTCATTTTTGAAATAACTATGGATCTTCATCAAGTAACGGCCGAATCAATCAGAGAAAACTGATTTGTTCAATTCTGAATGTTATATTCGATAACATTAATGATATAGAGTCAGCCATAATGAATGATGGGTCAGTCGATGAAACAGTGAACGGAGAATATACCAGCAGCCATGAGATTTAGTGGGTTTTCACACAATTGTGTACCGAAAATAACTGTGGAAAAATGAGATATAAATAGCTTTGAGGGAACATAATAGATCTAGTTCCAGCTCAGATGAGATAACCCTCACAACAGAAAGTTTTACATTGAAAGGTTCAGTCTGAACAAGACAGATTTGCCTAACATATACATGATTTTGAGAGCATATAACTTTCATAGAACTATTGTAATGTTCATATCGAAGACTGGGAAATGTTTACTAAATGAATCAACGTCTCACCGTATAGAAGTCTTGCGTTTATTCTTCTGATATTGATAGGGAATGAAGGTTCCTCACAAATCTAGTTCAATCCCAGAGATGACATTCACAAAAGAAAGTGCAACTCGAAAGATTCAACCCAAACAAGACAGAACTTTTTCGACTTGCATTCACATGATTTAGAGCAGGGGTGCTCAAACCGTCGATCGCGAGTGCCTTTCGAGTCGATCTCGAGAAAAAAATGTCGATATGAAATTATTCACAGGTTTCGTTCCAGTAGATATATCACTAGAACAAAATGGAATGAATAAAGTACTACTCATCGTAATAACCCCCTACTAGCGGCAAAAGGCGGCTTCATCGAAGGAACGCGCGGTACTTGTCAAAGAAAAGCCACGGCGATTCCCGATTTCTCTAGAAACTTTGGGCGGCGTGTTTGGCGGGAACATTCGAGACTTCATTCTCGCCGATATAAATGAATAAATGCTGAGGACATGCAGTGCCACGCTTCAACATCCAAAATCACTCTTTAGTTAAATTTAGACACTACAGCTCGTTTGTTTTATAAGAACCAATAAACTCGCAATTTTGAATAATAATGAGTTTTTTCATTGACATTTTAGAGCAGACCTATACTTACTTTGACTAAAAAAAATGCATATTGTGCGGAAAAGTAATATATATGCCACGATACACCCTACCTAGACGAAAATCCTGCATCACACATACTTGCAGCCTCTCAGAATCGATCGATCGTAGTCTAACAAAATTGAGGTAGATCGCCAACAGTTCAAGAGCACTCCTGATCTAGAGAGCAAGGCAGAACTCTAGTGGGATCCATATCAAAGACTGGGAAATGTTTATTGAATGAATCGATGTGTCATTGTACAATCAGCTTCACTTTCGTTTCTCTGATGACAATAGAAAAAACAATTCCAAAGAAAACAAACAGTTATGTTTTCACAGATCACTTGAAGCAAAATATACATGCCTCACTATTTACTTCGATGCAATTACATATAGTGAGGTAGTATACTTAAAGATGGCTGTAAATCAAATTATCTAATAGGACAATTCGTTCACACTTGGCTCAACTCAGTGAAGGTTAATGGACTCACACCCATCAAAATAAAACTATTCTCCTGGCTAATGCCACGAAGGGCGTTGGATTATATCCGACAGGTGTCAGTGCAGAATTTTTCACAAAAGTAATTCTTGCTAATGCTGCTGGCGATACAACTGCCGAAATCGATTTTCTATTATTGGAACAAGCACACTTGCAGACCGGTTTCGGGTTATTTGGTCTCTCGTTAGTGCAAGGTTGTGTCCATAATCAACATGAAATCGATTATTTTCCATAATTAATAATTTAGTTTCATTCTGAGTATCATTTCTCGAACTAGGCTGAAGCGAACGACAAACAACATAATTGTTAGTCCATCAACCAACAGTGTAGTTGAGTTGAGACTGGCTTGAATGAATTTTTTTAGATAATTTTGTTGCGAATACTTTTCATTGAGTTGAGGAAAATGAAATCAATCATCGTTGACCTTCACAAAAAGCTACGTCTCTGAAAACGTTTATTTCATGTCATTGTGTTTTTTTCTCTGTAGTCGATTGTTCATCCACCTGTATAGGTTCCGTATGGAATTCCAGCCTTTCATCAGTCTTTCGAATCATTGCTTGATATGAAAGCTTGGGTTGTTAGCTGCATAACCCCTAATTCATCAACCAGGGATTTATTCAGTCCGTCAGTCAACTAATTCAGTTGTTCCATGGTTTAATTTTTAGTTTTTCCATAATTGTTCCTCTTCGGTGTTTTTTTGAAGTCTTCAAAATCCAGCAGATATTATATCTGAACTTCGGATTTACTGTACGGAGTTATTACTTGAGATATGAAGGAATTAATTTCCAACATTCTACGATTTAAATGTTGTCATTCAAAAGTCTGCATGTTGAAAAAATGCTGATTCATACTGTGTAAAGATGATCTCTCTGGAAAGGAATATAATTATTGCTTTCGCTAGAATATTTAGCTTTGAATAAACGGATAACAAAACTGTTCGGGCATAGCTTTACATTTCAAGGTAATACTGATGACATGGAAGCAAGTACGATACAGTCATTTCAGGACTTATGAAAAACAACTTGTGCCACACAATGAGACTGCGAAAATTACTCAATGTAATTTCAGTGTCATTGAATTCAAAGATATCAAAGTCATAGTACTGGAAAATAGAAAATTTTACGGCGATCCACAATATGGTTAGTTGGTGAGTGGAACCTATTTATTTTTCATATTGTTGAGATTTGATAACAATATGTCAATTTCAAAACAAACACTGCTACCAAACAGCAGAACTGCAATAGTCTTCTCCATGCACGTTACATTAACCAAGTTAGTGTATCCAGGAGATGAAGTAGACTAGTAGAAAGTAGACGATGCTGATTCATTTGTTGCAACCCGCGTCGAAAAGAATGTTGTAGTTTTGTTTTTGGGAGTACTGCTTGTTTCGTATCTATTCTACGACAGAGGTTTCAGTTTAACCTTTCAATATTCAAGGTAATTTACCTCATTGTAAAAATCCAAGTAGTCACTGGTGTCGCTGTTCATAGTTATCATTCCACATTCTGATATTTCCGGTGGTTCCCAAAAATTATGAAAAGTATGTGTCAGAGCAATTTGAATTGGAATTTCAAAAACTACACCTCACGATTTGATCTCCACAAACTTTATTTGAAAAAATATAATCACAACATGTAGTTTTTGAAATTACTTTGGATCTTCATCAAGTAACGACCGAATCAATCAGAAAAAAAAATCAGTGAATTGAAATTACTGTAGCGTTATTTATTGGAGTTGTTTGATGCTTCCTTGTTGAACGTTTTCAATAACACTCCACTGTGAGATTTTTACAAAACAATATACAAAACCTGAACTTGCCGAAATCCATCTTCATTTCGTTCAGGTTTGGAGACCAGCTCCCCTACCCTTTTGGCTGATCATTGGCCTTGAGAGGGCCAATGGGTACATGACTGATGGGTGACGGCATGAAGTCCTTAGACATCAGTGCCGCCCTTCACGGGATACCCCTACCTGGCTGGGGTGGGATGGATGAAAGAGTTATTCATCCTTTAACGGGGGACATGAGGGCCTCATTCGACAGAGTGTCGGGGCCTTCTATATCGGGAGGGGTCGTCTACAGCATAGTCTGTGGCTTCCCTAACTAACGGGTTTTCGTGAGTTTCCGTTTTTTCGAAAACTCTCGCATTCCTCGACTGAATGGACTGCCGAATGGAAGGCAGCTGCAAATCTCTGCGGATGGCTTCATTCCGCACGAACCAAGGAGCATTCACAATCATCCTAATTAACTTATTTTGTAACCTTTCCAAAATGGAAATGTTGGACGGAGCCGCTTGTCCCCAGACGCCTGAAGCGTACATGATGACAGACTTGAACATCGTGTTGTAGATCGTGATCTTGTTTTTCAAACTCATTTTTGATTTCCTGTTGATCAGAGGGTATAGTCTAGCTATACGACCCTCGATCTTGGATTTAACGTACATGATGTGCGGGTTCCAGGTGAGCCTACGGTCTATTAGAAGGCCGAGGTACTTTACCCGCGCTTGCCAGTCAATCTCCCTTCCAGAGATTCTCACTTTTCTGGCCGGAGAAGATAGTAATCTTCCCATGATTATCGCCTGAGTCTTTTCCGGGTTTACTCGGATCTTCCAATCGAGGTACCAGCGCTCGAGGTCGTCCAATGCACGTTGCATGTAGACGACGCCGAGCTCCCGCCCCATGGAAGACGAGAGTAGAGCCGTGTCGTCGGCGTACAGGGATATCTTCACTAACCTGAACTTGTGAGTGACAAGAATTGAACAACCCGTGAAAGCAAGACTAATACTAACTTCAAGGTAAATGATAGGTTCTCAAAGGCTGAATCTTGAGCTACTTTCCATATAATTGTAATGAAAGGAAACTTCTAAATGAAACAGAATCTTGCCTTTCATTAAAATAGGTAAAAAACTAAAATTGGGACTTCTAATTCTTTAGTAATGTAATTCATTGTGAGAATATCATGGAAGATACAGTAGAATGTCTTAGTCGAATGACATAAAGTCAAAAGTGGGTGCCAGTGTAATTTAATAAACAATGATTATAAATGGTCTCTTGGAGATTATCAATGCTGCCGATGTTTCATTTGGAACATCCATGTAGTTCGAAAGGGCTACTCGCTGGAAGAGTCTCAAATTTCACTAAAATTCAATCAAGACTTTGAAGTCAGTAGTTAGTGGTTGAAAAAAATCAAAATGAAAACTTTCTTATATATTTGATTCTTCCTCATAGGGATCGAAACATTTTTGAGGTGAGGAGTTGAACTCTAGTGTAGTTGAAGTTGTCTCTTTTGAATTAAAATTTTAATGTTGCTTTGAATGAATGAAATTATGAGCGTGAAATAAAGCATTTCTTCAAATGAGAAAATCATGAGAAGAAATTTCCATCCTCAATTTTTTCTGCCAATTTGTATGTTATTTAGCATTTTGCATAAATAATAACCATTTCATATTAGAAAAGATCAGACGATTTATGTAGGAAATTGAAGAAAAATTATTTCTGTAAGACCACTCATGTTTTTGGGAAAAATTAACTTCAGATGAGCCATTCATAACATCGTATCAGAATGAAAACATATTTTTTTATATTCTGTACTATTTTACAAAGAGCTTTTAAGGCAATTTTTAATGTTTTTATTCGCATTTCCATTGAATAGCACAGTTTATGAATGATCAATAGCAGAACTCTGTTACTAAAACTCACAGTTACATCATGAAAACGCTGACCCGTTACTGGATGAAAATGAATAACACTATCCATGATAATTATCACATAATTTTCATTTCTGTATGCGTTTTGCTAACACAGTAGCTTCCTCGGTATATTTCCTTCTCATTTCCACTAAGAAAGCTACTGTGTTAGCAAAAGCATCCAGAATAAAAATTTCATTCCTGAAATGAAAAATTCCTAAGTATTATCATGGATAGTAAAAACTACCATATTGTAGTGAGTTTTTTGTAATATCGCTACCACTGCACATGTGATTTATGTGAATCCAGAAAACCGTTTCATTGAAGAATGACATTTTGTTTGCTATTAATGTTATTTCGGCTCAGTGGTCAGTATTTAATTGGGTTGGTAATTAACGTGAGATCGGTTGGTGACCGACGGGAAGTTATGATCAGTTAATTTCACAGGATGTGGTGTATTCGCGACAGCACAATCTATTGTCCTTGCATATAATTGAGTTTGGTTTCCGTGAAATAGCTTTTGGGTTATATTTCGTCGTCATTCGTCTCTCTGATAGATATATAGAAATTTATTGACTACAATACATACAGTAACATACATTATTGCAAGTTATTTCCTTATAGCAGGCTTTTGATAGCAGGCTGTACTATCATCTCCATGGCTCTACTCAAACTGAATGTTTTATCTCCTTGTTTGTTCTTTTATATAGTTAAAAAGCTTTAGTGCAGGTATTTGTCCGATCCTGTCTTCCGGATGTTTTGTCAAATTTGCCTGTATTTGCATTACATCAGGTAATATCCATTGTGCTGGACGTTTAGGTTTTTCTAAACGGAGTGTACAGCATACAATGCTCGGACTGCAACAAATTTTGTATCGACCACACCAAGAAAAAACTGAACCCAAGGTACGACGAGCACAAAAAACACACATAAACATAATAACATATGAATCAAACTTCGCAAAACAAACATAACTTTCTTCCACCAGAAAACATCAAACTCATGAAACAAGTCACTAAAGGAAACCGTATGGACATCTGGGAAAACCTAAACATCCATAAATTCAAAAGTCATAATTTGAGGAACAAATACAAATCAAAATGCAACAAGACCTAACATTCAATATACTATTACTATACAATACACATTCCTAGAAACCATGAAACTGAAGAAACTCCAACACAAAGATATTACCTGATGTAATGCAAATACAGACAAATTTAACGAGATATCTGGAAGACATGCGAGGACAAATACCTGTACTAAGGCGTTTTAACTTTATAAAAGAACAAACAAGAAGATTTCTATATTTTTTGCTTTGTCATGCTATTATCGAGTGAATGAGTCGAATGAGCCAATTCAGCTGAATCAAACATAATTGAAAATGCTCAACTTCTGCTTACGTATTAAATGAAACGTTGATTCGACTATTAAACAAAACCGCCATAGTGACTAGGCAAAAAAACTGATAGAAAACAGATGGAAAGCGAATCGTCGCAAATAAAGAATCGTGAAGCATCGACTGGAGAGAGTTTTCAGTGGCTGAAAGGTTTTCCAGCCATTTCAGTGAGTCAACATTTTATTTGCATGAATGCCGATGTAACAAGTGATTTTGTTGAAGTCGTAGCTCAATTCAAGTCAAAAGAAAGAGAACTACGACAAAAAAGACTCTTTGATTCGGACGTTTGCACTGTTCCCATTCTTATTAAGAAATATTTCTAATATAATATACTAGTTGTTGCCCGCGGTTTCGCCCGCGTAGAATTTGGTTTATCACATTCAGTTTCTGGACAGACCGTTTCAAACAAATAGTTACACCCATTTTTTCCCCATGGGGACGAAATTCCTGATTCGCTTTCTTGATGTCTATTTACGCTATACAAAATACCTACCTGAATATTTCAAGACTCTAGCTTCAGCTATATAAGAGTGGACAACAGCTAGTATTTTATATTTTTACTATAAAAATACAGTAACTAAAAAGATATATGCGAACTGCACTGAGTTATGAATAGCTTCGGGAATCGAATAATGTTACCTATAAAGGAATTCGCAAAACTCACACAACCGTCCACGACGTCTGCCCTCGAGCGTCTACCCGCGTTCGGGTCGCGTTCTCGACGGCACTTATTGCTCAGACCGCTTTGCTTTGACAAATATTCCAAAATATGCATTGTGAAAGAAGTATCGAATGATTTGAAAGGAATATATCTTTAGGAGTGATTAGTTTTTGGGAAAGAAAGTTTTTGGCTTTCTACTACTCCATCTGATACAAAAAAATGGATGAGAGAATCTTCCAAAGAAAGGGAGGAAGTAATCAATTTAAAAATAAGTAACTCTATACATGAATGTGTAGATCATGCAAAGAAGGAACTTTCAGACACAAACTGAAAGAAAGTCCTCCTGAAACAGCTACTTTCATATAAACATTGAATTACACGAAAGAAAAAAATTCTTTCGAAACAAATACTTCTATATGAACACTGAATTATACAGAAGATACTTTTCTCTATTCAGTTTGTATATCGAACATTTGTTGAGGAATAAGAATCAGATATCATTCACATGAGTTCTACTTTGAATGAATGGTAATAAATTGTACTCACATGGAACACTGTCACCCTAACTGGTATACACGTGTTTCGCCTAAAGACACTTGCCCTAAGGCTCTTCAGTACCAAATTGGATAACATTAAAGAAAATACACACACTTCATTCATGAATTACGATTTTTGAATGTCACGGAATAAGCTTGATCTGCTTATGTCATCGATGACATCGTAATGACATTCATTCACCTATTTGATTTAATCCCAGCCATGTGGAATCTTATTTGATTTTATTTTTCTTTCGTGTAATTCAATGTTCATATGAAAGTAGCTGTTTCAGGACTTTCTTTCAGTTTGTGAAGTTACTTCATTGCATGATCTACACATCCATGTATAGAGTTACTTATTTTCAAATTGATTACTTCCTTCCTTTCTTTGGAAGATTCTCTCATCCATTTTTTTGTATCAGATAGAGTAGTAGAAAGCCAAAAACTTTCTTTCCCAAAAAAGTATCCAATTTAATTGTATTTATGGCTCAGTATTTGCATATAGTGGCTATCACATAGGAGGTAGATATATGCTCTCGCGGACTTTCATTTAGAACCATTTGAGATAGATAATATTACGGTGCATTATCTGCTCGCAACTCTAACGGTATAGTCAGCGCACGCCAAGATAGCTCTCAGGCGGCAAGAATTTTTCCGACTTACTTGAATTCCACAAAACCTTTGTGGAATCATAGTCCATATGTTATTCTGATATACAAGCTGTATTTATGTAAAGTTTCATCTAAATTCGTTCAGTCGTTTAGGCGTGAAAGAGCCACACATGTACATACATCCATCCAAAGAAACTTTCACATTTATGATATCAGTATAGATTTTGATATTCTGAGTCCTATAAGAGTGATAACCCTGGAAAAAGACCACGTATCTTTCGAATATACTTCAGTACCTAAGGCTTTCTAGGACTGTGAGATATAAATGTCGTCTTCACAGTCAGGGCATACACCACCGTATGCGTTGCAGCAGTAACAAACAAAACCTTTCGTACTCCAGGTTTCATTCGATCACGGCCTACTAACTAGGACTTTCTTTTCTTCAATGTGAAAATTGTTGTTTAGCAGTCTCTAATATAGATAATGATATTAACTTTTTTTCGGTGCGTATTAGAGGCTGTTGAAAGCATTTCTGGCCTGAACAGTGAGGAATATGATCTTCCTTTAATGACTTAAACACAAAACGCGAAAGTTCAATAATGTATTCCACAACATACGTATAAGCTATACGCATTGTCGAACGCAAATTAATTCTATTCATTCATTACTCCGGGGTAATTGGCTTGTTAGATTTAGAATACGTGTATGTCAACTCAGAAACTCTGATGATACATGTACAGTTGCTGACAAATCTAGTTGAGTCAGTGACATTAATGAATGGAAATGTATGGAAAATTTATTCAAGGGTACGAAACCACACAATATACAGTGCTGTAGTTTGAAATAAAGGTTTTGAATTGAATGGATAAATCCCATGGGCCACATTCAACATCCAACAATTAATTTGGAATTTTTTCAAAACATTAAATATTCACAAAATCTCCGCTGCATAATTCTTTTCAGAATTCAGCACTTTTCTGAAATTTACCTAAATTTATATTTTTTCATAATCGTCACATTTGCAATAATATTCATAAGCAGTTTTCGAATTTAAAAAATATATTTTTACAAAGTTAAATACATAATTTATGATGCTGTGCTTTTGAAAAAACTCTAAATTCGAGTATGAAATTTCTGTTAAAAATCCCAACAAACATGTTTCAGGTAAACAAATCTTCACAAAACATACCAAATCTGACACGAATAGATAATTGGGGCTCAAAGAATGAATATTGTGACACTCTGACTTTTCATAATCCATATTTTGAGATTTTTTGTTGATTTTTCAATTAACGACATCCAAGAAAACAAGTTCATTCTAACAAAGCCATTAGAATTTTGTAATATTTTGAATAGGTGGGCTCATAGGTACACAAGTACAGTGTATAAAACCAGCTAGTACTCGAAAGAGTTATCAAAAATGACTATGAAAAATATTTCAGGAAGCACATTTTCGAAAAAAAATGAATACTACGAGTTCAAATCAAAATTCATCTCTATATTTCAAAATAGCGACTTTGATTTAAGAATCGATTTTCTATCGATATATATTCTATTGTATATTCTATTTGTCGATGAATCTAGCTCAATAACAAATGGTGTCATATCATAGCAAAATTATAGATAGCGGCCAGATGAAACATTTTTTTTTTCATCATATCAAACTTATATATTCAGTGATGAATAATCAGAGCTGTTTTTTTTTTTATAAATTTGAATAATACTTTGAACTTTTTGGAAAACCTATTCGGAGAGTCTTTGTAAAACAAAAATTGCATAAACAAAACAAGTTATGGTTGCAATATGGTGGGTGTCCTGCTCATTTCACAATTGAAGTGTTTCAATGGATTAATTCGAAATCATATGTTAAATGATAAGAACGATGTTCCGATCCAAGTTGAACTCCTCAATCTCCAGATCTTATTGCAAGTAATTTTTTCATCACATAGTTAGATGCATTTTTTTTCATTTTTGTGATATAAAAATTCACATCTTCACCAGGATAATGACTGTAATTATCACATTAGGTCAAGCAGATTGGCTTGGCTTGGCTTGTCTTTTACAGAAATTGGAAACAATATGGGCGAGTGGGTATGTGATATCTAGTTTAGAAAAGTGTTTCTCTTGAAATATCCTGTTGTAGGTCTTGATAAATCAGTTAAAATGAGAAAATATCTTCCAAAAAATTGTTTGAAAAATCGGCTTTGTAGGCGTTTCAGTATCAGCTAATATTTTTGATAAAAAGAGCATTTACATGTATTGTAATTTTTTGGGATTATGTACAAAAGTATATTGAATCATTTTTTGAAATAACAAAAAAACAAAGGACATGAAATATATCTTTCAGGCACTGATTCTAATTCAATAGTATCTATTACAATTTATGTATTCGATATTTTGAATAAGGATACGTCCAGACTTTGAAACTACTGCAATAAAGTTCCCCTGTTAATATAAATAGCTATTGAATTCTTCTTGTAATTGAGAATAAACTTGCTAGCAAAGTTGACATGTGGCAGATTCAGTTGACAGTTCGAATAATTGCACTTTGAAAGGTAAGACCTCTTTCATCCTTGCCACGCACAAGTTTCAGCTTCAAGACTGTTGTTCGTAAAGGAGCGTCAGCTAGTTAACGGAAATACAAAAATTTTCAACAGAAAACCGTGCTGACAATTTAACATTAAATGTTTTTTGAAAAATTTCTTTGAACCTATATTATTGTTGTAGTCACTCACTTCGAAAAATTCTGATTTTGGATAGTAGGTACTTCTAAATTGTTGGGAACCTGCCAGTCAATTATCCTAACTTGAGATTGCGGTTTCTGACGAAAACTATAAAATTGTTCTTCAAATTCTGAATTTTCAGTAACAATCCAAAATTCACCTGTATCAGTGTATTTCTTGTCGACCCAGTCATGATTAATATCTTCTGGTGAATTTCGATGTTTTCCAGCGGTAACTCCAGACTCTCACTTTATTTTATTGCCCCCTCACAAATTCGATTTCAATCCCTTATTACTTCCGAAAATTTCTCGCCTCTGTGATCAATATGCCTCTCGGGTAAAATATTGATATGTCAAATCGTATGAAGCTTTCAATCATCTTTCCCGTCTTTCCTCGTGCAATTTCGTCTGGCATTATAACGGGGGTAGATATGATATTATTCTTTCTCTCCAATGATTTAACAGTTTATCTCAGGAAGCAGAATTGCTTTCGGAAAACCGCTCTCAGGACATTAATGCGGATCCAATATTGAATCATTTTTCTGAAGAGTATTCAAGCTTGTTGACGATATGAGGTTCTGTGACATGAGAGAAACATTTTTCACAAATGATAAGTTTTGGAGGTTTCACAATACACTTATTTGTAGAATAAGACGAAATTTGAGAAAACAATAAGATATAGTTTTCGTTTCTGAAGACGAAGGCAGATTTAGGTCCATGAAACAATGTGAGTGAATATTTTTCAAGAAGATCGATTTTTGAGAGATTTGTTTTCGTTTTTTTTTACTTCCACATTTTTCAACAGCAGATGCGGAAAACTTATGAAGAAAGGAAAATTGAAATTCACCCAAGGAAAGGAAATAACATAAAAGAAAAAGTCCTATGGAAACCACTACACCTCGATTTTTCTGCACTTGGTTGAATCGTTTGACACTGTGTCACATGATACTTTGTTGGAAAAACTGGAAAGATATCATGAGAATACCTACTATTCAGAAAAACAACTAATTCAAAATTACTTCAATGGCAGAACCCTACGTGCTGAAATCGAAAAAACCGAAAGTTAACCATCAAATCTATCCTTCTTTACGAAGATAAACATATTGTTGTTCTCACGTTATCATATTATCATTTTTTTAAAATTATTTGAATGAATTCAAACGAAGTCGCACCTCATGCAGGACACCGTTCCAACACTTTTGTGTTCGAATGGTGTCCTGTGTGTGTATAAGACTTATGTGTCTCTTTTGAATTCTCTGAATACTCTGTATATTTGCAAAGTCTTCATTATAATCGAATCACTTTTCCTATCGAATTCAATTATATCTATTATGGAATTTTCATCAAATTTTCTTGTGTTGACATTGTTTTGACGTTGCACGTTTTCTGCCTGCTAAATGGATCGTTTCTTAGATTCGAGTGGTCAAACCAAGCACGACTTTTTTAAAGGAAGGCTTCAGTTCGGTATCTTTCCTGCAAAGGTATATGTGCCAAGATCGTTGTGAAGGGCACAGTCTTCGAATATGAATTCTTCTCTCTGATGAAGTTGATGATTGCCTTCCTGAATTGAGTGGAAATAACGTTCAGTCTATCTTGTCAATTAGCCCTGGAAGTTCCAGTTTTTTTGCCTAATGAAACCATGAGGCGCCGTACTCTACCATCATTTGAGATAAGTTTTTGAGATGGCCCCAGGAATTTAATAATACTCTAGAATCTAGATAGTTGTTCTTGTGTTAGGTTCGCTTTCATTGGAATTTATTGTTAGGGTTGTAGGAGCTATCAGACCAGTAGATAGTTTATCTTGGAAAAAGTGAAACTGATCATATTACTATGGCATAGACTGATGAATCCAACTTGGCTAGAAGTACAGATCTTTCTGATTTTTTCTTTTCTTTTATGGTACAGAAACTTCCTTGGTGGTGTTCAACTGGATAGTATACTACAGCAATATTACTGTCATGCAGAGGCAACCAATAAAGCCAGAACTTGTAATATAATTTCAACTAATAATGCTTCATAATACTCCATTTTCATTTTTTCAATAAGAAACCCATAGGTAAAGCGTTCAAAAACTTATCTGAAAATGATTGTGATGTAATAATATCGTGAGCTGTTGCTATGGTTCAGCATTTTTCATATATGATGTGACCTCATTTTCCAAAATTATTGAGCTCTCAGTGTTCCCAAAATATCGTTGACTTCCATATCATAAGAGCCTTTGTTTGGTATGATGGTATAACTTGAATATACAGGAATGGATTTCAGTGTTTTACTGTTTATTCTATTACTCAACGACCAAACTCCACAGAATACGTCCCAGCTTTATAAATGGTTATCACATGTTTTTACACAAAGTTGGGTGGCGCCCACTTCAGAGTTGATTTGAATCAGATGAAAACATTTCTTTTTGGAACCGACAGTGGTCACCAGCCAAAAGGTACCGTTTGCAAATGAATGTGCAACAGAATAGTGAATCATCAATAATTTACTGCTACAATGTCAATGTTTGCTAATAACACTGCATTGATTTTCAAATGCAACAACAAACGAAACTTTACATTTAGCTGAGATAGATTTGAAGAAAATTCGATTATGTCGAAATGAAAACACAAATATATCACTTTTTCTCTCCAATCAATTAGACAATCGAACAAAAAAACAACCAAATTTCATAAACCAGATCGCTCAAATGGAAAGTGTCAATGCCTTGGAATAACAAAGACATCGTCGATAAAATACGTATCAAATCACCTTGATCATCACTTGAGGTGGTACAAACATGTCCATCACTTGATGAAGACTATGAGACTTTTTACGAATGAATTTTAAAATTTAAGGGGGATTGCATCCAAAAATAATTCAATAATACTGTATGTAGTAGCTCCTTCAATAATATTCTTGATAATTTCAGAATTGCTCGAAATTTTCTCAATAAATTATCCACAAAAAACTAAATTCTACGATGTTTCTGTATAACGAATATGAACTACTCATATATACTTACAGAAGCATCATCTGAATCTTCCCAAATATCTGTAAATTCGAAAGGCAAGAAAATTAAAAAACAACATCGAATAAACTCACAACAATATAAATTTTAAATTTCATGAAAACTCATTCCAGAAAATGTCTATTTCATCATGGACCAAATTTCTTTGACCTCTTTGACCTGAAAACTATCACTAATATATGAAAATTCGAAAGTTCTCTGAAACGTTATTCACAAAAAACCGCAATCCGTTTCTTGATTGAAATATATAACCTTGACTATCACTCACTTATTAATATCTCTCTTTATTTAAAATAATGCTTTCTCTATTCCTCCGACCCATCACTCACCAATATCGTCAGAATCAAATAGCTCTCCTATTTTTCTCATTGCATGAAGTCTATCCTTTTTTCCATATTCAGATGTACAGGACTCCAAAAATCTTGCTGTATACATGGGGAAGCACAATACACATGGCCGTAGCCAGAAAATAATTTCGAGGGGGTTTGCTTTGGTGGAACAGTAGAAAAACATGAAATATAAAAATGAACGAAAGAAAGACAATGGTGTTACATGATCATATATATCTATTAGGAAACCATTACAGAAATATTAACATTTTTTACAAAATCAAATTTAGTTTTCTTTCTTTCTTTGCAGCGAACAAATCAATTACCTCCTCGGTGTCGATGTCAATTCAATGGTGGATTGACTTTAACGCCAAACATTTTATTAATTCCTGGCTTGTGGAGTTTCTTAAATAAATAAGTTTTGAGTCATTTCAGGGAACAGAAAGTCCTCTCAGGGGTACATGTGGAAACAGGTAGTGTCGCCAAGATCTTTGAAAGTTTGTGAATGTTTGGAAATAAAGACTGATTGCATTCTCCGAGAGCTTCTCTATAGCACATGTTGGTCGATCTAGTTCAGATCTTTCCAGCCATTTTATCCGCCACATGTCTAATTCAGCATTCACAAAGTCCCGTTCTAAATATTTTTTATAGAACTCAAAGGAATATTCTTGATGTATATTATCGAGTTGTTCTTTGCAACAAACAGAAGGAATTTAAAAGTTGAGAAATGATAATGTGAATTTATGATTTTGGAATCTCAACTGAAGCATCAATGAAATCATCCAAAAGTGGAATCATTATAGTAATTCTAAAATGAGTTTCAGGATCTTTTGTGTTGTAGTTTGCTATATGCTCTTGGCCTGACGTTATTCGAGGAATTTTATTCTCTTCGTTTACAGTACAGAGCAAATTCTGTGCATCTGGAAAAGTTTAGCAAATTTTGAATCAATATTTTGGCGAATATCTTCAATAGCCTTCATGATTGACTCGACATGTTGTAAAGCTGCTGCCAAATCGCAAATGGGAGATTTAAGTATTTTGCATAGTGTCAGTGTGTATGGGAACAAAATTCCTAAGCAACATAAGCTTATAACAAAATCACTTGAAATGACTGATCTCAGAAAAGAATTAGCCTTTGACGATGTGTCATAATCCATGTCACTGTTTAAGTCGTCTAGTGTATCAACAATAGCTTTTTAGATTCCCTTGAATCTCAACAACCCATCATGATTTTCAATCCAATGGGTCTCTAACATTGCCGTAAGGTTTTTCTATTGTGTTTCGAGCAAGTTTTTTTCAATATTCTCTTTCAAGCACCTGTTTCGTTTTTCCGAGGACTTGAAGAAATTTCCAACGGATTTTATAATTCCAATAGTATCCCAAATTTGGCTGAACTTGGCAAGAATGAGCCAGAGGTAAATTCAATGAATGTGAGCTGCAATGGACGTATAAGGCTTCTGGATGTGACTCACGAATTACTGCCTGCACACCTTTAAAACTTTCTTTCATCGAAGAAGCTACATTATATCCTTTTCCGATTAAGTACTTGCAATCTACTCCCAAATATTTCAATTCAAATAAAATTGAATTAGCAATTTGTATTCTCAACTGTTACAAAAGTTAAAAAATCTTCACGCAAGATAAACACATTATCTTTTGGCTCGGTATATCTAACACAAATGGACATTTCTTCTTGTTGTAAAACATCAGTAGTTTCGTCAACAAGGATTGAAAAAAATTTCGCAGTATTCAATTGGACTGTTTCACCACAAATTGCAATAAGTTCATTTTGTATGGTCGGGCTTAGGTAGGTAGCGTTCAACGTCATATTTTCCATGTGCTTCATTAGATTTGAGTCTCCACACCTGCTTCTTTGTTTCTGGCTCAGGATAATTGATTTTCATAGGACATGAGTCGCACGTACCTTTCAAAGTCAATTCTTGACGTCCACATAATTCAATTGTTTCAATAATCGGAATGAGCCGTTTCCGGTTTTCGGCTATTCGCACTAAGTATCTGCTATCAATCTGACTCATTATATTTGGTTGAGATTTACTATACATTTTCATAAAATTATCAGCCAATAATACAGAAGATTTGTGATACTGGCTTTCACTGTGATGCTTGAAATCATCTTTCCATTCAGTAAGTGGCTTAGTAACTAAGGATTTCAATTACTGATGAGAGCCTTTTCCTGCGCAATCTCTGGCAATTGATACACAGTATTTGCATAAAGCTCCTTGTTGCCCTGTACTCGTGTGAACCAACCACGAGAAGCGTTCAATCCATTGAATTTGAAATTTTAGCTTTCTTTCATCGTCACTTACTGGAAACTTGAATGTATTTTCTGGCATCCAAGGATATTCCAACAATCTGTACTTAAAATCATCATCAATTTTTATGTTTGATCCCATATAGTATCCCACATCCACAAAATGCCGAGAAACATTATCCACAGTCCCAGGAAGGCACGAGAAGTACTAGAACTACTTGTAGCAATATCGCTGTCAAAAACACTGGAACACTGATTTTCAGTAGAACCTTCACTGGCTTCACTATCAGCATCAAGTTTAGATTTTTTAAATGAATATTTGAATAATGTATTTTCTTGCGTCCTTTTTGCCATTTCAATTGTTGATCGGCCTGTAACAAATTAACAATTATTCATTCTATTTGTACAAAAATATTCACTTCAATAAAGATTTTAAAGGAAATGAATACCAGTGAGAGTAGTTGTTTACAGCTGATTCTCGGCCTCCCCCCACCACTATGACGTATTAATTGCTTTATTTTATTGGTTGTTGTTTGGTGAAGTTTTTTTGTTGTGCAGTGAAGTCAAGGCATTGTGACCTTGAAGTGTCTGGTGCATGGATCGTTCAGATTTTTTTTTCATATGAGATTTTGTGTGTTTATGTGTGTGTGTAGGAGAATGCACGGTACAGGGTTTCATCATGTGCTTGTTTGTCTATGTACAAACATACGTCTGCATACTTCGAAGATCCTCCAAGTAATAAATGCTCCATCGGTGTTAGGGCACCAAGTTAGTAGTGGAGTGACGTCACAGCAATAACCGTTCAACGGCTAGAGAGCGACATGTTCACTCCACGACGTGTGGCAGAGTAATGCGTATTCATCGGTCTGCCCTCACCTCTCCTGAAGCGATGAAGGTTCGCTCTAGCCCCGCTATCGATGGTGACACAACGGCAGCCGAGGACTGTTTGCCTAGCGTCTACCCTCTCCGAGACCGCAACGACCACTGCTTGCTCGTACCGGCAACTGTTATCGCATCAAGTTGGGAGATGGGCTTGGCTGTGACGTCAGGCATCTCTAGTGGATAGCAACTAGCAATGTGAATCTTTCACGGTTTCATGGTGGGGGTGACTCACACTGTTTAATATAAAAGAAATGCCTGGCACACTATGAAATCAGTAGACGAATATATCTGCAGCAGTTAGCAATTGGTAGAGTGTTATTCAGTTCGTAATAGAAGGAAGACGGTGAGTGTATTTGTCTGTTGGAAATTGTTTATATTTTCATATATATTTTCATCATGTCCGTTTCAAAAGTAGACTTGAATAAAATTAATAATTTGATTGTACAGGAGGTTGAAATACTAGAGCAAAAGGCCTTATCATCATTGCCAATTGATGAAGTGTACATAATTAAAAATATGTCAACTTATTCTACACGATTTGGTAAATCATTTTATTAACTTTGCAAGATGTGAGCAATGATAAATTATTTAAAACATGGCTACCAAAACGTATTTCGTTGCAATTCAGTGATGACGATATATCTTGTATCAACTCATCAGGTGGTAAATATACGATGATGTATTTAGGACAGAGCCAACAAAGTTTTGCTGGCATGAAAACGCGATCTCTAGTCAAATTCAATATGATTGAATAATAGTAATAATTTATAGTGAATTTCTTTAGGTCATAGCTTACAAAGTTTTTTTTTGGTGTGAAAACGATAACTCTAGTCAAATTCAATATGATTGAATAATAATAGTAATTATAATGAATTTCTTATTGTTTTATTAATATTCATATATTAGATGATAATTATATGGAAATATAAACATTACTAACTTAGTTGAATACACTCACTTTGTAACTACAAGTAAAATGGGAATGTGAGTATTATATCACTGAAAAATTGGAGGTTGCTTATTGTTTTTTTTTGTTCGATTTCAGTTCACCATTTAAAGATGTGGATGCAGTACGCAAGTCAAGATTGGGTCGATATTGTAGATCTCAAATCATCGGTTCAACATTTGTCGTCTAAATTGAAGGTGTTGGGTGATGGAGCCGAACATGCAAGCGTTTATGATATGAGTGTATGCTATGATGAAAAACAAATCGAATTATGCCTTCGTGATGCTGAGAACTATTGGAGTGGTGCAGAAGTTTGCAACAAATTTTTGGATAATGAATTGGAATTGTGGCAACTTTGTGAGGTTATGATTGAACTGAACCTAAGAAGATTCCTGTATAGCCTCCAACCATACTTGCCAGAATGGATTATTCATCACTTTGAATTGAATGATGAAAATCGAGAGGAAATTGAAGATGGTCGCGAAAATGATGATTCTGAGGAAGAAGTTATTTTAGATAGTCTGTATGTTCCTGTGAATCATAAATAATGTCAAATAAAAAACTTTGTATTATTTTCATGTTTTATTTATTTAAATCTGATGAAATACAATAGAAAATGATTACAAAACAATAAATATGATATAAAATACAATACATGATATAAGTCAGTTACAAATAAAAAAAAAAGATCATAAAACAGTACATGATAGAGTGAAAAAAAAAGTGTCAATATCTGCTATGAACTGAACCATCCAATGCATTGTATGTTAAAACTGTATCATGCAAAATTAATGCATATACTTTAGTGTTGTCTGGAAACTTGGTCTTCCTCGTCTCAAACTCAATCTTTATATCAATAGTTGATGATTTTGTTGCATTCGGTTGATGGGAACAATCGATGACGAATAGTGGATTCTCTCTAAATTGTCCAATGTCCATCAGAGGTTCACTCATATCTTTATCATAATAACTTCGCTGGAAACTCTCAAAAGCATAATAAGCAGGAGCATCAAGTTTTTTATCGAAATTCAAATTCCAACGCTCATATGGATAAACTTCAGAATTCAAGTATACTCGAATACTATTGATATCAGCAGTTGTGAATTTTGTAATATCTTGTGTTCTATCTTCAGATGTGGTAGTACTTTGGAATGCGATGATGACAAAACGAGGAGTTTCCAATGCGTTAGTTGTTTTGATGGACCATATGTCTGAAGAAGTCCCACGTAATGATGGTAGTTCATAGAGGTCCCACATACGATACGCCAACTTGATTTTGGCATTCAGACCGCTTTTGTTTATTCTACTCAAAAGTTTGAGCTTGTGTTTATCATCTGGTACAATATGCCTTATTTTCCATTCGATTTTATTTATTTCCAAATCAGCATCAACCTCACCTATATATGAGTTTTTGAATGATCGAGCGATAATCAAAATCAATTCCTGTTTGGCATTCAAGATACTTTTGTTGTAATCTTCAGCAAAACCCATCAAATATTTCAGTGGTAGTTTTCCACTAAAAACATGACTGTTTGTATCCAAGATATCTTGCTTCAATTGTGAAAGTCCCCAACCAGATGTCAATAATGTGTTAGCATGAGATTGTCCAAATGATATCATGGTTTTCATTGTAGATGTTATCCCAGGTTTTCTAACAACAGCCACTTGTTCACCTCCCATTTCATAACGAATTTCGTCAAAGAGAAATGCAATTGCATTATTCGAGAGATAGCATGTTTTCGCTACATCTTTGGGGTGAATTTACCTTCTATGTAAATGAAGCTCTCGGCAATATCTAGTATAACATCTTGATTATTGATTGCAATTCTGATTTCATCCGAATTCCTGAATAGCGGTGATCCATAGGGCTTATATGTGTGCTCATGTAAACTTATGAGAGAATGATCGAGCACTGGTTCATTGAATATATTCAACTTTTCATTGTTTGTTTCGAGCACCATTGTTATTTTCTCACTTTCAATCCAATCGATTTCAAAAATTTAAGATCACTCACAGACAGAGCGTTATGTGCTAACTGTTTAGCATACACTTGTGGAATGAGCTTCTTTTTATGCACACCTTTCTTTTTGATAGTGCAACTCGTTTGGGATTGTTCAATGCGATTTTGTCTATTATAAATGAAACCCATAACAACAGTTATTCGATTTTCTTCAATTCCAAAATAATGAAAATCTCTTCTTCACTTCCAAAATCGATAAGGTTATTTTTTTCATCCAAAATACGCACTGTAATGTTGTGAATCAATTGACGACCTTCTGGACTGACAGGCATATATATAATACTGTGTGGTTCTTTAGTGAGATTGTAGCCAGGTTCAACATCAATATCGAATGAGAAAAGAATGTGGGATTCTTCACCATTTATATATGAACCAGATATTATATTGCAATCTAAGCGGATAAGTCTCACAGTTGTAATGTTTATTGGTAATGATGATTCATGTATCTGATTTGGTGGAAATATTTCATGAGCGAACCCCATCATTTCTGCTATTGAATTTGGATGTGTCAGATCAATTTCATATTTGGATCGCATTTCACATTTGAATGTATTATTATTGGCGTGTAGATAGAAAATATCATCTGCAACGACATCATTTGGTTTTTTATCATGAAACAATCTGAACATGATATGTTTCTGTATGACGGCATTGATCTCTTCTATTTCATAAGCACCACATGGAATTTCAATTGTCAACTTTTGGGGTATCGATGAGTTGTCATTACTGATTCTAAAACTAACTAAGTTATTAGCTTCAGTTATATTATTGATTGTATTGCACCCATAGAATCCCAAAAGTCCTAATCCATAACGACTGTTCCTATCCAATTCAATTGGTGGAAAAAAATCCGCACTCAAGACACTTGTCCCGACAGCTTGTAGCTCGAACTTTCGTGACATGACTGATGAATATTTTGAAACACATTTCAATTTATTATTGTACACAGCAACAGCACATTTGAGACAATTTACACTTTTTGGAAGGTGTTGTATTGTAATAAGTATCATTTTTATTGATACCAATATTCACATCCTCTATATTACAAATACAACACATAGATTTCCGAGGTATAGGACCGTCATTAACATCCGATTCTGAATTTTGATCGTGGTGGTGGTGCTCATAACAATATCTATGTTTCATTATATCGATGTCATCTTGCAGATGCTTAGGCAACTTTTCCCAAACATATGCAATCTCATGTGCAACACATGCAAGTATCACTTCCTTAGGCATATTTGCAAGCATCACTTTATCCATTTTTTTCAAGGTACCATATTTTGAAAACATTCTAAGTGAAAACCCCATTCCCTTGATAGCCTCCCGATCCAGTTTTGGTGTTGAATCCATTTTTATTTGGAAAATTATTTAGAGAGAAACTGCAAGCACAAGTGACCACAGAGAACTGTATTAAATTTCTGTTGTCGATCATAGTTATATTTGATTTTTACATTCGAACATTTTCGAAAGAATCGAGTCAATTCCAATGGTGGGGGTAGATCTCCAAAACTATCGAAATATGTGACTTCTTTCCCACATTTTTTATATGCCACCCAATGTGTTCCTGGTCCACTTATTCCATTTAAATTAACAATAGCTGTCTCGTTTTGTTTTGGACCTGAAGATGGTAATCTATCACGCATAAAAACACCACGAAAATGTGGAATTTTCATTTTTTGTGCATAATAACTGAGATCGAGATCAGTAAGAGGCCTCTGAGGTAGGGGTTCAATTAGTTTTTTGTTTTGTTTGTGGCTTTGTATGGTTTTAAATATAGTCCTAAACCTTTACGGTATGGTTTGAGATATATTCCACTTCCGCGTTTGCCTAATGCTACAGCCTCCATGGTTTTATTGTGACGATTGGCTTCCATTAAAGCCGCTCTGCTGGCTTTTGCCGAATTCACGGCCTTGGTAATACCAGCAGCAGCTCCCGCCAAACTTCCTAGTGCGGATAGTCCAGCAAAAATTGGTATCAATGGTAAAAGTCCACCGATCTTGGGAACAGGAATTATGCGTGGTGTGCGGATTTTCTTCTTTTCCACCGGCAGCTTTAAGGTATTTACGTGCCGCCTGCAATGCCACAGTGATAGCTTTTTTGCTATTATTCGTCACAAATTGATTCCCACCAGCTTTCTTCAATACATTTCGCACTTTATGGACTATCCCAGCACCAAATGCAACTTTTTTAATTTTATTTTTCTTCGTTTGTTTCCTCTTACATTTTTTCTTATTGGTACTACAACCCATGCCCATATGTCTTTTCGCTTTCATAATGTTGGTGACAAGTAATGCAGCTGCTCTTTCCCCAATACTCGCGTCCTTCGATTTAACCCTATCCCAAGCGCTGTATTCAAGTTCTTTGTCGGCTAAATGTCTTGCTGCAAGATCGGATGGATGCTTAGAATATTGAATATCGTGTTTTTTGCATTCAATATCTAATTTATTGATTCCAGGGTCGTTACGAGCTAAACGTTGTTTCAATTTTGTACCCGGTCCACAGTATTGATAACCTCCGGTAGATGTAGTTCGAAAGGAAGTTTGTTTATTAAATCATTAACAAAACCACAACCTCTTTTAATTTTACGATCACTTTCAATACGTCCGTATCGTTTGATGGTACACATTGAAATGAATAAGCTAATAACATTTATATAGTCTCCAACCACGGCACGATGCGCATTGTAAAACAGAAAGAAAAGTTTGCTGTAGATAATCTAGATGAGAAATTTGGTTGTGGATTGAATGGACAAAGGGTATTCAGACATGGTCCACTACTTCCATCATCAGTTCGAGGACTCATTATAGGACCTTCAAATTGTGGAAAGACGAATGCAATGATATCACTATTAACACATCCACAAGGACTGAGATTTAGAAATGTGTATCTCTATTCGAAATCACTCAATCAACCTAAATATCAGTACTTGCGAAGTGTTTTGGAACCTATAAAAGGATTAGGTTTTTATACATTCAGCAATAATGCAGAAATAGTGGAACCCTCCGACGCTAAGCCTAATTCTGTTTTCATTTTCGATGATGTGATATGTGAAAAGCAAGATATTATTAGATCATATTTCTGTATGGGACGTCATAAGGATGTTGATTGTTTTTATCTAGCACAGACATATTCACGGGTACCCAAACAGTTAGTGCGTGACAATACCAATTTCATTATAATGTTCAAACAAGATGAGACGAATTTACATCACATTTATTCAGATCATGTTTCACCCGATGTAACATTCAAACAATTCCAATTGATGTGTGTTAAATGCTGGGAGGACCAATATGGATTTCTAGTCATTGATAAGGATAGAAAAATAGATGAAGGTAGATATCGCAAAGGATTCGATAGTTTTATATACCCATGATCTTGTTTTTGGAACTTATTCGATCACTGAATATTGTAGTGGTCACTTCACCAACGAATTAAGCTTTAATTAAAAAAAAGGGCATTATGAATACAAAAAAAGATCCTGAAAATAAAAACAATGAAATAAATTTGAAACGTCAACTAGTAGAGACAACAGAAGCTGTCAGGCAGAAATTCAACTCTATCAAGAATGATAATATTGAAAATCGTACGACACTTGAAAGATTGTATGAGCCCATAATGAAAACCATTGAATGTTTTATCATCAAACGCTACTTCTAAATCACCAGTGTTATCACCAAATCATGGAACTGTTCAATCTACTTCAAATTATCCCATGAGTACTCCAATAGGAAGAAAACAATCTTTTGGTAGTGTATCATCTGTGAATAGTGACACGAGCACACTTCAAGACGATATGAGAACAACTCTATTCGAAACACCATCATCGTCCCACATCGATTCCTCGGATCCTGACATCTCACCTGTTATGAATGAAAGTGGTGAAGATGTTTTGATGAAACATTTGAATAATATAAAATCTAGAAATCCAGCATATGATGGAACATTTGGCGTACGTATGGATCCAATTACACAAAAGCTGAAAATGGGAAGTCTAGTGGTAAATTTCAAAGATGGAAACATTTCATTTTGGGATGCTAATAAAGTGAAAAAATATGAATGCGCAGGTAGTCCAGAATTGTATGATATGATTTTTTTGAAGAATCCACAAGATGTTGATAATGAAGAAACTCGTCAAGTATATTCCAAAATATTGAAAATAACGAATGCTCCATATAAACAATATCATCTGAAGAATGGTTTTAAAAATACAAATTCTAAAAAATTTCGTGAAGTTATCAAACCTCTATTAGACTCACGACAATATCCAATAAGAAGTAGAAGTAAAATTGGTGGAGCACTCAAACGAGTGAAAATGGAGAAAATATATAATTCTAAACCTGTGAATTATGTGTACTGGAATTCACCGAAAGAGTTAGTTGCTCGCCTACGACTATTGGTAGCTTCAAAGTCAGCCGGACATACCGGACATGATAATGAAATAATTTCAATAATTGAAGAATTACGTGAAGAAGGTATAATATATTAACATATTCACATGTAATGATCACTGTCACATCATCATTCAATGCAGTAACATTATCACCTTTTCTCTTTAATCATATTGAAATAGAATGACTAATGAAATAAGTGATGTCAAACGACAAGTTGTTAATGAATTACATAAACCTGCAAGACGTAATTTTCGTAGAAGAATAACCACCATCAAAGGTTTTGCAGATCTATGGCAAATAGATTTAGCTGAACTGCAACCTTATGCAAAAAGTAATGAAGGATACCGATATATACTTGTAGTGATAGATTGTTACTCCAAATATCTGTGGACTGTAGCAGTTGAAGATAAAACAGGTAGTACAGTAACTAATGCAATGAAACATGTACTGAAAGAAGCCAAATACTCCCCCAAACACATACAAAGCGATCAAGGGAAAGAATTTTTCAATAAAAGCTTCTCATCTCTCATGCGAGAATATAATATCAATCATTATTCAACATTTAGCACAAAGAAGGCAGCTATAGCAGAAAGAGTGATTCGTACAATAAAGGCATGGCTCTACAAGGAATTTTCGATGAGAGGTCACCACAAATGGCTTGATATTCTTCCAATTATAACTAGTAGATATAATAATAAAGTTCATCGTACAATAGGTATGGCACCCATCAATGTTGATTCAACAACAAAATTAAAATTCAAGGGTATCAATGGAATTGGAGGAAGACAAAGTAAACCCAAATTCCAATTAAATGATATTGTACGTATAAGTAAATACAAACATATTTTTGAAAAGTCTTACACTGCGAATTTTACCACGGAGCTATTCAAGATTGTTAAAATTAATAAAACCATCCCAACGACTTATAATCTTGAAGATATGAATGAACAGCCGATTAGAGGATGTTTTTACGAAGAAGAGTTATTACGAACCGAGAATCCTGACGTATATCTGATTGAGAAGGTGTTGAAGAGAAGAAAAAATAAAGTATATGTAAAGTGGTTAGGCCTTCCTAGCGAACAAAATTCTTGGATTGATGAATCAAATATGGTTTAAATGTATATAATAGTGACTTTTATGAATAAAGTAATATTAAAGTTCATTATTGTTTACATTTCAATTATAAGTATGTGAACTGAAAAATATTGCAGCGGTAAACATTGCCCCAGCCATTCGCAATGTTCTGTGTATACCAAACCAAATTAATTGTATACTCCATTCCCGCTTATATTTTTCAACTCACGATATTGAAAACACATTATCATTCCCAAAACAAATGCTGTCTCATAAAGCTTAGTCGACTCCTCAAGCTCAGCCTGAGCTTGCATTCTCGAACGTTGATGGAATTGCTTATCTTTACCAATTTTTGAACGGAGTTCATCAGCATCTTTAGACATTCTAGCCAATTCAACCTTCGCTAATGCAATCTTGGCATCTAATGCTTCAAGAGTTTCATTATTAGCATTAATAGCTCGCTCACTCTTTTCAAGTTCAGCAATAGTCATCTGTGCCTTTACAAGACGGCATTTTGCTTTCCTTTTCATTTCCCCAAACCGATGGAGGGGGCTGAAAGAAGATAGCGGTTCAGCTTTCAAATCACTCTTCATTTCTTTAGGAGTACCTTTTGGCTTCCTCTTCGATCTGTCACTTTTCGTTGCGGGTTTTTTCTGTCGCACAACACTTTTGGATTCTTTCTTTTCTTTAAAGTCAGTGACAATCGATGAAGATGCCTTAGTAACCTTCCTCTTGATTGTTCTAGATTTCTTATCAACACCAAGAGGAAGGGTAGATGAAGAGTGTTTGAGTGATGATAATTGCGAAACGATCGGATTTTCAATAATAATTTGCTCATTTGGTTCTGGCACATCTGCAAAGTTAACGAAGTCGTTAATATCAAAATCATTTATCGAATCTTGACTCGATAAATGTAATACTGGAATATTTTCAAAATCAGTCTGATCGATATCAACAAGTGGTGAACCATCTTCAGCAATCAATAGCGGCATAGAGCTCATGATTATTAAGGTCTGAGGAATGATATGTGATAGCAATAGAATGTGGATAGGAAAGGTGATGATGTTACTGAGACCTCACCATTTATAGAAGAAAATAAACTAGCGCATGCGCTCTTTCATCAACTGGCACATGCGCTCTCTCACTAAACTATTCACGCATGTAACAATCTTTGTCATTTAAGAGGAAAACTTTGTGTTGCATGCATGTATTTTTAAATGTTAGAAAATAATACAAATAAATTCAAAATATATATATTTATTAATAATAGAGGACAATAACGATAATAAAAAAATGAAAAATGTTAATATGTCTCTGTGGATGTGGAACGTTCTTTGACTCTATTCCTCAATAGTTGTTGCTCGTGCGTCAAACACCAACATTGAAAAAAATGGATTCTCCTATTGGGGTAGAGTTGACCAACCTTCTCACACAGATCCCAAGTACTTCTACATGCATTGCATACATGATTCCAACAATTCATGGAATATGTATCACAACGCAAACAACGTTGCAGTGGAGTTGGAACGGCAGCACAGGTACCACAAATATTTCTACAGATACCTATATTGTTAAATATTATAGGTTCGGAACACTTCAGACACTGTAACTGTTGTTGACGATAATCCGATTTTGTTCGCTTCGGTGGATGAGAAGGAGGCGATAGTTGAATCCGCAACACGCAATCACTACACATACCAGTACATGGATTGATTGAATCCTTAGGTCTACTTATTTGACAAAAGTAGCACACAATAGCCCCTGCAATCATCATTGGGTAGACACACACTTTTGGTTTTTCATTCCACTCTTTTGGAAACGGCATTTTACTAATTCGATTAGAAATATTAAGAGATGACTTACAGAAACTCTGAATGCTCTCTCCTATACCTACGATCTCTATTTATACGAATCAACATCATGTGGAAGTATAGTGGGATAACTTCTCCTACTATTCCACTCTAAACGAGTCAAGTGGGAGTCGCATCACCTCCTATATAAGTTGACTTGCAAACCTAGAGTTCATTCATTCACTCTCTACAACTGTGAGCAAACAACAACAAGATGAATTCTGCAAAAATAAATGCTGCATTAAATAGAATAGCTGCTGTTGATGAAAACAATTGGATAGACGAATCAGATGATGAGGATGTCAATGTTCCGCTAGAGGAAGTGATAGTTGAAGCAGAAGATGTTGGAGTCGATGAAGATGAGATAGACGAAGTTGAAAACGAGGCCAACCAAAGCGACGAAGATGATGACGTGATGGAGTTTGAGAGGGTCATGGATGAAGAAGGAGATGATGAAGGGATAGAAGCTGACACAACTGAAGGTGATGGTGCTATGAGGATCGGTATGCGAACACTCAATGTCAGTGAGACACTGGAAGATCCCTTGGATTTGTATTGTGCATTGGATGCATACGTATTGATCAGCACAATAGATGGAGAGAACAAAAAACTATGTTGGTGCTGCTTTCGGTTTTATTCGCATAGAAACAATAATGGAGGGTGGTATGCCCATGTCAACACCCACAACACTGTCTCAATTATGGAAATGGGACAGAATTGGTGTGAAGCTTGCGAGAGGCCACTAACAAACTTCACCCGAGTATCTACATGTATTATATGTAATAATGTCCAACCTGTGGCACAATAACCGTGGACCTACTGGTCGAAAAAAAAAACAACAGCCCTTTTCAGGGCTACATTATTCACACAAACAGTAGTTAGTTGTATTAGTATTCATAGATTATGTGACAAATGAATACTTTGACTAATAAAAGTCTAAGTTGGAAATTTGTTAGTCTTTGAATATCTATACATTATATGACAAATAAATTACTACTTTGACTGAAAAGTCGAAATTTGGAATTTGATAGTCATTGAATATCTATGCATATGATGAGTACTACTTTAAATGAAAGTTGAAGTTGGCATTTGTCAATCATTCATATGCATATAATGATGAATACTTTCACATACATATATTTCGTTTGAGATTATAATGTTAACATAATGTTAACAATGGTATGAATCTGTTTCTGTTTGAAAGTATAATGGTAGCTCTGAAAAGAGCTATTTTTTTTATTGTTTCAGTCTTTAATTGTAGCCCTGAAAAGGGCTGTTATTTTTTTATTAATCCATGCAATGATATGGACTAACGCTCCTCATCATCAGAAACAATAATTATGGTATCGTCATCTGAATCAGATGATATACTAATGATATCATCCTCATAGTAGTCATCTGAATCAGATGATATACTCATGATGTCGTCGTCGTCATAATCAGCTGAATCAGATGATATACTAATCACATCATCCGCATTATTATCGTCAACAGCATCTATGTCGTCCTGAATACCTTGTTCCACTCGTTCTGCGAAATCATCAGGAAGATCATAGATTCGCTGCAGAAATTGAGCGAAGGTTGTACTCAAATGATCAGACGTTGAATCTATTTCATGTACTTGGATGGGTCCTGTACTCGACATTGTGGAAGAATGATATAGAACTGGGATTGTTGCTATATTTATATTGGAAGAAATGAAATGGAGGGGGTGAAATGTAGAACAGTGTTTGAGATTCGAAAACATCAAGAATGAAACTCTGAGCGATTATTAGGAGAAATTCTAGTGATTATTATGGAAAAAAAAACTAATAAGAGGGAGAGGAAGGGAGGAAGACACTGCCCCAGCCTCGCAGTGCCTCGTGTACACCAACCAAAAAGTGTGTACTCCGTGGAAGGAAAGGAAAGGAAATGATGGACGAGTAGATGATTATATGTCATCATCGGAATTGAGGACATCATCATCGATTAGGATTGGGGATGGCGGAGGACTATCCTCGATGAGGATAGGGGATGGTGGAGGACGTCTAACGTCAAGCTCGTCATCAGCATCATCACCAGAGTCGTCGTCGTCATCATCATCGTCGTCGCTACTCATTGGGACAATGTCATCATAAGCAGGGTCCCACCATCCGTCAGGATCTGGATATTCCGAGTCATCCAAGTGTCCTTCGTCACTGCCAGTGACATGTTGAACTTGCATCCTGATGTCGTGATCCCGGTATTCGTATGGCGGACTGTGGGGTTCCGTGGTGGAAGAGACTACCTGTACCTGGCTGTTATCCCAGTAATTGAAGTTGTACCCCTGATCCGGGCAGCTATAGGGTTCGGAGGTTGAATCGGGTTCCATCTCGATGCTAGCTGATCAACTGAATGTTTCATCAGATGATTTCTACTTTTATACTTTCGAGAGGGAGTGGGAGAGGAGTGGAACATTGAGTAGGGGTAAATTGTAGTGTGACATAAGACATATTCAATGAGTAGGGGTAAATTGCAAAGTGACATAAGACATATTCAATGAAAGAGATACTTGAATGGATAAAATACAAATGAAATATACTTGTCGATTTCACTATGAAACATGTCTATTTTTTATTTTTTAAATTTTCTTCACATGAAATTATTTACAAGTGATTAGAGGACACAAAAATTGATGTGAGGTATTTGTCTAGAAGAACTTGGAATTGAAATAAAAAAAATAATAATAATAATAAGAGGAAGTGAAGAAAAATGCTCCAACCATCGCATTGTTCAATGTGTACCAAACCAAAAAACAGTGTACACCCTTTATTTCACTTCCTTTTCCTTTATTCAATATAAACTTAACAAATATAAACTTAAAACTACCATAATTAAATACTCCTAACTAACCTAAAACTAATCTTACATTTACACTTCATCTACAAAAAGAGTGTCCATAACTGTCACTATTTTTTTGTACAGCTTTATCGAAGAGGTCTCTGCTTTACACCTTTCCTGCAGAGATGCATAATTCCGATCTATTTCGGCCATTTCCTTTTGGATTTCCCTCCGTCGGTTATCCATTTCAGCCATTTGTCGCTTCATGGTAACCAACGCGGCCTCGCTAGATCGGGCAGCTCGTTCTGCTTTCTTGCATCTCTGCAGAAAAACACTCATCTTTTCACTAACCTCTCCGATAGGCTGTGGCACCAACACCTCAGGATCCGCCGGTGTCGCTGGCAGCGGTGGTAGTCGCGTCACCAACGGCGACAATATCACCAACTCCGGAGAAGGACTCCTCGGAATTTCCACTGCTGCTGGTGCTGCTGCTGGTGTGGAGGCCCTCTTACGAGAGGTCGAAAAACTACCTGCATAAGGATTAGTCCTATTGCAAGTAGCTCGGTACTTTGAAATAGGACCAACCTTTGCTGCAGGTCGTTGGCAAACCTTCTTCACAGCCCTGACTTCCTCCTCCTCCTCGAATAAGTCAGGGCTAGAAGATCTGCACCTAACTCGCGAACGCGAAGTGGTTGGCTGGTCAACCGTCACCGCTCTCGAAGATGCTGCCTCCTCCTGGTCAGCGGACACCGGCAGAATAGACGCCACAGCATTATTCACCTCCTGTGTATTGGTTGCCATTCTGAAAAAGAAGAAATAATACAAAGTTAGTTGATATAAAAAATAACATTCCTAATTTACTTACTCAAATATCAAGTTGGTCGTTGGAACGTACTGCCTTGTTGTGGAGTGGACTGCTCTCGATGAGATGACTTCTCGAACTGAATGTTGTGGAGTGCTCTCCGGAGGGTATCGACTTCGATGCGTGAGCGGTGGGAAAATGGTGGGAGCGCACATGCGCGATGAGGGTAGGGGTGTACATGCGCAAATGTTGGGAGTCGGGGGGCGGGGCTTCGGGGAGGGGAGGGGCGGGGCTTCGGAAAGGGGGCGGGGCTTCGGAAAGGGGCGGGGTATCCGAAAAGTTGGTGGCGACGGGGGGGGGGGCGTGGCCCTAACGGGCCCCGCCCACTGCCTGGGCTCCGCCCAGGTGGGTGGGGCCTCCGGCCCCAGGTAGGCGGGACATCTGGAGAGACATCTACGCCCTCTTCGCGCGCGCGTTCGTAACATAATATGCAACCGAACACCTAACCTAACGTATTAACGTAACCTAACCTAGTACGCTAACCTACCGCTATGCAACCGAACACCTAACCTATCGTATGTATTAACGTAACCTAACCTGGTACTCTAACCTACCGCTATGCAACCGAACACCTAACCTAACCTAACCTAACCTAACCTAACCTAACCTAACCTACGCCCTCTTCGCGCGCGCGTTCGTAACATAATATGCAACCGAACACCTAACCTAACGTATTAACGTAACCTAACCTAGTACGCTAACCTACCGCTATGCAACCGAACACCTAACCTATCGTATGTATTAACGTAACCTAACCTGGTACTCTAACCTACCGCTATGCAACCGAACACCTAACCTAACCTAACCTAACCTAACCTAACCTAACCTAACCTAACCTAACCTACAGTAACTATTAACCTAACCTAACGAGGGAATACTAACCTAACACCTAACCTAACGTAAGTATGCAGCTAACCTAACGTAGCTATTAACCTAACCTAACGAGGGAATACATTCACCATGTTGGTTCCATTAATACATCATCAGTTGGTTTTGGTTTTGGTTGTATTATTCTATGATTTGGATTAATGTTCAGTCCTGGATATCCCAGTCCACCTGATGATGATGGCCTGACTTTATAGTTTCTCTCCAAAACTTCTTTATGGTTTTTCTCCAATACTTCAACTCTCTGTTCCAGTACATCATACTTTTTCATTGTAGTCCCTGTTATGTTTGACATAGCATCAAATTTTTTATTTGTAGACGCTGTTATGTCAGACATTTTTATGTCTACATCACTTGTAAGTTTGTCAAATTTACGAGTGAAAGTTATCCGAGCCTCTGCAATTTTATCGTCAAATGCTTGCCGGGCGTCCCGAGCAATATTGCCTATTGTGGATTGTATTGCAGCTTGTAGGGCTAGAAGTATAACTTCCTTTGCTCCATTAATTTCCCCCTCAAGATATGATACAGTTACACAATCACTCTTGTCAATTGGTTCACTTGTATTTTTCAATATTTTCCTTTGCATGTCATAATGACCATCTTTTGTTAATTTAAAACCATTCCCAGGAGGACCTCGAATGACATTACCACCCCATTTTCTTTTTCTACCAAACTTATCGATTGTTTTAGACATTGTGCACTCTACGATGATTCTCTTCAAACTGATATTTCTGTCATTTACATTATACTATATATTGCAGTAATTGATTAGGGAAATAGAAATAATACAAATAAAATTTTATTCATTTTATATTCATTACAGTAATACATATACATACATACATAATACATTAATATCACATTACTTCTATCATATATTATTAATTATAAATGGCTACATAAATATCAATATTGAATTTTCCGGTTTTGAAGATATTGAATGATATTTCAATCATTGATCTCGGCAGATAATAAATTAATCAATTGATCCAATGGAGTCTCCTGAGATTGAGATTGTTGAATAATATTACTTATCCAACGAATGTTCTCATTTGGATCGTTTTCATAAAATTCAATATCATTATGACCCCAAGGAAGAGTGTGGGTAGTATTCGGAATGATAAATCGTTTATCATCGTGATATGATAATGCAACTTTATTTTTTAATTCAGTATACATATCATGTAACACGCTTCTAAATGAATTCATCTTTCTGAATATCATACCACCTTGTTCGACGATTTTTTGATAATCTTCGCATGTCAATTCATTCTTTATTACAGATCGTTTAACCCCTTTGGCTTTCTTAAATTCACCATCAACAGATTTCACATAATATGCTTTAGCACCTGTACCATAAAAACTCATGATTGGATCATTTGGAAATTCATCTTTGAAGTTACCCAAGACTGAACTTGTTACTGGAATATTGAATTGGTTAACTATACTGTAATTGGATGTATCAAATCTACTTATGTTAGTTTTTATGAATTCATAAAAATTTTCTGTGTTTACTTTAAGAATGAGCGAGTCGGTATCTGTGTAAAGTAAAGAGACATTTTCATCAAAGTGTTGTTTGATGCATCCATAGAAAAAGTCATACATGACTGTTTTAGATAATTCTAATATGGAAAATCCCAAATATAATGGTTTATCGTAATGAACCTTCACTCTACCCAATTGAATGGCAACGAAATTATCAGTGAAAATTGAACAATTTTTGAAATTTGGTTTGGCTATGAGAGTGCTGGCACCTATATTTTTCTTTATATTTTCCCAATGTGTAACGAGTCTAACATCAATTCGATTATCTACATTCTCCATTGTCTTTCCATACACCGCATTATTCATTAGTTTATAGAAATCTTTAACAGATTTGTTGTTAGACCTATTACGCATTTCAGTATTAAGATCTATATAGGGTTTCATCCAGCATGATTGTTTGAATTTCAATACTCTATGTGTATTCATTACAATCAATCCATTTTTGACAGCTTGCTGTAGATTCCTATAATGAACAATATATTTTCTTTTATCATTCAAATTTGGAATTAATTTGGGAATTTTCGATTGTGTACGAGGTGGTATTATTTTTTCGACTAAAAATGGAAGGTCAGAATGTTTATCATGCAACTCTTGTGGATAATGAATGTCCACTTCAAATACATACCCATACGGACTATCAGTACTCACATCCATCACATCGAGATTAAGAATTTCATTTGGTGTCAACCATGTAAATTCACTTGTTGGTAGAGGTTGTGACATACTGTGACCGTATAGATTTGTTGCATCTAAATATGTAATGAATGTGGAAGGTTCGTTGGGATTATAATTGGGTAAAAATCTATTATTTGCTATATGTTTCCTCTCGCTACATTGACTAATTCCACCTCGTATACCTTTTTGAAAAAAGTGAATCATATCAATGTCAGTTAGTAATTCCAATTCAACATTAGTGAACTTCAACATGGCATCCCATGATAATCCAGGTGCAGTGTAATATTGTGCCGGATCTAAGTTATATATCTCTAAACTTGTGGTGCGGAAGTTTTCAAAAATATCACATAGTAGCAATACATCCGACTTCAAATACAAATCAGAGTATTCCCCCAAATTCTGACACTCGAATAAATTCCAAACTTTTCTAGCCCTATCATAATCAGTTTCCGATATATGTTCACAATTGAGTGTGTCATAAAACTGATTTTTTGTCGGAAGTAATGGATAATTCAATTTGTCAATGTCATCAACAAAACTATATGGAAATACACCTTTCTGTCTCATCAAATTGAATTTCTCAATTTGTGGGAAATGTTTGTGCATCTCCAAACATTGATCGGAGGTCAAGTTTGCACCCAACTTCTCCAACGAATTAGTCATAAATTTATAACTATCGATAAATCTCATTTTGAGATAATTCTTCCTAACCACACCATCTTTATCGGTATAGCTGTGTGTAAAGAGATGCTTCGTGAAAGATATATATTTCTCTTTAGTTTGCGGGATAACATCAACTTTCTCTTTATTCCTATACAATTCTTTTATGAATAAATGACAATCATAACCACTTAAATTATGAAAAATGATAGGTATGAAGTTTGGTATTTTGAAATTTAAATTACATTTCGAGTGAGCGGCATGTGATCTTTTCTTTCCTGTGACATGACAATGATCTCTTACTTTGACGTCACCATCAGTAAATGCTTTATTACATATACCACAAGTTCTGGCTGCAACAAACTGTTCTTCTTCTTCGACAGTTTGTGTATCCATTGGTTTAGGGTTTCTGAGATGATTTTCATGTATCTCTTTCAAATCATCTTCAATGCTACTCACAAATTTCTGAGCTGCATCTACACCCCTATATGTAACAAATTTTGTCAAATCATCATTATATGAACACTTTATCAAATAAGCAAATGAATATGGGGCATGTTTGAATGTTTTAATCGTGTATGAACTTCCAGGATTTGGCTCATTCACATGAATCGGTTTAAGCACTGATTCAAAATCAGCATACACTACAAATGGCACCCTCATTTGCCTCTCAAAGTTTTCAAACATTAGTTTATTTTCCGCAACCATTCTACCATATTTATTGATCTTTAAATTAGTAGTTGGTGTTGTGGTACTAATGTGATTACAATCATACATATTATGACGTAAAAGCAATCTCTCATCAGAAAAATATATCAAACATCCGTCACAAAAATATTTTTTCTGTCTATGAGCTGATAGTTGATTAGAAACTAATCTTGAAAGATCTTTGATCCAACAATAGTGACCATTACCGGAGTCATCAGTTATAAACAACAAATTGACATGTCTCCGGAGTCTTCTCTGTGAGTATCGCAATGGACCAATCACTTCATACTTCATTTTACCCTTCTCAAATGTACTCTCTAAACCGTAAACATTAATTGAAATATCATTCCTATCTTCGAATATTTCGATACTCTTATTATTAACTTTAACCGGAAAATCCATACCTGTGACATCTAAAACAGTGGAAAAATGTGGATATGACGTAAGTTCGGACACTCGACTATCTGCAGGATATAATGCTGATGTTATAGCCCAAGCAAAACAATATTGATCTTCATTACGAACATTCACAACAGCTTTCTTCCATTGAATACATTGAGGCAGCTTCACATATGAACGTCCTTCCAGTGGACTGTATTTATTAATGTTGACCTCGAGAAACAATATTTTTTCACAAGTCCAACCTGAATTATAAAAAAAAAAAAAATATTACTATTCAATCTTATTGAAATTTTCAAAAAATAAATACCTGAGTCACGATCCTGGAACTCAGTCGTTTGAGCCACAATTACATCACGGAATCCATCAAAAACAGCATTCAAATCTGAAGATTGGTCCACTATTTTATTTTGGGAATTAAATGACTTCGTGTCCCTCGAATCATCAGTCTGAAGAATATAATTCCCAAAAACTTCCATATTCACCTTGATGCTTTTATGGATCCTGATGGCTGATTCCAGTAATTCAATGACCTTCTGCCTAATCTTATTGAAAAATGACATGTAGTCACTGGTTACAATCGAACTCTCCACCCTGTATGTAGCAATGCGGCAATTGAATGCATTCGTTATAATTTGAACACCGTCAGACAATTGAACACATGCATTATTTTTATGACTCATGGTTCTTCGGTGAGAATTCACTTGGCTCATAGGAATTGTCACATTACAACAATTGCACGTATACATAGGTGTTGCATTATCCACTCTCACCCGTTTCACTGCAGGCCCTCCTTGGCAACTCTGGAGCTGATGCCGACGAAGATTATCACTACGAGTGAAAGATTTACCACAGTCACAGGAATACATTTTATATAATAGTTCTCACTAACTCACTTGATGTAAACTGACATAGCCAACACTCGTACGCTTCTTAAATACACTCTGATAGGACCCGTCAAGACGTCATAGCCAACCCCACTTCTCAACTACATGCGCCAAGATTACCTCCCAACTGAATGCGATAACAGATGTCGATATACGAGCAAGCAGTGGTCGTTGCGGTCTCGGAGAGGGTAGACGCTAGGCAAACAGTCCTCGGCTGCCGTTGTGTCACCATCGATAGCGGGGCTAGAGCGAACCTTCATCGCTTCAGGAGAGGTGAGGGCAGACCGATGAATACGCATTACTCTGCCACACGTCGTGGAGTGAACATGTCGCTCTCTAGCCGTTGAACGGTTATTGCTGTGACGTCACTCCACTACTAACTTGGTGCCCTAACACCGATGGAGCATTTATTACTTGGAGGATCTTCGAAGTATGCAGACGTATGTTTGTACATAGACAAACAAGCACATGATGAAACCCTGTACCGTGCATTCTCCTACACACACACATAAACACACAAAATCTCATATGAAAAAAAAATCTGAACGATCCATGCACCAGACACTTCAAGGTCACAATGCCTTGACTTCACTGCACAACAAAAAAACTTCACCAAACAACAACCAATAAAAAAAGCAATTAATACGTCATAGTGGTGGGGGGAGGCCGAGAATCAGCTGTAAACAACTACTAGTGAGTAGTCTACTATTAGGCATCAAATACTTTTAATTCAAATTGAAAAATCATATCTTTACTCACTTTCACTTCACTAATTCGCAACACTATAATTTCATACACTGCACTATTATGTGCCATAAATATGAATTGAACAAATGAATACATTGATATAGACATACGAACATTGAATTATACGTGATTAACTTTTTTCTATCCAGTTTGTACTCCAAACATTTTTAATGGAATGCTGTACAATGCTTTCTTATGTTGGATCACGGATGATTTTTTTTTGGTTTTGTTTCATGAAAAATATATTTTTTTTGGAAGAAACATTATTTTCTCCTACTTTTTCAAGTATAGATTCGTTCTCCAATATAATTTTGAATTGAAATTTTACAGATTCTGGGAAATTTACATGAAATGTCTATAAAAGCTCTTCACAAAATGAGTGGGCATACTTGGAAACTGGCTGTGAATCAAATAATTTGAGAGAACAATTCGTTCAGGCCAGTCTCAAATTACCTACGCTTTAGGTTTATGGACTGACACATATCAGAAAGCAACTACTCCCCTGGTTGATACCACGAAGGGAATTGGATTATCCCCAACAGGTGTCAGTGCAGGATTCTTAACTGAAGTTATTTCTGCATATGCTGTCGGCATCGATTTTCGATTATTGGAACACACTTGCACCAAAGCTCTGACTTTCTCAACAAAAATTGACTTTTCTTCAAAATAAATTGAAACCTATGCATGTTCCAATATAGTTTAAACGGTGAAGTATTCTCTCTTTTACTCGCAAATAAAGTAAATTGTGCTATTTTAAGTACAGAAAAGTTTTATATTTTACGTCGTTTTGCCAACTACAGCATGAAATTCAGTGCTGAGGCTCTTCAACTCAGTACGTTTTCAACCATGCTTCATCTTAATTAATGAGTCTAAATTAAATTGGGCTAAAGTAGACTTCATATTCAGTCAACATAAAAAGATGAAACTTCTTTATTATGATTAATATACTTTGACATCACCAGCGACAAGTAGTAACCTTTCTAAACTTTGGAGTACGGATCTAGTCTACAGTGATGCCCAAAGAACGAAAAACACATAAATCTGCATATTTTCAATATTTTCGCGCATTTGTTGGGTTTTTGAATTTTTCGTATTTTCAGGGCAATTAACTTACTGTCATTTTGTCTCATCTGATTAGTTTCACCCTAGAGTACCTCAGACACATCATTACTCAAATCACCTCTTTTGTTCAGTTATGTTGTATGTACTAATTACTGATCGATCTAAGTTATATAATTTTTAGGAAAAAGTGGCTCTAATACTAAATATTTCCAAGGGAATGATTGCTGTCTTTGGTTGGTAGTTACAGACGGAATGTCAGACACAAAAACCTGCAGACCACGGTTAATGAACTCAAAAACAGAAAATAATATGTTGAGCATAACCCAGTCTTCAATGAAATGTAATAAAGTCAAATTCGTTATTGCAATAATCATTAATAAAATTGTGTTCCCAAAGCAAAATTTGTTTTCGCTTATTGGCTTCCCTGGACACACCATAATTTTTTTTTGTATTTTGTAAGTAAACTGTATTTCATAAAATTCTGGGGCTATTTTTAAGGTTCTGATTCCAATTTACGTCCTATTCCAATTTATTCTATAAATATGTTTTTCTCAACAACTTTATTGGGTAGACAGCACTGCTTATCTCATTCTTCAAAGGTTTCACAAACTGTAGAACAGACAAATGAATTCAATCGAATCACTTGAATAATACCGCAGTTAATCGCACGTAATAAACATACCTACTCGTCTTATTTGATGAGGCTCTTTCTCTCGCTTTGTAGAGACGACACGAAACCCGTTAATTAAATTCTGTCAACAATAATACAACTGACAAGCACTTTCTGGAACATACAGTCGGAGACAGTTGAATTACCTCTCAATGAGTGGAAATGGCACAAAATGCGATAGTGTGGCATCACTCGTCGCTCTATTACTTTTTTTTCAATAGACATGGAAATCCTGCGATACTTTATTTGATAGGTCTTTCAATTCTTCAGTCAACACTTGTTCATTTCTGGAAGTCACCTCAGCCCTTTTATATTTTGTATGGCATGTAAAGAAAACGATAGATGGTATCATAATATCATAGAGATTTGATTCGGAACAATGATAATTCCATAAGAAACTGATATAGCTGCTTCTAGAATAATCGATGAAGTAGAAATAGATATATTTGAAGAACATTAATGTTATACTATCTCAAAATACATAAAGTACATAATTTTTTCAACGTTGAAAGAAACTGTAATGATAGTCATATTATATTCGATAGATAAACTAACTGTATTTCGAATCTTTTTTCACTAAACAAGTTAGCATCATCAGTGGATGATTATGAGAGTCGTTTTAGTGTTATTTGAGATAGTTGTTCAGAACTATTATGATTAATTTTTGACCATCACAACAAACTTTATACAGAGAAACAAAAATTCATTTCTGAGATATTTTTGTGCATGGATTTCTACTACTGATGAAGATAATTTCTGATACTTCAAATTGGGCAGAAGCCCATGTTACTTCTTCATTTTCCAGTATATGTCCTATTGTTTTATCCCATGTTTTCCTTGGTCTACCCTTTTCCTTATTCTTCTGGATTCTCGCTTACAAATCTTTTCTAATTGGTCTTGTCGCTTTAGTTCGATACAAGTGTCCCCGCCAGTTAAGTTGTCTTTCTTCTTTGAATTCTGGTATTGGCTGTACTTCGAGTTTTTTCTTATGTCCACATTTCCTATCTTACGATCTTCGTAATTCCTATCACTCATCTAAGATATTTCATTTCAAGAGCTCGTATTCTGCTCTTTTGCTGATCTGTTAGTATCTGTGATTCTCAGCTGTGTGTTAACACTGGTCGATATATGGATTTGAATACTTTTAGTACAGTTTTACGTGTTATCTCTTTTCTGTTAAAAAGTATTTTATTCATGGCGTAATAAAGTTTAAAAGATTTCCCGATCCTGTTGTTAATATCTGCATTTTGTGTTTCCTTTGCATCTAATATAACTCCAAGATATTTATACGATGTAGGTACTTGTTCTATTCTCGTTTCTTCTATTACTTATCGCCCATTGTCATTACCTGTGTTTCATTTTTATTTATCGTAATTCCGTAATTCTTCATTACTTCATTCCTTACATCCGAATTTTTCTTCACTATCTGCTATGATCACTATATCGTCTGCAAATGCTCCTTCAGATATTTCTACTGTTTGCAGTTGTCTGTATTCTTGATTCAGTTTTTTAATCATCGCTGTACATATCTCTATTATCTTGTCCATGAGTATTATAAAAAGTATTGGGCTTAGCGGCTCTTCTTGCCTCAATATTTCATGTGTTGCAAAGGTATCTGATTTTTATTGTTGCTAATAACTGCGTTCAAATTATTATAATGTATGTTCTATGTCATTTCAATTAATTTGTCTTCTATATTTTACTCTTTGAGTATCTTCCATATTATTTTTCTAGGTGACTTGGTCAAATGCCTATTCGAGGTCTAAAAATGCTATATATTTCCTTTTCTTGGTTTAGTTTTTGTGCTACTTATTTCTCATTAACGATAACTCCGGACACACGCATAGGACATGCCTGAGAGTTTCATCTTTCTGTTCACACATCCTGCATAGAGGTGTTACTACAAGCCCTATATTATGGAGATGTTTCCTTAGTCGACAGTGCCCAGTCAGAAATACTACTATCAAGCGTAGATTTTCCTGGTCATCGCCAGATATTTCTTCGGCTCCAGCTTCTCAGGGTCCAGGGTGATTCTGGCAAGATTGTATCTTTCATTCAATCCCATATCTTTAGGGATTGAGCAGGGGTGTAACATTTGGCTAGTTCCGCAATTGTCGAAGTCATCAGGCCGTAGGTGCCACTGGGTCCTAAAATTCTGAGTCCTGACGCTTCCGTGCCTAAATAGTCGGCAATGCGATTACCTTTACTCCTGTCGTGCCCTTTAACAATGTTATCATCCACCTAGGCTTTAGCACTCTAGTACTACATCTGAAATAACACGTTGTCTGTTCAAGGCTAATAGGGCTTGTCTGCTGTGAGTGCAGATTGTTATGTTTTTGCCAGAAATTCCTTTCCTGATTATTTATTTCGTGGCGATTGAGATACCAGCTAGTTCTGTTTGAACAACGCTGGTATTTTTCCCATTCCCCACTCAATCCTTGGGCTTAGTGATCTGGAGTTCACTCCACATCGTGAGCCTTCTTTGGGTTTGAGCCGTCAGTATATATGCGTATTACATTTGTAGCATCTGACTCTGTGTTCTGTTTTATTTGCATTTTGTAGGGTTTATTAAACACAAACCTGGGTTCAATTGCATCACTGGTTGCCTGCAGCAGAGGTTGCGCAGTAAGCGCTTCTCGCCATAGGCTCAGCCTCAATAGACCCTTTCCTACTTCGAGGTTTTCACTAGCCGTGCGCAATCGTAACATGGCCATTAACGCTACCTCCTTAACGTACTAGTCCAGAGGGGTCAGACCCGTAATTAATTCCATTGCCGCGCTTGGTGTTGGTCTCATGGCTCCTGTGATGTTTAAATAAGCCAGTCGCTGTATTTGATATAATATTTGGAAGGCCGTTGCTTGTAGAACTTTTGGTTAACATAGGTCTTATTATTATTGCAGTATAGATCCAGGTGACCACATGGGGTGAAAGACCCCATGCGCGTCTCACTGACCTCCGTCATTGCTCATAAGCCACATATGATTTTTTTGCTCTACTCTGTAGAGCCCGATAAACTTCTTTTCCTTGTGAAAAGGACCATCTGAGCCTTCTTGGGATTGATCGAAAGTGTGTTCACAAATTTGCAAAATAACTATGTCATCTGCATATGCAATTGTGTAGAATCCATTATTGTTGAGGTGATTAATCAGGGTATCCAGAACTATGTTCCAGAGAAGGGTTGATAAAAACTCTAGTGGACATCCTCTCATGACCAATCCTCTCACTATGATGTCTTCTACATTGATACTTATTGCTCTACTGGAGAGCATCTTCAGTATCCATTCTCCTACTAACAGGGGTACATTCCTGGAGTGTAGTTGCTGAGTAATTGTTAGAAAGGTTATTTTATCTAACGCTCCCTCGATATCTATTAATATACCCAGGGTGGATTATTTGTTGTCCAATGATCTCTCGATTCTGCCAACCAGAATTTTTGCTAAAATTATAGAAAATGATGCAGAACTCATCTCAACTAAACTGAAAGTATTGAAATGTTTACATTTGAATATACGTAGTATATTGAAAAATATAGATGAATTGTTGATATTTTTGAATCAATTTAATGAAAAATTTGATATAATTATTATTACAGAAACCTTTAAGATACACGACCTCTAGACAATTAGTATGAAAGGGTACGAAACCCTCTACAATAAGGAAGAAATTAGTAAAAATAATGGCGTAATAATGTATATCAAGAAAAGTATTAAATATGAGTGTGAAGTACAAAACATTGGAAATATCAGAGTCTTAGAAATTTGTTTAACAATGAAACAACACAAAATGAAAATCACTAACATTCATAGATCCCCGAGTACATGTGCGAAACAATTCATTACCGACTTTACTGATTATTGACAGAAAGCAAAGAACAAATGTACTCATATAGTTATCGGTGACATAAACTTAGACCTTCTTTCTGATAGAGAAATAGTTGAAGAATATAACAATATATTGAACACACAGGGATTCATATATTAATGAAGTAACTAGAGCAAATAATGGTACTTGTCTAGACCACATTTTTGTCAAAAGTGACTTGCAAATTGATTCTTATATCTTCAAAACGAATATAACCTATCACTACGCAATTGCCATAATACTTGATTTGGATAACACAGAGATCGATAAAGGAACGGAAACAAAAAAATTCACTAATTACGGAAAACTTAAGCGAGATCTATTATCAGAAAACTGGGAAAATACGTATATAACAGAACATGCCAATAATGCTGCAACGAAATTTGTGAATAGATTACGATATCTTATTGAACAGAATACAATTATAACTAAGCCTACGAAAAAACATGAAGTAAAAAAATCCCGGATTACTGCGGAGTTAACAGAACTCATAAATATAAAAATCAAAAAGTATCAAATTCTACTGGAATATCCCGGGAGCAAAACACTCAGAGAAGAATATAATTCATTAAAAAATAAATCAAATAGGTTACTGAAAGCTGCCAAGAAAAAATGTGCTCAGAAAATAATAAATAACAGTAAAAACTCAAAATGGAAATGTGATGATGAGATATGCAATAAATCTAGAACTGAAACGAAAATACCGATTATCCAATCAGAGAATGGCTCAGTGACAAAAAATACTTTGGAAATTTACAATAATTTTAATGAGTACTATGCAAATCTTGGTCAAGAATATGCCCTCAAAATCAAAGAATCGGCTAATTACAATTACAATTAACAAAGATTACAGAATTCAATATATCTATCAGAAACTAATGAAGAGGAGGTTCACAAAGTTATTATGGAATTGAAACAGAAGAAATCTCCAGGTCATGATGGAATTCGCTCAGAAACACTTGAATTGATTGTCAATGAAATTAAAACGCCATCAACTCACCTAATCAATAAATGTTTACAGAAAGGCTGCTTTCCCAAAATATTCAAAGTTGGAATAATAAAACCATTTTTTTAAAATAGAAACAAAACAAGAGTGAGTAACTATAGACCTGTATCACTGATCTCAAACATAGCCAAAGTAATAGAGAAAATTCTAAAAATAAGATTAGTGAATTTTATTAGAAAATTCAAATTGATATCTGATCAGCAATAGGGATTCCGGGAGGGAAGATCAACGGAAGGTGCAATACAAAATCTAACTACTTGTATTTACGAAGCTCTTGACAAAAAAATTTCAGCAATGTGCATCTTCGTTAATTTATCCAAAGATTTCGATACCGTCAGTCATACAAAACTCCTAAGAAAATTAGAGAACTGCGGAATACCTGGGAAAGCTTACGATATTTTCGAAAGCTATCTTTGTGACCGAGAACAGAGAGTTAGTATCGATGGATTTATGAGTTATCCCAAAATTGTTACTTATGGTGTTCGGCAAGGAACGGTTCTAGGACCGATCCTGTTTTCAATATATTTGAATGAACTATTGCAGATACCAACAAAAGGTAAAATTTTGAGCTTTGCTGAAGATACGGCTGTCTTGTATACCGACTCTTCATGGAACCAATTGACAATGTCTGCAGAAAAAGATCTCATTGAGATCGAAAAATGATCCTGTCACAATAAACTTACGATCATTTCGAAAAAATCCAAATATTTGCCTTTCACATCATACTGCAGTACATTACCCAATATGGGACTCCTAAATATAGGAAACAATAATCACATACTTGAAGGCGAGTCAATGAAATATCTAGGTATCCATTTATATAGACATTTTCGGTGGCACCTACATATGAAAGAAATTATCCGAAAGTTGAGAGGTACACTTTCTTAATTCAATAACTCAAAAAACTTTCTTGACATTCATTATTTGAAAAGGTTGTACTTCGCACTTGTCCAATCCCAACTATCCTATGGTATAATAGGTTGGGGAGGAGTGAATGATTATTATCTTAGGAATCTAAATGTCATACAAAAATTGATATTGAAAATTATATTCAACAGGAAAAAAACTCATCCAACTGCTGCCTCATTTAAAGAAGCGAATGTATGTGATATTCGACAACTTTTTTGTATGAGCATACTAAGTAATGTAAAAAAAGGTAACATCAAAATAAAACCAATCATCCACTTCTACAATACTAGGAAAAAGGCAAACTCTTTGAATGCACCACGATGTGACAAAACCTTAGGACAAAGAAATGATACATATCTCGGACCACGCTTATACCAAATATTACCAGAAAAAATAAAAAATATCAACAGTTCTCACATGTTTAAGAGAGAAGTAAAGACATTCATTCTGAATACCAAAAGAGCTTTCTTTTCTGATTTTATTAATCAAACTATTCCAAACAGCAATTTAACTTAAGCATTTATTGAGAGACGAAAATAACTATGTATTCTGTCTGAAACTACTGTCCCTGTTAATGAGGTTATTGATTAATTCATCATTCATTATCTTTCAATATTAGATTAAGTATTCATACAGTTGATTACAATGTATCCTTATCACGAACAAGTTATAGATTTCTATGGCTTCTGTGATAATTTTGTTTATTTTCGATAGCACTCTCTGTAATGTATATCAGTGTAAGCGATAATAAACATATCATTATTATTATTATTATTGTATTGGTACGAATAGTTGAGAGATATCTGTTCTTCTTCCCCAACGTTGTTGATTATTGCAAGTGGAATTTCTTTGCCTTTTTGTCCTATACATTTTAGCATTTCCGCTGTGATTTTGTCGTTTCCAGGAGCTTTACCATATTTGAAGTTTTTTATTGTTCTAGTTACCTCTTCCATTTGTTTCAGATTATCAGTTACCTCTTCCATTTGTTTCACATTATCAGTATTTTCTTGTATTTCTGTCTGTATATCTGTGTTTTTTTTTTCGGATTTAATATTGAACATTCCTTGACAACACTCTTTCCATCTATTGAGTATGTCTTTTTGTTCTTTAAGTAATTCCCCAGTTTGATTCTTGATAGCTGGGTCTGTTGGTATTTTCTCTGTTCTCAAGGATTTCTAAGATAGTTTTTGGTTGCCTTTGCTATCTTGAATCATCTTCTCTCCAAATTTAGTCTGTTTTTTTTCGAATTCCATGACCATTTTCTTTGTATTGTAACTTTGTTTTGTACAGGCATCATATTTTTCTGTCGTTTTATCGGCTAGGTAATCTTTATATGCTTTCTTCTTTTGTTTTATTTGTAATTCTAATTCGGCAGTCCATCTAGCAGTACATTTTTTGTTGCTGTTCTTTATATTTATTCCACAGGTGTCCTTCGCTGTGTTCAGTAATATAACCTTTAAAAATATTCCACATCTTGTTCAAAGCACTTAACAAGTCAGGTTGAGTGGAAGAGCGCTGCTTCTCAACTCCTGTTGAGAAAGCACGAACTCTGCCTTTTGTCAGAAATGTAAATGTTATATATATGTGTATATATATGTATGTATATATATGTATGTATATATATCTACTTTTCTACTTTATCATATGTATTGGTATCTATATGTATATGTTGTGATTTTCTGGCAATAAAATCGATTATTATTATTATTATATATTCAGATATTTTTTGGTGTAAAACGGTGTAATACGGTACTTTTCAAATAGCTCAAAGTTCCCCAGTAAGTACTAAGCTTTCTACTGGATTGGGTATGGTTCCTACACCATTTCCAGATTTGGATTCGTCAGCGTAGATTCTGTCAAAATCTTTGTAATTCAGATTAATCATTTGTGAAAATTAGCTGTCATTAACCCACAAACTATGGAGTAAGCATGGTTCGGGCTTGTACAAAAATACATTTTTCAAGTAGTATATATAATAGGGTGAGGGATATTCAGGTGGTCGATGGAGGTTTGAATTTTATTGGTACTGGTTTTATCTATCGTAAAACATGGGTCAGCTTTTCCATTTTAAGCATATGGTGATATACATACTTATGGTGTACTGGGTTTTTTTTTTACAGATTTTCTGTAATGGATCAGCATACATCAGAGTTATGAACAGTATTCGGGTTACCAAAGATGGTTCATCTGATTAATCGTGTGAGCTTTCGGTTGAACTTGTGCAGAAACCTCCAAGGGCGATTCTGATATCATTGAAAAATTTCCACCGGTTTTCAAAACGATTTATTGACCAAATTATATATTACTGATCCATTGTCTAACTTCAATTCAATCAGGAATTTGTAGATTCCTTTGGTGTCATCTCACATAAAAGGAAACAAAAAGCAGACAGAATAGCAAGAGAAGCAGCAAGTGGTTCTGGAACTATTTACCTAATGAATAGAATTATTTACCCAGACATAAAACGATAATTGAAAGAGAACTTCACATCATATTGGCAACAAGAATGCGATACATTCAATTTCAAAATTTTCAGAGTCAAATCATCCGTATACCACGGAAAATATCACCTGAGAAATAACGAGAACGAACCATTTTGTCTCACCTAAGAATTCGACACTCATTTTTCACGCTATCTACACTCAGGAAAACAAGTATCAAAGTGTTATATATGAGATACTGAATTAACTATCACTCATATTCCAACCAAGTGTCCATTATAGAGAAACGAGAGATTCCGGCATAATAATTCGAAAAATATATTGAATCAGACCATAATCGATTATCAAACTTTCTCAGTGACATTAATGTACAGAACAAAATTTAAATGACATTGTAACAAACAATCCGATCTCTGAAGGACATATTATAGCTAATAACTATGTTATATCTCACTTTTGAAATATAAGTTTTTAAAAATTATTTATTTTGAAAATGGGGAAACATTACTGAATTTCCCTGAGTTACAACAATACAATATTATTCGTCACTAACTTGAATGTAAGTCTGACAATTTGTAACTAACTCGTTTCGTCACGCAGGACGGTATTTATAGGAGAATAATTGTTAACATGTTCTGAAAATGAAATAAGAAGAAGAAAGAGTCTTTGTGTCGTCTTGAAAAATTGCGTACATGCAGGTGTCGATTCTGCAGCATCAGCGTTGACATTGGATCTTGTTTACTTCGTGTCACCTTGGTTATGAATGGATAAAGTCAATGAACTGCATATAACAACTATTTATGTTTGATACTGAATGAAAAAAAAAGGTATCTGTAGATCGTCATCAACGTTTGTACCAGAAGTTTTTGAAGCAATTGTTCTTATGAAATTTGAACCACTTTGTCTGAATATTTTCAGGTGATGGAAATGTTGTGTCAAGTTCACCTTTGAATAAAATATCATAACCAGAAATTTGACATGGATTACGGTTGCGATATCTCTGCGTAACTTTATGTATACTCATGGTCTATTCATGAAATTTGTATAGCCTGGAATTTGAAAATCATTTCTATAACTGGACTAATAATTTTAAAGGTAGGTTTTCACCACTATCAAAGATCGCCAGATAGTCAGCTTTCAAAGAGACTGCACATTTGTCAACTATATAATCAATAGCTATAAAGAATAACGTAACACTCAGTGAAAAGACCTGCGGAACAACATTTTCCTAAAGTATGTTTGAAGAAAGGGCTTCATTCACACGAAATCGGAAAGTGTCAAAAACTGGTGATGCATTTCAAGATATTTCTATAAAATGAGCACTTTTGAGGTGAATAGATGATTGTGTGTCTCAGCACTTTATTGAATGCTCCGGATATAAAAAATGCAATACACTTTTGATCATTTCTGAAACTTTTAAGAATTTCATACTGAAATCAAATTATGTACTGTGAGTCTTTCTAATGATGATAAACGCATGAGATTATGAATTGGAGTACCAATATACAAGTGACTATTTTTGCAGAAAAATTGTTGCATAAAAAATCATAAATTGGTTTTCCCCAGTTGAAAATATTTGTTGCATTCATATTAAATTCATACCTGATAAGTGCGATAAGTTATATGAATTGTTTATTTAGAGACTGAATAATATGTGGAGACTCAAATTGATCTTTATGGTATCATAAATCATATATTTAGAAGATCAAGGTAGCTCTGTTTGATAATGGATTATTGTATCACACTTTCAATATTCAGTACAATAATACTAGATTTCTGACCCACTATTAGGTTGTTTTGGAGTTTTATGTCTTTGTTGATGAATCAAGAGCATCAGAGAAGAATGATGGCGCACTTTGAAAATCAAGCCTTTTTGTTTCCTACCAAAAATCTTGTCAAATTCACTTCAAATATTCAAAAACTGTACTACTGTTTGGAAGGCAAAATCAATAATGAGGGCAGGAAGTAACTGAGTCAAACATGGTATTAATCACGAACAATTCAATTCTTAAATCCAAGTTCAGTTATATTCAGACATCAAAAGCAAGTACAACAAACAACAATGATGTCTGGTATTTATAAAATACGACAGCACACAATACAGCATAAAAGTAACCATTATATTGTTACACTCTCTGCTATTGTCGTTAAGCACTGAAAATGATAGAATTTCATATGATGCGGTAATGGTAGTAGCATCTCTTTCTTTTGTATACCAAAGCACAAAAAAGTAAATTATTAAAATCTTCCAATTGGTCAGGTTATTTCGAAAGTTATTAAAACTACTAAAAATATCTTCAAATATGATCTATTTTCAACGAAAAATCCTAGAAAACAATTCAAAAAGTCCAATTGGAATTATTGTTAATGAAACGTTTTTGAAGATTACATGATGAATAGCCATCAACCGAATATTATACCGGCATCTGAAATACGAAACTAGTTTGCAACCTAGAAACGAGGGCAGGGAGACCAATTAGTATCATCGTTTGGATTGCATAACCATGTCAAACGGCCTTTGATCATGAAGGTTGCTGCAATTTATTTATAACCACACGATGTCAAAGATGGTTTGCCTCTTTGATAATGAAACTAGAGGTTGAATATCAATGTAATTTAAGAATTCAAAAAAAATTTAAATTAAAATTTAACAATAGAAAGGGTTTTCAATGGAAGTAATTTCATATGGATGACATCAATTCCACGATTAACTTTATTATTTACCTACTCGAAACAAGGAATTCAATCATACAAAGGATGCACACCCTCGTGCTAGTTGATTTACATTTAAACCATTGCAGCGTTGCCGTTTCCAACCATCCCGAATTAATACAGGATGCGATATCAAAGAAACTGAAGTTATTCTCAGAGATCAGTATATCATTTTATTGAACGATCGTCTTATTGTTGCGAAGAAAATGAAAATTTCATCACCTTTTTTTGTTTTTTCTTCACTTCATACAATTTTGCCTGCCTGTCTTGAAGAAAGATATTGATAGTGGCGAAATTGCAACAGACTGATATGAGAGAACATCTTGTACTCCATCGACTGTTTCAGAAATCAATCGACTCCATTGACATATTTCAGAACTCCTTTCACATATGTTGAGGACGTATTGAAAATTATACGATTCAGTTAAAACAAACTGATTCCAAGACGGAAGCAGATAATAACTTCCAAAACGTTAAGATAAGTTCATGTTTCATCACTTATATCTTTTATATGACAGGCAAAATTATCTGAGAAACTTTGTTTCACATAAATTGAATTTAATCTCCAAATACAATGTCAATCGCTACTTTCGCACAGGCACGGCTCTAAGAGTGCCTTAAGGATTTTCCTGTAGTGCTCGTGTTTTGTTCCTAAAATTTACCTAGTGAATAATCGATGTGAACTAAAAAATTTGCTATCTGTACAGTATATGTAGTTCTCCGTTTAATCGTGGATGGTGAAAACAAAACCCAAGAAAAGGTAGATGAAAATGATTCCAGTATTTCGCAGGGGGGGAACAACTATTGTATTATCATTAGTTGGTATATCTTCATTTATATTACTATGAATAAGCCATATGTTATTATTGACATGGTGAAAAGTACTCCTCATCTTTATTTTCTGTTGCACCAAACTGTTAGTCTTGTTTCGGAATATTCATTTTTCACTTGATATAATCTCAATATTTTGTTTAAATCCTCAATTGCATGCATTGAACTCTCAGTCACACCTGAATAAGACGATTTTCCTAACGTGACTGACTGTTAGTCACTTCAGATTCGACGCTAAGAGTGCTAAAAATTGTTTCCAGTTTTCATTTCGAAATCAGAACACATTTGACGCTAACTAATTATTCAACCGCTCCACTGAGACAACAGCAGTAGACGGAGGGTCCTTTTATCATCTCAAAGGAGCAAAAAGGTGAGTTCTGATGCTGCAATTGGAATAGCTCATTAATTTCTGAATAACGTCCATATATCTTTCCTGAAAAGTCATTCGGCAAAATTGACAAGGCTAATTAAACAGAAACACGTGCTTGCGGTTTGCCCTCCGACAGTTCTCTCTTTGATTTAGGTCAAACACATCTTTCAGTATCAATATTTCAATTTGTATTCAACTGAGTTCATCATCACGAAAAAGGAACCACTTAGATTTTGTTTGGGAGGTTATTGAAAACCACCAAACTCTCTGCAAATTCATTCACCTTTTCATTGGTGAGACAGATTCACCCATCAAAATCATCTGGAGTTTGACGTTTGAGATACTCATTCATTTCTTTCTGGAGCTGATCGTCACTATTCAAAAATCTCGCCGATCAAAGGACACAGACCGAAAATTTCCCTTAGAATTTTTCGAATATCACAAGATCCTGGTATTAGGCACAAACTTTTACTAACCCAGAGCTGAAAGCACGTGGTTAGATTCCCTAAAGACCCCAACTCCCCGATGAATGTAATCTCGGGATCTTACAGCTTCCGCTTCGGGTGAAAAATGAAACATTCCTGCTGATAACAAAACACCATCAAGAAAGATCAGAGAGTCGAGTATAAAATGAAAACATTTTAACGTTAGTGTTGATCGTTAGTAAAGATAGAACAGTTTTCGAGGCTATTTCTACCTGTGGCAGGATCAGCGAGAAATCTTACGAGCTGTTTAAGGGCTCTTTGAATTCCATACGTTCGTTGTGGAAAACATCAGCCACTTGAATGTTGAATCAAACCTGGCTTTGGTGGCACTCGGGAGTGGCATATTTTATTGAAAATGAAGCTTTGCTCCTAAATACTACTGAAAAAAGATATTGCAAGAAATACAAGGAACCAGTGAACGATATGAAATTTCAATACATTTGAAAGTTTCTCGGAAGATTTGTGTGCGCTAATTTCAAAATTAGCTTAACCGATTTTGGTGTGATTTTCACTAATATAGTGAAATGAATAATTAATCACTCATGAACAGTTCATTTTGTGATTTCAACCAAAATCCAGAATTTAATGTAATTGATAGAATAGTAACGATGTAGTAAAGACTTTCAGGATGAACTCATTTCTGTTATCATGTTATCATTCTGCTCAAGTTCAAAACTCCTGATGATGTTAGCAAATAGCTCCTAACCAAGTATTTATAAAGATGAATATTTAGTACTCTCATATTGATTTCAATTCAAGAGCCATTGGTAGACAGCTGTTTTAGCTTATTGGGCATCGTCAGTACCGGGCGGGCGGTCCTCGATTGAAGACAAAATGTGAATAACCAAGAAAAGTACTTAATGAAAATAACTGCATAAACGCAAGCGAGACATAAATGGAACGACCTATTGGTGTGACACCCAAGTCAACTTGCCAAGTTTTTATGTCAGTGTTGGTGGTTTGACCAATCAACCGACAATCGGTAAAAAACAAACATACAAATGAAACTGATAAAAACGTGTTAAAAAAAGATTTGAGACGATTTCTGAAGTTCAGCCAATTGAAATTGGATATTTTGACCGTATTGTATAAAAAACGGGGTACAAACTGAGATTTATAATATCTGGGAACTCTGTTTGAACCTGAAGCTCTTATTGGGCGAATGTAGAAGTTTTCTGTATGAGAAACAGAAGACGAAAATCATTGAAAATGATTTTCATGTTCTGTTTCCCATACTATATGTTGATTTTGCCTCAAAGAGAAAGTTCTGTGCCCAGATTTATCCCTCGCCTTTTTCTGTGATAGAAATTTGCTTTTACTATACTCTTCTAATATAGAAGCTTTTGATTTTTCAGTATTTATAGGCTATTGAATATACAGTTTTTTTTTCAGAGTACTCACAAATTTAACGATGATGAGGCTGGGTATTTTGTTGTGGCTATGCTGTGGGTAACTGATGATGGAATCGATTATTCTTTGCTGCAGTTAATGCCCAACAAGTCTTCTATAAAATTCACGTAGAAGTACGCATGAGACTCCATCTTATATTCGAAAAGTCGATATGGATTGATGGATCCTAAATCAGTTATATTTTCCAAGTGAACATTTTGAAGGTTCCAAAAAAGCAGATCCGGAGGCTTCATGTTGTTTTGACATTTCATTGAAATTATGTTCGAAAGTGAAAACTCACTCATTCAATTTGATTCTCATAAAATGTTTTAAAGTCTCGACACGTATTTCGCTATATCTACAATAGCTTCCTCATGCAAGAAATTGTTTGACCAATTTTGAATTGATTAGCCATCAAAGAAACTGACCTGATTCAAAGAGAAGAGGGATAACATTATAGAATGTTAACATATTAGGGCCAACCCAGTCTGAATATTTTTAATTTTCTGACAAAAAACGTGCAAATATTGCGTTTGAAACCAATAATTTCCTGGGTATGGATATTAAAATTAACAAAAATAAGAGTTTGGTGACAGATAGATCAGTAGTGAATGAATTGTCGTGTTGTTCATGTCTAATTTTTCACATAGGTCATACTGGAAGAGCATTCGAAACACACCTGATCGAATATGGAAAAATATTCCAGAATGGAAATATGAATTCAACGTATGCTACTCACCTCCCTACAGAAGGACTTGTGTTCAATCATTCATTCAAAATCCTTCATTTCCAGAAAGAAGGTTTGAAATTTGACTTTCTGGAAACTATGGAAATCAATGGGTACAAAAATTCCCAATATGTAATGAACGATCGAATTGAGTTGATAGCTTTTCGTTACCTAATATGTTTCCCCTAAATAATCACGCTTTGTTGTCTTAGAGTAATCAATATATAATATGTACTAATTTATTGACTTGTATCCGTACGTATCGCGATTTTGTGAACCTTCCATAGTGAAAATCTGATGGGTAAAACCTTCATTTACTTCAAAAATGCACTTATTTTATTCACCTGTTGGATTGTGAGAAAAAGAAAAATCATTGAATTGAATAGTATGAATATACAGGTTGTAACTTCAGTACTTTGAAATATTCAATTGACGTAATCCTGAGACAATTTGAAAAATAAGAATTTCGATAAACTTGTGTCGTTTCGGAGATACCAGGTATTGAAATTCAATTTTTATGTTGGTTTTTTTGAAAATAACTTTTGTAAAAAATGAGTTATTTGCACTGAATTTGTTACTCGGGTTTTTTGACGCGGGAAATCATAATTTCTATTTAACATCTAGAGGCCGCTGCGTACGCAGTCATTATTTATGTCAAATTGCCCTAACTTTTTGACAGTAAACTTTTGGTACTTTTCATAAAAAAAACCTAATTTCCACACCTATTGCAAGTTAAAGTAGTTGAACTTCCTCAAAAACGCAGGAGGTGATCGTTTTCAAGATATTGACGATTTTCTATATCGATGCATATTACTTAGCTCCTAGGGCGCTAAGAGAAGCTGCTGAGAACATTATAGAAACTAAGTATGTCGTGGATCTAGTCAAAATGAACAACTTTCATTTCATTCGAAATATTAATAAAAAACCATTCGCTTATTTTTTTGCAGAATTAATATTTGAAAATCAACAAATAATTCAATTTCAACACCCTGTATCTCCAAAACGAACTATTTCCGAACACAAGTTAATATAGACTTTTTTTTTACTAAAATTGTCTCAGAAATATGTTACTTGAATATTTCAAAGTACTCATGTTACATCCTGTATAGTCAGTCAGCAACTTGCCAAAATTTTTAACCACAGTCAATTTATAGCTTTGATGTGGTAACTGAGCTCACTACGAACACGTCTATTCAGTAAAAGACATCATTGAAGTCATGTTTACTAATTATTTTCCAGATAACGAATATCAGCAAATGGAGTCGATGCCGAATTTCTCTCCTTTTAATAATGTCAAAACCACTCCATTATCCCTTTACAGCCACCAATCGTCCCTGTTGTATGAAGACTCCACTATCACGCTCACGTTGGAAATTATTGATGTGGACAATGATAATGAACGAAATCCCAGATAACTCCGCAAACCTCACAAGTGACCAACCGGAAGTTTTTGGGGAGATACGGAGATATACTCTCGTGTATGGTTTCTCATAACATTCAAGGCAGAGCCGTAATCTTTTGTACTCTAAAGGAATCATGTTGTGCGTGTTTCCATTGGATGGAGTGGCAGACCTTTCAATTTGATTTCGTGACGTTTTACGCTTCTAGAGAAGTATTTATGACTGTATCATGTATCACGAAATCAGGTGTTGAATTGGATGGATAACAACTCAAGTAACCAAGTAAAATAATATGTTTCAATTAACAGAGGTCACGAATTTTCACTCACATCATCCTCAGGAGTTATTAGTGAGGAAAATACTTACAATGAGTGCATTTCTGCTAGAAAAGTAGCAGCTAGCAGAAATTGTAGCGGATGTGTTCTCATTTCATGATGAAGTATTGATGTGTAGACCTTGTTTGAGAATATTACATTGAGATTCATTTCTTTGAATTTGTTGTTGTCTGATTTCCGTCATCCTTCAATTCAGCAATTGAATATAAAGTTCCATATACCATTGAGGTATACTTTTTGCCCTATTTGTTCCTCGTGGTTTCAGTATGACACAGGATTTGCGACTAGTTAACCAACATAAGCATGTTCAGGTCTCAGTTGATGAAGAACTACAACAGTCCACAATGGGTAGTAGTACTGGGATCGTCCATATGGATGTGATTGGAGATAAAACTGGCCGGAGGAAAGTTTTGTATATAAGACTGGAAAGAATGGCAGTCTTGGGATAATTAATCAGAAAAGTATTTGGTGCTGAAAACTTTTTGTTCCGATTTTGTTTGTGTCTGATATTTTCATAACCTAAGCAAGACCCAGATTGATTCAGTGAATATCATGAGGTTGTTTTTAAGATTCTAATAAGAGCCTTTTCGCTGGACAAGTGTGAAGCGCTAGTATTTAGAAGTATTTAGTGATGAAGTGATTCCAAAAACACATTCCAGAACATACTGTAAGTTATTTTGAAATGTATTAAATCATGCTTAGTACAGTTGAGAGTTTTTTAATATTTTTTTTTGTAATCTTTCAGATCGTTTTAGTGGCGGTTGCCCAACATCTGTGGTTTCTTCTGTATTTTCTTGTCATGATGTTCCTTAAACCTTCTCCTCTTCGACTTCTTCAAGTATCGGTTCACAGTATTCTTGAACTTTTATTGGATAATCTTAATAATCATTAAGGTCGTTTTCATTTCCATCGGGATTACTATCGATAACATTTAATCGACCGATCATGATATCAGCATCATCATTGTCATCATCAAGTGACGGTATTGTACTGTTAAAACATGTTTCACCATGTTTTACATCTACATCGATTAGTACACTCTTTTATGCAGGCACAATTAAACAGCTTCAGTAAGTCGTCAGGCGCCAGTTTTTCCGTTGTTTTTATTGGCAGAAGCATTGTTTCAGATTTGATTCAACCCCAATCTTCCGGATTCAAATTATAATTACCAAACCAAAAAATGAACTTGGTAATACGTCCTGAATGAGTGAAAATGTGTTAATATTGTTGTTGGATGTCAATTCGCTAAGTTGATCGCAGTCTTTGATTTCGAAATTATACTTAAAAATCGAGAAACACGACACTGGCCTGATGTTGAATTAGTATCGAATTCACCGTATAAGGCCAGCATAATTCACTCTACAGCTGCTTAGATATCTTGACGAGATGCATCGGGATTGTAGAAGACTTCCACGTATTGCATCAGCTGAGGATTTTTATTTATAATATCCAGCAATTTTTTTCTCTTTGCCAAAAATAACGCTCGTTGTATCGCATCTTGTAAAGGCATGTGTAAACAGAATGAATATTTGTATTCTCCGGTGTCAAAGCTATCAATGAAGCAGCAAGATCTACATCAGTTCCAATCACAACTATTTTTTTATCTGGATTTTTTTCGGTAAGGTCTATGGCTGTTTGAATTATAATGTATCGGCATCTTCTTTAGCTTGTTTGATTGTTAAGTTTGTATCGGCTATAAACGCACTTTTCAATTTAGTAATGAAACGGGACTTGTTCCTTTCATTAGCTGAAAACAATTTGGTTCCTTAATTTTAATATTTAGTCACAAGAAAACCACTGTTAATTAACAAACATATTTTTAAGCAATGAAGAAATTTTGTTGAGGAACCATTTTTTGTTCTAAAAATCTTGATTTTTTTCAATTAACTTAATGCAAAAAATTTCAAATTGCTTCTTAAAAATGTATTTGTTCATATGGTTATATATTATTTATATATATGGTTAAAGTTATTTATATGGCAACATCGCAAGAGTGAGTTTGCTTTCCAGTTCCCAGCTGATGTCAAAATTTATGTGGTAAAAATAGTGAAAATAAATAAAAAAATTGGTGTTAATATTCCTTTTGGTGTTCTCAACCAGCACACAAGTTAGTGAAGTGATCAGTTGCATACAAATTGAGCTTTTCATCAAACACATTCTTATCTCATGATGTTCAAGGCTCGGGATAAACATTTACGGAGCCATTCCAGTTCTTCAAAAGGAGAACAGCCAAATTCTAATATAAAAATACTGGATAGTGATCATATCAATGAACACATGGACAAGTTATTAGATAAAGTATGTGAAAAATTAGATACCAAACTGGAGCATTTGAAAGAAAAAATTGAAAAAATAACTGCCAATTTAGGAATGGTCGAAAACAGAGTGCAAAACATTGAAACTGATTTGCATTCACTACAACAGACAGTAAATAAAATAGAGAGAAAAACTTCTTTGAGAATCAACGGAATTTTGGTAAAAAACCAGGAAAATATGCTTGATGTAATTTTGGACTTTTTTAATCATACTCTGAAGGTAGCATGCAATGAAATAGACATGAATGATGTATGAAATGTATGAATGTATGTATGAAAAATGAAGTTTATTTCGCGAAAAGAAACCTCAAAAATAGCGGAATAGTAATTCATGAGGACCTATCCAAAGATCGGTATGAGTTATTTCAAATAGCGCAGAAGAAATATGGAATCAAACACGTATGGATGTATGGACCATGGTTCTCGTAAGAAATTAAAGCCGATCTGAAAATCAAAGAATATTTTAGACAGCAAAACATTCGTCATATTTTTATTTAAATAATTTCAAAAGAGTTAGAGCCGAATTGAAAATTAAAATTAAAAATGTCCATAAAAACTTTCTAGAAAATATTCAAAACAATATTTGAAATGATAATACGCTATTTTGGACTTTTATCAAAAATAGACAACAAACGAGAAATTGTGAAAATGAGTTCATCGTCAATAACTAAAGAGTAAGTGACAAGAAAATCATCTCACAAGAATTTGCGGATTATTTTTGTTCTGTTTATGAAAATAATTCTACATACAATCAAAATGAAATACAAAAAATTTCTGAAAACTGGCTAGATGAGGCCACAAAGTTAAAACACTACGGACTCAGTAACCACCTAATAACTTTTTTCGTCTCATATTTAAAAAAAGAATACAGCACGTCATCTATAGAGGAGAAAAATCTGACATGTTTTTGGCTGGGTCGGAAGTACCCCAAGGATCCAACCTAGGCCCATTGCCCTTTTTAATTTTCATAAATGACCTCCCGAAAAAAATGTCATCGGACTGTTTGCTATATGCTGACGATTTCAAAATGCTCAGAACCATTACAGACCTAAATGACTATTTAGAACTCCAAAACGACATAGATAAAATATCAAATTGGTCCAAGGATAATAAATTACCTTTCAACATTTCTGAATGCAAAGTTATCACGTTCAGCCGAAATAAGATTCCACATAACTTTGTATATACATAATGCAGAATACAGTTTTAGAAAGAGTTCAAGAAATACGTGACCTTGGGGTCCTTTTCCAAATTGACCTGAAATTCAACCGGCATATTCAAAATATTACTAATGAAGCTAATAAAATTCAAAAACATAAACAGTAGATATAAAATATTTGTTCAATACAATTATTCGAGGTAAACTATAATATGCAAGTATTTTATGGGAATCAAACCAAAAAAAAATCAAAGCAGACTCTGGCAAAAATACAAAATAAATTTTTGAAATATTTGTATTTTAAAAAATACGGACATTCGCCAGGTTTCATATCGTATGGACCGATCAGAGATGAATTTCACATAGAATTACTGGAAAACAGAAGAGTTATAAAGAGTATACTTTTATTAGAAAAAATTCTGAATGACCATGTAGATAGCATTTTTCTCACCAGTCAAATATGTTTTTATGTTCCGCTGCCAGGTATTCGTCCGCGACAAACTACTTTTCATGTTAATCAACATAAATCCCCTATTGACAGAATTTGCTCAATGTATAATAAACACGCAAATATCATTAGGTTCGGTATCTTCGAGGTATCATATTCAAAACTCAAATCTAACCTAAGAGAGGTTATCAATTTCTGATTCTGCTGATGAGTGTGAACGTACCCCTATAGTTTACAATTTCACTACTGCGTTTATATCCGTTCACTTGGTTTCTCTTTCAGTCTTTTTGTTGTTTCAAAACTGTATTTGTAGATGATAAGAAACATATAACTAGGCTCCGCCTGTTTGTTTCGAAATGAATATATTAAAAAACATGAATAAATAAATAATAAATTCATTAACAATAGCAGTAGAAAATAAAAAAAAATTAAGTAGTTTTTAACCAAGGGATATTGAAACAATGAAAATTGAAAAAAATTCATGTGTTTTTTTTTAATTTATAATTTTCAATTGTTGATAAAAAAGTAGAAAATACCAATTTTTCCATTTTGACAACGGTAATCGATGTTTTAGCCTATTAAAAATAACTTCACCAAAGGAAAAAAAATCCAGGGTTTCAGTTTATTAATTATAGGGGTTTATATATCAACTTTCAATTCAAAAGAAGTTATTAATTAACAAATGCATAATTAATGTTATAATCGAGATAAATTTTTTTTGATTGCGGATTATTGTTTATTCAGGTATCCCAACATCAATTGAATTCTTTCATTCCTTAATATTCGCATTTGATACGTTTGAATAATTTTTTTTTGTTTTTATGTCAGAGTGACGGAATGCGCGCGGAAGCCAGACTACCCGTTTTTGGCTCTATTTTCAGGGCTCTGTAAAAATTATAAATAATTGAGATACAGTTTCTAGACTTTTTTTACACAAATTTATTGATCGTTTCAGATCTTTTTTCAAATTTTCAAAATTTATAAAATTTTTCGAGATATTAAAAAAAACTGAAGCCCCATTTTTTTTCATTTTATTGTTTATAACATCTGTAATTTTTTTCAGCGCCTTTTCGGACCTTCCCTTAAACGTCCTAAGTAAAAATACGAATCCAATGACGCCTTGGTCGTAATATTTGGACCCGTCTGTAAAATTTCACAAACAAAAAGTACATGTGAACCAGACTATCATTGCCAAATGCTGGGTTAATTTTTCGGGCTCTTTCGGCAGCGATATGCTTCAATTTGAATTGGTTGAGAAAAATATGCCAAAAATCGCTTATTGTCATAGAGTGATGAGCTAAAAAGAAGCAAAAAATAAAAATTTGTAAAAATGAACAGCATCAATGTCTAGAGTACAAAATTGTCTATCAATCAGTATATAGGGGTTGAAATATTCAAGGCACAATTTTAAGAAAAAAGTCTATATGAGCTTGTGTCCGAAAATGCTTCGTTTCGGAGATACGGGGTGTTGAAATTGAATTTTTTTGTTCGCTTTTTGAAAATAACTCTTGCAAAAAATAAGTTATTTGCACGAAATTCGGTACCCTGTTTTTTTTGACGTATTGATTCTCATGTAACATCTAGAGGGCGTTGCGTACGCTGTCATTATTTATTTCAAATTGCTTTTTTGACAGTAAACTTTTGGTACATTTCATGAAAAAACCTAATTCCCACACATTTTCCAAGTAAAAAAGGTACACCTCCTCAATAACGCTGGAGGTGATCGTTTTTGAGATATTTACAATTTTCTATATCGATGCATATTACTTAGCTCCTAGGGCGCTAAGTGAAGTTGCTGGGAACATTACAAAAACTAAGTATGTGGTGGATTTTGCCAAAATAAACAACGTTTTCTTGTAAAACGTTCAACGAAGAATGATTCGTTTTCGAAATACAGATTGTTGAAATTTTCCAAAACATGGTTTTTTGCAATTTCAGTTATTTTTCTTGTACTTGTCTCTGGATGTTCACTAATTTTTTCGAAAAACGCCTCCTCCAATTCTACAGTTGTAGTCCGTGGCCGTGGCAGAATTTGTTTCAAAGCTTCCAGATTCGGAAAGTCGCCGGAAAAGTTTCGCAAATGTCGCTGCACAAGGAGTCACGAGTTGGGGATACCTTTCTTGATAGATGCATCTGGCTTCGCTTGAATTTCCGTCAGCCAAGCCGTATGCAAAAACCATATCAGCCGTTTCAGCATTCGTAAAGTCGGGCATGTTACCAAAAAATCACTTTGAAAACTCCGAACTGTAAATTTGTCAATTAATTGTTAAAAATGTGACAGCGAACTTCTAGTTTTATAAACAAACTTTCATAGCCTACTCTATTAAATTAACTGAATTTGCAAGCGGAGAGTGACAAAAATTATTGAAATCAAATTTGGCCTATAAAGTAATATGCATCGATAAAGAAAATTGTAAATATCTCGAAAACGATCACCTCCACCGTTGTTGAGGAAGTGTACCTTTTTTACTTGGAAAAGGTGTGGAAATAAGGTTTTTTCATGAAAAGTACCAAAAGTTTACTGTCAAAAAAGTTAGGACAATTTCAAATAAATAATGACCGCGTACGCAGCGCGCCTTCTAGATATTACATGAAAATTATTACAAAATTATGATTTCCTACGTCAAAAAAACCCCTGGGGACCGAATTTCGTGTAAATAACTTATTTTTTGCAAGAGTTGTTTTCAAAAAAGAAAATTCAATTTCAACACCCCGTATCTTCGAAATGAAGCATTTTCGGACACAAGTTCATATAGACTTTTTTCTTAAAATTGTCTCAGGAATACGTCACTTGAATATTTGAACGTACTTACACCCTGCATACCACGACACAGTAGAAGATATGGAGCTGCGTGACCACATGACGAACAAAACTTTTGAAAAAACCTAATAGTATGGCCAATATTTTTTCAGAACTCACACTTTTTTTCATATTGTCTTCAGAGTAAATTGACACTTGTTGAAATGACTCATACTCGTTTTGAAAAGTGCATTCGAAAATACATTATCTGAATGTTTCGATGTGTCTTTGATAACAATCCTCGCAAAATTGTTGCGAAGATTCTCAATTCTCAAGAAACATCACAAATTTATGAAAGAGAATTATGCAATTAACTTCAACTCTCTGGAATATTCTGCTTCTCCTGCAACTATACAATATTTGGAGTCCAATCGGTGAACATATTTTACTCTAATTGTTCTTTCTTCGGCACTGTTCATTTTAAATCAAACTGACAACTGACATACTGACACCTATATTTTTTCCTCAAAGACAAGGCTACAGAAAATATTTATTGTAACCAAGACATCTGGAAATTTTTATTCCTAATGATAATATGACCTGCCATCGAATGAAACCAGTGCTGTAACGATTGATTTTCCAATTGGAACCCGGTGATAATTTAAAAGGACTCTGTATGAGATAATTTGGATCGTGATGGAGGTATGATAGACTCGTATAATTCCAACAATAATTTCAACGCAGTTATAGGATTGTTAATGATTTATACAAACTCCAGATATTGGAAAAATATATAGTAGAGAAAATTTTATTCAAATAATTTGAGAGTGTATTGAAAATTGATCGATAGATTTATTCTCATCGAAATACAGTGCTTATACAGGGCGTTCGACCCCCCTGTAAGGACTGATTTTAATATGTGAATCATACTCGAAACTTTACCTCCCTGCGGCATCAACTACCCCCCTATTTTTTTCAATGGAATGGGGGATTGAGTGATACATCCTTTGAACAGTATTCTGTCCCTCTATTACTTTTCAATTTTATTTCGGAATTGGTTCATTCGTTATTGAGAAATTAAAAGTTGGACATTTTATTTAAAAAAAAAAACAGAAAAGTCGCTGTCGCCCATTTTATTGAGGAAACCAACGAAAGTAATATCCAAATAATTTAATAGAACTGACCGATACTTGATGAAAATCCGTAATAAAAAATTAATTAATACAGTTTATTGTATGATTTTCACTATAAAGAAATTTACAAAAACCGCGGCACGTGTTTCGCTATACAATAGCTCTATCAAACATAAGCTGCTTGAGTTTATGCTTATTAACTGTATTAATTAGTTTTTCTACAAAGTAATATCAATGGCAACACAATCAACTAATATAGTGTTCAAAATGATCATCATCTAGTTCTATACAATAATACAGTCTACTTTCGAAAGCGTTCCTTACATTACTGAAGATGTCCGGAGTCAGAAATTGGCCTTCCCGAATAATTGTCTGTCGCAGGTCTTTAAGATTTGTAGAATGTATTTAATCCGTAGTAAACGTTTTGAAATAAACGACACTGTTGGTTTTTTCTGCCATGGTAGCTTTTGTTGAATCTAGTTGTCGCAGAACAAAAAGTAGATAGTTGGCCACTGTCACTTCTTCACGAATTATCCAAGTCATCCTTGTTCACTGTGTTCCAACATGGTTTTTCATACTGAAGAAGGAATAGAAAATGTTGCAACATATTATCGAAATAATTAATGTGCTAAAGTTGCTGCAAGAATTCATAATACGAATCATCCAGACCACAACATGAGCCATCAATACGTTAAATAGTTAATGGATAAGTTTCAAACTTTAGATTCTGTTCACAACAGTCCTGTCAGAAATGACGGAGTTGAAGTTGCAGTTTTAGTTCACGTAAAAATGCATAATCGACAATCTATCAGACAAGTAGTCAGAGCGTTTCGTGTATCAGCTACTAGTGTTTTTCTGATTTTGAAAGCCTACAAATTTCATCCTTTTAAAATAAGTCTAGTTCAGGAATTAAACAAAGATGATCCTGATCGTCAACTTCAGTTTTGTTAGGTGTTCAGCGAGAAATTGACCAATAACCTATTATACAATACGAAAGTTCTTTCATGTTGAATGGTGAAGTGAATAGACATACTTGAGGGAATGCTGATTGCTGACTTCGGACATCTTGAATAATGTACGGAACGCTTTCGAGAGTAGACTGTATTATTGTATCGAACTAGGTGGAGGTCATTTTGAACAATTTATCCGTTGTTTTTTTTTCAAATAAAACGTTCAACATTTAATTTCTTAATAACGAATGAACCAATTTCGAAAAAAATACAGAAGTAATAGAGGGAGAAAATACCTTCCAAATGATGAATCAATCGATCCTTTCATGCCATTGAAAAAAATAGGGGGTGGGTAGTTGCTGATCGCAGGGGGATGAAGCTTCGGGTATGATTTTCATATCAGAATTAGTCCCCTTGGAAATGAAAATTGACGTGTTCTTTGGAATTTTCGATTAAATGCCCGTTTCTAACTTACAGGGAAGGTCAATTTTTCGTTGGAACGCCCTGTATTTACTCAAGGGGTAAATAAAAAGAATCATGAATATTGATCTTTCACCCGCGGCTTTGTTCGCATTTATGCCATTAAATAAGTGTCAGTACAATAGAAATGAATCAATATGAGAACTATATTTTAATGCTTGGCTGGGATTATCAATTTTTAAAAATTATTACATACGATGAAGTTTCGAAAATTTAAAATATGCTTTTTCAACAACAAATACTGAGATATATTTCATTGTAACAAAAATAAATAATTTGAATTTTTTTTTATCTTACATAAAAAATATTTTACTTCTAATATCTCCAAGAACATATATGTACAAAATTTCATGATGATAGGTTGAGTAGTTTTCGCGTGAAACCGTAACAAACAAACTTCCATTCCCATTTATAATATAAGTAGGGAAAGGGATAGGGAAGGGATTCAAACAATCGCGCTAGTTTGACTTCAATTTAGTTAAAGATATGAAAGATAGCAATTTGATTTATGACTGTTTGAACAATTGTGTCGGAAAATTATTGACAAATTGTTATCTATATGTTCTGTTTTCATGTTTGCAATTGAATGAATCATCTGTGATGATCCCCTTATACTTAAAAAGTTCCACATACCCTGATCTAAAAGAGATAGAATCTGAAACAAGTATTTATTATGCTTTTCAATGTCAGACAAATTTGACAACGATGGTATACTAACCGGTAATGCAGAAGGACAAATCAAATATTTATTTGAAAATGTGTACTCTCAATGGAATATATTCAATAATAATAAGGATATGCTTTGAAAAGTTAATAACACTAAGTTTGAACAAAAAATAACGTTATACGATGTAGATAAAAATCTATAATATTTCCCCTCGTGTGAGACTTGTTATGAAAAAGAGAACAATTTTATTGAAATCGAACTAAACAAAGAAAGAAGAGCAAGAAAAGACATATCTTGAAAGGGTGGAGGGGAAAAGTACTTATACAATGTATTCCTAGGAACTAATATTTCGAATAACTGATTTGAATTGTCACTTTGAATTATAGAACATTTTGATTGGAATAGTTCAAACCGTACTATTCGACTCACTGTCTTTTTACAAACTATGAAATAACTTGCGCAAATGCAATATATAACGTCATATCAGCATCAAACATCGTATTCCACGTTCATATCCTTTTATGCACTACTTTTTTCGTCTTGAAAGTTTTCACCATACAAATTACCCGTCCTTAGATGAGATTCAAATTTCCCAAAAATCCTTTCTTCGTGAGGAATGCTGATGAAACCTGGAATCAATTTTGTGGTTTTCTGAAACGTGAGTGAAAATCCCATTGAATATCTCAAGAACCAGGAATCACCTTTAAAGTTTACGGAGCGCGAAAAACTTTTACGATTTCCTATGTATAATGCGGGATACATACCTAAATGCTATGAAAGTTTTCTAAAACTAGGTCACGATTTGATATCTTGTATAAGCACACATAAAAAGTTCTCCTTCTTTTTGAATAAAAGAAAAAATGGGTTTCTTGTAATGAACATATCCTGAATGATTTCGAATGAGGATTAATGTACTGGTTCAAAGTATGGTTCGATGTTCAACTTCTATTTCATTTTTGAGGTACACTTGAAATGTTGACAGTGATATACGATGGTTGCATTCTGAGCCAGAAATGTATTTCTAAGTGGTACAAAGTTTTCACAGAAGGTCGAGAAAATGTGAATGACTACACTCGCTCTGGATGCTCCATCATGTCAACAACCGACGAAAATGTTGAGAAAGTATTGAATGTATTCAACAGTGATTCACATTTGCTTGAAAGGGTCATAGCTAGTGATTAATCATGTATTTATGGTTATGACATCGAAACTAATGTCCAATTGTTCCAATGGAAGAACCCATGTGAATCAAGACCAAAAAAAAAACACGCCAAGTTCAATCAGATGTAGAAATTTGGCGCACTGTTTTTTCCGATTACTGTGGCGTAGTGAATTAGAAGCCATTGCCACATAATCGTACAGTCGAAAAGGAGTATTATTTTGAAGGTATGCACCGCTTGCGGGAAGCAATACAAAGAAATCGTCCGGTATTAAAGAAGAACAATTCATGTCTTTTGCACCATGATAATGCACCTGTTCCCTCGTCATTCCTTGTTTGTAATTTTTTTGACAAAAATAACACCGTAATTATGCCTCAGCCACCGTATCCACCAGATTTGGCTCCCTGCAAATTTTTTCTGTTTCCAAGATTGAAAAGCCTCATGGAAGGTCGGCGGTTTGTGATATTTGAGGAGATGAATGCCGAATCGCCAAGAGAGCTCAAGGACATACAAAGAAGTGCATATCAGCACTGCTTCCAGGATTGTAAATAAGGCTGGCAAAAGTGTATTGTATCTGAGGGGGACCACTTTGGAAAACACAAAATAGATATTGATGAATGAATAATTGTGAAAAATAAAATAAAAATTCACCTTAGGTTTTGAACAGAGAAGTACACAATGATCTTTAAACTGATGATATTATATTCGTCTTCGACTGAATCACCACAGATAAATCGAGTAATTTTCGATAACATATTAGAAAGAATGCAAATATTTGCTTCTTTGTGAATAATGGGAGCAACTACGACATTGAAGACAATTTTGAATATACACCTTTAAATTATATACTGGGCTAATCTACACTAAAACAGATAGCGAGTTCTATTGAAATATAGTGACAATATTCCCTGAAAACTTTAGAAAAAACAGATGACTCCAAAAAAGCAAAATCAAAAAAACAACTGTCTATATCACCACTGGATTTTCATTCGTTGACGAAATCATATGCCTAATTTCGTTAATAATTTTTTTTATTACAGATGTTGATATGTCCCCAGGATGTAGTTTCTTCAACAAATAAAGGGAGGAAAACTTTCGAAAGTCCTTTTTCCAAAAACAAATCTCATCTGAAAATAATTTTCCTTTTACCATACGAAATATCTTTGATTGACATTAAAGTAACTAAAACTAGAGTTTACACCCGAACTTTTGGAAGTTGATGATTTTCTCTATAGTTAAAATATATGTCAAAACTTTTTTGTTTAGTGAGCTCTTGTGTGTAATTTTCAATTTCATCACAGATGTTCAGAATAAACAGAGTAAAAAAAAGTTCAATATTTTCAATTGAGAGTGTTTTGGATGGATTTTCATTGTCTGATACTTTTTTCGCTTGTCAAAAGGTGAGACCTTGGTAATCCGCAGTCGACTTCTGCTAGTTATCATTTGTAGTTGTAGTTGTAGGGGTACGGAAGCCGTTCAACGGGAAAAAATGCACAGATTTTTTTCTCAAACTCTTTTTATATATTCATGATGGAGTACTTGATGATAATTGCAACCTCTGAAATGAAATGAATATTTTCCATTTCTCAATATGAATTGCTTCAAACATATGAAAAACATCAAAGTCGAAGGAACTATAACTGAAACCCCCTGAAACACCCTGAAATTATGTTAAATATGTACACACGCACACATCATCTCATGTAATTAACCATTTCATCGACTATTTTTGGAGTTTGATACCAAGATTCAATATAATTTTCAGTCTCATCATTTCTAAGTTCCATACAGAATGTAATTTTCAATAAATCATAATATGATGCAATTGAATAGATCGATTCAGGAATGAAAATTAAATTATTCTATCACGATCTCTATGTTTGATCTTGAAGCTTGTTGACATCATCTGAAAGAATAATAACTGATATAGAACCTAGATATTTGAAACCTTTCTGAACTTTCGAATGTCCAACATGATTGAACAATCAAATCACGTTTATCAATAAATCTGGTTTTCGAAAAAAACATTCTTGTGAAACATCACTACAGTTATCGCTAACTAAATTTACTAAAGAAACAGATAACAATGAATTCTTCTCCTTCTTCAAATTTATGTTGTTTTCTGATGTTACATTCATGAGTTGATACACTCATTTCCCTTTTTTGGAATATCGTCTGAAGTTAACGTCTCTGTAAAGAGTTGTCTAACATTCAAAATTCTTGATTCAGATTATAAAAAATCCCTTGGATATCAAACTCGAGAATTTTCCTTGACTTACATCAAGCGGACGTAAGTATGTCTTTAGTACTTCTTCCCATTCCAGTATTTCATATATGTTATGTGATTTAATATAACATATATAATGTGACTTTCTACCGGATTGTGTTATGAAATTTGAATTTGAAAACACTCTCGACGCGGGCTTGTTATAATAAACTAACACAATTACTGATACTATCAATGACAATTATTACCGAGTGTTATAACATATAATGGTTCATACAGATGATATATGATTTAGTCATTTCCTGAAAATGATAACTTTATTAGCGAAAATCACGTCAAGAGACAATACATGTGTTCTGGAGTTGAAAAAAATTTCTTCAGATTATTAGAAAGCAAAATGTTGAAGATAGTTTTTCAGTAAGTGTCTTTCGAGAGAAGAATTCTCGCTCCTTGAGAGAAAAAAAATTGAAACTAACCACCCGTACCTGAGAAATATCATTTTTGCTCCTCTCACAAAAAATTATGAATCCCCATTTAAACCTTATGTCACATAGCGTACAGTGTTTTATCTCATTATCGGCTTCAGTATCTGCTTCGTTCAATATTGAAATATTCGCTTTTCCAGAAAAAACACAACATAAAAGGAAAGGATTTTCTGGAAGGCACAGCTGGAGAGACTTCATGAAATATGGAAAAATCAGGTCGATATCCAATAACAGTAGAAATCTCTGCTCTTCTTGGAAAGGAGTCAAAAAATATGTTGACAAATTGCTTGGGAATAAGGACAGAGCCTGACTGATTCGATGTAATCGAAAAATATTTTGGCACGTGGGTGTTCTGCTTATACGGTAAATCCCCCGCAAGGACTTCAAAAGAAAGGATCATAGAATAAGTGAAATCATGATGAGTTCAATCATAGTAAGTTCAATCATCACGAATGAATATAGTAGAAATACATTCGAATCATTCGAAGGCAAATACACATGAAAAACCAGTTGAAAATTGATCCAAACGTGGTGTAGTCTTCATATTATTCGTATGACATGAATTTTAATACTACCTACTATTTCTGGAGTCGTTAGCAGATTTCTCGACGATTTTTTCCGTAAATACCATAATATTTTCAGATATGTTGGGAAACACTTCACTTTCCGTTTAATTTCAGAAAAAATAGTGCGAAAGAATTGAATCTGGCGTTATTGCTGGCCAGTCAGGTATTTTTGAACCGGACCTTCATAATGTGTAGGCGCAACGTCTTGCTGCAATCAAAGCATACATCATGATCTGCAGCAGAAAACAATATCACAAAAGTAGAATATAATCCATTAGAGGAAAACGCTCGTTCATAAAATAATGTTAATTTTAAATCACTGTTTCTCCGTACCTCTACATTTTCAGAAGCTGAAATTTTGTATGTAGAATCGTTTTATGTTCCAGATGTGCAATGAAAACAGATTTTCAAATATTCCAAGTAAGACGCCAGTCGCAGGGAAAAAAGACGCGTTAAAAATATTATATTTGATATATTATTCATCTTATCTGTCAAATTATCTTGTCAAATTCTAAGTCGGCACTAGATTCTATCAGTCATCCAATCATGAAAAAATATGAAAATGTATTGCTTTGCAACATCAGAAGACACATATATTCTATCATTTCTTCTTCAGGTGAAGTAAGGTTCGTTTGGGTGAGAGGTCATGCAGCAATAATGGGCAATGAGTTGGTCGATCGCGCAGCTGAAGAAGCTACCAACTTAAGTGAAAAAAAAATCGAGCATTCTTGAAGTTTTAGTAGGGTAATTGGGGTAGTTATTGGCCCTTTAAGGTCTGTCATTTTTGTAAATATGAACAGAAGTCATATTTGAGCATAAAACGCATTTCACTATGTTTTGATTTATAGAGTAAACTTTGAACTTTTCCTTAAACACAATTGGATCATTCTGATAACAAACAAAAACATATTTTGAACTTCCCAAAATGAAAATATTCGAATCCACAGTAATTGGCCGCTATACTACAGAGATTGGCCATGTGATATTGTAGTTATTGGCCCATAATTACCAATTTATTTTGGAACTCTAAAACATAAGTGAGTGAATATCAAAGTGCTAATAAATATATAGTTAGGTCATTAATTCTGGATTTTATTAGATAAGATAAGATTTATACAATTTGTTGTTTCTTCAAACACGTTTTGCAATGGAAAATTGCAGAATTTGATTGATGTAAGTTGTGTCTTTTCATGCATTGAATATGGTAAGATCTGGCACATCCCTGGCACTTGATTCCAAAATTAATTGGTGAAAGATTATTTGTGCAAATATAGCATAGTCCAACAGATATCTTGATATTAAGCTCCTCCGATATCCCAACTTCTTTTATCAGATTTTTCAAAGGGTATTTTTCATTGGGGTTGAAAATAACTTCGAAAATGATATTTATGGAATTATAATTTTTCAGTGTGTTTTGATTGAGTTTTTGATCTGACTGTGTCCTGGACTCGTTTTGAAACAATTTTTTTGTAACACGTTGCATGCTTTGCGATACTTCTGCATTTTCCATTTTCGATATACATTCAACAATGTTCTTTTTGTTCGATTTTCTCATTTCCTTTCTTACATGTTTCTTTTTTCATTCTCTATCGTCTTCTTCCTATTTTCTTCCATCCTAGCTTTTTTTAGAATATTTGCGGATTTTTGTTCCTGTCGCATTTTTTTCTTTTTTTCTTTCTCTTGTTCCTTTGCAAACTTTTCCTCCTCTTACTTGCGTTTATTTTCCTTCCAATTGGTTCCAGTTATTACGAATTAAGTTCTCTCTGTGTTTCTATTTCCTTTTCTCTGCGGTGTTTTTGCATATTTTAAAACGTTTTCCAAATTTATAGGTACGTCATTTTGGATATCATCATTGTTTTCATCGGCCTTAGTATGAACTTCCTCAATTATGACATTGCCTTCTATTTGCATTAGCATATCATCAAAAATAATCAGAATATTTTCCAAATCAACTGAGAATGAATCCACATCTGATTTTTCATTCAAATCATTTTCTGCTTCATCATTTCGTTTTTCAATATCTTTTGTACCTGTCTTTTCCAATTCTCCTCCATTCAAAATTATCTCTTCTAGGTCTAGATCTTCCAGATTAGGCTCTGTCGGTACCGATGGTTCACTCATATGTATATTATTTTGTCCTAACTCCAGTTGGTTGTCAATGGTAGTTGAATTAAATTCATCTTGATATTCAGTTGGATCCAATTCGTTACTTTCTCCCCTACTTGTGTTTTTCTCTGGTTCTTTCCGCACAGTCATCATCAGTTTTTCCACAGAAGTTTTGAAACAGTTTAATTTTCTCTTCACCTAAGATATTTTGAAAGGTATCGTAGCACATTGGTTGTGGCTGTCTATTATACTTTTCATCCTCTTGTTTTTGATTTTGTCCCCCCAAACATTTTGAAAAATCTATCGAGTCTGGATTAAAAGGATATAATCCAGTGGCGCGAAACCCGTTAGATATAGTCTTCTCCCTTGCATAATATTTGACCACTTCCTCTAAAATGGGTGAGAAATTATCTTTTCCAAGAATACAATTCAAATTGTCTGTCCTCCATTTCAGAACTTCTTTTTTTCAGCCACTTTTGATTGGCTTGAAAGCAGATACATCTGCTGGTTGAAGGATTTTAGTAGCGTTGGGATAAAGACAAATCAAAATAATTTTCAATTCTTTACAGATATCACTCAATTCGTATGTCAGGTGGGTGCTATGACCATCTACAAAAAGGATTATAGGAAACTTAATATTATTTTCAACCAAGGAGGGATGTGGGACATTGCAAATATAATCTTGGAAAACTTCTGCTTTCATCCATCCCGTATCGCTCATAGCTATTCCCCATTCAGGTGGAACGGATGCCGCAATTTCAGCCTTCAATCTTTTTCCCGGATATATGATCATTGGTGGTGTTGTAAGACCCGTGGCAGAAAAGGTGAACATAACTGTAATACATATTCTGTTTAGAAGAGGCGTGGTCTACCTCGTAGATATTCTTAGAACCCCTTGGTGCCAACACTCTTGAATTCTTTGGACATAAATTGAAACAAGTTTCGTCACCATTAAAAATTCTTGAGGGATCAGTCAATATCTCATCATATCCCTTAGATACCAAATAGATGTTAATGTCTCCAAACCATTTTCTAATGTCTTTCTCTGATACGTTGGAACTAGCGGAGGTAACAGCCTCAGGTGTTCGAATTGATAAAATGGTGTGGCGTCGAAGAAAGGCTTCATTCCATCCCTCATGTGGATAATTCTCCTTAAAAGGATTTTTTCGTGGTACTTTCTTGATTTGACGGCCGACTGGAGATCTTCCTTTCATCTCGGAAACCCTTTTTGGGCATTTTCCACTACCCATTTGACCAGAAGCTCTTCTTCTGTACTGGTCAGTATGGGAGGTGGACCCGGACTTATTTTCGTGAACTTATCACTCCTCCTGAATTGTAGGGTTGCTCGAGGAATACTGAAATGTCTGGCGGCCTCTCTGAGTGGTACCCCATCATTAATTGCTTTCAAAGCACTTTGCAGCTGCTGCTCGCTATATTTTTTGGAATAGCGACCACCCTCTTCAATTTTAGGCATTTTGCACAGCTGAAAAAGCACAGAAATACAGTGATTGGCCCCAGTTGATTATAGTTATTGGCCTCCGGCCAACAACTGTGTACATATATTTCAACGCCTTCATTGCATAGTTTAATCATACCTATCCTTGTTTACTTAATCATTGTCATGTTCATAACAATCATATTCGAGTAGAATAGATTTTATAGTCATTGGCCTAGGGTCCATTAACTGTTTATTGCTGATATTTCCAGGCAATCATTGTCCTCCCATAATAAATTAAGATTTAGAGGTTGGAGCCATATAAATGGTCAAAAATCAATATATAATGCAATACAAATAATAAAAAACAACTATACCGCATATTGCTTGTACAAAATTACGTGACTTGACTCACCTCAAATCACAGTGTACCTTAAACTTTTCTTAACAAAACACTGTTTTCACACACGAGTTATGCTCCATGAAAGGAGATCACCGCCATTTTTGCGCAATTATGCCAACTGTGAAATTTGATATTATCTAGTGATAGAGAATAGTTTAGGGTTGTTTTAACGCCACCGGTGTATTTGGATAGTATGGATTACAGTTATTATAAGCGTTTGAAAAATGCATGGCCAATGACTACGTTGGGGCTAACCACTGTATAGTTTACCCTATATTATTTCTGGAATTGAAATACTCAGTTTTTCTTTGAATTTCCTGAAATTCCACCCCATGATATGATTCCATTAGAGAGAATAATTTCAATACAATACTCACAATATGCTGAATGATTTCAGAAATATATGAAGCGCAAATTTTCAATAACAAAATTTTTATAATAACATTTGAATACATGAATATTTCACTCAATTCACTAATATTTTTTAATAGATCTTCTTTGGGCATTTATACCTTCTACACAAGTATAGAGTTATTTGATGGAATCGTCCAATTCTTGATGAAAATCCATAATTCATAAAACATTTTATTCTGACACTTCCACGTGTCTTTACACACCTGAAGAAACCATTTCTGTAAAACTATTCAGTGAAAATCTACCAATGGAGTATCTTCTGAATATGTGCATGAACTTCTCTATTACAATTTTCACATTTTTCAGATTGTGGAAGATAAAAATAACCACAGGAGGTCGATACAAAACTATTTTTCCACCACAAAAAACTGTCTTACGATCAATATTACTGATTTCATTTTGAATTTATTTTCATTATTAGATCGTAATCCGTTTATCGGAGTGAGTGTAAAAAACAGTATGCACAGGAGAGTATGTATATATATATATATATATATATATATATATATATATATATATATATATATATATGTTATGTGGTTCACACTGAATTTGTATTTTTAAAAATAAACTTTATTGAATATAATATTTACAATAAAGTATAAAATGTTACAAAAATGATTCAAGAAATCGACGAACTTGGATAGTCGCGAAGTGGTTCAAGAATGAGGCGTCCTCTTGTTTTCCCATATTTATAGGATCAGGAACTGCTGATGTAGATATGCGTTTATTATGGTGCAATCCTTGGACAAAGGGTGCATTGATTTTTCTAATATAACATATATATATATATATATATATATATATATATATATATATATATATATATATATATATATATATATATATATATATATATATATATATATATATGTATATATATACTTACTCTATTTCACAAATCGCCAAGCTTTCGTCTCTGGATAGAGACTTCGTCTATTGTATTTCATTTTAGCGTCCAAAAATGAAATACAATAGAAAAGAACAAAAAAAAAATGAACAACACTTACAAGTAATCTGAGTTTCACAATTTGAAATTGAATATTAATGAAAACATTTAAAAAAATTGACGCATTGATATTGATAATGTCATTTTCAGATATCTGATATCGATGATTGTTGTAAAGGAATTGAAATTTCATGAATTTTGCTAACGTTTTCATGTAAGAAAAACTATAGAATCCGGAAATTGAGTCAATTTCTTGGGTATATTCCGATTGAGATGATGTCAGGATGAAATAAAGAATTTAGCAAGTATGTATAAAAGAAGAAAAAAATCCGCCCATTTTTTTCTACTTACAAATATGATTTCTGCCAATCATTGACCTCAGAATATAAATTGGGCCGGCTTTATACCCACATCGGAAAAACAGCTGATTCATGATAAACAAAAACGTCCGGAAACAGTTCAAAATATAAATACGCTACGATATGTAAATATACATTCTGAAACATTAATATCAACTAGTTTGTTTTTGTTATGACATGGGGTTTATTTTCTAACAACTCTTTTTGTGTATATATTCATCTTCCGTCTAAAATTGAAATTAATTCGTTTCAGTTGATACGTTGAGAAAAGTACTTCCAACACGCCACTGAAGATGACTGTCGCAATGCAGTTGAAACGTTTGGATATTATGACCAGAGAAGACCACGGCAAAACCCGGAAATCAACCAAAACACATTTCTATATGAAAATGGTGTGTTGCGAGAAGACATTTCCCAAATAACCTAAAAATTTTTTCACAATTATTGTGCTGTCATCATAACTATATATTATATCAAAACGATATATTATACAGTGCTTCAGAAAATTAACGGTAAAATTTAATGAAATTGTTAACAAAAATATTTCAGAAAAAAGTTGGGAAATATTTTCATTTGGACATATACTATTCTATTCTCCACTCATCCTTGTAAGAGAGGTAACTGAAAACTCCAGAGACTTGCATAGTAAATTGACTATTGTGATAACTGTTTTCATAACGAATAGAACAAAAATTTACTGAATCATTCGATAAATAATAGAGAAATATTGAATGAAATTTATTGTTAAACTTGCTATTCATAACTGCACGACCATGATCGTTGACGAATTTCAACATTACCTACTATTTCTGGAGTCAACAGAATTCTTGACGATTTTTTTTGTAAATTCGACAATATTTTCAGATATGTTGAAACACACTTAACTTTTTGTATGTTCTCAGAAAAAAAGTGCAAAGAAATCAAGTCTGGTTATATTGCTGGCAAGTCAATAAGCCACCGTCTGCCAATCCACCAATTATGAAATATTTCATTGAGGTATTCTTGAACCGGATCTTCATAATGTGAAGGCGCCGTCTTGCTTCAAACAAAGTATGCACCATGATCTTCTGCAGCAGGAAACAATATCGCAAAAGTAAAAGCAATTTTATTGGAAAGAAAATTTTGATCATTTTCATCATTACAATTCGTTGTATTGTTGTTTTTCGAATATTTTGACACTTGAATTATTTTTCATTGATTTATATTCATTTTCATTTCAGGTCTCAAAAATTTGTTTTCTTTACAAATCGACGATCTTATATTTTTTGAAATTCATACTGATCATTATTTACTTCTACTAATTTTTTTGTATTATTTTTTCTTCAAATGAAATTAATCGGTAATTCAATTTGGTCCCAATATTTCATTATTTCATTTAATCAATTCATTTTTCTCCAAATGGCTAAGCACTCTTTTAACACTGTCAACCACATTCAAGCACATTCCAAAGGTCAGATCAGACCTTCTTAGGAGTATTGTTCTCATGTATGAAGCTTTGCCCCCAAACATATACCTACCCTGAAGTTGCTGAATTCCATCCAGAATAAAGCGATTCGCCTGCAGTCAAGTGCAACCTTGATAGCCTGGAACACCGAAAAAAGGTTGGAGATTTTTCTCTCTTCTATAGACACTTTCACGGGAGGTGTTCAAGTGATTTGACACATTTGATTCCACCAAGAGCGGTATATATCAGAAATACGCGACGGACTGTGGCTGTTCATCGTTTTGAGGTTCAACTCAATACACCTCAAACTTCACTGTTTACGAACTCTTAAATCTGAAGAACTGCGTTTATGTGGAATAAACTTCCTGAGGACATTTTACCAAATGAATTTAATCTCCAGCGATTCAAATCTAATGTGGATCGCTACTTTCGCACAGGCACCGCTCTGAGAGCGCCTTAAGAATATTCCTGTAGTGCTTGTCCATGAAAAAGGGTTGCTTTGACCGGTTTTTTCACCTCACTCAAAGTGAGGTTGATCTCACTTGAATCAAGTCATTCCTCAAAATTTAAATAAAAGTCATATTGAAATTGAATTAGAATTAGAAACGCCAAAAATCAGAAAAAATCAAATGAATAAAATTCAAAGCACTCATTCTGTATCCAGTAACTTTCACCTTACGTTCCCAATAAAAAATTGATACCGCCGATCGCACTTCTTATATCATATTTCACATAAAGTTACATTAAAGGTAATTTCGAACCAACCATTCTCTTGGTTCCAGATATTTTAACAGATGGATGCATTCTCTGTTTCAAAAACCATTTCATAACCTGGAACACTGCTGGAAAATATTACATAGATTTTACTAGATTGAACTCCTGATAACAATATTTGAAAATTTGTATAGGATAGTCTTATAATTCATTTGAACACGATTTCTGTTTATATCAACCATGTAAGTACACTTTTCAAGTCTGTTTGGTTATAAATGGAGAAAAAGAACAGATATCGCTATTTCTTTAAAAAAACAAATACAGTTCCTGAAATATCCTGTGAAGAAATTGCAAATTTCTAGACACATTTTCAAGAAAATATTTGGTAACCTCAGCAGGACCAATCAGCCATTTGATCATGGTGAAAAAATAATAGGCATTTCAATTAATAAAAGTATATTGAATTTGAATAAGGCTCATTCAGAATAAGCCGCCTCAGTTTGAATTTCAGAAAAGTTATGGTCTTTCTCAGATATTTCATGTTGATCAGTTGGCAGGGGTTGCCCCGGTGGGACCAGTTGGTAACCAAGTAGTGGTTCGAAGATTTCCACAGTTCACTACTGTGTTGCACACCGACTCCTGTTGGTCCCAGTATGTTCCAGGCGGGCATATGAATCTGTAGGCAATGCCATGGGAGCACTGATGAAAATATGCGCATTGCACTGTGTCTGGTAAGTAGACTGGATGAATGGGGTCTACGTCTGGACAAGTTCCATCTGGAAGAGAAAGACCAGATTTGATCACATCTTATGTTTGCTCTTAGTATTGGCATGGTAGTGTTCAAGTGAACGAAGTTGTATTGTTACAAATTAATTATTTTCAGTAAATGTATGTGAGATTATCTATTATTGAAATTAGCTGAATTCAATATTAATAATTTTTTCAATGTCTATGTTAACAATATTCAATTGAGTATTACTGAAGTTTTTTCCAGCATCAAACCGTTATTTTAACACCTCGACATGTATTTCGATCACCAAGTCATTGTCTTCAAGAAGATCCAACTAATCATATTACAAAGCTATCCTCATTTATACCAAAGATATCTGTTCTAGGTTCCTGCGTCTTGAGTGTATTGAATTAATTTTACAATATTGTCTCATCTACTAGTCTCAAATTAATTTTACAATGTGTAATAGTTAGGTGAATATTAGTTATTTATGTATCAAGGGAATTAGGAGGGCCTTAATTACCGATGGCAAAGTTTGCGTCCCGAGGGCCTCTGGCCCGAGGGACAGCAATTGCCTGAGGTTATTAAGGCTCATTAATTCCCGTGGTACATAGATAATTTTATTTCTGACCGGTTTCAATAAAATTTTGTTCATTTTTGAAACGGAAAAATGTACCAATTCATTACCTTCCCGGTATATTTGAATCAGGTACCGTTGATTATAGTAGAGTTTTCTTGTTGCTAGGTTGTTGCTATGTTACTTGTTTATAAACAGAACTTTGTTATCAAGCTGTGTTTGCGGTGAAAACGTGTTTTCTACCCCAAATATAATGGAGGATATTTTGAAAAAAGCTGAACAAGCAAGAGAATCATTAATTCTATCGAAAAGTGAAGCCGTATACCAAAAAGAATACAAGTATATCTGGACTGGCTGACACGGAAAAATGTTATGCCAAAAGATGTCACTGAAACTGTATTTCTGGCATATTTTCAAGAACTGGTAAGGAATTTTCTATGTTTTTTGGTAGATTTGGTAGTAATTGTGTTTATTCGTTTCAGTCAGAAACGTATAGTCCGAATTCTTTATGGACTAAATGGTCAATGCTAAAATCGATGGTGACTATACATGAGAAACGAGATATCACCAAGTTCAATGAACTACAGGCTTTTTTGGAACGGAAGAGTAAGAGTTATAAGCCGAAAAAGTCTGCTGTTTTATCTCCTAAAGATGTTATCAGATTCCTAAAGGACGCTCCTAATGATATTCATTTATTGCATAAGGTAATTTTTTTCTTATTTTCCTTTTTGTGTGTATTTATTTCCTTTTTTTTGTTATAGGTTGTTTTGATTATGGGTTATTTTGGAGGATGCAGAAGTCAGGAACTTTTGAATATGAAGATATCGGATATAGAGGACCGGGATTCCGTTATGGTAGTGAACGTACCGGAAAGTAAAACTGGTGTATCGAAGAAATTTACAGTTGTGGATGAAAAAGAGTTCTCCGCTTTGTCTTTATTAAGACTTTATATGTCTTTGCGTCCTAAAGGTATTGAACGATTTTTTTTGAGCTTCCGACAAAATAAATGTACATCTCAGCCAATTGGAAAAAACATGTTTGGGAAAATCCCCAGCAAAATCGCAATGTATTTAGGATTGCCAAACTCATCTTCCTATACGGGACATTGCCTTCGTCGCACTTCTGCTACTGCTCTAGCCAATGCAGGAGCAACTATGACTAACTTAAAAAGACACGGAGGTTGGAAAAGTTCCACGGTGGCGGAGGGGTATTTGGAGGATAGCATCGAATTGAGAAATAAAACGGCGCGTATGTTGTCTACTTTGTCATCAGAAGAGGCAGGTACCTCGACTGTAGTGAACATAAGCTCTAGCCATACAAAAGAAGAAATTGTTTCCAGTGGCGGAAGTAATTTTCAAGGAACATTTCAAAATTGTACATTTATTATTTGTAATGATGTGAATCAATAAAATATGGTTCAGTTTTCATTTCTATTTATTTTTACTTGTGAAAGGTAGAGGGAATTATAAAATCTATAATGTCCCAAGGGAGTTATGACCCTCTTTATTGATAGCGTAACTATGACGATATAAGCTTATAATATCCCGGTAAGAAATAAAATAATTAAAATATTATAAGCTACCTATATAAAATTAATTTCACAATATTGCCTAGGTAACGGTCAGGTGAATCTAATAAATAAAATATTGCTTCAACAAGCTATATAGTATATTAGGTATCAGCCCACCATCGTTATTCATAATATTATATTGTTCACTTATTCCTACACTCTCTTAGGCATCTAGATGCCTGTTGTTGTTAACTTGTCTGACTAATTTTATTGAAATGAAGTCTATGGAATGGTTTTGTTGCAAAATATAATGGGTGACTGCTGATTTTTCAGGTCTTCCATATTTTAAGTGTGCTAAATGTTCCTTATATCTTATTTTAATAGATCTTAGCACAGCACTTCCAAAACACGTTTCAAAACATTAACTCAAACATTAACTCAACAAATCAGCGTCATCCTTATATCTGGTGGGAGAAGTTTATTTTGAACTCGTCTTTAGAAATGGGTCATAATTAGTTATACGTTTCGAAATACAACATGGCAAATGGAAGAATTGCAACAGTGTACCATGCACTGTATATCCGTTTACATCTGTCAAAAAAAAATGGAAAATTAGAACGAATTATAAGAATGAAAACTGCAAGCTACAGTTCTGAATATACGGGCTGACCTTCGGAACATTGGATACGTTCTATGAAATAATTGGCTCTTTCCTCGAGAGATGAAATAACTAAATACGACTAGTTACTAATAAACATCATACTTTCGTTTAGAAGAAGTGTAGATAGATACATGAATGTTGTATTGATTACGTTACGCGAAAAACATATGTAGTGGATTAGAAACTTTTTGAAATGTAAAATAATGAAATAAGCCGAGTTTCACTCTCTCTGATCATGACTTCGGCCGTGAAATTTGATATTCTTGTAGTGAAATCATATTTGTATATAAACACACAACAATAAAAAATAATTGATGGTGGGAAGGCATCGAATATACCGTTCTCAATGTGGCAAAACATATAAGGGGTTTCAGTTGTCAAAATAAGGTAGGTACTGAATATATTGTGTAATTTATGCCTTTTCATCTATAGTTTGTCACCAGTAAACCAATTTTCTGTTTTTTTTTATATTTTTTATTAATTAATTATTAGTCAGATGTCATTCTGTGACCAGGTGTTATAAACTATGAAATCATCAATATAACTGTGTCACTATGAAACGAAACATTTTCGAGAAGAATTGGTGAAGGTTAGGTTAGGTTAGGTCCAAAGTGAGTGGCTCTATTCGAACTATTTCGACAACCATTGGATCTTCATGAAACTTGCACAGATGATTCAATACATGAAAAAAACACTATAGCAAGCAAACTTTTCATGCGGGAAATTCAACTTTGGGAGATTTGTTCATTTTTAGTAAAAAAAACGGGTTTTTGGAAAATGTTACTCTAGTAATCTGTACAACACTATGAACTTTCTGTTTTGTATCCAATACACCAGCTGCATCTTCATTCACCTATTTACTGCGACTTGTCGCAAATAACATTAGATAATTCGTAAAAATACAGATATTTTTATTATAAACCCAACGATACATAAACAAATGTCAAAGTTGTCAAACTTTATCACTCGCACAGTGTTGCCAGGTGATTAAGTAACTTTAAAAGAGATTTCAGATGAATTTCCTCTTTTTCTTAGCCATTCACTCACCAATTTATCGACATTTTTTCGTATTGGGACATTAGTTTCGAAATAACGTTGTTCTGCATATATTCATCAGTTTTTTCAAATATTTCCATTTCTAACGTATTTTCCATCTATGCCAACCCGATAATTAGTATGCAGGAAGAGCACATTGATTTCTTAACTTAGGTGTTGGTCATGTCCTTAAATTGCAAATCTAAATGATCGAGTAAAACAATTGATATTCACTTTTAACAGTTCGTGGCATTCGTACTGCTCAATATAAATATTGTGAAAATTTATAAATTTTATGATAATAAGTATGATTTGAATAAAGAGGGTTATATTTTTAGGAGTGACTAATTTTTTGAGAAAGAAAGTTTTTGGCTTTCTACTACTCCATCTTGATTCCCACATTTTTTGTATCAAGATGAAGTAGTAGAAAGCCAAAAACTCACTTTTCCAAAAGTGTGATTTACTTATGCATTTGAGAAACTAGCAGCTAATACTGCGAAAAGGTGAATTTTTATGTCCCAAATGTGATGGACCTTTCAGCCTTATTGACGACATATCAGTTTTTTTTGTTGGGACTTCAGGTCTGTGTTGGGCTTTACGTACATTTCATTCACAGTCTCATTTACAGCGATAATCATTCATACTTAACTCTACATCGATAGTCATTGTTTGCAACCCAATTTAGTATAAATACAAGTTTGTTTTAAACTGAATTTTCCGAAGCAATACGAGAATTATAGTATGGGAAGCTTTGCAAAAACTCACTTTGAAAAGCGAGTCTACAACTATTTCGAGTTTGCACGGTTTATAATTATTCTAAGCGAAGGCGTTTTCTGTCGCTCATATATTCAAAACGTATTCGTCTGTGATTCAAATACATTCGTCCTGGCGTTCAAACGATGACGTCACATCAACTATGATTTGAAACGTATTCATGATGATTCAAAACTAGCGTGAGGTTGGTTTTGAAAACGAATTTGACGTTTCGTTACGTCAGTTGTCAGTTTCTGCTTTATTTTGATCGTTAGAGTTTATAAAATTTTTGAGTAAATCACTTTTTGTATGGCTCTGAATTACTATTTTATGTGTACTGGCATATGTTTCAGATCTAAAAGCAGTGAAATATTGCAAAAAGTTGCTTGTTTTGTGTATTTTCACTGACCACCGTTGAGCATTTGGAAAAAAACTTTCAGGCATTTCCGTAAGAAAATTTCAGCATCTATATCGTTTTTAATGACTTTTTGACCGTCTGTCGAATTTTCATCAAAATCCTTGAGGTTTTACCATATTTGCTACTTTTTCCAAAGAAATCAATGAGAAACATAGTTGAAGGCTTCGAAGTAGTCAGATACTTCAATTCCTACAATATTGCCTGTTTTGAGACCTTCAACTATGTTATTAACAATACTCACTACAGCAACTGTGGTAGTGTATATTATACAGCGTGACTCACGGTCGATGGTAGGTTAGACGTTTCTGGAAAATGCAAAGCATGATTTTTCTGAAAATTTCACCTCTCACATTTCCTTACCTGTTCTATCGATCTAAAATATTTTCAGCATTGCGGCGTTACTACTTCCATCAAAAAGTCTCAGCAACTTTATTTTTTTAAATAGAACACCCCGTATATTAATACATTTTTGGAATCGCTCTGGTATTTTAATACTTTTTTGTTGATAATGTCGTATACCTATCTCTATCAGTTTTCGAGATAAAAAATAAATTGTGCTAAATATGGTCCAAAACATAGCCTTAATTGAAATTAAGTACATCAGTACTCTCAATTCATGAAAAGTTGATATTTTGATGATAGTTAAGACAAACTTGATATATTCAAATAACACCAAGGAATCGACTCCATATCATACAGGGCGTGCTAAAATTACTATTATTTCTATTGTGCATAAAAGTAGTCAAAAGTTCATTTTTCAAATAAAACTCCCTGTATATTACTCGGTAAATTGAAAGATGGTGAAAAATGCTTCAAGATGATATATCATATCCCTATACCTATATCGTTGAGTTTTCTCAATAAAGTCGCTTCTTCTAGAAACATTATTTTTTTTTAGAATTTGGATTTCGGTAGCAGTAGAATTATCAAGCTTATAGCAGTTCGGTTACTTTTATAGGTAATTTACAAAGAGTTATCGACGGTGTTTCGAATCATCTTCCAAAATGAATGCAAATATCGATTATTCAAACGAAGTTCTTATGAAATTATTTATTATACACATGAACAAAGTGATCAAATCATTATCAGAACGTAAAAACTTCAACCAAATGTATCCTGAATTAACACCAATGAACGAGAGGAAGTTTGTAAGGTTACAAAAAAATTTCCTTAACTATGGCTCAAAGTTTCCAGGGAACAATTGTACCAAAAATCAGTCATTTCTAGGTAAAAAGTAAGTTTGTGTGGGCTAAAACAAGTGAAAGTACAGACAATAACAGAAAAGGATGATTCAAAATAACAAAATTGTAAAAAAATATCACATTTTCACAATAAATGCTGAAAATGTTGTCCATTACATTCAAAACACTTCAAAATGTTTTTTTGTACGCGACTTGTGCTTGCTTTTTCAATTTCCTGGGGATCCAGATCTTCAATACTCCGCACTATTCGCCGTCGCAATTCTTCTTTGGTAGGCACTGGAGTACTGTATTGCTTTTCTTTCGGAATACCCCATGAAAAAAGTCAAGTGGCGTGAGATCGGGTGATCTCGGTGGCCAATCCCACGGCCCTAAACGTCTAAACCAACGATCGTCGAAGAGTTCGTCAAGTTTCCTGGAAGCTTCCTGGGTGGAATGAGCTGGCGCTCCGTCCAGTTGAAACCACGAATTCCTATATACCTCTAAAGGCAAATTTTCAAGAAAATCGGTTGAAGTCGTCCTTAAGGACGAGATATTCGGAGATATCTCTTTGCATTCAGTGTGTCTTCATAAATAAAAAAGCAAATTTTATTGTTCTTCAGAATACAGAAAACATTCAGGTCAAATTTTTCTTGAAAACCCATTTCTTTTGTAACATGAGGATTATGATCAGCCCAAAAATGTTTATTCCTTCTATTGAAAATACCATTCCTCGTAAATTTTGATTCGTCGCTCCAAATTATTTTTGACAAAAATTCCTGATCTTCATGTGTATGAATCAAAAGGGATTCACAAAAATGCATTCTACGTTCGAAGTCTTCTGCTTTTAGAGCTTGAACTTTGGTAAATTTATACGGATGCATTCCGTGATTTTTCAAAATTCGTTGTATTGAAGCATGTGATACACCTAAATCTTTTTCTGCACTGCGAATGGTAGCTTCTGGATATGGATAAAAATATGCCAAAACGTTAACAGTATTGTCCTCATTTGAAGTAACAGGTTTTGGTAATGTTGAAGACGCTTTTAACATGGAGCCATAGTTAAGTAAATTATTTTGTAATCTTACAAACTTCCTCTCGTTCATTGGTGTTAATTCGGGATACATTTGGTTGAATTTTCTATGAGATCTGGCGATGATTTGATCACACTGTCCGTGTATAATAAATAATTTCACAAGAACTTCGTTTGAATAATCAATATTTGCATTCATTTTGGCGATTTTTTGAAACACCGTCAATAACCATTTATCAATTACTTATAAAAGTCACCAAACTGTCATAAGCTTGATATTTCCACGGCTACCTAGAAATCAAATTCGTTTAAAATTATTTTTTGTACAACTGTTATTGAAAATCTCTTTGATAGAAACACTCCAATCAGAACACCAACCAAAAAATCATTTAGAAAAGTTCACACATGCAGTTCGTGCTATTAGTAATATTAAATCCCTGTGAAGTTACTGATGATGACGAAGTAGTATCCAGTCCAACTGTAGAAAGTCCTTCATGACTAACCAATAATCCTTCTGAAAATAACGTGAGTTGGCGTATGTAGTTGTAACATTTGCCTTGTAATTCAAAGATCGTGTATTCAAATCCAATGGACCCTATAATTTTTTTTATTATCAGCAGTAACGTTATACAAAAAAATTTGTATGATACATTTGTTAAAAGTGATTTTATTTTGCTCGTGAGTTTGATTCACTTGCTGACGCTCGTTTTGCAATAATCCCCACTCACAAAATAAAATGCCACTTTCAACACTTGTAGGTAAAACGTGAATAACTATTTTTCCACAAAAACGGCTTCATTAAGAAAACTTGACGATTTAGGTATGGAGACATGTTCATCATTTTGAAGCATTTTTCATCATCTTTCACTTTATCGAGTAATATACAGGGGGTTTCATTTGAAAAAATGAACCTTCGACTAATTTTATGCACAATGGAAATAATAGTAATTTTAGCACGCCCTATATGATATGGAGTCGATTTCTTTGTGTTATTTGAATATTTCGAATTTGTTCAAACTATCATCAAAATATCAACTTTTCATGAATTGAGAGTACTGATGTACTTAATTTCAATTAAGGCTATGTTTTGGACCATATTTAGCACAATTTATTTTTTATCTCGAAAACAGATAGGGATAGGTATTGAACATCATTAACAAGAAAGTATTAAAATACTAGAGCGATTCCAGAAATGTATTAATATACGGGGTGTTCCATTTAAAAAAATATTATTGCTAGGACTTTCTGATAGAAGTGGCAACGCCGAAATGCTGAAAATATTTTAGGTCGATAGAACAGGTAAGGAAATGTGAGAGGTAAAATTTTCAGAGAAATCATGCTTATCGTTTTCCAGAAACGTCTAACCTACCATCGACCGTGAGTCACGCTGTATTTACATCGTAAGTTATTGGAGTGAATTAGAACTTTTCGCTTTCAACGCCATCACCATTACACTTGCAAAAAATACAAAAAAAATTATGAAAGGAAATGTTATCGGTGGTATCAAACTGTCTCAAACTGAAAGAATGATACTGACATTTGAGAAAAAATCATGTTGATACTTGAAAATTATACTGATATTGGAATACACCTATATATTTAAAAAAGGAAATTGAAGGTCCTTTAACAAATGCAGGTTTTATTGATATATGTTTATACCATAACACATCACAGTGAGAATCAAAATGTTAATCTGCAACAATTATGGGGTTTATGTAATTCGTGCATTTTGAAATGGTAATAAGATATTTGAAAAATATTGAGTTCTACCACAATGATACAAGGATATTTTTTTTACCTGGAAGGCCAGTTGCAAGGGCTACAATGCAGAGAAGCAAAAGAAAATATATCTTCATTTCTGATGTTGTGTTGATCTGTTTTCGCGTTGTTCAGAATAACTAAGTGAGAAAATGGTTTCCACTCTCATATATACCGACAATATGATGAAATACATATACTTCAACATTATCTCCAGTTCGGGAAAATCAATTGCTTGCATAAGATAAGAAATGAAGGGATAAACTTATCGGTTTTAGTATAATTGCAGCAATAAATCATGCATCAAGAATTTTTTGCAAAATCTTGATTGATTTATTAAACTACCTATCTCTCTACTCGTTCGCTTTGTAATACGGACGGATAGGGTTGATGTTGAATTCCTTCAAGTGCAACTTCCTGAATGACCAGACAGCGAATTCATTCTGATAAGAAACGAAACGTGAAGCCGCTAAAGGTGTTACGTAAATTTCACATAATCGAGATACCAAAATTTTCTTGACTAAAACAAAATCAAATTTGACCATGTTCACGTCATCGATAAATAACTCAAACTTTTGTCATCTAATTGAATGTATTTCACATCCGGGGTTTCAATTCTACCTCTCAAGGTGGGTTACTATGCCAGATGGTGAATACAACGTCGACAAATTCCTACCACATCATTGTTTAGGTGTATGTATTTCGTGTAAAAATTAATTGAAATTGGTGGAAGAAAATGATATTATTGTCATTTCCATTAAGAAATATTTGCTTCTTCATATAAAGTAAAATATCGATCGTTTTTCTCAAGATGAACTATTTTTCACTTTTAACTTTTCAATATCTGTAACTCAAATAATGAACTATTGAAATCACTATGAGACTTCTATGTTGAATATATGATTACCCATATGACTCAATAATAATGATAAAATGTATTTATTCGCCTGAAATAAGAATATACCAAATAAATAAAAAAATTAGGTGAATGGGAAGAGTGTTAGTAAAGCTGTTTTTGAACTCAAATTTCGAAAAAAAAGAAATTTGAAATGAATAAAAGAAAACTACAGTACATACTACATTTTCAAAAAATCATTAATATTCAGTCAGCAAATCTTTTGTGTAAACACATGAGCCACGGTTAGCATGAGGAAACTGAACTACTCAAATAAATGCTCCTTGTGTCTCAGATAAATTCTCTCGAGAAAAATATCTGGTCGAGGCAGGAATCGAACACACGGTTTTCCGATCGTGAGTCGGGCGCACTACCACCGTGGCCAATTCCAATTCTGAATGAAAATATCGAACATTCAATAGAGACATTTAATATTCAGTAAATTGAAAGAAGAATCAAATATCCTGCAGAAGATTTTAAACATATACTTGATGAAATTGACCGATATTTGATGATGTTCCGTTATACAATAGCTTCTTGGAGCATTTCAATCCGAATATGAAAACGTCCATTCTCGACTAGTAACATTTATTCAAAATGAAACTTCTTCTGAGCTTGTCACTTCACGTACTGACATCCTGTATGAAAATTTAATGAATATTCAGTGAGCCTTCAATTGACGAGTCTTTCCGTATCTTGACACAGGAGAGTGCGATCTACTTTCGATTGTTTGTGGTTTTATCCAATCCCAAGCCTGCTTTTGTTTTGGTTGTTTTTGTTTGCCAACTGTAATTCTACTTTAATTTTATTTTATTCGAATAAATACGGGATTCACTTTTGGAAGTTCATTAAATGACATAAATCAGCGGAAAGCTGCAGTTGTGCTTTTTCGGCTCTTTATCCGTAGCGATCCGCTCTTCTGTTGAAATGTGTACATTGTCCACCGTTTCATTCCAATAAAGCTTGGCTGATCGGAACGGTACGAATGGAATGGCATGTATTGTCTGGGTCACAAGAACCTTTTTTGGAACTTCTGTCCAAGGGAACCAAAAATTATGATCCAGGGCTTATTCGATTCTCAATGACCTTTAGCATATTTTTGAAAAATTTCAACGGGGGCTCAAAAAAATTGCAGAAGTCATAAACAATTTAGTAAAAAGAGGAGAGTTTGGTTCTTGGAACGATATCGGAAATTCGAAAAAAGATCCTTAAAGAGGAAATTTGCTAGGAAAAGTCCCACCTCCCGAAACTCTATCACCAATATTTATAATTTTCATTCATAGGCGAAATTAGCGCTAAAGCGGGTGATGCGGCAGGCAGGTCACTAGGAGGCATCTCAGACTCGCCGAATACACACTCTTTTTGGCAGCCTTGTGGTGTCTCATGGTGGCCTCCGCGAAGGTTTCAGAAGGTGCAGTGACATTACTGTCGTTGCGTGGCTTCTTCAACCTTCTTGGGGTTCCCTCCGTAATGGTGCACAAGTGAGGGGGCTTTCCTGCAGAGGCAGCCGGTTCCTTGCCTTTATGCAAGGCGGAGCTATTGGCGCCCGCCGCAGGAAGTGCCCTTGCTGTTGGAGGTGATCCGCTATGTCCAGCCCCATTCCAAGCGGTAGATGGGGGTGGGCATTTCCCCAGCCATCGCCGTAGATTGAGGTGAGGACTCCTGTCCAGCCTCGGAATAGGTTTTTGTTTTTGATGTGCTACAGGGCAATAGCAAATTTTTAAAAAATCAGAAAATCAGTTGAAGCAGTACTTCTGCAAAAGTCCTACTATAACTTGAAGGAATATTACGATGATGTATTTTAACTCTCAGTATTTCAGATGCTCACATATCTGTAATGATCTATTTATTTATTATTCGTAATGGTTTATGCAGGGTGTAATAAGTGTAAAATATTTAAGGAGGTGATTCTTCATCGAAAAAAAGATAGGATCTTTCATATAAAGAAACTTCATTGGAGCATCCCTTGTTGAGATACAGACCCTTAAATGGGGTACATAAAATGTGTATAATAATTTGTTTCACAAGCACTGAAAAAGTTACAATATTGAAATTAACCTGACATTTTGTACTACCAAAAAGACACTCAGCCAGTAATTTATTGGGTTCGCCCCATGATTGTGAGGGGTGGAAAATGCAACCCCTAAAATTCATTTCCAATGTAATTTTTTGTCTTATTATTTGTTTACCATTTAAAAATTAATTTCCGATAGTACGTTTCATTCTAAACAGAAAATGTCATTTGGGGTTTTATGCCCAAAATAATCCAGTTTCACGAATAACTATTGAGATACATCGTCATAAAAGCGAACTGGATTTATAGTTATTTTGTAGTTAGTACCTGCATAAAACGATTAGAGGGTAATAAACAAAAGTAATTTATTATTAACAAAACACACAACATGTAGAAATCTCAGTAAATGTTCAATATGTCTACCTTCAGACATTACGCATGCGTCTAGACGTCTGCACATTGAGCCACGTATTCGCTCAAATATTCCTGGAGCCTCTCTGATTATCCTGCACGCATCGATGATGCGGTTTCTTAAGTCCTCTACATCGCGAACAGGAGTACGATAAACCAAATGCTGTAAATGACCCCAAATAGAGAAATCGAGAGGATTGAGATCCGGGGATCGAGCGGGCCAGTTCTGTGGTCCTCCTCGACCTATCCACTGTTTTGCATATGTATCAGTTAAGTGCTGACGTGCTACTTGACTAAAATAAGCAGGAGCCCCATCAAACATATCCCTTCTGACGCCCAAAGGAACTTCTTTCAGCAGTACTGGATGCACTTCTCCTAAAAATTGAACTTAAGCCTCACCATTGAATCGAGGAGGTAGAAAATTAATCCCAATTAAATCATTCCCAATAACTCCGAGTCGCACGTTAAGAGAAAACTGGTCGTGATGGTTAGTTTCGACAATAGCGTGAGGGTTTTCATCAGCCCATATGTGGTCGAAATACCGTCATATGATCAACATTTAGCTGGAAAGCAATCTTTCTAGTACTGGTAGTAGGTTGTTCTTCAATCAAATTAAGTACTGCTTTCTCACGCTTTATGGTTCATACTTCTCGATGGCGACCACAATCCAGCGTTCTTTTGTCGAATGAACCATATTATCGTAATCGTTGATGAATTCGAGCAAATATTCTATGTGAAGGATGCTGCCGTTGAAGATACATTTCAGCATATCTTCCAGAAGCTTCTAACTCATTCCCCTGCGACAGGCCATAAACGTAATATATATCAGCCATTTCCTCATTTGTGTATGCCATTTCAATACCAAGTGAATTATTGAAGTAACAAATTAAGAACAGAACAACAACACACAATTAGTATTAATTCAATTTCAAAAATTCACAAACTGACAGCGTCATACCAATTCAATTATTACTATCGCTAATAGCGACCTACTATCTAGATTGGTTTCGTATTTTCGCATTTATGACGATGTATCTCTGTAGTTGTTCCTAAAATAATTTTTTGCTGCAAACTGGTTCATTTTGGGCAGAAAACTGAAGAAACATTTTTTGTTTAGAATGAAACAGGGTATCGGAAATACATTTTTTAATGGTAAACAAATGATAAGACAAAAAGTTACATTAGAAATAAATTTTAGGGGTTGCGTTTTCCACCCCTTACAACCATGGGGTGAATCGAATAAATTTCTGGCTAAGTGTCTTTTTGGTAGTACAAAACGTCAGGTTAATTTCAATATAGTAACTTTTTTAGTGCTTGTGAAAAAAATTGTTAAACAAATTTTATGTACCTCCTTTAAGGGGCTGTATCTGAATAAGGGATGCTCCAATGAAATTTCTTTATGTGAAAGATCCTATTTTTTTTCGATGAGGAATCATCTCCTTGAATGTTTTACACTTATTTAGTTACACCCTGTATATTATTTTATTTATATGTATTCGTATATGTGCATTTTTAACCCTATAATGATTGTTCTCTCACCTACCAAAACCTTCGCCTCCGCAAAGGTTTTGGAAGGTGCAGCGATATAACTGTCATTGCGCGGCTTCTTCAACCTTCTTGGGGTTCCCTCCGTGAAGGTGCACACGTGAGGGAGCTTTCCTGCAGGGGCAGCCAGTTCCTTATCTTTATTGAAGGCAGAGCTCTTGGTGCCCGCCGCAGGAAGTGCCCTTGCTGTTGTCCTGCCTCATTCCAAGCGGTAGATTGGGGTGGACAATTTCTGTTCATCCCCAGCCACCGTCTTAGATTAAGGTGAGCACTTCTGTCCAGCCTCGAGATTGGTTTTTGTTGTGCTTCAGGGCAATAGCAAATTCAAAAAAATTCAGAAGGTTAGTTAAAGGAGTACTTTTGCAAAAAGCATACTATGACGCAAAGGAATATTACGATGATGTATTTCAACTCTTATCATTTCATTAGCTTACATATCTGAAATGATGCATTTATTAATTATCTGTAATGGTTTACATATTGTTTTATTTATATGTATTCGTATATGTATTCGTTCAACCTCATAATGATTGTTCACTGCATGTCATAATTTTATTATTTTTATTAAAAAAAAACTTCAACATTGCTGACTTCATAAAGTTTCACTAGCTTTGTCAATAAGGATTTCTTGGACAATAAAGCATGATTGATTGATTGACTTGTGATTGACTCTCAATACAGTTCATGTAATCAATATTGGAAATTTTCAAAATATATTATTACTGGCTATTTTCCCAAAGTGTTGTGCTGAGGAAATACAAACTGTTTCTGTTATCTTTTCTGTCCTATTTTGTAACACATACATGTATTCAGTATCTACTTGAAATTGTATATTATTTTATAGTTTACAGTTTTTATATGACTGAGTGGCGATAGCTGATATGTGTAATTTTGTTTGTTTGTTTTTTTTTATTTAATTATTTTATCCAAGCTTTGTCAATAAGATATGAATCTTTAGACAATAAAGCATATTTTGACTTGACTTGTTGTTTCTATTTTTGTGTTGTTTCTGTTCCTACGAGTAGCAAGGAAAGGGTTGGTCACCTCCGACAGAGCCCCGCATCACCAGAGGTAGGCTGATTACAATGAAATTTCGCCCAGTTCCCCAAGGGGATCGTTCGTGACCGCATATCACCCTGTGGCCATTCAGCTGTCGGAACGATTTTTTACATATTAGCTTGGGTAGGCTAGTCCACGGTGGCATGTTTTGCGAAGGCTTTTGGGGGATTTCAGTTCCCCTCACCCTACTTATTTCTGCCACTGACCCGGAGTCCGGCGACCCCGTCCGTAAGACCACATTGGCTTCCCGGACAGGGCCACCAGTCCCCTGGCCGTACCCTTATCCGCCACCTGGGGACGCGCCTGATATGTAGCCCAACCCACGGGTCGTATTCCTATTATTTGAAGTTACATAAAAATAATTTTTTCATAACTATTCGTTCAAAATATTGTTGCAAACAAATGTATTGTTTATAAGATATTTGAAAGTCTTTTGGGTGGAATTTCATCAGTGATGAATATAATGATTTTTAAAAACAAAATCGTCCCTTGACATTTTTTTTTATTGCTTGTAAACGCATTTGTTGATTAACAACTTTTTTGCTAATGAATATGAATATTAACGAACGAAATCATGATTTTTATTTCTTTTTGATATGCTGGAAAAAATTTTTTTAGATTCATATTTTCCTTATTTATATACTAGACAATTTGTTTTGAATCTTCACGATATATATTTTTTTCAATACAAAAAAAACAAAAACAACCATGTGTCACTTCTTGTGTAAAAAATTATTTCTTCATTTTTTACAATTCTTTTAATATGTTTTTCTTCTTGCGTTTGTTGACACATGGTTGTTTTTGTTTTCATCGGTAGTTTAAAAAAATATATCGTAAAAATTGATTTGTTCAAAAAAATTGTTTATTATATAAATGAAAAAATTTATAAATTTCAATTTTCCACTTTTTGATTATTATTAATTATTATTAATAAAAAAAGTGGAAAATCGAAATTTTTTTATTTTTCCATCCTTTTTGAAGATTTTCAAGAAAAGTTCCAAGAGGTGAAAAAAATTTGAGATTTATAGTTTGAAAATTATCAGGGTTTTTATGTGAATTTGAAACTTGTAAAATTAGTTAATTGAGTGAAGTATATCTAATAAAATAATTACGGAAAATATTTTTTTCTATGTATTTTCGTTTATTCAAGTGTCCCGAAGGTATGTGATTTTTTTTTCTCAATAAGGATATTTAATGGGTTGAAATAATTTTTATCATTCAAACTTCCGTTTCGGGCATCGCCTGCATTTAGCCCTATTTTCGCCTCTAAATTAAAATTAAAAATATTGGTGAAAGAGTTCCGGGAGCCAGAATTTTTTTTTAGAAAGTTTCCTTCTTTTCAAGGGTCTTTTTTCGAATTTCGGATATCTTTAATATTTTTCACGATATTTGCAAAAAACGAACCCCTTTTTTATTAAATTATTTATAACTTTTGCAATTCTTCCAAGTCCCACTTGGAATGTTTTAAAGAGTTGCTAAAGGTCATTCCGAATCGAATGACCTCTGGATCATAATTTTTGGTGCCCTTGGACAGAAGTTCCAAAAAAAGGTTCTTGTGACCCAGATTAGTGCACTATTTCAGAGGCTGTTGACAGTGGGCAGCGAATGTGATGGGATTGGAATTTTGGGATTTTCACATCCTATTTCTTTACTTGAACGCAAATGATGAATGAGAAATTTCTTTAATTTTTTTTAGTTTCAAGTAAAAGTTTTTTGAGATGTGGAAATTCATTAAATATCCTTATACCTGCTTAGCCTGGAGATCTTTCAAATGTCTCCATATTATGCTTTGTAACGGAAAGTGCGTCTGCGTTCCTTGTAGAATATGAATGGTAATCCCAGTTTTTCGGGAATTTATTTATATATTGTTTTACATAAATTGATAATTTATATAGATAAATGCAGAGAACTGTTGAAATTCTGTTAAAAACTGTTAATTAATTTAATTAGTACCTTACATTATATGCCAAATGAGAAATGCATAGTAAGTATCAATGGGATCCATCTGATTCATCATAGAGTTTCAGTTTTGAAATTGCATAAAATCCTGAGCTGAATTTATTGCAATCATAATGCAGTTGTTCACTTCATTTGTTTGAAGGTGGTTGACAATGTTTCGTGGTGTATTTCATCAGGTCGGACTTCCATTGTCTAATCTGATATAAATTGATTTGAAATCCCTGAAAGAATCTGTGAAAATAATAAAAAAATTAACCAAAAAATAACAATATTATCAAACAAAAAACTGAAATTACAATGAAATAACATGCAAGCAACAACCCGAAGACGATTGTGGGTCGTGTCTATACAATCGAAACGTCGTGACGTAACTTGGTTTGAAATCTTTTAATTTTGATTTTTATTCTTTTGTTAATAATATTTTTTAATTTTCAACTTGTATTAGTATTTCAATTTTTTTATTTTTTTTTGGTTGTTGCTTGTATGTTAGTTTTTTTTATTTCAGTTTTTTTTGTTTGATAAAATTGTTATTTTTCGGTTTTTCTATTCAATTCTTTCACAGATTCTTTCAGGGATTTCAAATAAATTTATATTATATTAGACAATGGAAGTCCGAACTGATGAAATGGTGACTTCATGTTGAACACTAAAATAGGTAGCCCCTACAAAATTTGTATTGGTGCTAGTTGATGCGTCAATAATAGTCATCTTATTGTAGGTTTGTTGGCATTTGAAATTGATACACAATGTGTGTAACAGTATTTTGAAGTGCAACTAGTGTCTGTGCTGTAACTACTATCGAGGAGTCCTCTACAAACAACGTGACAGATCATGTTGTTAACAAATCAGATATATCATTTATAAATATGATGTTCACTATTGGCCCCAGTACAGACCTCTGAAGCACTCCAATATCATTCATATACTCAGAACAACTGTTTTCACCTTCAACGCGTCAACTAGGTATGACTGCATAAGGTGAAGCATATTTCCTCTGATTCCATTTGTGAACAGTTTTCGTGAAATAAAGTATATTTATAGACTATCGAAAGCGCATGGAAGATTGAATAAGCTACCAGATACACATAGTCCTGAGTCAATATCTTCATAGACATGACCCATGAACTCACACGAAACCCATATTGGGCGGAAGAAATAACTTTGTTCTTGTCCAAAAAATGAATTATTCTATCGTGATACGTGCGCTCAAAAATTTGTGAAACAACATTATTTCAGACAGTGTTTATATACCTATTTTGTAAGTTGCTGCGATCTGATTTTCTGTGTATGGGTAGGTATTATCCCTCCTATTTTTAGACACTGTAAAAAAGTACAATTTTCAAAACTCAGATCAATAAATTTCCACACTTGTTGTCATTACCAACCCTATTTTAATTTTTTGAATTTGATATGACCCTTCCAAACTCTTCCGAGTTTACATAGGTGAAGTCGGTCATGATTCACGCATTCGAAAACCTTTGATGAATCACAAGATACAGCCACGGCAACTCCCCCATCATTGATCTCAGTATACAGTTCATATATCAGTGAAAATTTTGCATCATTCGTGTTCGATGCTGAATACATCACGCGCCTGCAAAAAGTCAAAGATTCTCTACTTAACGAGTTTTTCGATGATTTTCGCTAACGAGGGAATGAGGGAGATGGGCCTAAAATTCATGGGAGAGCTCACTTCACCACCTTTATAGATCGGTATGACAATTGATTTTTTGAGAAAAGGTGAAAATATGCCTTTTTTGAAGGATTCATTTATCAGAGATACTAGTTGATTCAGGGCATTACCTGGAAGATTTTCGAAAATCCCAACAGAAATGTCATCAAATCCAGTTACGGTTTTATTTTTGATATCATGTAACGTGTTTTTCAATTCATCAATATCAGTGTCATACAAGATTAAGTTTTTGTTAACACTCACGTTTGCTAGATTTATTAGTGGATTATATCTACTTTCTTTCTGGAATTCTTTCCTAAAAGATCATTTGCTATCTTCCAACTCTCCTTTGATTTGTTGGTAGAACTATCTAATTTTCGAAATATTTATGAAAAACATATTTTTGTTCAATTCATTTGTTAATAACTACAAGTTTTCGTTTGAGAAACTTGGCTCCAATCAATAATTACTCTGAGTGTACTCACGAAGTGAATGACATCTCAGTCTCAATTTTCTATGGAAGTGAAGTCAAAGTAGACTATAATCTTAATTGACCGCTGTTTCACCTCAATGCGAGAACTGTAGGAAGTTTACGGAACAGGGATTATTGGTTTTGTGTTGATTGAATTATTTCGAGGTTCGAATACTTTCTTGAAATGATGCGTCTCTGTGATTTTCATTCTGGAGTGAATATGTTCTTTGTTCCTTTCTCATTTTGACTTTAGTTTCTGTGTGGGAACTGATTGAACCTTGATTGAAATAGTAGACCATCCCAAATTGAGAGATAGAGATTATCGTTAGCTGATCTCATGAATTGTTCATTTCGAATAGAAACGAAGCAATTTTATATCAGGACAGTAGCGATAGTTTCTCGCAGATGGTTGATTTTGCATTGGATATCAAAAATTTAATTCGGTTGGATGAAGACGAACGCAAAAGTCTTGATATATGTTACGATTTTACATAGTGATTTTAGGTTGATTCAAAGAATCGTTATTTCAACAACGAGAAAATATGATTAGATACAATTCAGTGTGCTGAGAATATTATCTATGATTTTTTCAAAGTTGACCCTTGACAAATGACAAAAATCAATCATAAAAAAAACAAAACTTCTCATCAAATTTGTCAAAACGATAAACATGAAACAATTTGGAAAAATCAATCCAGGCATTGATGGATTTCCACTATTTTGGAATCAAAAAGTAACTACAAACATCACCAGAACATACACAACCACAGTCAGTATTTTTCTTTTTTTCTGATTTACTGAAATGCTGAGTCGAAATCAGTTCAAAATTCAACGTCTATACAAAATATTCTTAAAGAAATATTGTCCATAGCACGTTCAAATGATTGATATTTCATATAGTATAGTAGTCGACCAGATGACACAGAAACGAAATATTATTATTCTGCCTCTGCCCCTGCATCATTGCGAATTCAATCCAAATGAATTTGTTCGAGCTCTAGTGAACGGTTTCGTAACAAAAAGAAACACTACATTCAAATTAAAAGATATCAGAATATTCTTCAAGGAGTCCTGATTTCGATAAATGGCGAAAATGAATCGAACATTCCATTAAAGAAGATGACAATGATGTGGAAATTAGCCCATTCAGTTGAGGATATTGTGAAATAGGGAGTAAACGCAAACGGTTGCACGTGTATTTTCACTGTACATCTTTCGGGTTACAGACACAATCGGAAAAATCTAAGGAAAGCATAAAATAAAAACAGAGTTCAAGCCCACCAGAAAAACACAACAAAGCCTTAGATCTGCGAAAGACAAAATATTATTCATTATCAGCTGCGGGGGTATATCGTATACCATGCACCTGAGGAAAAGTTTATACCGATGCCACCAAAAGATTCATGGGTACAAGGCTGAATGAACATCGAAGAAACTGTAGATTAGGTCAATTAGGCAAATAGGCAGTAGCGAAACACGCGCTTAGTGAAGGAGATCAAACGATACTCTGAAGATGTGAAACTACTTGCCCCTGATCAGGGTAACCATAGTCGACTTATACGGGAAACAATAGAAATCCATAAACGTACAGAAAAGATAATAATAATCATAATAATAATATTTATTCACCATTTTTTATACATTTGGGTATATAAGGTAAGTCAGTAGTACTACAAGCAACTAAAGATAAAAAAAGAGAAAGAGATTGAGCACAGATTCACATCTTTGTATATACACATAAATACACATACACATATACACACTTAAACAAATACGCATATATGCCCACAAATTTAGTAAAAATGTTACGTCAACAGTGAATTTGATTGTTTGTGAGATTGTCAAAAAAAATAATAATGATAATAATAATAAATGCTATTATTGAAAGGTTACTCAGTACGAAAGATACTAATCTGAACTAACAAATGGCAGAATTTAACGTGTGCACATGATAAATCAAGGCAGAAAGTACACTTCCATCCAACCAGTAAATCTTGGTAACTGTAATGGTGTCTTTCTGAAAGCATAGTTTTAACACAATCATGGAATACTTTGTCACTGGTGGTGATTTTTTTAACTACATTTGGCAGCTTATTGAAGCACGTAATGGCATCATACTGATTTTTTATAACTTGTCATGAAATGCTGTGGGATTTCTATGACTGTGTTCTGAAGCAGTCTTATCATATAATTTATGGTTTTGCCTAACAAATAAAATACTTTTGAGAATGAAGATGGAGGGGGATATCGATATTTTTTTGTCTATAAAAACGGGCCGGTAGCTATCCCGGAAATCCATATTGAAGATTAAACTTATGATGCGTTTCTGTACTATAAAAACCCGGTAAAATCCCTTGCTCTGCCCCAAGCCATAATATTTAAAATTATATGAGGGTAGGTCATGGCATAATATATGCTGAGTAAGCCTGTTCCATCCAAACAGGATTTCATCTGTTTCATGACATAATATGCTCTATTCAGCCTAGCACATATATAGTCCACCTGCCTATCTCAATTTAGATTGGCGTCGAGGTAGGTCCCTAAAAATTTCATTTCTTAAGAAGTTTGAATATTATAGCTATAGCGTCGACCAATTGGAATATTTTTCTGAAGTGGAAGTTAACACTGATCGATTTTGAAGTATTTAGAATAAGCTCATTTCTTTGGCACCAGGTACTGAACTGATCAGTAATGTATTCAGATTTGCTGATGAGTTTCTCAGCGTTATTGCCTGCTATAGTTATCGTTGTATCATCAGGAAACATTGTGATGCAGGAGGCAGTAACGCTTAACCGGATTTGAAATGCCATAATAAAATATGCTATAGTGACAACAGCGCAATGCAATGTTACGTCATTGATAGGTAACGACACTTCGGCCAATAGCAACGGTTCAACAAGAGAGGCAGACTACCTGAGTCAACATAAATATAACCTATGAACTAGACATCACCAGTCATCGGTGAATCATCAAGATGAATGAACCTCTGAAGGAGCCAGCCACTCGTGCAGTTCCAAACTACGAGGGCCTCCAAATCCGAATGGAGATTTTTACAAAATAAATAGGTCATCAATCCAACAAGTTATACCTAATATCTTTTTAAATGAGTAACCTACCTATTCACTATTCTGAGAATATTTCAAATGAAAATGTTGTGACAGTGATAATTATTGTATATGGATGAATAAAAATGAGTTTTAACGAGTATTTTTGATTAAATACCCACAAGCAGACCTCTCCAGGTGGTGAAACGACTCAAAGAGTCACAATATCTGTGATGCGTTTGGGATACAAGAATAGGGTTGATCTGGTAAAGTATTATAAACCCGCTTAACCAGTTGTGGCAAATCATAACGAATTCACAAAATCCGACACTTTCCTAGGTTAGATCAGGTTAGGTTCGAGGTGAGGGAATCTATCCGATCCTGTACTGCAACCTCTTGGGTATATTGTGGTTCAATGATATTATTCTCATAGAAAGAAAATTTTCGCGGGCAGAGATAACTGTGTGGAAGCTAATTCCCGTATTTCTCGACAGTGTTCTGAGGGTTTTATGCATGACATTTCGTCTAGTACTGCGGTGAACATTATCAAAGGCGATGTGGTAAAGGTCGCTCGAGGTGTTGTTCCCATTCTTCTAATCGTAGTATTTACGATCCTGGTATTTGACTCTAGTTTTATATTGATATTAGTGAGCAAGGCTTGGTTTCTCTTGATTGGATTACCCGATCTTGTTTGTGTATCTTCAGAGACACGTAGCCAGATTGTATTAATGTCCATTGCATCTTGTTTCCTATTGAAATTTTCCTGTTTCTTTGAATTTCTATTCCCTCTCTATATACTCTTGGACAGTAATTTTGAGTTTTATCGAGTATTACTGTATCTTCGAAAGATATAATTTGAGTGCCTTCTTTGTTGAGAGTATGTTCGGCTTCAGCTGATTTGACGGTTTGTCTGAGTCGATAATTTCTCTTATGTTAAGAGAGATGAGTGCCTATACTTTTTTTCCTAGTTCCAATGTGGACCGATCCGCAGCTACAAGGAATCTGGTATATCTAAGATATTGCTGAAGTTCCTCTGGGACCCTCAGCTGAACTTAGACTTCGTCTGATAGTTTTTGTTGGCCTAAATATTGGTTTTACGTCTTTTTTCTCTGAAATCAATAATAATAATCGACTTTATTGCTTCCATAAAATGGAAAGAATACATATATAATGTAAATTTGGCCCAAAGGCGAAGTTGGGTTTATAAAATCAGTTCATAAACTGTTCTTCCACTTCACCTCAAATATATCGCTAGGTGTGTTGACTCCACAGTATAAAAGAATGAAAGTTAAACAAATTACAGCTATTTCAAGTCCAATTTCTATCGTACGTATATCAGGATTGCATTGGAAACAAGTGTTCCTTATGGGCCTTTTTGAATCTGTGCAAACTGTAGGATTTGAACATAGTAGGGACCGGATTGTATATTGAATATATTTGATAAGTATAACTACGCCTGGATATTTCCAATCTGAACATTGGCGGTGAAAGGGTTCCTTCATGATGGATATTTGAATTATGTATGTCGGATCGATAGGTGATTTTTCTGGGCAAATATGAGGGTGTATTATCAAAAATAATTCTTGATAAAAGAACAGCAGCATGTAATCTTCTTCGATTGCTCATATTTAGCCAACCAGTATCTTTCAATTTGTGTGAAATATGTTCTCTTCTGCAGATACCAAATATCAATCGTAAGCATGAGTTTTGTACTTTTTATATTTTTATTTGATACTAGTACTATGTTGCTGTATCGCTTTTGTTCCAATGTTTTGACAGAATCAGAATCAATGAACTTAGGCGTGCGCAGCGTTACAGAACATCGCTTTCAAAAATTTGTTCTTCCGCGCCATCTAGTGGCGAGTTACAGAAAAATTGATAGCCTAAAAACCTTCTTTTTGGAAAATTATTTATAGATGTCAAGTTTCATCACGATCGGTTGAGCGATGTAGAAGTTTATCACTTACCAACCAACCAACAAACATCCATTTTTATATATTAGATTGACTGGACAAGAATAGACCATAGAGTACATCTGCATAATTAAATATAGACGATATGAATGACTCATACAATTTTTTTTTTGAATAGGGAGGAAATATTTGAAAATCTGATTGTTTTAAAATCTGTTTTTCCGTTAACCAGCTGTCGCACCCCTACAAATGACAACCCTCAGAAGTCGAAAGTTGTGCGAGCTAAGGATTTACGAGGTCTTACCTTTTAACGTGCGACTCCTAACACGGGTTTGACGATAGCAAGAAAAATTCAATTCATGATAGAATGATAAACTCAAAGGAGACTAGCCTTCCTAGATGTTCTTGTGAAGGAACATGCAGATGGTACATTGAGCCACAGAGTATACAGGAAAACAATACACACAGATAGGTACTTGAACAAAAAATTCCACAGCCACTCCACAGGATAAGAGAGCACGACGTATGTCTGTGATCCTTAGAGTCTTCCTAAGGAACTCAATCATCTAAAAAATGCATTCAAAGGGATTGGGTACAGTGAAGGAGAATTTAGGAATGCCATACGGTCCAAAAGAGAGTACGCCAAAGTAACCCCGTTTAGGCTGGTCAAGGAAAAAGCTTTTCATTCATATGTTAAAAATATTACAGATCAGATTGGGGAAATCTCAGAGACACAACAAAAACTATCAGACAAAGTGTAGGGTCAGTTTAGGACCCCAGAGAACATTTAGCAACACCTGGGGTATTCCAGATTCCTTGTAGCTGCAGGTCTACATTGGAATCACAAAAAAAAGTGTATGTTTCCGTCTCTCTGAACACAAGAGTAATTATCGACTCGGACAAATCGACAAATCAGCTGTAGCCGATAATGCTCTCAATATATAGGAGCAATGGGAATTTAAAAACACGATATTTTCAATAGGGAAGAAGAGGAAATGAACATTATCTGGCTACCTGTCCTTGAAGGTACACAAACACGGTCGAATGATCCTACTAAGTGAAACCAAGCCATGCCCACTAATAATAATATGAAACCAGAGTCGAATACCAGCATCGTATTTACTGTGTTTGGAACAAAGGACACGAGCACCAACTCAGACACTGTCTACCGAAGTAATATACGAAACAACAGGCATAAAAACCTGCAGACCACGGCTAAAAATCCCGGAATATGGGTTTTCATACATTCTACTCATGAATTGCAATTCGAAGTGTTCCAAACTGACTCGTGCAATTATTCATTTTATTCAATAATATTTTGTATATCGAGCGGACAATCAGCTCAAATATCAGTTAAATAAAACTTTTCTGAAAAAATATATATTTCAGACATAGTTATATTCTTTGTTAAATCCCATAGATTCCGTTACCTTTCAGGAATGAGAAAATTAAATCACTCTAATTTTTTCATCATTCAGGAAATTTTTCAACCCTTTATAACGATTTCAAAAACTACTCGATCAGCTCTCTCAAAACCCTTAACGACAAAATAAACGATTTTCTATACCTTTTGAAACGTTTTTCAAATAACAAACGACACCACGTACACAGGGATCTTATATCTGACCCAACGATTTTTAGGGGTGGTTGATGTGATTGACATGTTCTTTCCGTGAAATGGTTCCTTGAGAGAGGTCCATTCATGTTGAAACTTCATCGGCCTCTGAAAGGGTGTTTGAAAGGAGAATAAATTTTGAATTGATGTGCCCTCATTGAGGAGGTCAGAGAAACCTTTTAGGTTGTGATAATCAATTTGTTCTTGAAAATAGGGACAAAAAATATTATGGAGAATATCAGAACTGGCTTGGTTTAATATTAAAATTGCCAGTAAACATTGTATTTGTCAGATATTGGTCATATGATAGTTTTCGTGGGACATTTGAAAATAGATCTGAATAGTTCCAATCAGAATGGTCTACGAATTCGGTTGAATGGGCAAACTAGTAGCATTTTCAATGGCCTTCTCGATGCCGAAAACTAAAAAAATTGCGTTTTTAAAATATTTCATGAAATGAATTCATTTTAAAGAAACACCATATATTTTATCATGCATTTGGATTTGTTAAAACATTCTCAACAACGAAGCTCATATAACCTTTTTTCCTAAAGTTGAAAATGAGCGATTTATGCGGAAATATTGATTTATTTCACTATTACAAAAAATGTCTTCGTTGTAGCAAATAAAACCTCATGTTTGTCCAAACACCAATGACAATATTTTTTCACCCACAGCAAAAAGAAAAAAATTGCGCTGGGATCATGTTGTACCACTCACTTGACACCACTGAGTATTTGGTATCGATTAACAAAAGGATAATTTCCAAAGCTATATTTACTTCGTGAATCAAAATATGTCTGCTATAATGATAACATTAAAGCCGTTTTTGTGCAGAACAGAAAATACTGGAGCGTCATATCAATGCTGTTGGAAAAAATCTATTTGATTCGATGAAACATAATTATTATGGGTAATCAAGATGCCTTGAAACTTTGTTGAAATACTATTTGTCAAATATTCTCAAGTATATCATGACAATGTCATAAATTATTGTAACTCTCAAATGCTGTTCGAATATTTTTCGAAATGCCGTTTTCCCATCAAGAAAAATGGGATATGTTAGAATCATACTTATTTCGCCCGAAAAAGAGCGTAAGAGCACTCCAACACTACAGCAATTCGTTCCCCGATCATGAATTACCTAATCGGCTTTTTGAGCTGTGCTTCATCGTCGATTCAGAAACAAAGAAATAGTATTTAAGAAGAGGAGAATTAAAAAACGTTTTGTAATATCTGAAGATACAGACGTTCTAGCCTACTTTGAAGTAAATCCAAATAATTCCACCAGAGATTCTCTTTGTGAGTTAAGATCAGTGCAAACACTAGAACCTGGTGGCCCTGATAGGCGATTGGAGTTTTATCTGTGGTTCATGAATAAATGCAGACAAGATCCAGACTTCTATAGAAATATTATATGGAGCGATGAGACTGATTTTTCTAGTTGTAGGATGTACAATAGAAAGAATTTTCAATATTGGAGTAGACATAATTACTTAGAGACAGAATTATCAATCCATTTTTATGCCACGGTTCTTTGAACGGACCCCGTTACATTAATTCATAAATAAGAGTGTTGGAAGACTTTTTCGAATATCTTGATCTGCAGGTTCGTCAGATGATCTATTTTCAGCAGAATGGAGCATCACATAACTTTAGTGGCATAAAAAAAATGTTGCGATTATGTTTTGGAAAAAAAAGGATTGATACAACTGGTCCCGTTAAGTGGCCTCCTCGTTCACCAGACATGACACCTCTAGATTTTTATTTTTGCGGATTTCTGAAAGAAAGAGGAGTACACAATGAAATATAATAATGTAGATGAACTGAAAAATTATATTGAAACTATAATTATTAGAATTGATGGCCGAATTGTGTTGAAAGTAACACGTAGTGTCAAGAGAAGGTCCCAATTATGTGTTCAACAAGAAGGCGGTATTTTTGAATATTCAGGTACTCGATATATAATAGCATACTCGTATTATTCGCCAAAATGTAGACATTTTTTGTACTAGTGAAAAAAATTAATATTTTCACATGAGTCGCACATTTTCAACTTCAGGAAGAAATGTAAATTGAGCTTTTTTTGTCGAGAATGTAATTACGATGACATGCATGATAATATAGGTTTCAATGCATATTTTTCAAGATATTATTATAACACTGTTCACCAGATCCAAAATTTCCATCACATATGGGTTTCAAAAATATAAATATAATTCACGTTAGTGGATAACGTGCAAAATTAGGTCTTATCGTTTTAAAGAAATCCTCATCATCATGATGTTCATCAATTTTGAAAATGAAAATCAGAATTTTCGTTCACGATACAAAAAAATAATCACTATTATTTGAAACTGAATTCTTTTAAGGCTTTCGTCTACATATATTTCGAGATTTAGAAGAGAAATGAAATATTCCAATATAAATTTTGTAATTCTTCTATGCCACATAAATATTCTAGAGCAGTGGTTCCCAAACTATGGGTCGCGGGAGCAATATGGATGGATCGCGGAAACAGATTAAAAACACTCAATACTTTTGAATTATTTTTCCCATTTTGGAAATAGGCTACGGAATAGTATCCAGTTCTTTCTTACATAGCCTCCAAAGAGCTGATTGGGTTTTCAACCACATATTTGTGTGAAAGGTCATTCATCACTTTGGTATTCAAAAAATGAATATAGAAATAGGCTTTGTGTAGAAAGTGACCTGCGTTTGAAGCTTTCAACTTCCAATCCAGTTATAGAATCTCTTGTAAATCGTAAGCACCAGCTCCACAAGTCACATTAATTACATAAGTCTAATTTCTGATTTTTTTTATTTATTCAGTTTTAAGATTCTGAATTGAAAGTCTTTTTTCGTACTACATAAATCCACAATGAAGGTAGGTCTACCGACGAAAAAGTTTGGAAATCGCTGATCTAAAGCTATTTTTCACTATTGCGGCCCAAGTGTTATGCAGGTGAAATACTTTCAGTGTTTAGGTGTTCAGAAACATGTTTATTGAAAGAGAAATTCCATGATAAATGATTTGTAAGCCTCTGTCAATCCTTCCATTTGCGTCCTATCGATTCACCCATAATAACAACGTTTTGAGAAAATTAGATTATATATACGATGTTGATATTTGAGAGTCAATGAATTTCTTAAAAAAGAAATACGCAAGACAATACGAATTATTCATGAAAACGTTGTAAAGTGTTTACCTGTATTCATCACTTTGCATAAAAAAGAACAATCAACCATCAAACATGAAGCGATTCAACGTGACAAACGAGGTGTCGAAGATCTGTGAAAGAATTTTCATTTTTGTATTTCGTCATGACATATTGAACTGACTATGCTTTTTCAGCATTTTTGTCAGTCTAGACTCATTTGTCATAAGTGATATCACGACTGGCAATCCTTTTAATCTTCATGTGGTGAAAGTGAATATGAGGGTCTTTCAGAATAGAAATTATCAGTCTGAATCAGATATTTCATTGTGAATGAATGTATCCATTTCAGTGGAAAATATTCTTTTTGTCGGATTAACTCGTGAAAGAAAATATTACAGTTTCGTAAAATGATCACTCATATTTCTTGACGATTTCAGAAGATAATAATAAATAACTCCAACAGTTGACTGACGTAAAAGTAATTTTTATGGTGCTATGAATGAAGAATATTGCTGGGAAATGAATTTTTAGTGGTAATTTTGTAGGCAGAGCAAATATTCATTCGTAAATATATTTTATTTCTAAATATTCATAACATTTATGAAAATTTGAATTGGAGGGTGGATATTTTCGATAGATGTAAGGTTTCTGTAAAAAAATTTTTGTTTCCTACTTCTCCATCATTTGACAAAAAATTTGGAAACTTCCATATATAGAAAGAAATAAAATAAATACAATGATCACCCTCATGAAAGATCTGCAGAGCAGCATTCATAGGAGTATTATCAGATGCAAACTGAAAAAAGCATTCAAAAACGATTACTTTCACATCAGCATTGAGTTTCATGAAAAAAAAATCTTTCGAAAAAACTACTTTCGTATGAACACTTGATAGATATTATTCCCACAAACGTTTCACAACCTAAAATATGAGAGAGGGTTGATATAAAATTTCACTTTCATGAAACTCTATCATTCTTAATGTTGTACTTCATTGTTTCGAGGCGAGACAATCATCATCTCATCAGCACCGTTTTGGAAAAGTCCATAAGTATTTTTGTTTGAATTGAAAAAAAAAATGTTTTTCCGTTAACCAGCTGTCGCACTTCTACGAACGACAATCTTCAAAAGTCGAAATCTGTGCGAGTTGAGGATTAACGAGTTTATTGTATGAGTTTGAAAATGTCCGTATAGGACGAAACTGCAGTAATGTTAGTTACAAATAAAAGTGGTAAAAAACATAGAAAGACTCATTTCTCTGTTCTTGAATAACGAGGTCTCACCTTTTAACGTGTAATTTCTAAACAACATTAATAAACAATCTATAAATACCTACCCAAGCGAAATTTCGGTTGGATGTTTCCAAAATGAATTTCCAAGAATACCTATAAGAATTTCATTCAACACAGCTGAAACTTTGGGTTTTGAGATATATTTTCTGATTCAAAGTGATATTTAGTGAACAATATGTTCATATAGAAAATTATAGGGAATTTGTGAATAAACAAATGAACTGTGGTAGACCAGAAATGCATCAGGAATACGTTCCAATTTCGAAAACTGAATGAGCCAACTAAAAAATGATTGGATTTTTGGTACTATTGAAAATTTTTTCAGTTTTTTCCAGTTGGCATTGAGTTGCTATTGAACACAATCCTTTTTCTTTCAACTGAAACAAGGTCAAATGAGTTTTTAAATGTCACAACCTACAGTCATCGTGACATGATTAGATTCAACTCATCTGCCACATAAAGTTGTGATGTTATGAATGAATTCAGTGCTTCATCTTGTGATATTATTTATATCGATGCTGAAGAGGCAATAAGACAAGTGTCTTATTCCGAAACTTCGATGTACGCCATTGAGAATGACAGTGTTCCATGAAAGTGAAATTTCATCCCTTTCATATATGATATTATGTAGCGTTTCTATGAATGACATCTGATTCAATTTGGAGTACATACAGAATAGAAAAAAAGGTTTTTTATAACTCATTGTTCATATAAAAGTAGTTGTTTCGAAAATACTTCTTCCATGTTGTAATCCAATGTCTATATGTTTATAGTTATTTCAAGGGAATTTTTCCCAATTTGTATCTGATAGTAATAAATGCAATATCTACACATCTTTGAATAGAGTAACTGATTGCTTTCTTCATTCTTTCAGGAGTTACCCACATCTTTTGTATTGAGATACAGAAGCAAAAAACCAAAACCTTCGTTTTTCAAAAACGAATCCTCCCTAAAAATATACTCCTTTCAGTTTATTCAAAGAATCATTGAAAAAATTAATTCATCCTAACAACCAAAAAAGTACATTGATTCATGCTTTCAACTATAGAAAAACCCAAATATCAAAATACACTGATTTGTCGAAACAATTATTCAAGATAAATACATTCAGGTGAATTTCATCCATCTGTAGGTGATCGCCGCTCAATTCATTTGAATATTGAAAGGGCCATATGGCGTATGCATGTCATGAATACGTATTACCAACGCCCATTTTCAGAGACATACTGAAATGATTTTTGGTTAAAGATTGTGAAATAATCCATTTCAATCCTTGTCAAGTATCTACCTGCTGATTTCATCATAAAAATGTGGAAGGTCGATTCGATATATCATTGGACACACGTTAGTGACTGAGCAAATCATTTTTCATATAGGACTAGGTAGGTAGATGATCGGTGGGTAAATTCCAAGTTGATCAGTCTATTCGATTCTTCGAGTAACTCACAACAGCTTATTGTGGCTTACTTCTATTCAAAATCGACCGAATAGATCCACATCCTCAACAAATCCGATCACTTCAAATGACGAGTGTTCTTTCAGGTCACCTGGCAATAGTGAAAGCCAAACCCTGAAAACCTAATCCGGTCCGCAGCTTGATAAGCACAGAGTATATGCTCTATTACTAGAGCTTAAATTTTCTTGCAATGCATAAGTCACTCGAAGGTTGGCAGACCACGGAAAATTTTTCCCAATCTACTTAGTACCTTCAGTATGCTACATGCTTCGTCAGGTAGGTAAGCAACACAAATATGTGGCTTGAAAACTGATCTCTTCAGGGAGATACTCTCCCATGGCTGCAAAGTATTAGCTGCAGTCACCAACCAGGTGTACCTATGCAGATCCTTTCAGGTTATCTGTAGCTATTCATGCTAGAATGAGCAGAACTAGAATTGTACCAATGGAAAATCATCCATAGTAGACATTATGGCATATTGAGGAGATTCCAGTTGACTGATATTGAAGTTGTCAGATGTTCAAGGGGCTAGTTTTCTACCTGAATGACTTCAGAAATTTTGACATATGGGAGCAGCTTCACCTGATAATATACTAGATTCAGCCATGGGTGAATAATAACATGAGCATAAGCGTTTGATGACTTGCTTTGAATGAGTTTGATTCGTCGATACCGATTGTGCTCCTGCTGCAAATTGATGCAAAGCAGGTTCGACAGATATTCTGCTTTTGAGGAGGCTTTGAGTCGCTTTCAACTAACTAGTCTCCTGGGTTTGTTGACAGGTTCAAGACAGGATGTAATGAACTCTTTCACTTAAACAGATGCTATAGAAAAGACAGTCGAGACTGTTTGATTGATATCCATCTCTCTAAAAACACTGGATCAGATTTTTCAGTTACTTCATGGTCCATAAAGGGTCTCACCAGGAAAAGATATCTATCACGACAGAGCCAACATTAAGGTGTACTCATCACCACCTTTACCGGCAAGGGTATCTTCCTCCTCTTCAGGACAGATGAACCAGGCCAGCAGTAATGGTCTCGAATTTTCAGAAAAATATAATTTTTTAGATTTTTCATTTCAGAGTTCATTGAAACACTTTCAAATAACGACTATCATGATCAAGTAGTAGCTTCGATTTTCAGTTTTCAATCTGATTGCCGACACTCCAAGGCAAACGTCACTAATTGCACAGATCCGTTCACCATCAAAATTTAATATTCATCCCTAATTTGGATGTTTCCGTTATCGGCGTTGAACACTGTTGCTTGGGGAGGGTAATTATGCTAATCTGGGGCGGGTTTGTCGATGAGATTACATCACTTAGTCTAACCACACCACCACTTAAAATGAATTACAAGAGTTCACCTATCGATATGTTCTGTTATGATTGAGTGTGTATATGAAGGGTAGTTTGACCCGAACATTGTAAGACAGCTAAGGTGATTGAAGGAAAACATATTATTTTTGTTTCGATACTATAATTTATTATTTTCACCTATTAGTTATATACTGTGGACATAGAAAGTCCTCCACTTCATTTTCACTCTTGAACGGTGCTATATAGATATCTAGATCTGAAAAATATCACCTACATGAAAAGCAAATTGATAATTTCAACGAAAAAAATGTGTATCGTCGCATACCTCCAAGATCACAGTAACAAATTTGTTCTACAATTTTCTGTGATAATTTTTTCCTTTTCTACCTAACATTGTTTCATTTTTGTAAATGAGATCAGTCGTTTCTGAGCAATTGATATTTTCATATTCTTCTGAAGAATCATAAAACAATCGATAGATATCAATTTCCAAAAAGAATTCCATTCAAAACTCACTTTATCCCCATGAATGTCCAAAAAAATTTCTATTCAATACCTGATGACGAGTCTTTACAAATTATTTCCATGTTTGAATGATTCTGTAGTAATGCTGTAGCAAGATATACTTTCGAACAGTTTTTCCATAAAAACACACTTTTGTCTATTTTCTACGATAGTTTTATATATGTTGACCAGTTTCGGTCATTACACTATTTTCAAAACTAACTAGATTACATTCAAATGTGAGTATTCATACCTACATTGCCTATACCCATCATAAATAATTTGATACCAACATTGTCTGTACCTAGGATAACCTCAATTAATAGCCGTATATCATGGTACTTCATACCAAAATTTCACCAGATTCTAGTCGTATATACCAGATATCTTCCCTTTGTCTATACAGGTTTGGCATTGAATAATCTGGTTCCTAAATTTCCGTTGGATGTGTGTGATGTTTGTAGATTGAATTTTGAAAAATAATTTTCAATATTCTCGAATATTCTACCTGCATAATAGATACTAACATATTTGTGTTCTGGTCTTGTGGAAATTGAATATAGTTCTTTCATTACTGATTTTTGTAGATATTTCATTGCCATGTTTTCAACTAGAGTAATTTTTTTATTAATGGGTATTAATTGTTTACGATTCCACTTCAGAGGTTTTGATTAGAAAGGGGTATTGTGAAAGCACAATTTCTTGCGAAATCGGGTTGAAAGAGTCAAAAGGTATTGTGCAAACTGTGAATGTGTTTTTTTTGGGAAATGTTAAAGCCGTATTTATCATTGTTTATGGATATTGTCAGATCTAAAAAAAATATCTCATTGTTCTCTTCTATCTCTACAGTGAATTTGATTATATCGTGTAGGTATCATGAACATGTCATTTCGGATAAAAAATCATTATTGCATGAACATCTTCAATACTAGAATCATAAAATGGATGAAGATGATTTAAAAATCCTCCACACCTGCGAAAAAGGGAAAATGATAAATCTTTTGGAATCTATGGAAATAAACAAGTCAAAGCAAAATTACAATTCTATTTTCCTCAACGAACAACTTAATCTAAACAAAAGTCCTTTCCTAAACCTATAACCCAGTTCCCAAAACCTATATTTTATCACACACTCAGATTTGAGTGTAATCTAGTTTTGGTGTAATGACCGTAACCAGTCAACAAATATAAAACTATCGTGGAAGATAGACGAAAGTGTGTTTTTATAGTGTATCCTCAGAGAACATGAATTTTCACAAGATAAATAAGTCGTCAATCAAAGAAGAAACAGAATTGTACCTGAGAATGACAGAATATGATTGCAGCAATCGAATATGCTGCAAAATCGTTTCTGGCCTATGGTTAATGGAATATTTCGAGAAAATTCGAATGAGTTTCATTCAGGATGCCAATAATACGATGTGGTAGATAGTCAGACGGGGTTCTTTAGAATGGTTTTCTGGATCACTTGATATGACACTCTTGGAGTTTTATTCAAAACGCGTTTCGCTTCACGGTAGCTTTATCAGTTACTCGTACATCAAAATATCAAACTATTTTACAATGCCTTTCATAAGGCAGTAGGTCATTACGCGTTATAAATAAAATTTATTGTAAAACTTCTATGATTATTATCATGGGTAGTGTTCTTTATTATCAATGAGTAACGGGTCAGAGTATTCACAAATTATGAGACAATTTTTCTAAAGCGTAATATTTATGGTTTGTTCGCAGATTATCAGGAAAATCATGAAACTGCTAATTGAACAGAAAGAGCTGAGGAATTCATAAAAATCAACCAGATTTATATGGAGGACCACCTTTCCTGTGAACAAAAAAGCTCATGCTTGGTATTGTTTGAGAATAATGCATTTTTACATAAACGTTGTCCAACCTTGATAACTTTTTAAGTTGGAAAATAAAGAGTATAGATATTTTTCACATCTGCACTGTATGTATTATCCGTTCATTGAAAAGTGAACAACAGAAAAAAAAGAGGAAAATGGAAAACACCCATACATAAAAAACTACGTATTTTTCTGAAACTTTTGAATTTTTCACACTTTTTGAGTTAGTTCCTCATTTTTGAAAGTCAATAACGTACTTGAATATTCTCTTGAGAACTGAATTTTTCATATTGGAATCGTTTGTGTTGCATATATCATTATTATGAAAATATTATATTTGATTTGTATGATATCGCAAAAAAAATAATTTTCCATCATTTGCGAATGAATTTGAAAATAATTAAGTATGTGCGTTGTCTGACACTTAGAAATGGAACGGAACCTATATACTAATATAAAAAAAAGTTTTTCATTTCCACTCCTTGAATATTAGTCTTTCAATTTTGCAAGTGGAATGAAAAAGTTCAACCTACATGTGTTCAACTGTGAAAATTATAATAATTCAATTATTTGAGCAGTTTTTCCTAACTTCCGTAGCATTTTCTATCAAACTGACAGAACCTTGAATTTCGAGATGATTGTGTTAACAGATTTTTTCATTATTCGATCCAAATACATCGTGAATTTTGATTCAGATCGACAAAAATGCATTTTTCTCAATTCCTGTCCCTTACTGAACGTTAAATACATATTTGTAAGTAGTCAGTGATATTTTCTGTATTAGAAATCAAAATTGCATAAGCGAGAAGTTGAATTTGGAAAAATTTTAATAGTTTCGCAAATATATCTATGTTACAGGAATAAAAAATTCAGTAGTTGAAAAACTTATGTGTATGAATTACCCTACACATACTTTTGCTCGACATTGAATCTTCTGAATGTATTCGATGTTGAATTTTCTTATATGAAAAGTTCAACTGAAAGTGGTAGAATGTACATTTACTCTTGATAATTAGATTTTTCGAGTAAGTTTTCCTAAAATATTCGAAGCATGTTTCCTGAGTGAACCTTCTAGTAACACGTCTATATATTGTCAAATTTTGAGATGATTTTGTTCACTGATTCCTTCAATAGATTCGAAATAATCAGGAAATTTGATCCATGAAAAAGAAATGTTTTGTCTTTCTATTTCTCCATCTTGATACAAAAAGTGTTGGAATCTTTCAAAGAAAGGAAGGAAGCAACCAATTTCAAAAACAGTAAAATACAAAAAAGTAACTTTCAGACACAAACTGGAAGAGTAAACTCTGTCAAAACAAGTATTTTCATATGAACACTGAATTACAGAAAAAACACTTCTCCCTATTCAGTTTGTGTTTCAAACATTGAATCAGATATCATTCACAATGAAGTCATACTCACTGGTAAGACACTTGCTTTATTAGCTTCTCACTAACAAATCTGGATAATATTATGAGAAAAAACACTTAGTTCATTAATAAAATCACGACTTTGTCACGGAATGAATTTAGTCTACTCATGTAATCGCTGACTACGTAATTTTGATTAAGTTTCAATGAACTAAATGAACATCGAAAACCAATTTTTCAGTAATCAATGATATTTCCTGTTGAAGAAATCAAAATGTCATCAGCAAGAAGTTGAATTGAATATTCACATATTGAGAATATGGTTTAAGAACATGTCTGTTCACAGACACTTCTACTAGAAATTTTTTCATCGAATCTACTGGATTTATTCGATGATAGATTATCTCACATGGAAATGGTTAGCTCGGTAGTCTGAAATTGGTTAATAAATGTAATACTTCGATGCTTTTGTATCATGTAGGAATGAAAATGGATCGCTTAAAGCACTTATGATAATCTGAACATTTATTGCACCACAAGAATACTACTGACGAACAAATTCATTATGAGTTTTCCTCATCCTTGAAATTATATTATATGATATTTATGACAAACTGCCGGAAAACGCTTGTTCTCTTACGCTACAACAATCAAGAGCCTTCGGGAAAATGCTCTGATGGACGACAACTTTGAAAAATTAGTGACCCTAAATGCCAGTGAATGATACTGATCATTAATGAGTGTAGTTGAATAATAATAAATAGAATATCGAAATGTGAATTTTACTATAAAAGAATAATACTTATACATCATCTTAAAAAAAATAATTTTCAGACTTCTGTCAAATTCTGATGATTGAAATTTGGAATTTTTAAGACAATTGTTGACTTCTTAGATAGATATTATTTTAATATACTGAAATATCACATTTCAATATTTAATTCATCAACAATAGATTCCACAGAGTGAGAGTTGAAACAGTCATTGTTATGTTTTAGAATACTTATGATTGATGAGTTATTTTATGTTATGGAACATATGTTTATTGATACAATATTCATCATTAGCTTTTTTTTTCATTCTAAGTACTTGGAATGGGTACCCGTAAAATTTGGGTTATTGTTCTTGGAGTACTGCAGTCTTAGTACTTTTCTCGAGTGAGGTACTCTGTATTCGTTTCTCTTCGAGGTTTAAGAATCATCTCAAAATGTAATAGACACACTCCCACTCAATGCATGCTGAGTGCCCTCATGTGGTATGATGTGGCAGATAGACTGTATTACTCAAGTATATTTATCTATAAAATAACCAGCAATTTATTACCAAAATATTTTGATTCCTTCATTGCATACAATAATCAAATTCATAACTACAACACAAGAACCACCAATCAATTCCACATTTCCAGGACAAAAACAAAGCAATCTATGAAATCGTTGTTTTTCAGAGGATTGAATGATTTCAACCAATTACCATACCACATTAAAGATTTTGTTACTTCATATTCATTCAAGGCTCAGTTGAAAATTTATATTACATCACGTACACTATGAATTTTCGGATTTTTTTCAATTTTTATGTTTCACATCATCAAATTGTTTTATTGGTTCGAGCTTTTATGTGTTCTGTATACATTGTGTTACATTGTGATATGTTGAATATTTCATTACCTACCCACTCGAATAATTGTTTTTATGCCCTAGTATAATTGTAATAGAGAACTAACTATTCTGAAAACCTACTCCTGATTTGTTCTGTGTTATGGGACAATATTCTCAGGAACACATTTCTATTTCTAGCCTTTTAGCTTCTTGTATTCATTTATTATTTGAACGTATTTTATTGTTAGAAGAATTTTTATACTCTTTTGATATTTTTTATATACCATTTTTACCTTTATGGACTTTGTATTTATATTAGGATTTTCTATTTTCAAATAAATAAATAATAAAAAATATGAATAATACCTGGAGTGAGTAATATAACCGTAATATAATTCTTTCGAGATATTAGAGAAGAATAAAAAGGACCATGTGAAAAGGTGTCGTCATTATGAGTAATCAAAAATTTTAAGGAGAATATTTATTTTCTCCATATTTTTTTTTCAATTCCTCATCAATTAATTATCAATACGATATTCATCAACACGGATCTATAGCCTGTATTATTTTGAATCCACTTAGTATTTTCCAATGTTTATACATATGATTTCATCATGAATTGACAGTGGTTCAACATCATTCTCTGTGCCTAAAAGAATGCTCCAAATATGGTCTCCAATGAATGATGTTTCGAATATTCGAGTACAGGTCTGTACTCAAAAATTCAAACAATAAAACAAATGAAAAAAAACAAAAAGTAGTAGAAAGCCTATGACCTCTTAGTCAACACATGTTAGCCACCAGAAAAATATTTGACTTATTATCTGATTAGTTTCTTCATTTCCCATAGTCGAAATTCAATATGAATGATTTGTTCTTCATGAAACCGGGTAATGAATAACTGAAGTCTGGTGATCGCATTGGCCACTCTATGAAATAATAATTTTCTGTCCACCTTCCTGCCTTTTCAGAAAGAAGTATCAATTTTTCTAGAGAATTCTCTGAATGATTCTCCTTTATTTTCGTTTCATACGGCTTGAGTCTCCCCCACGAATTTTTATCTCTAATACTAGAGATAATCACTTACATAGTGGAAATACATAACAAATTAGAAGCATTAAAAAAACAGGTTGTTTAGCATATGATCAATAACAGGTAGTAGTTAGGTAATACTAACCGGTTTAGTTAGGTAATACTAACAGGTAATAGTCAGGCCACTAACATAATTGGTAAAATTTGATTATAATGATCTCCTGAGGACGCAAACTATGTTAGCGGAACGCACGTCGAGATATCGTTATGTAAGTGTTTCCAATGTATTCGCTTATTTGATTAAATCCCAGTCACAAGAACCTTGTTTGAACTGAAATAAATATTTTAAGGACAGATTCATTTTTGGGTAAAAAAGTTTTTGGCCTTCTTCTTCTTGATACAAAAAATATGGGAATCTTCCAAAGAAAGAGAGGAAGCAATTAATTTAAAAAATTGACTCTGTACGAAGATGTCTAGATCATGCGAAAAAGTAACTTTCAGGCACAAACTGGAATAAAAATTCCTTTCGAACAGCTATTTTCATATAAACATTGAATCATCTGAAAGAAAAATTCTCTCGAAACAAATACTTCCATATGAACGCTGAATTATACGAAAAACACTTTTTTCTATTCCGATTGCATTCCAAACATTCGTATGGAATCGAATCAGATGTTATTTACAGGATTCCTACACAATATGATCAATGAAAGAAGTAAAATTTCACTTACATGGAACACCGTCATCCTCACTGCTAGACATCTGAAGTTTCGCCGTGAGACAAATTATAGGAAAAAACACTCAAATCGTTCTTAATTACGACTTTTCATCACGAAATGGGTTGAATCCACACATGTCACCGATGACAGTACGTAAATAACATTAATTCGCTTATTTAATTAAATGCCAGGCATAGGAATCCTGTTCAAATTTCAAATTCTGTTAAATAATTTGTTTTTCCTTTAACCAGCTATCTCCCCCTACGAACGACAACTCTCAAAAGTCGAAACTCGTGCAAGCTAAGGACTTATGAGGTTTTACTTTTTAAGGTGTGATACGTAACACTGTTTCAAGTAACCATTAGTTTCAATGTTGAAATTACAAATATCTCTCAAACTAAAAATTTAATAAGTAAAAAGTAGTTTCATTATCGCTGCAAGTAGTTTGAATAATTAATTTATAAATGTTTGGTGTATGACTTTGAGGTTAATTTATTATATTGATTTATTGGGGGCGTTACAGTCACGCCCCCTAGACACGTTATAAAGAATTATCTCTCCCATACCCACCCTCAATTACACTACGTCAATTTTACAAAACATCAAAGCTCTAAACCAAAGTGCTATTTTCAAAAGTGTTTGTTCGCCTTTCTCTAATACAAGCGGTATGTGCTGGATACGAAATTGCCAGCTTTCAAAATTTATATTAAGCAACGAAACGGTTCACCATTAATGTTTCCTGAGGGATAATCTCTTTCCCCAAGTTGTTCGGGTCGCATAAAAATATTGAAAGTTTAATAAGGTCGTAAATAAAATTTGTAGCTTATAAAAAACTTTTTGATGACAATGTAATCTTCGATTCACTGTGACATCGTTTAATCCGAATGAGCATACGAAGATCATTCCCAGGTTGAACAGTTTCGTATTTCTTTGTCGGGGAGAGAAAGAAATGACGAAATCGTATTACTGCGAACAAACTTCGAAAACAATGTCATTTCGATAATATCATCGGTTTTGTTTTCTATCTGTTTCTCCAACAGTTGAGAATAATTTATGACTTACTGAGAAATTTTTGCCGTGGTATTTTAGAAATTTATACAACTGTCAATGTTTCAGAAAAAGGAAAACCTGTAGGAAAAGTATTGAATCCGGAAACAGTTATGAAGATAGGCAGATAGAAGAGAAAATACGCGTACGTTTGGCATCATAATAAAAGACTTTCAAAGTGAGGAAGTCGTATTTTGAAGAAATTAGTAGTTTGACACTTCTATTGGATGTCTCCCGATTTAGTCGCGCAAAAAATATGTATATATAATACAGAGACCTCAGAAACAGTTCAGATTTAGAATTAGAAACTCTATGAAGAGGGGGTAGAATTATTCATTATATTAGAACAATATGCATGATAATTATACTTGTATATACAGGGTGTAAAACCCAAATGGAATAAATCATATTTCGGTTAGGATATATATTTTAACAAAATCCCAGAACACCACAAATTTAAATTATGATTTGACATACTTCAACGGAGAAATGCTACCCCTACTTTTACCCCGTCGAATGACAGGTACAATCGCAAATTTTTCAGTTGTGAAGTATAGGCTTGTGATATGTCGTTTGAAAGGTCTCTTCATTCTCTACTCAAAAATGTTATCGTTTTCAAGTTTATTGCAAGTATTTACATGAAATAAATTAAAATCATGTGGTTACCAGAATTCCATAAAATACACTCAAAACTTATTGCAATTTACTCGAAAAACTTATTTCATGTTGAGGTATTGATAATAAGAAAGTAAGTAAAAACCATAGCAATGCTCTTTTTTGATGGTTTTCTTAAAAAAACTGTAAATAATATTTGTGGCAACGTTAGTTTAAAACGCCTTGTCAACTTGTTTTGTATGTTACATCATCAGTTGTCAGTATTTCAACGTAAGTTTGAAGTTGGGTAATTCTGAAAAATGGTTAAATTAATGGAAAAACATAAAACAACAGTTTTACAAATGATTGGTTACGGAGATAAAACCCAAACACAACAGGAAGTAGCTGGCCTATTACATAAGAAATTTTCTAATTTATTGCCCACATATCAAGGAACAATAGCTAAAATAGAGATGCAGTTACACGAGCTTGTTAATGTGGGGCAGATAAAAAGGCAGCTACCAATGCAATGAGTGATGAACTCAAATAAGATGTGATGTTTGAGTTTAAGGAAATCTCACATACTTCAAGTAGACAGGCATCCACTACATTCAACGTTAGTCATATACCGATAGTAAACATATTAAAATAAAATAAAATGCATTTTTATAAAATGATCCCTAATCAGGAGCTCATGGAAGACGATTTTGATAAAAGAACTTGTTTTTGTGAGCAAATGATGTACTTCTTCTTTCAATTTTTACAGATTCTTCCCGGTATTTCAAATCATTTTGTATTATATTAGACAATGGAAGTCCGAACTAATGAAATGCACCAAGAAAAATTGTCAACTACCTTCAAACAAATAGCTCATCGGGGTCCAATTTCTGTCCCGAACGTATTTTGTTGTCGTAGATGATCAACTTTTCATCACACGTGATAATTTCTGTTGATCGTTCAAATAGTTTGACACCCACTTTTCGTTTTTTTCTTTCTAATACGGTCTAAACAATCAGAAACCATATGGGAACTGCCGCTCAGTTCTTCCACCATAACACGCACCATTCGTGATGGGTCAGTCTCCACCAGGGTCCTCAAATCCTCGATTACTTCGAAACTCATCTTCAAGGATATAATATCCAACGTCGAATACTATCATTTTCAAATGAATATTACTGGAGTTTCATCTTAATACCACAACGTTATTTTCAACACCTCGACACGTGTTTCGATTACCAAGTGATCATCTTCAAGTGGAAGATTGATATTTCAAACAAAATCTATATTACAACCACTCACAATTTTTCATCACACAAACTAATTCATGTGAAATTCAAATATAATTTCACGAGTGGATTACCAGGAAAGAATCTAAATTATCATGTCATCTGAATGAGGCTTTCATAAAGTTTTCATTGGTATAACACGAAACGAGCCCATTACTGACAGTGTATTTGTTTCACAAAGCAATTACTATTAGTTTTAATTAATAATTTTTCCTTTCTACGGCGGCGCAATGAAACTGGTACCAGAACTGAAAGCTCTACTCAATAAATCGGTCGTGTTGTTCTACAATAATTACATTTCCGTTGATTGATGCAATAATGATGCAAACACAACTATAATTATAAGAGACATTGTTTATTTGACATTAAACGTATTAAGTACCTATTTCTCTATTGCAATGCTGTTCATTATACTCGTGTGTTTTGTATTTGGATTAATACACCCTCATGTCGATGCATCGTTGAATTTTAAATATATTTCCAAATGTAACATGAGAGTTTCAGGTAGTGAATTAGTGAGAGCATTAAAAAAAAGCATAATTCACAGTGGAAAGATCGATACATGAATTACGCACAATTGTTTTACAAAAATGCAACACGTGTTTGTTTGGGGTTGAGTTCCCTGAGATAAAATCTTCCCCATACGGTAACTGGTTACAGAAGTTAGAATCTCGTCCATCCACCCTCACTCATCCCTGAGTAAGTTTTTATACTTATCGGAGTCGTCTGACAGCGACTCTCGGAGGTGTTCGTTGGTACTGTTTCGTGTGCCTCATGTTTTTATCCCTTTCGCGAAATCTGGAGTTGTCCCTGTTGAGCGCTTCATGTAGGTCACGCAGCGCAGGACTGGCATGTGTTTCTATTCTTTCTAGTACGTTTTTGGCATGCATGCGTCTACGTAGTGGATGTTAAGGTTCATGTTTCAATGGATGAACTGTAATGGCATGTGTCTTGGAGCGTTTACGGCAGCTTGTAAGCAATCGTTAATGAATATCTGGATACTGCGTCTGTATGTCGCTGCGCACTGGGCCCAGGCAGTGTAGGCATACAGAATGAGAGGAAGTAGTACGGTCTTGATCAGAAGCAGTTCAACATAGAGATCCATGTTACTCCTGCGGCCTATGATTGGGTATAGGTTTTGTCGGACAGCTCTCGCCAGCCCTAGACTCTGCCGTATGTGGAACCTGAACGTCAGTCTCCTATCGAAGGTAACGCCAAGGTATCTCTCTTCTTTGATCCACGGAGTCTCTTTTCCGATGAAGATGACGTTTCCCTCCGGGTGTTCCAGACTCCGGGTAAACAGTATCGCCTGATCATGTAGGGTTTATAGTGATTCATCAAAGGTTGGCCCATTCTTCTAATCTGTCCGCTTGCTGTTGCTGGTAACTTGAGCGTGTCTAGTGGATCTTATTGGCCGATGGTTGTTCGAAAATAGGTGATTCTTCTTCGGCTTCGGTATGTGGATAACCGTTGCCTCCTTGAATGGATATGGGAAGTGTTGTAGTCGGAGTGTGGTATCGATGACGTTCTTGATTGCCGCTAAACCCTTCCTTGGTAGGACTTTCAGTGCCCGGTTTGGAATTTGGTCCGGACCCGGTGCATTTCCAGTGACATGACCCCTTACGATGTCTTTCACTTCCTCAGTGGATGTTGGTGCCAGAGGTCCATCCGCTGTCGTCTTATCCTGCGAACCGTCTGTTCGACTTGGTTTCCAATTTTTTCTACTTCGTCCGTGAAGAGGACATCATTTTCTATTTCGAAATTGTCAGCAAATGTTTCCGTTTTCTCTTGATCTGTGTAGACACTACCTTGCTTCCGTGTATTGGTGGGTATGGTTTTCGACGGCCCTTCCTTAGAACTTTCTGCACTCTCCATGCAGATTGGTCTTCGGTGTTGAGTTCTCTCAGACGGGCTGCTTATTGTCGGTCTCGAAGTGTACGCAGTCGATGATTCTTTTTCTTGGTTCATATGGTTCCATAGGGATGTGATCTTACGAACCTTCATTCAGTACTTCTATGTCCGATGTAGTGATGTTTTGCACTATGGTGACATCGAGAGTGTCTGGGACCGCGAAATCCTCGAATACTTCTAGGAGCCTGGCGAGCTCCCTACCTCTTTAGTGTCCATTCCTGCGATTCTATTCGCACGACTTTCGTGTTCAAGTCGCCTATGGCTACTGTCAAATTGTGGTCTGGGAACATTTCTGCTATATCGGCTCTCTGTATGAATCCCTCGAGGACAGGTATACCGATGGAATCCTCAGCTGTTTCTATCGCCTTATCTTGACTCTGATGGCGACTGCCTTGCCGAGCTGGAGTTCGGGTTTTTTATCTTCGTGTCCCGCTAGATCTGTCTTTACTAGGAGAGCCACACCACTCGCGGCTACACGACCTCCAGGCCTCTCGTTCCTTTACGTAATGTAGGCTGGAATGCAGAATTTTTGGCCGTTCCGTAGCCTTGTCCCTTGATTTCCACGACGTCTCTGTCTAGCCGTAATAGCAGCTTATTCAGCTCGTTCTTTCGTTCTATGGCGCCGTTGATGTTCCACGATCCGAGTATTAGAATATTCGGAATTTTTTCTGGCATTACTGTTTTCCAGGTTCCTGTACTAGTTCAACTATTATCGCTTGCTCGGTCGTAAGTTGATTAGTGAGGTTGTTCAGAGCGTTGCTACATCCGGCCGTTGGCGATGGTGTCCTTCCGTTCTCTGTTTTGTTCGCCTTTGGTCTCTGGCTTTCCGTTCGTTTGGGCCTGTTCCATGCAGGCTGTATGTTCTTTAATTTGGAGAACATTCTGCATCCTTTATAACTCGCTGAATGCGCTTCTTGGTAATTTCCGCATTTCGCAGGCGTTTCGCTTATTTTCTTGCAGTCTCTGGATTCATGATTGTCTCCGCAACGGTGCGTTGCGTGGCAGAATCGTTGCACCTGCCCGAAGAACTGGCACCGATAGCATTGGGACACTATGGCTTTGTTTGTTCTTTGCGGTTCCACCTGCACAATAAGATTAATGCGAATATCTTGTCCTCTGTTTTTGACACTTCCACCTGAAATAAAGGTAGTGTCTTCTTAGTACGCCTTGATGTCATGCGATGACATTTTATCACTGTATAGCCTTGTTTTTCAAGGTCACTTGTAACGTCCTTCGCCTCTTACGTTTTCTGGGATTCCGCGGATAGCCGCGTGTGATTGGATCTTCTTTTTGATTGTGTAAGTATTGAAGTCCAAATTCCTATTTTCCATATATCTGGATCTTTTCGCCATTAAGCTTCATCAGTTGTATGTTTGTAGATGCCACTCTTCGTGAGTTTGGCTTTGTTGTATTTGAATTTTCTCATTTCGAGATCCTTGGATATTTCGTTCCATCTTTTCGAATCGTAGAGCATGATTGGTGGTCTTTGGATGTTACTGTTGGAACCACTTTTTGTTGAGTTGGCTTCTCTTCATTATTGATCGGTATTTCTTTTTGTTTTGTTAATAACACGGCATTATTATTTGGCACTATTTCTCCAATGGTTTTCGTCTCCGTGTACACGTGTTGATTGTTATGTTTAGCTTTTTTAGCTTTTTCGTGGGCTATGCTCCTTTTGGTGCGGCGGCTTGGTACTCCTACCTTTATGAAACTGTCCTCCGACTCTGTTTCTGAGGTTTTTTTTTCGTGTCTCGTGGCCGCTTGGTATATAGCTGTCCTGTTTTTTCATCCTTATTTTCTTTATTCTCTCGGGAGTCTGCTTTATGCTCTTCTAGCTCTTCAGCTTCTTCAGCCTGTGTGTCAGTTTTTTTCCTTGCAGATTCTTCCTTTCATTGTTTTTTCATTTCATGTTCCGAAGCGTTGTTTTTTTTTTTCTGCCAGTTGTTTCTGTAGCTTTTGGAGCCTTGTTGTTAGTGCTCTAATTCCTCTCACGAGTTATAGTATGTCCCTGTCCTGCTTTTTTTCTTCTTAATGTCCTGTTCCATTTTTCAATGGTACAGGTATTGATAGTGTTCCTAAAAATTAAGGATCTGAAAACTTGATGATTTGTGTGTAAAACACGCAAATAGTTTTGATAAGAACTAATTTCTGCTATGATTGACTATTTTACGATTATCATCGATTTCAGGTTATCTTCTCAGATAACATAAGCTTATATTTACTAAACACGTCTGTATTCTTTGGTGTCTCGCTACGAACTTGGAGTGTTTTTTCCAACTAAATTCTGATATTCCATTCTGAGTATAGCCAATTTTATAATGTGAAGTACCCAGATTCACCTAACCGTTTTGTCATATGGTCATTCAGTAAATTACCCGAATTCTTGAATTTATTTATTACTAGACATTCTAGAAGATTGAGTTTCAAACTATTTCTCTCTGAATGTAACATGTCGTATTCATGATTTAACTCATGTTCTTCTGCTGGAAGGTGGTTTGCAAATGTGGAATTGGTCTCTCTATTCAAGAAAATACTTTTATGCTCTTTAGTTCTTTGGGAAAAAGTTCTCCCTGTTTGGGCAATATACAGTTTTCGGCAAGAGTTGCAAGTCATCTTATATACTCCTGAAGTATTCGAAGTTTTATCTTCATTGTATTTAATAAATTCATATAGACTATTAGTCGTTCTGTATGCTACGTCTTCGCACTCTTTTTTTGAAAAACGGGCGATATTTTTTTATATATCAATAACCTACCGCAAAATTTGTCACCATCATCATGCATGATATTTGCAGATAATGTAACTATATACGAATCACATGTTGATAAGCAAATATTGTCAAATTCAATGGAATTGGCGGAGCGTAGAGCGGAAGAATGGTTTCTAACAAACAAATTGAAACAAAACCCTAATAAATGCCAAAGGATTTCCATTTCAACTGACTGTCTTGAGAACTCAGCTAATAAAGTTGAACTTTTGGGTATAACCTTGGATCATTCATTGAATCTAAACTTTCTAATCAACTCTATCTCCTAAGACAACTGAAAAAAGTAACCAGTTTCGAAGCATTGAGAATATCTTACGTTGCCCGTTCCATTCACACATTACCTATGGTATATGACTATGGGGAAACTCTAGTCTCTCACTTAAAGTTCTCCGAATACAGAAAAAGGCCATACGGATATTAACTTGTGTGGGATATAAGGAATCTTGTAGAAAATACTTCAACGAATTCAAAATTATGTCACTATATTCAGCGTATATTTTTATTGCCTATTACAGATCCACAAGAACATCGGTATCTACCAAACTCACTTCAATACGCATAATTATAATACAAGAAACAATAATCAGTTGATCATTCCGCGATACAGACTCACTACCTCGACCAAAAATTCGCTAGACTTGAACCTCTTCTATAAACTTCCCGCCCACATTAGAAATTTGAGCAAAAACAAGTTCAAGAGAATAATTAAAGTATTTTTCAATAACAACGCATTCTATTCTCTCGATGAATTTGAGAACTGCCAACTGAATTATATAAATAATGAGTTGACATGTGAGTGATCATCCCGCTCTGACTTCTATTCTCTCAACCTGCTGATATCTTTACTAATTGTTATTTTATTTGTATTTGTAACTCATCTATTACATATTTATTTATGTATATATGTTATTGTATATATATATATATATATATATATATATATATATATATATATATATATATATATATATATATATATATATATATATATATATATATATATATATATATATATATATATATATATATATATATATATATATATATCTATCGAAATTATTTTCATTTTTTTTAGTTACCTCTGCTTTTTATCGAGTGGGTATGATATAAAAATCAAAAATGAAACAGTGGACACAATATATATATATATATATATATATATATCTATCGAAATTATTTTCATTTTTTTTAGTTACCTCTGCTTTTTCGAAATCAAAGGTTTGTTTAAGAAAATAGCCAAGTGATTGAAACTTTGCACCAGTCATGTTGAAATTTTTATAGCACATTTTTAATTTCTCTCTAAAAATGTCCGTATAAGTAAAAATTTATCAGAAAAGTTAAACTCCATGATGAGTTTGTTATGAATACATGAATTGATGACAATTAACCGAACTTGTTTTTCAAAATAGAGGGGATATCTGTCAAAAATAAGCAAAACGTTAACTTTATCCTAGTTGCATAAAATTTGGCTTATGAATATAAAATTGCCGTAGACACAACTTTTTCAAGTAAGTTTTTGTTAAATTCGATCTAGAAATGCACTTTTTCAATTTTTTTCAAAAAAAAGTTGAATTTGACAAATACTGAACGTCAGTGGGTCGCAGTTGGCCGCATCATTTTAAGTTAAATTTAAAGCACAAACAAGTGCCGAAGTTAAACTTCATTGAAGCTTTTCTAAAAAAAAGTTTCCCATATGGTGCGCGCTTTAATGGTGACACTGTAGATTTAGTTTTGATGACAATACAATCTAATGAATTCTGTATCATTGTAAATCCTCAGCTACAAAATGGCGAATAATATTTTTTTTTCATAACTACGCCAATATGGGTATCAAATGACAGGGCTTGACTAGTAGTACACACACAACTACCTCAATATGTTGCGGTCCAATATTGACGTATCGAAAAAATTGGTGAAAGGCGCTATCGGCTATAATGCAGGAATTGTTTGGCCCCAGTTTCGTGAAACTCAAATGTACGAAACAAATGTACCGTCAGTTCAGATCAACTTTGGAGAGACGGCATACATTTTATCTACCCTGAAGCCAAACAGTTTTCAGCAAAGTTTAATTATGAGGCGGCTGAAAGAGGAATGTCACCCTTAATTTTGTCATAGGCTTCCACTGTCCACAAAAAGCAAGGTAGCACTGTAGACCTCGCAGTTATGTATTTGAGCTCGAAATTTTTTAAAAGACAAGCATATGTGGTCCTAAATCGAGAAAAGTCTTTGGGAGGTTTATGTATTGAGGAGTTAGATCGCAACAAATGTACGGAAAATATACCTTGTGATACTCAGGTAATGTATAAACTAAACAAACAAAAAATACTTTGAAAGGTCCCAAGGTTACTGTCAACACGCACCACTTTCCTCGGCAATCTACAGTATTGATCAGATAAAAAAAAAAAATAAAATAAATAATACGCCCAACGATTCTATTTTTGTATCTGATCAATACTGTAGATTACTGCGGAGAGTAGTGTGATGACTGCTACCTAAGACCTCCCGAATTATTTTTTAGCTCTCAGTACATTATTTACTTCATTATTATCTTCTTTCTCAATAAAACTAATTAACATGAAAATATTTTTTACTTATTTTTTCAATTAAAAATTATCTGATTCCTTATATTTTTATGAGTTAATCTATTTTATGTCATGTGTATGATTAATAATGGTCAACTGAATCATTCAATCATTCAACATTTGTAAAATATTAAACTGTTATTAAACTTAATTTTGGAAATATTATGATGTTTCAACTATTGAATTCCTGAAAAAGGTAGGGTTTGTTCGAGGTTATTGCCGTTTCAGAAACAGTCACAAAACTCTAGCTGGTATTCAGAAAATTGAATTTCTCGGGGTCTTTTGTGTGTTCAAGAAATTAACGTTGCACGCAGTGCATCGTAAATGACTCTTTAAAGTTGTTTGTAGGTAATTTTTCATTTTCCTCGGTTCTTAACGACTTTTCGTCGGATTTATATCGAAAACGCTCTGATATAATGCAACTACAGACACTTAAGGTACAGCCTCCCTAATTAATAGCTTCATTAAATCGCTATATGGCCCTGACATAAAGCTCAAAGATTTATAAGCTTTTGAAGCAAAAGTTCTCGGGTGAGTTTTTATGAGAGGCGATTATGCACGAGTTCGTCTCTCAGGGAGTTCGGCTATAAAGTTACCGAGTGTATAAGTGGTCAGCGAACCAAAAGATGGCATCATATTTCACGAAAGTCTCGAGAGGCGTTGTCGGAGAACGAAAAACAAAAGAAAACCAGAATCCATATTGCACGAGAACAAAATGATAAATGAAGACGTATTTAAGAAATCCGATGCTTTTCTTTACTTTACGACAATCGTTTGATGCGCTTTGTTATAGATGGGGACGCCTTTGGCGACAAGCCATTAAATCTGGAAAATCAATGAAAGGAATGAGCGGAGAGATTTTCCGAGTGTGGAGGCTGTTCCTGTTCAATTGGGACGAACCTAGTTCATATTGCGATAATGACGAACAAAAAAGAAACGGCAAGGAATTCGAGGTCGGTTTGATTCAATAGACTTTTTGGCTGAATTATAACAGGGAGGTAGTGGACTGATAATATAGTTTGACAATGGAAAACTAGTTTTTTTGATGAAATGAGAAAGTTGAATATCAAGATTGTGATTATGAAGTTGGCATAATGAAAATAATGATCATTATCAGAGATTTCGCAACGAAAGGTTGTAGGAAAGTGTACAGTGGTGAAGGGATATAACGATGAAATAAACAATATGAGATATCAACAAACAAAAGTGGCGAACATAGATACTGAATACAAATATAAATGTATGTAGTAGTTACAACTATAAATAGCAGCATTACGAGTGCTTACGAATTGAATATAAATGAGAGGAATCACACGTTAAAAGGTAAGAGCTCGTTAATCCTTACCTCGCACAAGTTTCGACTTCTAAGGGTTGTCGTTCGTAGGGGTGCGACAGCTGGTTAACGGAAAAACAGAAACAGAAATAACCCATTTATGGGTAGTGTGTTGGATCAGGTAGGTATTGCAGTTCGAGACTAGGAAAGTGGAAACTCCTTTCTCCGTACAAACTTTCGAAAAAGCAGTTGGATTTTACATATTTCAATTCTATAGTAAAGTGATATTTAAGCAATAACGAATGAAACATGTGAAATTGGTACTTACGAAAGGCGGGTTTAATAAATATGCCGTTGGTAAAAACTTATATTTTCCCTGAAATATATTCAACAAAATATATATGAAAACACTTCTAAAACTTGAACACATGGTAGAATTGCGTACATTAAAAAAACTGGATGAACTATATAAAACTAGAGAAATTATTATAGAATTTTAAAATCTTTTGACTTCGTTGCTGGGTATGTCCGTGTCAAATGTCAACTGTCCTGTCAAAACTGTGAAGAATGTGTGAATTGAAGAAAAAAAAACTATTGGAATGGTCTTTTATGATAAAACTGTCATTTTACGCTTGAAGTGAATTGATGTTTTGTGCTGAAGTGCAATTTTTTACTGATTCTGTGATAACATTCATTGAATCTGGCTTTGGGTAGGCGGCTAGATATACCCACATAAAATTGGTCACAGTCTGCATGAGGAATCGCATGAAAAATAGACAAATTATGTACAGTTGAAGTTCTGCCTCTCAATCTTGTGAAAATTTCACTCGTAATCCATGTTCCAAATTCACTACTTCACATTTTCACATTTCAGATATAAGGCAAGACAGTTGACATTTGACTTGGATATTTTCTCCATAAAAATCAACATGAATGGTTTCAGCAACTTTCATTTTTTCATTTTCCAATTCACTATTCAATTTAGGAGTACGTTCTTGAATGAACAATAGGGAACTGGATATGACGTTGGTTTGGTTGTTTCTTAGAATGCTCTTGTAGAATTTGTGATGAGATTTTACAATACTGATTTTCATTTTCATTAGATGTTATAAATAATGAGTCTTCTGCTACTTATTGAAGATCTGAATATTATGTTTTGGTCAGTACTAGTCAACTTGATATTTGAAAAAAATTTACTTTCATTAAGTTTTCCTGCAAGTATGAATTGTATGAATTCTATGAAATGAATCTACATCTACATCTACACATCCATGTATAGAGTTATTTATTTTCAAATTGATTACTTCCTTCCTTTCTTTGGAAGATTCTCTCATCCCTTTTTTGTATCAGATGGAGTAGTAGAAAGCCAAAAACTTTCTTTCCCAAAAAAAAGAGTTATGATATCTTTCGAAAACGTATTTCCTAATATTTTTGGGTTTTTCCGTAAGTTCCTTTCATTTACAATGCATCCTTTATTTCTTACCCATATTGGTTACAATTTCAGGTGTTTGCCTGTTTAACTCTCTTGATTACGTTTCTCTTCTTGTTTAACATTTGTCTTTCAGTCAAATCATGAGCCATTTTCTTATTGACGTGACATAAGTTCCTGATACTTTTATCCCACCACTGGATTGTCTGCCGTATTTACATTTGACGTTTCGTGGAAACTCTTCAACACTGTTGTATTTTATCACAAGTTATTTTGATCGTTGTTTCGGAAAAAAATTCTATATTTTGAGTGTAAAATTTTGTACAACGACATCAGATTTCCGAAAATATATTTATTTGATTATTCTATGATATGTTTTTCATTATTTGGAATATACAGTATTACGATGAGATGAAAATGTAACTTAGCCTCAGGGAAAATTGCAGGTTTTATCAAAATTGGGTGAGGTGAGGATGTAGTATTGAAGGAGAAACATTTTGGAAGATAACAAAAACTTAACTGATCACACTGACAAACTCGTCGGCGGAAACTGAAACAACAATAATTCAATTGCCAGGTCATCTGATATGAGCTAACTCGAAATCACTTACTGAAAATCATCTGAAAATAATTGAATCGTGTTAAAAAAATACCTCTGAATTATGGAATGATATTTTGAGATGTATATGAAATTAACCAACAACACGAAATCGACAGTCGCTACGAAACAAATTGGGGGCCTACAATATTTTTAAGATCAGTGTCAGCCATGAAATTGTGGCTTCATAGTGTTGCTGGCAGCGATCTCAATAAAAACAAAGACACCTAAATCATTTCGCATCCACTTTCGATTTAGTTTCGTCATATTTCGTGTGTTTTTATGAAAATATGATCCCATGTTTTTTTGGGAAACTCTCTTTCCAAATTTATGTTCGGTCAAGTTTGACAAAGCTGTGAAATACTATGATTCGGAATTTGCCTTCACTGAGTAGAGTTCCATCTAGAACTCTTCTGTCCATCATTCTCCTCAGGTGAGAAATGAATTTTAATTAGAAGCACAACAAAGTTATTCCATTATGTTTGCAGCAATCTCTCGGTTGAGCATTATTTACAGAAATGTAGCTTTAACTTCGCCGAGGGACTCTCGGCAAATGTAATGGAAATACCTTTCACAAAATATGTTGCATGAATACGCTAGATGCACCTAGCGTTCAGAGAGGGTGAGGGGTGGAAATGTACTTCCTAAAATTCCTTTCTAAATGGATATAGAAATGTAACCTTTCAGGACAGTAAGTTGTTTTCTGATGAAAATATCTCTTTCAACTTTCCTCCCCTCCCCAACAACATACACACTCAGTTACTGACTCTCGAATCGTTGGAAACAATTCAAGAGAATCACGGTGTGGTTGACATCAGTTTTATATTTCAAATTTAGGGAACACTTTGGCTATTGTTGTGAGAAATACTAGCCAGAAACTTTAAAATGATAACTGTTTGATTCATTTATCATTATATTTGTTTATGTTGGTTCTTTGTCAACACTAGAGGAGCCAAAAAATATCATTCAGTGAGCTAGTGCAAAGAATATGTCTCAAATAATTCGAAGCTCTCTAAAAAATCGAAAAATAAATGAATAATCAAACTGTACCTGACCACCATATCTGTTTTTGTAGTGGGATTAGATTGAGATAAATCCACATGAGATTACTTAAAATATTTTTTTATATATCGATGAATCTATAATCTATTTTTCATTACGTTTTGTTTTGCGTTGATGTCAGCACTATCTTGCTTCCCGAAAATAGTAACTGCCTCTTAGTAACTTCCTCTTCTGCCGATCTTTTTCTCCTACAGATATTTCGAAAACCTGAGTAACAAACAATTCATTGAAATACTTTCAATAAAGTACATTTCATCCAAGAGATTCAGTTTGAAAATATTAGATGTACTGTAACGGGTTAAATTTACGGTAGATGTTTTCTCCTTGAAACTTTGAGAAAATAATACCTTATTCGGAAATCACGCTTCAATTATCAATTCGACCATATCATCTCACCCAGTAAGTATTCGAAGAAACCAATTCTTAGTATAGAAAATCTTATTTTCCAGCTAACCTATAATACTTGAGGATATATGATTTGTTAAAAACATTTCCTAATTTATATTGAACATGGTTTCGAATGTTTTCTTTTGGGCTAATTTACCTGGACTATGGTAATTATTTGAAATGATGAATTTTAGATTTTCGATCTCGGATTGGCCAACGGGCTACTTAAGTGTCAGAGAGACATGCGCGCTTATCACTAGACTGTTTCAAAATAGGCAAGAACGCAATTCCTTCTCCCGGTCGAGGTCAAAATTCCTTGTTCTCGAAGATCGTAGCTGGCAGCCATTGGAGAAAATTTTAAAGGGCTCGTGGAATAAAAAGTTTGTGATAACAACTCCGTTGGAGGATTATATTCCTGGGCCCGAGATTAGTGGAAATTATGCCCTATATTGAACTTATGATATTGTTGGTTGTGGCATTCCACTCTCTTATTGAGGATTAGAAAATTTTCATGTGAGTCGGCTCTTTTAATTCATCATGTTCACTCATTCACCAGGAAATGGGATTTCATATGATTTATTTCTCGTAGAGTTCGGAATTCATTCTCGAAATTCCATCGAATTTTTGCTGGAACGATTCCAAATTAGAGAAAAAGTTGTTGTTCAGTGTTTTTTTTTTGGAAGATCAAAGGAAAGCAAAAAGGGAAAATTTGTGTCAAACCTACGATTCCTGTCGCCAACCGTGTTGCAGAGGAGAAAAAAAACCCTTCCAACTCAGAAGGTACGTTGGTAAATTTTCGTTATGTGGACACCCGGCAATTTTAAAAAAAAATTTGACTCTACTTACGTATTTTGATGCGTAGATTACGAATCCGAAAGAAAAAAATCGGCGCTCTCTGTTATTTAAAAAGTTACGGCCCTTCAAAGTTCAGAAAAGGGCAACTTTTCAGCCTTCTTTTTCACTAAATAAACTATTTAAAAACACAAGCATTCATTCACTAGGTCACCTTTACACCTTATTCCTCCTTCTTTAACACTTTTCACTTCAATAATCAACATTTTTCTTATAAAAAACTTAATTTAAAAACGAATGCTTCTCCTGGTGACATTATTCTAATTTTAGGTTAGTTACTAGTGACATTTCAGAAAAAAGCGGTTGGTATTAGCCGTCGCCTACTATTTCAAATTTCGATCTAAAGAATGAAGGTAAAAAACATTTGAATTACTTCAGGAATATGGACTGCATCAGTCGTACCAACCATATCATTAACCTTAAAAACGTAAAATACAGTGATATGTAACCAAAAAGCAGCTCCGTACATTTTTTAACATTTTTATAAGAAAAATGTTGATTATTGAAGTGAAAAGTGTTAAAGAAGGAGGAATAAGGTGTGAAGGTGACCTAGTGAATAAATGCTTGTGTTTTTAAATAGTTTATTTAGTGAAAAAGAAGGCTGAAAAGTTGCCCTTTTCTGAACTTTGAAGGGCCGTAACTTTTTTAATAAGGGAGAGCGCCGCTTTTTTCTTTCGGATTCGTAATCTACACATCAAAATACGTAAGTACAGTCAAAAATTTTTTCAAAATCGCCGGGTGTCCACATAACGAAAATTTACCGGTACGTTGAACTATGAAAAATAAACCATTTCGTTGTTGTGCTGATTTAATCATATTGTTTCAAATAACATCTATGTGTGGAGACACTAGAAAAGTCCGTCATGGGATTTGATTTTTCAGAAACAAAATATAGCAAATGTCACGTAATGTTTTTGTGCCGTATTTTTATGTTTCTTTTTACTTCCAGTCGAAATACTGAATTTCGACTCGAAAGAAAATAATTCAAACGAGTTGGCACTATAATTTCTTGGATCTCTGTAATGTTCTCATGAATAATTTTTTTATTGTAATATTGTAGATAGTTTTTTTAATTCTTCTAATTAGGAAGCAAAGAAAACTGAACGTGATACTGAAAATCAAAGAGAATGATATAGGTGGTTTCTTTTTTGAATAATTTATCAAGTATTGGTGCCACGTTCTGAGAGGAAAAGAAATTAAAACAGTCATGTAAATACAAGGTGAATTAGCTTTAAAAAACGTTTAGAAAGGATAGAAACTTTTCTAATTTTTTTAATTGTGCTAATCGTCTCATAGTTTTTCGTCCTTCTATAATAGGATGGTACATACGGGTTGTCCACCTTAAATTAAACTGATGATGATTTTGTTGTACATATTTTACAATGAAGATAGCTGAAATTAGTTCATTTATGTGCTACCTGTAGCTATCCAGATGATTATTTTCCTAGGGTTTTTTTTTGGTACGGAACTTCAATCCAGAGTTTTGGACGTTTTGGTAATCGGAGATCAATTCATATACGAGGTTATCGAAGAGTTAATCTCACCTTCATACGGAACGGTTCATGGTCATCAGCACGAAAGGAAAGAAGCTACTCGGAGACTTCGATATTATCATTAGTCCACTTACAATTTAAGAACATTTTGCTCATCTACAACCCCCGTGGGAATTCACGCAAGTTATTGCTTCTTTCTGTTGATTTGTTTTAGTGCTTTCTTTCTTTTTATTGTAAGGCGGAAATTAAATGTTTTTTTTATGATTTCTGAATTGCGCATACGCTTGAGCTCTCGCGACGCATTATAACTTGTTGTCGACATTTGAATTTCTGCATCAAATTCGGGTTGGTGTGTTATTTTGAATAGGTTGTGATACTTGCCTTTCTTTTTTTGCTGAATCCACATTCATTTACCGATCGTTTCTAACCGTGGTACCTACTGTTTGGTGCTTATATGTATATATGTCTTGTCTATTTGTAGAATAATCTTTTACAATCCCGAAAAATAATTATTGATCTACGATATCCTTTGAACTATATATGTATAAATATGATTTGTTTTGTCTGGTCTAAAGTGTATAATCTACTTGCTGGATTGCTTAGATTTATACCTCATATAGATACGAGTGGTTTCAAGTTTGGAATAAATTTTTAAACTGGTACCTGTTGTTTCATATCAATTGGTAAGTTAGTGGTATTGACACATTTAGGGTGTTTGTGAGGCAATTCACCTGACGCCCATTTATTTTTTTTTCAAATCTAAATCTTGAAATATCATCCAAGAACCCCCCCGTCTTCACTGAGACTAGTCACAAATACCCACCTGTCTCGGGTTAAGTTGACAGGTGACTTGTAACCTTGTCATCGATAGGTAAGGTTACAGTACAGTTTTTATATGGAAATGTCAAAACCTATCGAATAGTTGGAAGATCTTATCAGGATCAATGGTCTCAGTAGAAATGTAATCGAAGCACGGCAATTCGAAACCCAATGTTTCCCTTTATAGCTTTTGATTTTTTACAAAAAGAAATCAAAGATAGGGAACCTTTTTTTAACTATTGACGACAGATTCATAATAGATAAAAAGAAGTACCTTCAAATATCATGAGAAATTGAACTTTCTATGTTTTTTACCACTTTATTTGTAAATACTTATCGTTAATGGAGTAACATTAGTTTCTGATAAAATTGGTAAAAACATAGAAAGTTTTACTGTTCATGATGATCTCCTACCACGTAGAAACGGCTACATATATCAATTTACTTTCACATATAGTGCTGATAGCTCACACCTCACATCACAACACAAAATTGCAGATCAGAACTCATTAGTCTAAAGGCTAGTAGCTAAGAGCTAAAGGCTGATAGCAAATGGTTTTCTCCAAATATTGTAGGTATGCTTGTTACTTTTCCCTTTGGTTAAAAAATAATTCATATTGGGAAAAAGTCATCAGGGACATAGCTGAAGTCAATGACTATCATCCTAAAATGGTAGATAAGTTGATTAGGAAATGAATTGAAGGAGAATTTTCGACTATTTGAAAAGGAACAGATTGGAAATGTATTGTCCTTTCGTATTGACCAAGATACACTATCAGATTTGATCGTATTTCTGAGCAGTTGAATATGAACGTAGCCTTTGAAACTTCTTGCTCACTTCAACAAAAGTATGCTAACTCAAAGACAAGATGTTGGGGAATAAAAAGTCAAGGATATATGTGTGACGATAGTTATGAGGACTGTGGTCAAAACTATATATGTCATACTGAGAGGATCAATAGAACTCTTTTCAGAGAACACGCAATTCATATTCGATTCCGAAGAATAGAAAAATCTAGTGTCGCTCAAGACTTCTTGGAGAAAGGCCATAAAATTAATGAGAGCAGCCTGGAATTGTTGAGATCGAAACTTGACACTAGATTTTTTTATACTTTCGAGAGTCTGAAAATAGTGAAGTGTGGCATGAAAATAATGAACAGTGACGAAGATTTCAATCCAAACAGACCATCTTTCAATGTATCACGGGAAAATTTTCCGGAAATGTTTACCAGCAATGACTGCTGTGTATCGTGAGGCGAAAGTTTACCTTGTTGGATATTTTTTATCTTCTGAAGACGCTAACTCAATTGGTGAAATGCAGTTAAGAAGTGTATTGGAGTTCTGGTGTTTGGTAGACGTGCTTGCGTTGGATAACTTCATACAGTGAGCACCATATGTAACGGATAAATTCATTTTCTACGTTATTAGCCTTAGCCATTTTCAAGAAAAACCCTGAAACACGTCGAATTATGTATTAGAAAAGACACTCTGTAACATAAAAAAATCCCCCTCCTTCACCCCTGTCAACGTGACAGCCATTCCCCAATTTTTTTAATTGCAAAAGGGGTTCAAGTGATATCTCATTTTGAAGGGTATTCAATTTTCTGTACAGCCATATCTTCATTTTTCAATTTAATGTATGCATCATAATGAAATAAAAGTGTTGAAACAAAGGTATCACATAGGTATTCCATTGAATCCGTTCGCTGTACAATATGCCTTGCACCTTTAATTTTTTTGTTTGATTTTACCAAGCAACCGTTGTTTGACAGCCGTGACATTTGAGTAAAAACTTTTGTTTTCTGTGAACTTGCTGAATAGAAACAATTTTGCAGTTGTTGTTTGTGTTTCTTGTTCAGTATTACTTTCAGACAAAAAGATAAAATTTTTAGCAATGTCTCATTTGACCGAACGTCAAAGAGTAGAAGTGTTAATACTACAAGTATGTGTGGATAAAACTAGAACCCAGAAAAATGCAAGTGAAATGTTCAATAATAAATATCCTGATCATCACATTTCTCAATCCATGGTTAGTAGAATAGAAATGAAATTTCGTTTATTTGGGACTGTCAAAGATATTTCAAAACCAGGCAAGAGTGTATTGATTGACGATGGGAAGAAATTGGAGATTTTCGTAGACATCGAGGAGAATCCACATAAACCTACCCGACAACTTGCCGCCGATTACGAAGTTCGATATTGCGTGTTTTCAAAAGTGGAAAGTATCACCCTTGTAAAGTACAATTGGTACATGAACTCAGGTCGCAGAACTGAGTTTTGCGAAATAATGTCTACGGGATCCTTCGTTTAAGAAAAATATATTGTTTTCCGACGAGTCAACTTAGTTTTTTTAAATGGAACCGTCAACAGACAGAACTGTCGATATTGGAGCCGAGAAAATCTCCATTGGATGATGTAGGCCCACACTCAATATCCCAGAAAAGTAAATGTTTGGGGAGGGATTATGAATAATCGCATAATTGGACCATATTTTTTCAACGAAACATTAACTGGTGAACGTTACTTGGAGTTTTTGACAAATTTTTTGTTCCAACGCTGAAAAGACTTTTTCCAGATAATAATAATCCGAATCAAATAAATAGGAGTATCTGGTATCAGCCAGATGGTGCTCCACCACATTTTGCAGCTGACTTTCGTGCATATCTGAATGAAATATTTCCCAACAGATGGATTGGTAGACGAGATGCCATAGACTGGCCAGCCCGTTCACCCCACATGACACCGCTTGACTAATTTTTGTGGGATTATCTAAAATCCAAAGTGTACGTCAATAGACCAAACGATATTGAAAGTTTGCAAATCAGAATGAGAGAAGTAATAGAACGTATCACTCCCGAAACCATTAAAAATGTTTTTGATAACTTCCAGCAACGCCTTCATTATTGTCAAGAAACAAATGGCTGTCAGTTCGAACATTCGATCTGAATACTTCCATTAGTTGCACATTGATTGCTACCGCTTTAATAAATGATTTAAATAACACAATTTATCCAATTGTTTTTTGACGCATGCACGAAATTAAAATATGGAGATTTGGCTGTACAGAAAATCGAATACCCATTAAAATGAGATATCACTTGACCCCCTTTTGCATTTAAAAAAATTGGGGTGGTGGCTATCACGTTGAGGGGGGTGAAGGAGAGGGGATTTTTTTTATATCACAGAGTGTCTTTTCGAATACACAATTCGATGTGTTTCAGGGTTTTTCTTGAAAATGGTTAATAACGTAGAAAATGAATTTATCCGTTACATATGGTGCTCACTGTATAAACATTGAATTATGCGAAAATTTAATTTTACCTATTCAATTTGTATTCCAAACATTCGTTATGAAATTTGAACAAATTTCATTCATAGAAAGGATACACAATATAATATATGAAAAAGTTATGATATGCCTTATGGGAAATAGCTTTCGGTGAATTCTTCTGATTTTTGGTTTCATAAGCTTTTCAATGTCCTGATCAAGAGTCTCCACGGGCACAACGAAAATAAAAAACAGCTTTTGAGAAAAAAATTGCTCAAAGTCGGCAAAATGGAAAATTTGGTAATAAAGCGGGAGAATTAGGCCGCGTGTTATTTTGCAACTTCATGCCTTTCGTAAATTGTAGCATGTGCTTTACCAATTTTTTCATGGGTCTTGAATCTTTACAGCACCGTTTTCCAATAATTGCAGAGCATACAGGGTGACATATAAATCCATAATCCGAGGAATGGAAAAATTATTTTTATAACATTATGAGAACACTAGATTGAGAGAAAGTTAGTCAATGGATATAGATATGGTTTTATATAAGATGATTCAATTGATATACCGTGTGACACAAATTTATGGTACAGCCTCCTTTACTCCTTTGTTTCTCTGGCTATATTTCTGGAAACATTAAATATGCTCACTAGACGGCACTTTTCGACATATTCGTAAAAAAAATTCAACTTCCGGTTTTACCGAAAATGACATCAAATTTTTATTTTAAAATGAGACACTCTGTATATTATTACATAATCGGTTAGGAATGATCATGAGGAATCCAATGATATCAGGTTTGATGGTGTCATCTCTGATGACTACGGAGATATCGCCATTTATTTGAAGAAATAAATGAGAAAAAGGGGGTGTACTATGAGTATGTGTAACACGGTATAAGCGCTGATACATGGAAAAATAATGTAAGTCGAACAAATTAGATATATTGATAAGGTTAGAAGTTGAGACACTATGAATATGTACGAAAAAATTCATAGCAAGATTCCTTGAAAAAAAACATTGTTGAGACATACTTTTGACATCCTGACCGAGTGTCTCGATGGACACAATGGAAAATAATGCACAATCTTCGAGAAAAACGGCTCTAAGCCAGCAAAATAGCGTGTGAGAAAATGAAAACTAGAACCTGTCACAACTGAGCTATATTTCATTATTCTCATTTTTCCAATCATCCTATCATTACTATACGGAATAATGTATTTGACATAATGCTACATATTTTTATTCATTATATAATTGAACCAACCATTCCATAATCACATTTCCATATTGTCACATAGTTTTATATACTTCACCCGCTACTGAACTAATATTTCAACCGGTACCTATTATGTTTTTTGCTCATGTTACAAGTTGTCTATTGGTTGTCATGATGACATATCATTAGTAGTGTCTGTACTCGTGTAATGTATACATAGTAAATAAAAGATTTTTCTAAAGTTTGAATCTTTTGCCTGTTAATTTGATATTTCATACCCCTCTGATGGCTTTCATTCAAAATCATTAACATTGTTTCATATGCAACAATATTTTCCATATACAACGAATGACAAAATTAGATACGGTAAATGATGAAGAAAAACGGGAGATTGCTATTCAACAAAGGAAAGAATCAGGACTACCAGATATTCCCATTGACAACTTTACAAGACTCTGCCTGAATTGTAATAAGGTAGTAGTGAAAGAGATAACTGCTTTGGACGATTGGGCGTTTCTCATGCTGAATATTTTGGAATAAACTTCGAGCAAATCGGGCGTAGTATATAACGCTAGACTCAATCTAAATCGGTTAACTCTGAAGTGACGTGTCATTGTTTTTGTTTCTAAATATTTCATCAGAAATATGCTAGGTCTTGCATACATCACTTGGATGAGAACGGTTCTTTCCTGAGACAAATTCTTTTTGGGATGCAGTTCAATTTTCGATTATGTAGAATAAAAAAAAAAGAATTTGGTGGCTTTCTTGCAAGAATTTAGAAATGTACAGAACATGCCACAATGGGATTACCAGGATGAAGAATGTTTCACAGATGAAGAATTCAAATCGGTTATTCCAATGATTAAAGCTCAGTTTTGCAATATCTATATCTACTGTGATTCTTTACTAGTAGAAGGTGAACACATATATATTTAGAAAAATGATATCCTGGCTTTTTTATGTGAACTCAAACAAGGGCTCTCCGACGACTTTTTGAAAGTCATTTTCGAATATCCTTCACGACAATAAACAAGTGTGACAATTTCGTGTGTGAGGAAATCACTTGCACAAAGATTCGTCCCAGAAATTTTGGTTTCAGTTGTAACTCTCTGGAAAAATACATTCAACGCCATGTTGATCAGTTCACAAATACCTATATTATATAATCCAAATCCTGAACAGTGTGAAGATCTTGCATAATAGGTCCCATCTATACCTATTGTGAAGTGAAGAAAAGCAAGAATTTCAAAGTATTCCGTCAGTCTTACTGCAGACACGAAAATTACCATTTTTTGAAGCCAATATCAATTGTGCTCCCGACGGTTATATTTTATCTAATCTAGGACTTTCTACGACCTCAGAAACAACAACGCGTCAACTTTGCGAAATTATTTTCAGTGAGACAATAATGGGATAGGAAACTAGTTTGCTGAGGATGATATTTTTGTTGTCAATCCTGGTTATACAGACGCTGTTCCTCTTCTGGAAGAATTATATTGTACATAAAATGCCCTACACTTTACATAATGGACAACAACCTACTATTGAAGAGGTTAATGCCTCTCGCTGTGTGACCAAAACCCGGTGGGTAATTGAAGCACGTAATAGACATATGAAATCAATTGTTGAGTTTTTTCAGACCACACCTTTTCATTTGAGGGTCTTTCTTCTTATTGGTGGAGCAATTATCATCAGACAACTCATTGATTGGAATGAGAGGAACAGATGAAGAATCAGCCCAAGTGTTTCTGGAAAGATCTCGCCTGGTAAATATGGTACAGAACATAATAGAGGAAGGGAATCTCAGGAGTAGAGGGAAAGATGTATACCATTGAACAATCATCATTTTTTCTCTTCTCCTAGGCTGATTCTGAACTATTTACGAGATTTGACTATCGGTACATATCATCTGAGACTTGCTCCATCTTATGTACTAGATTCAAATCAGAGGAATCACCAAGTGAAATTCATTTTGACTCCTCACAGACAGTAGGTACACGAATGAAAAATCATAACCCTTCAACAGGTTATTATTGTACTCGTAAGGCAGGTGCCAGAACACTGGGAACATGTGTTCTTCAGTTCAGACATGAATAATCAAATGTCAAATATCCGTTAACAAACTTGTTGGACAACATCATCGATGCGGGAAATCGAAATGGAAATGAGGTGGAACGTCATATAATTGACTGAATGCGCTTCAGTTCGTACAATAAACTCTTTAACGGTGTTTTGTTGATTAATTATTATTTCTATGTGTATTATTTGTTTTATTAAAATTCCACAAAGTATTATTATTCAATGAATCTTCCGACATGTTTTTTCGTACAATTCGTTTTTTCGTGTAATTCAATTGACTTCCATTATTGTCCCCTATATCATCCCCAATATATCAATTGAATCATCTTCTATATAACCATTTCCATATCTGTTGACTTACTCGCTCGCAATCTATTGTTATCTAATGTTATAACATTATTTTTCCATTCTTTGGACTATGGATTCATACGTCACCCTGTATGATCTACAATTATTGGAACACGGTGTGAAAACACGAGATCCATGGAAGAATTGCTAAAGCACATGCTACAATTTCCGAGAGGCATGAAGTTGCAAAATAACCCGAATTACCACCGTTTTACAACCAAATTTCCCATTTTGCCATTTTTTACCAAAAAATACCCGTTATTTTTCGTTGTGTCCGTGAAGACTTTCTCATACCACGAACGTAATATAAAAAATATTATTTCATCAGTTCGGACTTCCATTGTCTAATAAAATATAAATAGATTTGAAAACCCTGAAAAAAAAAATCAAAAAGAATAACCGAAAATAACCATTTTATTAAACAAAAACTGAAATTACAAATGAATAACATACAAGCTACAACCAAAAAAATAAAAAATAAAAATACTAATAAAAGCTGAAAATTAAAAATATTATTAACAAAAAATAAAAATTAAAAGATTCCAAACCAAGTTACGTTACGACGTTTCGATTATTAGTATTCACAATCGTCTTCGGATAAAATACACCAAAAAACATTGTCAACCACCTTCAAACAAGCATATAACAATATTTATATTGAGTTTGACTTAGTTATGAAAAATTAAGATTCATCAAAAACATCTGGGTTTTTCGAATCTCCCCTTATCAACAAACATTTTCCAATCATTTATATTCCCTGTGTAAGGGAATATAAATGATAAAGTCTTTCAAAAATGCATTAAGAGGTATATCGCCCCTTAATATGATGAATCGATATATACTGGTATGATCTTGGATGAAATAAAATAGTATGCTATAACATAAAAAAAATATTGCTGCATTCCCGTTGAAGCCCTTATCCGCGTCCTGAGTCCCTAAAGAAAAACTTCTCCGAATATCCAATATCAACAGAGTGAAGTACTTGCCGAGGAACACCTCAGGAGGCGACGAAATTTTAAATTCGACTCGCTCTTTAGGAATATCTCTTAAACATTTGTTTCTGTTCTCGCGACCCAGAAAACGCTTCGAAGTGTAATATAAGAATTTGAGTCGATCTAATTTCAATTTCATTCCCTATGCGGCAGAGAAGAAAAGCGCCTGTAAACGATATTATGAGAATACACCGCCGAATGCAGAGAACATTTTCAGCTGCTCGAACATAAAGTGTCCGATATAACAATAGAAAGATTATATGGCTTGGTGTGTTTATTTATGGGTTCAAATAAGGAGGCCGTGTTTATGTAATCTGCCCGCGGTTGATGCCGTAAGCGTGTGCACACATTGGAGGATCGCATATTTATACCCAAAGCTGAAAACGTACACGAAAGTTTCATTTTATGAAAGTAAAAGTTTTATCCAATTTCTACTCACATGCGGAACTGGTTTAACAATGTTGATTCTGACTTACATTGTATAAGTTTACGTGTATTTCTTGTCGTTTTATTGGTGTCTAAGATTTCACAATCTGAAAAGTAAATAAACGAAAAATTTGCAGAAGTATGGCGAAAAGTTACTGCGTGATATAAAACACTGAAGAGTCCAATTGAAACCCTTCAGAAGTTTGCTTCTGAATTGAATAGTATCAGTTGCAATAGCAACAAAGCCATTTGTAACACGTTCCATGAGAATAAGCTGTTACATTAACTTTATTTACAAAATTTTCACTGAAATCAACATGTTTATGTAAAAACATCATGACTTCGAAGCAAAAATAAAAGAGTATCTACTGACTTTGTACAAAATGGTATATTGCTTATTTTGGCTTCAAAGTACAATTGAAATCGTGGACTCCACAGTTATTTGATACTATTTGTGTTGAACAATTGAGGCAGTGGACAAATTGAAGAAGACAATCAGTACTTGAATTGAAAGGGTTATATTTTTAGTCACTGCTGAAAATATAACCCTTTCAATTTAAACAAGATTCCTATTGCCTGGAATTCAATCAAATAAGTGAATGAATGTCATACGATATCGTCGATAACATAAGTTGTTGAAACTCATTCCGTGAAATCTATGGAATGGTTTTCTTCCAAAATATGAAGGGCGACTGCTGATTTAGGTCTTCCATATTTTAAGTGTGCTAAAAGTTCCTTATATCTTATTTTAATAGATCTTTACGTCTGTCTATAATATTTTACATCGCAATCCTTACATTCAATTTCGTAAATTTCAAACTTTTTCGAATTCTTGGCCCTGTCTTTTGGACTTCCTAAGTCCATCTTCAATAAAAAATAGTGAAATACTCCCAAAGCAAGAAAGGTGGCATTAGTTCGAAATGAATTCTATAGAAAAATTTGTAGATCACGCATAGAACTTTATCTCAGAAAGAAACTAAAAGAAAAAGCCGTAAAAACGTAGGTAAAAACAAATAGTTTCGGAACACTACTTTCATATGAACTAAACAAAAACCGCTTTTTTCCATGGCACTCTAGACATTAATTATGGAACTGAATCAGATATCATCCGTGAATTACTGTAATCCTCACTGGCATACTTCGAAGTTTCGGAATGGATCACTTGTCTTATTATCTCATCAGCACAACATGCTGAATGAGAAAATGAGATTGAGGACTCGTTTCATTAATAATATTATGACTTTGTGTGACGAATGAGACAAATCTACCTACTCATGTCACTTTTTGACAGTATGTAATGACATTCATCCATTCAGTTGATTCAATTCCAGTCATAGAAATCTTATTTGAATTGGAAGAGGTTCATTTCAGAAAGGTAATTAGGTCTTGAGATATGTTGATCATGCAATATAATTTATGAGAGGGCTGTATTTTCAGTTTCTTTTCATATAATAATTTCATATAATATCTATTTCATATATACTCTAGTGTCTTTGATAAGGTATCTGTATAAAAAAATCTGTATAAATTCTGTTTTTCCGTTAATCAGCTGTCGCCCCCATACGAACGACAACTCTCAGAAGTTGAGAAACGTGTGCGATCTTAGGACTAACGAGGTCTTACCTTTCAACGTGTGATTCCTAACACGGTTGCAGAATCATCCCAGCTTCAACCAGACAAATTCTCTCGATATATATATATATATATATATATATATATATATATAAATGTATATATATATATATATTATGTACATATATATTATATATATATATATATATGTATATATATATATATATATATATAGATATATATATATATATATATATATATATATATATATATATATATATATATATATATATATATATATATATATATATATATATATATATATATATATATATATATATATATATATATATATATATATATATATATGTATATATATATATATATATATATATATATTATATATATATATATATATATATATATATATATATATATATATATATATATATATATATATATATATTGTTTCCCATCAATTAGTCAACTGCACATAAAGAGTTTCGCTTTCTGAAGAAATTTCAAAAAGATTAGATATCGATCATTATACTGTTTTATTCAGGCAATCATCTAATGAAGCTTTTACTGAATCCATCCCAGAATCCATCAAACTTTGATAAGTGAAGCAGTAAATTCTGAAATTGGAAGAGGTTAATCAGGATAACGATTAAAATCTTCTGTCTTGAACTCAAAAGGTGATTATGAACAAATTATCTTCTGATACATCAGAAATTCTAGCGGGAGTTGAATAATCCCTGAAGATTGAATGTTAACAGATGGTGTGGAATGTGTCGATTATTGCATAACTGAAAAGTTTGCAAAGTTGGGTTGATATTTTTGAAAGGTAGATATCAATGAAATAGAGAGATACTTATATTGCAGAAGCAATAAACCGCATCTAGATAGACCTGAATGAAATTCTCAGAATGTTCACAGTTCATGTAAAAAAAAATTCATTCAAATAATTTATTTGAAGGTGATTGGCAATGTTGCATGATGAATTTCATCAGCTCGACGGACTTCCATTGTCTAATCTAATATATAAAAATGGATGTTTGTTGGTTGATTGGTTGGTTGATAAGTGATAAACTTCTACATCGCTCAACCGATCATAATGAAACTTGACATGTATTATAGTAATTTTTTATAGAGAATGTTTTTAGGCTATCAATTTTTCTGTAACTCGCCACTAGATGGCGCTGTAGAACAATTTTTTGAAAGCACTGTTCTATAACGTTGCGCATGCCTAAGTTCGTTAATTCTGATTCTGTCAAAACATTGGAACAGCAGCGAAACAGCAACATAGTACTAATTAGTACTACAACTACCAAATTCTACAGGGCGAAGCCGCGGGCAACAACTAGTATCATATAAAATGATTTGAAATCCCTAATAAAAACAATACAAATTGAAAATAAAAAGTATAGCTGAAAATAACAATTATAATTAGCAAAAAACAATTGAACAAAAAGTAAATAATGAAAAATTAAAAGAATCCAAGCCGAGTTACTCCACGTTGTTTTGATTGTTGTATCCACAGTCGTTTTCGGTCATCACCCGAAGACAATTGTAGATACTCAAAATCGAAACATCATGAAGTAACTTGGCTTGGATTTTTTTTTGTTTAATTGTTTTACTTTTTTTACTCGTATTTTATTTCACTGTAATTTCATTTCAGAGTTTTTTGCTCAATATAATTGTTATTTCCAGCAATTTTTTAATTTGTATTGGTTCTTTTAGGGATTTCAAATCATTTTTTAAATTATTAAACAATGGAAATCCGAACTATTGAAATTCATTCGAATAATTTAAACGTTATACTCGGAAATGAAACTATTCTCAAATTCGAATCAAATGCCGAAAATTCAGTTCGATTCTAGATACCTGTCATTAAATTTATCCACTCAGGAATATCAACAGTGTATGTGGAAATTATGTTTATATATTTATCATCTTCAATTCATAATGATATATGAGTATGAAGTAATATGAAATTGAAAATACAAACAGTGACATATTCAGATATATTATAGACTATATGTGAGCTCACACATTTCCTAATATAATGTAAATTTTTCAATCGATAATTTATTCGTTCAGTTCATTTTCATCGAGACATAGAAAAATAAAAGTGACATACCTCTTGTCAATTATATGATTCGTTACTTCGGAGTAATTTTGAGTGGTATTGGAACATGTATTTTCTTGGTTTCTCGATAAAATACTCGAACTCATTTTGATTCCTATCAAAATATTATAGGCAAACGAAATTCAATAAAATGGATGAATGAGCAACCAGTTATCCTCCCTTCGGGTATATTCACGTTAAATAGTATGAAATAACTAACAAAATTTTATTGAATTCAAATAAAATTTGACTGTACTCAATTTATATGAATTCATAATGAAAAGTAACATGTAATTTTTGTAATTTCGGCAGACTTGAAAATTATCTGATTTCTTCTGTTTTGGAGTGTTTCTATACCAAAAACGACAAAATAATTAAAGAAACCCAGTAATAATAGCCTGAATGATAAATTGTTGAAACATATATCCAGTCTATACAAGTCTATGGAACAAAATATATTTCAGTTCAGTAACAGTTTCTGAGGGCACGGGACGTAAATAGAGGATGTGAATAGTTTCCACCCTTCCTAACTTTCGAACAGAACAAATGAACAAATAAAATTTTTAGGTAAGGAAATCATATTCAGTACTTTTAGTTGCAGAAACTAATAGTGTGACAGCACTTGCACGCAATGCTGTTTTTCAAGTAGTAAGGGGGCCTTGTGAATTTCGTATGCGAGGTATTTCAATTCTCTATACAATGAGCTTTACTTTTTTTAATTTCGATAACCGTTCGCAGAGTGATCTATGTTGGAAATTCGGATTAGAAATTCCGAAACTCCGCTACCTATGTTAGGTTTTTTCTAAATGAATATTCAGTAGGAAGAGAAATAAATCAGTAACATCATTAGTAACGTATTCCAAAAACACTTTATTGTGAGATTTTCACTAAATTGTTTTACAAAAACGCAACACGTGTTTCGCCATACGTGTGTGCCATACGCAACACGTGTTGCGTTTTTGTAAAACAATTTAGTGAAAATCTCACAATAAAGTGTTTTTGGAATACGTTAGTTATGGATTTTCATCAAATATCGGCCGATTCCATCATATAACATCATTAGTAATGAATGATGCCAATTCAAAGGACATGAAACGATAAGATTTTATTTTAACCCAATTTCGAACTAATTTTCAACATTTTCGAAAGTTTCTGGGATAATTCTAGCACACGTTTCGGACATTCCAATGAAATGCACTTACCAGTCCGCCTGTCAGCGAATGTCGGCCTAGCGCTCCTTGTTGAAAAATAACCAGTCTTTCGAATTCGTTTGAATCATTGTTGACATTTTTGCTCCGAATAAACTTCTGTTGATATGTCCCTGAGAGACGTAAATTCATTAGTTCAACTTAGGCTGCTCTTCTTGATAAATCATCCTGTGATATTACAGTATTTCTCAGAATCATACGACATATATTTGCTAATAGAATATCAGATTCTTCCTCACTTTCTTCATATTATTTCTTATATGTGTTCCATCAGAAACTTTTTTGTACTCGTGACATTGTACTCGGCGACTTCGTCAAAATAAAGAATTTGAAATATTTTCTCGCTGCTAATTGTCGGAGGCTATTTGCATTTGTAATCAAACTGTATCATCTACCATTTCTCGGTTGCTGGGCCGAATTTCGTGATGAAAAATTCAATCTCTTCATTATTCCACTAATAGCCTCTGTACCTCGACTTTGGAAACATAGTTCCCTACATTTACCCTCTAAGTTTCACTTAATATTTTACACAAATTCCTAGGTGGCACCTTAGTCTCGGTTGAGTTACTTGAACAGTTTCAAGCTTTTTAGCATGGCTCGTCATGAATTCATAATGCGAGAAGCACCAACGTTAAAAGAGATGTCGAGGTAGTAGATGGTTTAAAAATAAGCCAACCGCTTGGAAGCATTTGTGGAACAATAGATCATTAAACTTTGTTGCACTCAACAAGTGAAATATTCCATTATAAATTCAATAAACTGCAGTCCATAATAAATTGATACATATCTGACCGCATCTGAAGCTTCGGAAAATATAATTTAATTCATTTTTGTGACTTCAGTTTAGGTGTTTCACAACATGTATCATTGATTTGTATTGTTAAAACAGTGATAGTTCGGTTAATAAGTAATGCACGTTGGAGTGATTCAATTATAATTGATATTTTCTGAATATTCTCCAATGTTACTAACTGGATTTATTTCAATGAGTTTTTCAATGCGTTCGAATTAATGAAAATGAAATTTATTTATTCATTCATTCCATAAAACTGCACAAAAGTAAATAGTCATACAAACCCTAAATTTGCCAAGATGCTTATATATATATATAGAATAGTAGTTTTTCGGGGATTCGGTCTGATTAGAATAAATATTTACTCTTTTTAGCTGCCCGAGCTTTCGCTAATGTTTATTAGCTTTATCGAGGGCTGTAATATAAAAAGGACATGATAAATATAGATATATAAAACATAATAACGGATAAAACAGAATACCTGTGCTATTTGAGAATATTCAATTTGAAAATTTCAATTTTGAAAGAAGTCTTCAACATCAAAATGACAACTTTTTGACATTGAATAATGTGAAATACTTTTTCAAATTTTTATTATCGTTCATTATGGGGATTTATACTGTGTTACTATTACAGGATGTATTCAGATTTATATTTTTTGTTAGTAAAAATGAATAAATTTTGCTGAGGTTGTCGATGTCTGTCTTTTTGTTGATATTGTTTTCTTTAATTTTGATCTCAGCCATTTCCAGAAATTGCCTTTTATTTGAATCTGGTTCGAAATGGAGAATTTTGGTGTTAGTATAATTGGCTGAATGATCATTATCTAGAACATGTTGTGTGAGTGCACAAGAATTTCGTTTTAAATTTTTACAATTACTTTTATGAAGAGCTATGCGGGTTTTCAAATTGTTTTTTGTTTGACCTATATATATCTTATCACAATTGTTGCAGGGAATTTCGTAAACTACATGTGACTTTTCAAATAACGGATCTTCATCTTTCAATTTTGAATGTAGTTTAGTTAAGGGTTTAACTTTCCTTTGTGAAATTTTTATATTCTGTTCTTGTTTAAATACGTTTATGATTTTGCTGGACAATTCAGGGACATAAGGAATGGAAAAGTATTTGAAATTTGGATTTTCAGCTTTATTGTTCTCTCTGATGTTGATGATATTAGATGGAGTATTGTATAACAATTTATTTAAAAATTTTGGAGGATAAGAATTAGTTAATAAAATATTGAATAATTGTTTTAAATTTTTTTCTACCAATGTAGGATGAGAAATTTTTTTTATTCGATTTTTTAAACCTAGAACTAAATTAATTTTCATTTTTTGTGGATGGCAGGATAAATAATTTATATATCTGCCTGAATTAGTGGGTTTAGTGAAATAATCTAAAATAACAGAGTTATCATCTTTCCTGATTAAAAGAGTATCTAAAAAAGGTACTGTTTTGTTCTTTTCTTTTTCTATGGTAAATTGAATAGATGGATTGTAATTGTTAAAAATGGTTTTTATATCATCAATTTTGTCAAAAGGTACAGCACATATTATATCATCCACAAACTTTTTTAAAAAAGGAACCTGAAATGATAATTTTGGAATACATTCATGTAATAAATCATCCATCACATACTGGGCTAAAATAGGTGATGAAGTTGATCCCATTGGAGTACCAAGTATTTGTTTATAATATTCGTCGTCATAAACGAAAACAGTAGTATCAAAAATGAAATCTATTAATTCTAAGAAGGCTGTTTCTGTTAATTTGGTATGATTAGTAATAATATTCCAATGTCTTTCAATGCTGTGTTTTACCAGATTTATTGGTATGTTACTAAAAAGTGATATAACATCCAAACTTATAATTTCGAAATTTTCAGGTAGTTTCATTCCTTGCATGAAGGAATTTCATTTCATGCAAGGAATGAAACTATCTAAAAATTTCGAAATTATAAGTTTGGATGTTATATCACTTTTTAGTAACATACCAATAAATCTGGTAAAACACAGCATTGAAAGACATTGGAATATTATTACTAATCATACCAAATTAACAAAAACAGCCTTCTTAGAATTAATAGATTTCATTTTTGATACTACTGTTTTCGTTTATGACAACGAATATTATAAACAAATACTTGGTACTCCAATGGGATCAACTTTATCACCTATTTTAGCCCAGTATGTGATGGATGATTTATTACATGAATGTATTCCAAAATTATCATTTCAGGTTCCTTTTTTAAAAAAGTTTGTGGATGATATAATATGTGCTGTACCTTTTGACAAAATTGATGATATAAAAACCATTTTTAACAATTACAATCCATCTATTCAATTTACCATAGAAAAAGAAAAAAACAAAACAGTACCTTTTTTAGATACTCTTTTAATCAGGAAAGATGATAACTCTGTTATTTTAGATTATTTTACTAAACCCACTAATTCAGGCAGATATATAAATTATTTATTCTGCCATCCACAAAAAATGAAAATTAATTTAGTTCTAGGTTTAAAAAATCGTATAATAAAAAAAATTTCTCATCCTACATTGGTAGAAAAAAATTTAAAACAATTATTCAATATTTTATTAACTAATTCTTATCCTCCAAAATTTTTAAATAAATTGTTATACAATACTCCATCTAATATCATCAACATCAGAGAGAACAATAAAGCTGAAAATCCAAATTTCAAATACTTTTCCATTCCTTATGTCCCTGAATTGTCCAGCAAAATCATAAACGTATTTAAACAAGAACAGAATATAAAAATTTCACAAAGGAAAGTTAAACCCTTAACTAAACTACATTCAAAATTGAAAGATGAAGATCCGTTATTTGAAAAGTCACATGTAGTTTACGAAATTCCCTGCAACAATTGTGATAAGATATATATATAGGTCAAACAAAAAACAATTTGAAAACCCGCATAGCTCTTCATAAAAGTAATTGTAAAAATTTAAAACGAAATTCTTGTGCACTCACACAACATGTTCTAGATAATGATCATTCAGCCAATTATACTAACACCAAAATTCTCCATTTCGAACCAGATTCAAATAAAAGGCAATTTCTGGAAATGGCTGAGATCAAAATTGAAGAAAACAATATCAACAAAAAGACAGACATCGACAACCTCAGCAAAATTTATTCATTTTTACTAACAAAAAATATAAATCTGAATACATTCTGTAATAGTAACACAGTATAAATCCCCATAATGAACGATAATAAAAATTTGAAAAAGTATTTCACATTATTCAATGTCAAAAAGTTGTCATTTTGATGTTGAAGACTTCTTTCAAAATTGAAATTTTCAAATTGAATATTCTCAAATAGCACAGGTATTCTGTTTTATCCGTTATTATGTTTTATATATCTATATTTATCATGTCCTTTTTATATTACAGCCCTCGATAAAGCTAATAAACATCAGCGAAAGCTCGGGCAGCTAAAAAGAGTAAATATTTATTCTAATCAGACCGAATCCCCGAAAAACTACTATTCTATACATACATACGGTCGTTACACTATATATATATATATATATATATATATATATATATATATATATATATAAATGAAACAATTAGTGGACACAACACTCCAAAAATGGGGCAAACCGTGTCCACTAATTGTTTCATTTTTGATTTTTATATCATACTCACTCGATAAAATATCTCTTTATATATACATTTATATATATATATATATATATATATATATATATATATATACATATATATATATATATATATATATATATATATATATATATACATATATATATATATATATATATATATATATATATATATATATATATATATATATATATATATATTTTTTTCTGTTATGATAAGTTTGTTTTATAAGATTATTGCAAAGTTAAAGATTTTCAAATTTTAATTAGTTAAAAGTTTACATTTATTTTAGTAGTTGAAAGTTAAAAGTTTGTATTTATTTTGATAGTTCGATGTTAAAAGTTTTTCATATTATCATTAATTTGATGTTAAAAGTTCACATATTTTGTTAGTTCAGTGTTGAAAGTTTGTGAAAATCAAAGTTATTCTCAGATGTTTAATTTTATTAGAAAGCCAGATACTTTACCTTTATTCAAATCCTTATCTGTATAATTTGGAGTAATGTTCATGCCCAGATCAGGCAAAGTTGTGACTTATCAGTATTAGAGTATTTCAGATCATTTCCAAACAGCACAACTAACCAGAAACCATCAATCATCGGGATAAATACACTGAAAACAGTAAAGACATTAATACAACATAATAACATACAATAAAACAGATTTACACTACAAATTAATAACAAAAATTCAATTAACACTGACATTAGGAATTTTATCTGAAAAATGATAAGAACACTCAGTACATGATTTGGATGCAACTAAAGAGTAGCCAATCAGATTGATAAATTGAAAAGGAGGTGTTAACTTTTTCTAATTTTGGATTCAAAATTAGAAAAATTGAAAACAAAATGTGATGAAATGTAATCAAAATTAATCATTATTAGTATTAGTGAAAATTTGGAAACAGAAATCGTAAATATAATATGTGTGAACCGTGAAAAGTGTCAAAATTGAAGAAATTTCAAAATTATTGTTATGAAAAGCAGTAGGCAGGAAAATTTTGTCTGGTTGCCAGGGGTGAATCAATAAGGGGAGGAGAGAAGCTTTTGAATTGTCCAGACGCGAATTTTTTGAAGAGCTGTTAGAAATTAAAAAAAGGAAAAGAAAGAGAAAAGGCCGTTTTGCATGTTCTTATCAATATAAATCCATCAATAGGAGCCAGAGTATAAATAATAATAACAAGAAAGGATACTTACTGGAGATTTTAGAGTGTCTGGAAGAATTCAAAATTCCAATCAAGGGAAAACCAATCCAGGGAAGTTGTACCAGTTTTGAGGTATTACAATATTATTTATAATTCCCAATCCATAAGAAGAATACATTTTTTGAAAATCTTGAACAATTCATAACCTCCAAATCGAATCAAAAGTTTTCCAGTCACAAGGAACTTCCAGTGTGAAAATCACAACTTCTGAACTTTTATTTATTAACGAACTTCATCATTTTATTTACATGAACTATTACTGGATTTAATATTAGGAAAATTTGAAAAATTCACTGACATTTAGCACAGATATTTTTAGAATCGTTTCCCACGCACGAATCACAGACATCTTAAGTTTTCAAGTAACTAATTTGCCGTTACACGTGAATTTAACTGTACGAAACACTATTCTAAGAATATTTTTGTTTCAAATTTAACTTTTATTGGAATATTTCTTAGCATGAGGTATTTTGGCGCAGTTTTAGGGTAATTTAAGTTTGGTTTGACAAAACATTTACAAAATTTGACATTCATTATATATTTTTTTAACTTTGAGACAAAGCTTTATTTTCAAAAACACAGACATACAAAATTTTATTTATAAGACCTTTCCAAGAACTCTACTCTGAGAAAGAGAGCTGCATGAGCTTCGATTGAGCTGAGCAACTTTGAAGAATAGAGGTAAGATTTAGAGGTAAGGACAGGTATCTGCCGGAGCACTAAGAATTTTGATATCACAGAAAATTTTCAAATACAGCGTGACACACGGTCGATGGTAGGTTAGACGTTTCTGGAACACGCAAAGCATGATTTTTCTGAAAATTCCACCTCTCACATTTCCTTACCTGTTCTATCGATCTAAAATATTTTCAGCATTGCGGCGTTGCCACTTCTATCAAAAAGTAGTAGCAACTTTATTTTTCCAAATGGAACACCCCGTATATTAATACATTTTTGGATTCGCTTTGGTATTTTAATACTTTTTTGTTGATAATGTCCTATACCTATCTCTATTTGTTTTGGAGATAAAAAATAAATTGTGCTAATTATGGTCCAAAACATAGCCTTAATTGAAATTAAGTACATCAGTACTCTCAATTCATGAAAAGTTGATATTTTTATGATAGTTCAGACACACTCGAAATATATAAATAACACCAAGAAATCGACACCATATCATACAGGGCGTGCAAAAATTACTATTATTTCCATTGTGCATAAAAGTAGTCAAAAGTTCATTTTTTTAAATGAAATCCCTGTATCTTACTCGGTAAATTGAAAGATGGTGGAAAATGCTTCAAGATGATATATCATAACTGAATCGTCAAGTTTTCTCATTAAAGTCGCTTCTTCCTGAAACATTATATTTTTTTTAGAATTTGGATTTATGTATCAGTGGAATTATCAAGCTTATAGCAGTGCGGTTACTTTCATAAGTAATTTACAAAGAGTTATCGACGGTGTTTCGAATCATCTTCAAAATGAATGCAAATATCGATTATTCAAACGGAGTTCTTATGAAATTATTCATTATACACATGAACAAAGTGATCAAATCATTGTCAGAACGTGTGAAAAATTCAACCAAATGTATCCTGAATTAACACCAATGAACGAGAGGAAGTTTGTAAAATAACAAAATAATTTCCTATGGCTCAAAGTTTCCAGAGATCAACTGTACCAAAAATCAATCATTTCTAGGTAAAAAGTAAGATTTTGTGGGCTAAAACATGTGAAAGTACAGACAATAACAGAATAGGATGATTCAAAATAACAAAATTGTAAACAAAATATCACATTTTCACAATAAATGCTGAAAATGTCCATTACATTCTGAACATTTGGAATGTATTTTTGTACGCCACTTGTGGTTGCTTTTTCAATTTCCTGGGGATCCAGATCTTCAATACTCCGCACTATTGGCCGTCGCAATTCTTCTTTGGTAGGCACTGGAGTACTGTATACCCTTTCTTTTAAAACACCCCATAAAAAAAGTCAAGTGGCGTGATATCGGGTGATCTCGGTGGCCAATCTCACGGCCATAAACGCCTAAACCAACGATCGTCGAAGAGTTCGTCAAGTTTCCTGGAAACTTCCTGGGTGGAATGAGCTGGCGCTCCGTCCAGTTGAAACCACGAATTCCTAAATTCCTCTGAAGGCAAATTTTTATGAAAAACTCTGAAAAATATCTCTCTGCATTCAGTGTGTCTTCATAAATAAAAAAAGCTGATTTTATTGTTCTTCAGAATACAGAAAACATTCAGGTCAAAATTTTTTTGAAAACCCATATCTTTTGTGATATGAAGATTATGATCAGCCGAAAAATATTTATTCCTTCTATTGAAAATACCATTTCTCGTAAATTTCCTGTGTATGAATCAAAAGGGATTCACAAAAATGTATTCTACGTTCAGTCTTCTGCTTTTAGAGCTTGAACTTTGGTAAATTTATACGGATGCATTCCGTGATTTTTAGAAATTCGTTGTACTGAAGCATGTGATACATCTAAATCTTTTTCTGCACTGCGAATGGAAGCTTCTGGATATGCATATGCATATGCCAAAACGTTAACAGTATTGTCCTTATTTGAAGTAATAGATTTTGGTAATGTTGAAGGTGCTCTCAACATGGAGCCATAGTTAAGGAAATTATTTTGTAATCTTACAAACTTCCTCTCGTTCATTCGTGTTGATTCAGGATACATTTGTTTGAATTTTCTACAAGTTCTGGCACTGATTTGATCACACTGTCCGTCAACAATGAATAATTTCATAAGAACATCGTTTGAATAATCAATATTTGCATTCATTTTTGGCGATTTTTTGAAACACCGTCAATAACCATTTATCAATTACTCATAAAAGTCACCAAACTGTCATAAGCTTGATATTTCCACGGCTACCTAGAAATCAAATTCTTTAGGAATTATTTTTTGTACAACTTTTATTGAAAATCTCTTTGATAGAAACACTTCAATCAGAACACCTACCACATATGCAGTTCGTGCTATTGGTAATATTAAATCCCTATGAGGTTACTGACGATGACGAAGTAGTATTCAGTCCAACCGTAGAAAGTCCTTCATGACTAACCAATAATCCTCCTTAAAATAACGTGAGTTGGCGTATGTAGTTGTAACATATGCCTTGTAATCCAAAGATCGTGTGTTCAAATCCCATGGACCCTATAAATTTTTTTATTATCAGCAGTAACGTTATATCAAAAAAATTTGTATGATACATTTGTTAAAACTGATTTAATTTTGTCCGTGAGTCTGCTCCACTCGATGACGCTCGTTTTGCAATAATCCCCAATCACAAAATAAAATGCCACTTTCAACACTCGTAGGTAGAATGTGAATAACTATTTTTCCACAAAAACGGCTTTATTAGGAAAACTTGACGATTCAGGTATAGGAACATGTATATCATCTTGAAGCATTTTTCATCATCTTTCAATTTATCGAGTAATATACAGGGGGTTTCATTTGAAAAAATGAACTTTCGACTACTTTTATGCACAATGGAAATAATAGTAGTTTTAGCACGCCCTGTATGATATGTAGTAGATTTCTTGGTGGTATTAGAATATATATATATATATATATATATATATATATATATATATATATATATATATATATATATATATATATATATATACATATATATACAGGCTGATTCACGGTGGATGGCACATTAGACGTTTCTGGTGAACCAGACAACGGCTCGCTTTGAAAATTCAATGGATGGCATATTCGGACATTCTCTAGCCAACTGAAATATTTTCGACAATGCGGTGTTGCCGTTTCTATTAGAAAGCAGTAGCAACTTTGATTTTTCAAATGGAACACTCTGTATATAATATTATTTTTGGAATCTCCAACAATTGCCCGACAACTTTCCTTGATATTTCTCCATACCTATCTGTTACCGTTTTCGAAATAAAAATTAATTTCAATTTTTTTCTTCGAAAATCATGACTTCTAAAAATGCCGATATCTTTTAGTTAGGAAGTACTATGATATCGAAATTTGGTTTGGAGTTAGGTGATACTCGGACACTTCCCACACGTCAGCCTAATCTCCGTTACTTCAATACAGGGTGGTAAAAAAATACAGTTTTTTCGTTTGCTTGAAAAAGTTGCTGAAATTTGATTATTTTGAATGGAACACCCTGTATATTATTGAAAATTCGGAAAGCTGCTGAAATTTGCTTTCTTTTCTATGTATATCATACCTATATCTATCTAGTCAAGTTTCGGACTTATGAACATTTATTTGTGAAAATGTCCCTTCAGAATGGTATTTCCATTCGGTATTTGGTAAGCAGGCCATGATTACTATTTGACAGTAGCGTTGTGACATTCTCCTAATAATATCGACATTTTCGTCACTTCAGAAGTTGCAAATACCTTCAAAACGATGGAACAAAACTATTCAAACGAAGTTCTTATGAATTTGTTTATTATTTTTGGACAGTGTGACAAAATTATCAGCAGAACATGTAGAAAGTTCAATGAAATGTATCCGAATCTACCGCCAATGAACCTCAAGAAATTTATACGAATTCAGAACAATTGCAATGCATTTGGATCAACTTTAGAAACACCAAGAAACTTGCCTCGACCCGTAACTTTCGAAGACAACCAGATTAATGTCTTAGCATATTTTCACGCATTTTCCGAGTCATCGATAAGAAGTGCTTAAGAAGATTTGGGTATAAAATATTCATCGGTTCAAAGAATCTTGCGAAGACATATAATGCATGATTATAAATTCACCAAAATTCAAGCAATGAAGCCTCAAGATCCTCAACAGAGAGTAGAATTTTGTGAAATGTTGTTGACACGCATTCAAGAAGATCCACTTTTTTAAAATAAAATTATTTGGACTGATGAATCGGAATTTTCAAGAGAAGGGATTTTCAATAGAGAAAATCGTCATTATTGGTCCAGTGAAAATCCTCACGTCACAAAAGAAGCCGGATTTCAAGAAAAATTTAGTTTTAATGTCTTCTGCATGTTGATGGACAACAAATTGAGGTACGTGATATAAGGAGGAGTCATTAACATCCAGAAGCTACCTGAATATTTTGGAGAATACTGTAGACAGTTTCGTGGATAATCTGCCACTCGAAGATTATCGAAACTGTTGGTACCAACTAGACGGAGCTCCTGCACATTGCACAAGAGAAGTGAGCGCAGAACTGGATAGACTATTTGACGATCGGTGGATGAGGCGCTTGGGACCATGGAATTGGCCAGCAAGATCACCTGATCTCAATCCATTAGATTTTTATTTGTGGGAAATGTTTGAAGAAAAAGTTTACAAAATACCTGTGCGTTCGAGAGATGAATTGTTAGAAAGGATTGCCCAAACATTCGAAGATTTGGATCCCAATGAAATCAGATCTGCCACCACGAAAGCAGTCAACACCCGCATTTTAATGTGCTTGGAAGTGAACGTCCAGCGATTCGAACATATTTTGAAATATTCCACATGATTGTTTTACTTTTTTATAATTATTCATATCAATATTTCCAATTTCAAGTTTCTTGGTGCTTTTTTAAAGTTTATCCAAACATATTGAAATTGTTCTGAATTCGTATAAATTTCTTGAGGTTCATTGGCGGTAGTTTCGGATACATTTCATTGAACTTTCTGCATCATCTGCTGATAATTTTGTCACACTGTCCAAAAATAATAAACAAATTCATAAGAACTTCGTTTGAATAATTTTGTTCCATCGTTTTGAAGGTATTTGCAACTTCTGAAGTGACGAAAATGTCGATATTATTAGGATATTATATACAGAGTGTTCCATTTGAAAAATCAAAGTTGCTACTGCTTTCTAATAGAAGCGGCAACACCGCATTGTCGAAAATATTTTAGCTGGCTAGAGAATGTCCGAATATGCCCTCCATTAAATTTTCAAAGTGAATATATGTATATATATATATATATATATATATATATATATATATATATATATATATATATATGTCGTTAAATCGTGGCAAAGTTACGTATTTTGGAGACTCATTCAATGATGTAACAAAATCGAAAATAGCTCTTTTGGATCTGGAGATAAACAGGAAAAAACAAAAAATCCCAAATCATTATTTTGCATATATCTTCTTTTTTCGCAGACATATTGAAAATCCGTCTATATTTTGCCATTGGCACTTGATGTGGGCTACCAGAATATGTCCATGAATCTTTTATATAGAGTGTCATCTGAATTGGACCACCTCCATCTTTGAATTTTTGAATACGAACCTGTATTTCTTCTTGTAATTTTTGGATTGTAGACGTTCACTTCATACTGTGATATTGAATTTCATTTTATATTTCAGGATGTTTCGGTAAAATTTGATTGTAATTGTAATTAAATTACGGCCTTGGAAATTAGTTAACTGAGTTAAATAAAAACACAATAGTATATATATATATATATATATATATATATATATATATATATATATATATATATATATATATATATATATATACATCTCTCTATCAATACTGCATCTTTACAAATTACGGGTTTACTGCGTCCCCCAGAACCAATAGAGCTGGAGTAAATCTGATTGAAGTATATATATATATATATATATATATATATATATATATATATATATATATATATATATATATATGATGTGTTGTTTTTCCGGTGTTCATCCGTTGGGTACTATTCGATAGTCGACGTTTCGCCATCATCTCAGATGGCATTATCAAGACGAGTTACTGCTTCGCTTCGAGAGGTGTCCACACCTCTCGAATAGTACACAACGGATGAACACCCGGAAAAACAACACATCATATTCTACCATCCGTAAAAACCTACATTGTAATATATATTTATATATATATATATATATATATATATATATATATATATATATATATATATATATACATATATATATATATATATATATATATATATATATATATATATATATATATATATATACATATATATATATATATATATATATATATATATATATATATACAGAGAAAGATTTTATCGAGTGTGTATGATACAAATAAAAAATGTAACAAATAGTGGACATAACACTCCAAAAAGGGGGACAAACCGCGGACACGTGTTTCTGGCTATTGGCCTCATCAGCGCGGTGCAGCCAATATGGGAATGATCAGAATGGCATTTATTTATTCATCTTTTGATTTTCATGGAATTGTTTTCCAGCAGATTGACTGCATTAACCTTTCTCGATTTCATATCATTTCTATAAACATGTGGATTCGTTTTTCGATGACATACCAGGTTAGCTTCCCAAATTTCTGCCACCGCAGTTGTCGATTGATTGATCAAACCACCAACACTGACATAAAAACTTGGCAAGTTGACTTAGATGTCACACCGATAGGTGATTCCAGTTATGTCCACCAGACTGGTTGAAAAAACCAGACATCACCAGAAGATGGCAAATGAGACTTTGCCGAAACGTTGTGAAAATAATACTTATGGGGATAAAATACACACAACACGGAGCGAAACCCGAGAAAACAGTTCTTCGTACTTTATCCTCATATATATTTTACTATTAATGTAAGTGACAAAAAGGATTTGAAGCTCTATAACTTCTATTTAATTATCTGCGAGCACTCTCGACAGCTGGTCGTGCTGTGTCCCTTATTGACTTGTTTTATGTGTTTTATGTTCATTGGTGGGGGGAAATTATGTTTGTTTTGTATGGCGTGTGTTGCGAGGTTTGATTTATAAACTATTGGGTTCATGTATGCCTTTTTGTGCTCATCGTACCTTTGGATCAGTTTTTTCTTGGTTTGGCCGATATAGAATTTGTTGCAGACCGAGCATTGTATACTGTATATCCCGTTTTGATTTTTGTCTTCTTCTTTTTCATAGCTGTTTATTTTTTGTGTTATTTTCGTGTTTGGCTTGTATGTGATGTTGATGTTCAGTGGCTTGAAGATGTTTGTTAGTTTTTTGGTTTGGTGTCCTGCGTACGTAAATGCTGTCCATCGTTGTGTTGTTTTGTCTGTTGGGGTGGCTTGATCCTTGTTCTGTATTTTTCGTTTGATTCTGTTTTCTAATTTATCTATTGTCTTTTGGGTGTATCCGTTTTTGTTCGCTATTTGGTATATGATTTTCCGTTCTTTGTTTCGGGCTTCATTGCTAAGTGGTATCCTTAACATTCTATATATGAATGCGTTATAGGCAGTAATTTTTTGTGATGGTGGATGGTTTGAACTTGCGGATATGATGGAGCTTGTTTGTGTAGGTTTCCTGTAACTTGCCATTTGAAATTGTGTTTTGTTGTGGTTATATCCGATGATTATGTCAAGGTAGTTATGTTTTGAGTTGTATTCTTCCTCTTAACTGTATTAAGTATTTTTATTTTTATAAGTTTTCATTAAAAATGTAGTTTCTCATTAAACTAACATTTTCAATTGTTATAACTGACTATTACTGACTAATAACAAAAATTGAATAAAAACTAAAGAAAAATATATTTCACAAAGTGAAATTTTGTATTAATTCGTAATAACTATAGTTGGTTCACTAATAGGAGTAAATATTTTGGCTATGATGTCCTGAGATAATCCTTTCAAAAATCTATAATTATTTACTCAAGCTTTTCAAAAATAACTAGAAATGCCGTTGGCAAAAACCTCCCAAAACTAACTTATAAATATATAAAAATCTGATCAACATCTCTCACAATCAATAAAATCATGTCAAGATGGAAAATCAAGATGAAAATCAGGATAGGACTTATTTATTGAATTAAATCCTCATCTACTATGTAGAGTTTTCATATCTATTGAAGATGGGTTATTCGTCATTTCAAATTGAAATCCAATGTCGCTACCAAATATGAACTCAATTCATGCAAAATGTTTTGGATATCACCATATCAGGTTGAAAGTTTGATAAAATATAACTACCCTAAATGCTGCATGGCAATTGCATTGTTATTCTGCCTTTTATGGCACATTTGAGATGTATAAATCGAAGTAAAAATCCTGAAATCGAATCGCATAAGACAAAACGTCATTTGTCAGTTAAGATGGAAAATTTACATAAAAGCTTGGGCTATTAGGGATACATGCATAAATTCAGTGTGGAGAGAGTAGTTTAAATTCTTCAGTTGAATACGATTATTCAGTTTTATGACATCGTATGCTTTTCTTATTTCATCATAGTGAAGCAACATTGAAGCATATCGAAATGGACTCCTCACAACAACCGATCCATTTTGTGAGGACCGTCCTGATAACATACGATCTATAAGAAGTTGTTACGGGGACTGTCCCTACAAAATACGTTAGATAAGAAAACGTTGCCAGGGCCGACCTCATAAGCACCAAATGTCCCCATAATATACCACATTCACCTCGGTATTTCTACGAGAAATTAAGAGAGTTGGAGAAAAACTTTCAGCACAGTCCATAAGGGGCATGAGGAGCATATTCCAAAATTATTTTGATATAAACCCCTATATTTTTTGTATTTTCAGTTACTATAGACAAAATAAAGGTGAGATACTATCGTATTTCTTATACTTAAAAGTGACCGTTCAAGAGAAATTTCGCGAAATTTAAAAATACAGACCATAATTTAAAAATTGTTTTCACCTTGAAACGTGTAACGAACTGCCCGTGATTGAATGTACTGTTTACCTCAAAGGTTAAATTCAACTACCACATGAAATTTTTAATGCAATATTATTCCGAGTGGCGAAAAAAATTGCCTCAATATTTGGACACACATTTAATTAAATAACTTCTTAAAATTGAATGAAATACCCCATATTTGTTGGCGTAATTTGACGCAAAAGTAAATTTCCTTCAAAACTGTATTGAAGTTCCCTATACCTATCTCTTCTGGTTTTTATAAAAAAGGCGTTTTTATATTTTACTTATACGTAATTTTTTTATCTTCTTGTCCTACGTACGTAACCAAACCAAAAAAGTGACAAACATCTTCAAACCCCCGAACATCAACATCACATACAAGCCAAACACGAAAATAACGCAAAAAATAAACAGCTATGAAAAAGAAAACGACAAAAATCTGAACGGGGTGTACAGCATACAATGCTCGGACTGCAACAAATTCTATATCTGCCAAACCAAGAAAAAACTGTTCCAAATGTACGACGTGCACAAAAAGGCATACATAAACCCAATAATATACAAATTAAACCTCGTAACACGCGCTATACAAAACAAACATAATTTTCCTCCACCAGAGAACATAAAACTCATAAAACAAGTCAATAAGGGAAACCGTATGGACATATGGGAAAACAAACATCCATAAGTTTAACAGTCATAAATAACTTATCGAGGAACAAATACAAATCAAAACACAACAAGACGTAACATTCAATATATTAAACAAATCGTGTCCGCGGTTTGCCTCCATTTTTTGAGTGTTCTGTCCAAAAATTTACCCTTTTGATTTATATCAATGTACACAAAATTTTTTTCCACCAACCTATGCTAGGGGTAAAACTCATTACTTTCCAAGCTCCTGTTAAAAGAACGTTTTGATATCTTTAAATGACTGCATATTTCCCTCAGACTCAACTTGAAATTTGTTGTAAAACTGGTGTTTCTTATGGCGTTTCTCTCAGATATAATACATTTATGTCAGCGTTTTTTCCAATCTTCAAATCAGTTCAAAGATGCATTTTTTATATGTCCTTGAGATCCTTTAGCGATTCCTCAATCGTTTCGCGACTATTGAGGAAAAAAGTGGGCAAATTTGGTGAATACGGTGGCTAAGATATGATGTCGGTGTTTTTGCCAAAAAAAATACGAACAAGCAATAATGACTGAGCAGATGCATTATCGTGATGCGAAGGCCATGAATTGTTCTTTCACAATACCGCTTGCTTTTCGCAAGCGGCACAAAATTTCAAGATAATACTCCTTATTAACCCTAAGATCATGTGGCAAGAACTCCCGATACAATACGCCACGGTAATAGAAAAAAACAGTGATCAAAACCTTGACATTTGATGGAACTTGGCTTTTTTTTGTCTTGGTTCTCCTGGGCTCTTCTATTGGAACGATCAGACTCTGGTTTTGGTGTCATAACCATGCACCCATGATTGGTCATTAATTACGAATATTCCAAGAAAATCTGAATCATCGTTGACACGTCATTCAAAAATTCCTGAGCAACGGTTTTTATTATCAAAATTCAGCAATTTTGAAAAGAACTTTGGTACCATATGCTTCATGCCCAAAATTTACGAAAAAAATGCATGCCATGAGCCAACCGATATTCTGACATCCTCAGCAACTGCTCTGAAAGTCGGTAGCGGTTCAACGTGGGTACTTTGTTCACTCAGTCAATCGGCTGATGTGTAAGTCGATGGTTCGAACCCTAGACTGAACGCTCGATTTTCACTTGCCGTGTTAGGAATCACACGTTAAAAGGTAAGACCTCGTTAGTCCTTAGCTCGCACAGGTTTCGACTTCTGAGGGTTATCGTTTGTATGGGTGCGATAGCTGGTTGACGGAAAAACATATATTGAAATGATTCGACGATTATCGAGAATTTTTTATCATTCCTCAACATGTTTATCCGTTATTGATGTATTGTGGCGTCCAGAGCGAGCGTGTTTTCGAGCACTTGATTCCATGTTTAACACAAAATTTGCTGCAAACTCTTCAATCCATTTTTTTCAAATCGCCGAACAGGCAAAACATTTCTAACTTTTATGTTTTTCATCAACAAACTGAATATTTTAAAGAGCTGGAGCTGTGAACACACGTTCAAAACGAGTGTATCAATATAAAAAAACCGGTAATCGAATGTACGTAGCCCGCGAAATTTAAACGTTTACCTTATTTTTTGAACAGTCCACTATTGCATGTCCCAAACGGCTCAGTATGAAAGAGGACTCACTTTGAAATATCATTTTCCAGTGTGCAAATTTTTTAAGTGACCTAGAAATCAAATCAGTTTGTTTCTGAAAGATATTCATTTTTTATTACAGAATAATGCAGTATCAAGTAGATATGGCATCATTGCGGTGATGAAACTATTTTCAAACGATAGATCACAGCCACCTACATCGGTAATCAAAATTATATATATATATATATATATATATATATATATATATATATATATATATATATATATATATATATATATATATATATATATATATATATATACGACAGCTGGTCTACTCAAATGTATTATATCTGAGAGAAACGCCATAAGAAACACCAGTGTTACAACAAATTTCAAGTTGAGTCTGAGAGAAATATGCAGTCATTTAGAGATATCAAAACGTTCTTTTTACAGCAGCTTGGAAAGTAATAAGTTCTACCCCTAGCATAGGTTGGTGGAAACAAATTTTGTGGAGAGAGTGACTGAAATTGTGAAAATATAATACTCTTCAAAAACATGTTTTCTGACGGAAATATTCATCACAGAAATATCACACAAAAAAGGCAAAACTGCCAGTATAGGTATGAACTATCACTATCAACATAAATGACGCTTCATTTCATGGGTTGTTATATGAATAACTAATTTGACAATAATTACGTAAAGCTTCGAAATGAGACTGTCAGTTGAGCTTATCCTAATGGAGAATAAACAAATATCCTATTGGAATATTGCTTTGAAAACCGGATCTGCTTTCAAGCAACGATTTATCAAAATTGGGTATCACATGCGAATAATCCCTTTACGTGTGGATCATGACGGATTGAGAGTGAAACTTTAATTATCCAGTAACCGGATTGACCGCAAATTCCCTTACATCGACCTGTTGTAATCATTTTGATGAAGTTCTCAAAGAGGATTTTCCAACGGAATATTATTTCACATATTCAATTTCATTGATCGAACATAATCCTGGAGCTAATGAACTGTTCTAAATCGGTTAACGGCATTAGAATCCCTCATTATTTCTCATTACCGAAGTTTGTCTGGCTGGGTTTCTTTGGGGTCTTCACAATTGAAATGCAAAGTGCGTGTTATTGTTCTCAGTTCCTGCATTCACTTATTGACTACCAATTTATTTCAGTGAATGCACATAGAACTTTAATAGGATTCTGAAAAAGTTTGTTCGAGAGCATTGAGTGGAAATTTTCTATATTTTTTCGCAACAATTCATTGTATAATCAGCGACTGTAATAATATAATATACATGAAATTTAAATATTTTTCATGACATCATCTATCAAGTATGAAGTGAGTGGTTCGTTTTGCGAAAATCTTCGAAATTGGTTTCCGGAATTTGTTTTATTTGGTGTGTTTGCCTCTGACTGATGGGAGACTATTTATATTTCGGGAACTGGCAAAACTGATGTCGATAGGTGAAATGTGGAAACACATTTTTTAGCATAAACATACTCACAACGTGATTGTTATTTGTTTTGTTAACAATGAGTTGAGAAAACAATTTTAATCGAAAAATGGAAATTTTGCAAGACAAGTTTATTGTTGGATTATTTTTCACAACTTTCGACGTCGATTATTTCAACAAGAAGGTGTCGATGAACTCAGTTCTTTGCATGGCGATAAAACAACATCGAAAACCATAGTATATCGCTGTTATAGTCAATTCAACCACGGTCGTAGTTCGGCCGCCGATGAATTCCGTCAAGGCTGTTCAAAAACGATTGTTGTGCCACAGAGGCATCCTTGCACATCAATTCCACTTCAATACTTTCGATTTTGCATGAACACTCAGTTGTGAAAAAGATGTTATCGTTGGATGCCCTATCATTATTTAATCGCTCAAAAAAGGCTGGCGTCAAGAGGTGTAAGGAAATGATAAAAAAGTTCAACAATGGTACTTTGAAACGAGTGTATAAAATCGTGACACGTGATGAATCATGGATATATGCGTATGAGCTGGAAACAAAGCAGCAATCAATTGTGTGGGTATTCCCACACAATTGACAGAGAGGAACCCAACCCTGAAGATGCATAAGCCTATAACAGGGCCCACTCCTTATATCATTATACCTATGTAAGTTATACTGTCAATTACAAATGAATAAACATCAAAAGCACCACAGTCCTAAATAAGCACTCAATGACTTCTTCATGTTCCCGAATATCAAAGGTGAACTGCGTGGTTAATGATTAACGAGCGCCGAAGAAGTAGTTGAAGCGTTCAAAAACCATGTTTTGGAGGTGTCTCAAGAGAAATGGAAGAACTGCGTTGACAAATGATTTGAACGAATGCAAAAGTGTCTCGATAATCAAGGGAGCTATTTTGAAACACAATAATAGTTATTTATTATACAAGGGAAAAAAGTATTAGATTTTAGCTCGAGTATAACATTTTTACCATGTATAATACACAATTTTTTCTGTTACGAGAAAAACGACGAAAAAAACATATTATTACAATATGTTGAAGTCAAAAAATTATTGATGTGAAATTTGAATTTTTAAACAGGTAGGCTGTACTTATAGCGTTGCTAATAAATCTATCAATAGAAGATCAAATATCTGTCAATTCAATTATGTGATTTGATTTAAAAATTACGAACTTAGTGATGAGTAGTTATTTCGAAAAATTTCTAATTCCGAGTTTTCTCTGACCCCACCGGAGTTAGTAGGTGCAGCGAAAGTAGCGTCACAAAAATTATTGCCAGCTAAATCGCGGAATATTTATGGAATCGCGTATTCAAGATTCATGGAATGGAAGATGAAAAAGACATGCAGTTCTTTCTCGCAGACGGCGTTATTGGCTTATTTTTCGGAAATGGCACAACAACAAAAGCCATCAACAGTGTGGTCGAATTATTCAATGATTAGAAGTATGTTACAATCCAATAATAAAGTAGACATTTCAAAATATTTCAAACTAATTACATTTCTGAAACAAAATGGGAAAGGTTACACGCCCAAGAAAGCTGCGATACTTACGAGTACACATATTAGTGCTCCCGATGAAGTTTATTTAATGGCCAAGGTTGTTGTTGTATTTGGGATTGCAGGAGCTTATCGAATTTGTAAAATCTTCCAGGTAACATTAGATGATATTGAAGATTCGGGAACGTTATTAATTGTGGAACTCAAGCAAACAAAGAATGTTGTGAACAGGAAATTTGTAATTACTGATGAATATATTAAATTTTACCGAATGAACAATCGGTAACACTGCATGAATGATATGTTCAAGGAACATATCACATTAGAAAATATTCTGAAATTAAATTTATAACTTTTCTTATGTGTATGTATATATATATATATATATATATATATATATATAAATTAATAGATAAATACTTTTTGATCATCCCCATATTGATTTCAATTTAAGAGCCACCGATAGACAGCTGTTTCAGCCTATTGGGCATCGTCAGTACCGGGCAGGCGGTCCTCGATCGAAGACAAAATGAGAAAAACCAGAAAAGTACTTGATAAAAATAGCTGCGTAGACGCAAGTGAAACATAAGTGGAACCACCTATTGGTGTGACACCCAAGTCAACTTGCCCAGTTTTTAGGTCAGTGTTGGTGGATTGACCAATCAACCGACAACTGCGGTAGCAGAAATTTGGGAAGCTAACCTGAAATGCTGAAATGATCATCCCCATATTGATTTCAATTTAAGAGCCACCGGGATGGTGGGGATGATCAAAAGGTACTTATCTTTTCATTTTTTGATTTTCATGGAATTATTTTCCAGCAGCTTGACTGCATTAACCTTTCTAAATTTCATATCATTCCTAGAAACATGTGGATTCGTTTTCCGATGACATTTCAGGTTCGCTTCCCGAATTTTTGCTACCGCAGTTGTCGGTTGATTGGTCAAACCACCAACACTGACCTAAAAACTGGGCAAGTTGACTTGGGTGTCACACCAATAGGTGGTTCCACTTATGTTCCACTTGCGTTTACGCAGCTATTTTTATCAAGTACTTTTCTGGTTTTTCACATTTTGTCCTCAATCGAGGACCGCCTGCCCGGTACTGACGATGCCCAATAGGCTGAAACATCTGTCTACCGGTGGCTCTTAAATTGAAAGCAAACATATATATATATATATATATATATATATATATATATATATATATATATATATATATATATATATATATATATATATATATATATATATATATATATGTATATATATATATATATATATATATATATATATATATATATATATATATATATATATATTTCTGTATGTATGTATGTGTATATATCTGTACATATATGTATGTGTATTTCTGTATCCGACTTCCGATACAGAAATACACAGCGAGGACACCCTGTACATGTATTGAAACCCACAGCCTTGACAGGAAACAAGTACAAAAGAGTGGAAAATTTTAATATCAAGATTTGTACATCGAAATGAATTGAAATTCGAAAAACAGACAACCAATATAGGTCAGAAAGAAATGTCAAATGAAATTAAATTAATAACTGTGATGAAAAATCGAAAAAGGCATAATAAACCAATTGTTATTATTATGGAATGATGTAAAATTCAAGAATTATTGTTGTGATCCATTTCCTTAGAAACTGACATGAAGTGATGCTTTTGGAAAATATTTATATTCACATAAAAGTGAGGTTAACTATTTTTGTACAAAGTTATCAGATGAAAATGTATCTAAATTCAAGAACCAATGTTAAATTCGTAGAATAGATAATTTTCCTGATAAAGAAGTTGAAAATTTGTAAATATGAAAATTGATAGATGGTAACTTGGAGAAGAAATAGATTTTCAACTATTTTTTGTCAACAAAGGAGAATCTTCTTGAGGCGACGAAGGAAAACGCCACGCCAAATTTTTCTGTCCATTAATCTAAAAAATATTGTATGAAAATATAGGAATTAAATATAAATTATATTATATACTTATTATTAAAAGTAAATTCAGTGAAAAACCTTCCTGTCCCGCCAGTTCTAGTGAGATATCCACAAGTTCCAGCTCCGTAGAAAAATCACACCACCCACAGCAGCGTTGGAGGAAAATAAGGTATTTACCTATTCGATTTCACAACAATATATGCATATAATAATGAAATTATGCAAGAAAATGATAGGAAAATCACATTGGAGTTTGAATCAAAAACTCGAGTCTGCAAGAATTAAAGTGACCTTCAATAATATACTGACCATTGCCGAGTGCGTTCGGATATTCACTATGAATAGTTAATAATAATAATAATAATAATAATAATAATAATAATAATAATAATAATAATAATAATAATAATAATAATATAGCAGGGATGGCCACTAACACCCTTGGCCTTTGGTGAGTTGCGACACCACTTACCCGAGCAACTGGTGCAAAACCGGACCGGCAGCCCAGGCGCACCCGGGAAGGAGAACTCTATTCTTCCTCCGGTGCCGGCCGTGGGTCCACAGGGCTAACCACCCGGTGGACCCAACACTTGGTTCCCAATAATCAAGGAAGGGGCCCCCACAATCGACCCGCTCGGAGGGGTCAGAGGCAAGGTGGTGGGGCCCAAAACGATGATTTGCCTACTGATGACAACCCTGGCAATGAAAACGGATGTTTTGAGTGGACGCATGAACTAAGAGATAGCCTTATGCATTGCTACGAGAGTAGTGAGCCCGCGCGAAGAGGGTACATGGCGAGATTGCATGCTCTGTGGTGTGAAACACATCCGGAGCATGCCGCCTTTTCCGCCCAAAACCTTAGGGATTACGTATCCTATCTTCGGCGGCAGGGCTATATAGCTCCTTTCCAGCCTGCTAACGAAGTGGTGGAAGTGGCAGTTCCACCACCCGTTGGCACGGCTGGAGAGGAGACCAGCACCATACCACCAATGGAGACGACAATCAGAACACGCAGGGCGCTCCACAGGATTAAGCCCCTGAAGCCACAAGAACTGGCTCGTTTGGATGCGGAGGTTCATAGTGTTCTAACAGAAGAGGCTGACATCTAGCAAATCAACACCGCCGTGTATAACGTCGTCCAATCGCTTTCCGAATCGGAAGGACGAAATCCCGGCCTTGCGGCTCGGAAGATTGAACGGCGTGTACACAAGATGGAGGCTAAAATCACGTCGGCGAGACAACACGCGTCTCGTATCCAATGTGTGATGGATTACAGGGCAGCCAACAGACCTTTCACGCCCGCAGTGCGGCGAATAGCCGCCAATCTACGACGTATCCATCACACTTTGAGCCAAGGCGTGCTGCTGACCACCAAACAGCACTGCCTTGATAGGATACGAATGCTAGTGGCTGCTAAGAAGTCACTAGTGAGGCGAGCGAGAAGTATCGCGGAAAACCTTAGGTTCCGCGAGAAAACTTCTCGCTTATTCCAAGAGCCTCCACGTGTTGTGGATAATCCGCCGACCGCTGATCAGGTGGAATCCTTCTGGAAGGATATCTATGAACACCCGCAGCCACTCAACTTAGACACTCCAGCCCTAGCGCAGTTCGAAGCTTTCAACAGAGAGCTTCGACAGCCTGAGCCCAATGAACTGCGCAACCCGATAACCCCGGATGACGTTCGAAGGGCCCTCGTTGGTTCCAAGAACTTTGCTGCTCCAGGCCCAGATGGGCTGAACACTTATTGGTGGAAAAAACTATCAAGTACCCACCACCATCTGGCCAGAGTTTTCAACTCATGGCTCGATGGAGAGCAGCCGATTCCGGATTGGTTTGTCGAGGGGCGGACCGTTCTTATCCCCAAAAGCGGAGATTTGTCGATTCCTAAGAATTACAGACCGATAACATGCTTGAATTCGTGTTATAAGTTGTTTACAAGCATCTTATACACACGAATACTCACCGCAGTTGACCGAGTGTTCGAACGGATATATGAGCAGAGAGGGTCGAAGAGAGGAGTCGCTGGATGTAAAGAGAACCTGCTCATCGATAGATGTGTAACGCAGGACTCGATACAATATAAGCGTAACCTCTCTATGGCCTGGATCGATTACCGTAAGGCATTTGATACAATTTCGCATGAGCTCATCTTGCATTTGCTCAGATGCCTTGCGGTACCCGACAACATAGTGAGATGCATTGAACAACTGACACCACTTTGGCGAACTCGCTTCACCATAACATCTGGTCAAGCAAGAGTTCAAACAGGGTGGGTCACTTTCAAAAGGGGTGTATTTCAGGGTGATTCCCTCAGCCCCCTTCTATTCTGCATCTCACTATTGCCATTATCCGTTGCGCTCAGAAAGACTCGAGGATATAACTGTGGCACCCCCGGAAACCGGAGGCACAAGGTCACCCATCTGTTTTATATGGATGATCTTAAACTTTATGCCTCTGGAGAGAAGGATCTCTATCAGTCCTTGAGGGTGGTGGAAGAGTACACGCATGCTATCGGTATGAAATTCGGGATAGACAAATGTGCAATGGTTCATCTCAAAAGAGGACGATGCGGGGACTACGGAGAGGATGTGCAGCTCGTAGATGGAAGCATCCTACACCATCTGGATGCCGGAGAGACGTATACTTACCTCGGGGTGGAACAACGCCACTCACAAGAGGTAACTGCAGTGAAAAACTCTCTCCGCGGCAAGTATCAGCACAAACTTCGACAGATCTGGTCATCGGAACTGTCGGGGAAGAACAAAGTAGCTGCAACAAATATGCTTGCCGTTCCAATCTTACTCTACTCCTTTGGAGTAGTGAAGTGGACTCGGGAGGAGCTGTATCAACTCGACGTAAGGACCCGAAAAATGATGCATCTCTATAGGAGTTTGCATCCCAAATCGTCCGTTCCACGGTTGTACTTCCCCCGACAACAGGGAGGTCGTGGACTTTTGAGTTTGGAGTGTCTACATGACAGAATGGTACTGGATACAGCCTGTAAAGTCGTCAGGAGTTCGGATCCCCTTCTCTGCATGGTCCGTGACCATGAGAGAGCAGGAATTGGAGCATTTCTCCTTAGGGCAGCTGCTCGAGCAGCTGATGAACTCGGTATAGTTTTCGACTCTGAACGAGGTGACTACAACTCTGTCACCGAGTTGGAACCCGTTCAGCAAAAAGCTCAGATAAAAGCCGCAGAGATCACCTTACTTCTGCGGAGACACAGGGATAAGCCGATGCATGGGGTCTTCTTCAATAACATTGAAGACCTTGGCTTATCAAAGCGCCTGACGTTCGCTTTTCTCAGGTCGAGTGGGCTGAAGTCGGAAACTGAGGGGTTCATCATGGCTTGCCAGGATGGTGTTTTCAACACCTTAGTCTACCGCAGTCGCGTGATGGGTATAGAGGTTCCTGACACAAGGTGCAGGGCCTGCCGCGAGGCGCCCGAGACCCTAATGCACTTGCTATCAGCATGTCCAGCATATGCGGTCTCGGCCTATATCCATCGACATAACGCGGTCCTAAGAGTGCTATATTACCATCTACGGCACTCTTACGGTATTGACGAGACACCGGTGTTGCCCTACGCTCCGGGGGATATTGAATCCGTTGTGGGGAACGAGAAGTGCCGAATTTATTGGAACTATTCGTTCCCCACCCTCAGGCTCATACAAGCTAATAAGCCTGATGTAGTCCTTCTCGACCACCAGACCAAAACGATATTTGTCGTGGAGTTTTCAGCTCCTGGCGAGACGAATATCGTCAGAAAAGAGGAGGAAAAACGGATAAAATATCGAGATTTTCTCTTCGAACTCCGCAGACTCTATCCAGATCACTCTGTCAAGATGGTCGTTCTGATTATTGGAGTCCTTGGTGGAATGATGTCTTCTCTACTCTCGAATATCAAAATCATACCGGCTTGCCGCACTAAGGCAGAAATCTTAGCCGCACAGATGCAGAAGGCTGTCATTCTTGGCTCACTGCGTTTGCTCAGGGCACATGATTCTCGGACCCAATGATCACTTACCCCACGGTGTGGGGAGTGGTCATTGGTTGATTATGCTGGCGCGCCCTCCCGAATGTATCGGGGCTTCGGGGGATAGGGCCTGACCAGCGCACACTACGGTGAAAAAAAATAAAAAAAAATAATAATAATAATAATAATAATAATAATAATAATAAGATAAGCAGGGATGGCCACTAACACCCTTGGCCTTTGGTGAGTTGCGACACCACTTACCCGAGCAACTGGTGCAAAACCGGACCGGCAGCCCAGGCGCACCCGGGAAGCAGAACTCTATTCTTCCTCCGGTGCCGGCCGTGGGTCCACAGGGCTAACCACCCGGTGGACCCAACACTTGGTTCCCAATAATCAAGGAAGGGGCCCCCACAATCGACCCGCTCGGAGGGGTCAGAGGCAAGGTGGTGGGGCCCAAAACGATGATTTGCCTACTGATGACAACCCTGGCAATGAAAACGGACGTTTTGAGTGGACGCATGAACTAAGAGATAGCCTTATGCATTGCTACGAGAGTAGTGAGCCCGCGCGAAGAGGGTACATGGCGAGATTGCATGCTCTGTGGTGTGAAACACATCCGGAGCATGCCGCCTTTTCCGCCCAAAACCTTAGGGATTACGTATCCTATCTTCGGCGGCAGGGCTATATAGCTCCTTTCCAGCCTGCTAACGAAGTGGTGGAAGTGGCAGTTCTACCACACGTTGGCACGGCTGGAGAGGGGACCAGCACCATACCACCAATGGAGACGACAATCAGAACACGCAGGGCGCTCCACAGGATTAAGCCCCTGAAGCCACAAGAACTGGCTCGTTTGGATGCGGAGGTTCATAGTGTTCTAACAGAAGAGGCTGACATCTGGCAAATCAACACCGCCGTGTATAACGTCGTCCAATCGCTTTCCGAATCGGAAGGACGAAATCCCGGCCTTGCGGTTCGGAAGATTGAACGGCGTATACACAAGATGGAGGCTAAAATCACGTCGGCGAGACAACACGCGTCTCGTATCCAATGTGTGATGGATTACAGGGCAGCCAACAGGCCTTTCACGCCCGCAGTGCGGCGAATAGCCGCCAATCTCCGACGTATCCATCACACTTTGAGCCAAGGCGTGCTGCTGACCACCAAACAGCACTGCCTTGATAGGATACGAATGCTAGTGGCTGCTAAGAAGTCACTAGTGAGGCGAGCGAGAAGTATCGCGGAAAACCTTAGGTTCCGCGAGAAAACTTCTCGCTTATTCCAAGAGCCTCCACGTGTTGTGGATAATCCGCCGACCGCTGATCAGGTGGAATCCTTCTGGAAGGATATCTATGAACACCCGCAGCCACTCAACTTAGACACTCCAGCCCTAGCGCAGTTCGAAGCTTTCAACAGAGAGCTTCGACAGCCTGAGCCCAATGAACTGCGCAACCCGATAACCCCGGATGACGTTCGAAGGGCCCTCGTTGGTTCCAAGAACTTTGCTGCTCCAGGCCCAGATGGGCTGAACACTTATTGGTGGAAAAAACTACCAAGTACCCACCATCATCTGGCCAGAGTTTTCAACTCGTGGCTCGATGGAGAGCAGCCGATTCCGGATTGGTTTGTCGAGGGGCGGACCGTTCTTATCCCCAAAAGCGGAGATTTGTCGATTCCTAAGAATTACAGACCGATAACATGCTTGAATTCGTGTTATAAGTTGTTTACAAGCATCTTATACACACGAATACTCACCGCAGTTGACCGAGTGTTCGAACGGATATATGAGCAGAGAGGGTCGAAGAGAGGAGTCGCTGGATGTAAAGAGAACCTGCTCATCGATAGATGTGTAACGCAGGACTCGATACAATATAAGCGTAACCTCTCTATGGCCTGGATCGATTACCGTAAGGCATTTGATACAATTTCGCATGAGCTCATCTTGCATTTGCTCAGATGCCTTGCGGTACCCGACAACATAGTGAGATGCATTGAACAACTGACACCACTTTGGCGAACTCGCTTCACCATAACATCTGGTCAAGCAAGAGTTCAAACAGGGTGGGTCACTTTCAGAAGGGGTGTATTTCAGGGTGATTCCCTCAGCCCCCTTCTATTCTGCATCTCACTATTGCCATTATCCGTTGCGCTCAGAAAGACTCGAGGATATAACTGTGGCACCCCCGGAAACCGGAGGCACAAGGTCACCCATCTGTTTTATATGGATGATCTTAAACTTTATGCCTCTGGAGAGAAGGATTTCTATCAGTCCTTGAGGGTGGTGGAAGAGTACACGCATGCTATCGGTATGAAATTCGGGATAGACAAATGTGCAATGGTTCATCTCAAAAGAGGACGATGCGGGGACTACGGAGAGGATGTGCAGCTCGTAGATGGAAGCATCCTACACCATCTGGATGCCGGAGAGACGTATACTTACCTCGGGGTTGAACAACGCCACTCACAAGAGGTAACTGCAGTGAAAAACTCTCTCCGCGGCAAGTATCAGCACAAACTTCGACAGATCTGGTCATCGGAACTGTCGGGGAAGAACAAAGTAGCTGCAACAAATATGCTTGCCGTTCCAATCTTACTCTACTCCTTTGGAGTAGTGAAGTGGACTCGGGAGGAGCTGTATCAACTCGACGTAAGGACCCGAAAAATGATGCATCTCTATAGGAGTTTGCATCCCAAATCGTCCGTTCCACGGTTGTACTTCCCCCGACAACAGGGAGGTCGTGGACTTTTGAGTTTGGAGTGTCTACATGACAGAATGGTACTGGATACAGCCTGTAAAGTCGTCAGGAGTTCGGATCCCCTTCTCTGCATGGTCCGTGACCATGAGAGAGCAGGAATTGGAGCATTTCTCCTTAGGGCAGCTGCTCGAGCAGCTGATGAACTCGGTATAGTTTTCGACTCTGAACGAGGTGACTACAACTCTGTCACCGAGTTGGAACCCGTTCAGCAAAAAGCTCAGATAAAAGCCGCAGAGATCACCTTACTTCTGCGGAGACACAGGGATAAGCCGATGCATGGGGTCTTCTTCAATAACATTGAAGACCTTGGCTTATCAAAGCGCCTGACGTTCGCTTTTCTCAGGTCGAGTGGGCTGAAGTCGGAAACTGAGGGGTTCATCATGGCTTGCCAGGATGGTGTCTTCAACACCTTAGTCTACCGCAGTCGCGTGATGGGTATAGAGGTTCCTGACACAAGGTGCAGGGCCTGCCGCGAGGCGCCCGAGACCCTAATGCACTTGCTATCAGCATGTCCAGCATATGCGGTCTCGGCCTATATCCATCGACATAACGCGGCCCTAAGAGTGCTATATTACCATCTACGGCACTCTTACAGTATTGACGAGACACCGGTGTTGCCCTACGCTCCGGGGGATATTGAATCCGTTGTGGGGAACGAGAAGTGCCGAATTTATTGGAACTATTCGTTCCCCACCCTCAGGCTCATACAAGCTAATAAGCCTGATGTAGTCCTTCTCGACCACCAGACCAAAACGATATTTGTCGTGGAGTTTTCAGCTCCTGGCGAGACGAATATCGTCAGAAAAGAGGATGAAAAACAGATAAAATATCGAGATTTTCTCTTCGAACTCCGCAGACTCTATCCAGATCACTCTGTCAAGATGGTCGTTCTGATTATTGGAGTCCTTGGTGGAATGATGTCTTCTCTACTCTCGAATCTCAAAATCATACCGGCTTGCCGCACTAAGGCAGAAATCTTAGCCGCACAGATGCAGAAGGCTGTCATTCTTGGCTCACTGCGTTTGCTCAGGGCACATGATTCTCGGACCCAATGATCACTTACCCCACGGTGTGGGGAGTGGTCATTGGTTGATTATGCTGGCGCGCCCTCCCGAATGTATCGGGGCTTCGGGGGATAGGGCCTGACCAGCGCACACTACGGTGGAAAAAAAAAATAATAATAATAATAATAATAATAATAATAATAATAATACTCACAAGAGGTAACCGCAGTGAAAAACTCTCTCCGCGGCAAGTATCAGCACAAACTTCGACAGATCTGGTCATCGGAGCTGTCGGGGAAGAACAAAGTTGCTGCAACAGATATGCTTGCCGTTCCAATCTTACTCTACTCGTTTGGAGTAGTGAAGTGGACTCGGGAGGAGCTGTATCAACTCGACGTAAGGACCCGAAAAATGATGCATCTCTATAGGAGTTTGCATCCCAAATCGTCCGTTCCACGGTTGTACTTCCCCCGACAACAGGGAGGTCGTGGACTTTTGAGTTTGGAGTGTCTACATGACAGAATGGTACTGGATACAGCCTGTAAAGTCGTCAGGAGTTCGGATCCCCTTCTCTGCATGTTCCGAGACCATGAGAGAGCAGGAATTGGAGCATTTCTCCTTAGGGCAGCTGCTCGAGCAGCTGATGAACTCGGTATAGTTTTCGACTCTGAACGAGGTGACTACAACTCTGTCACCGAGTTGGAACCCGTTCAGCAAAAAGCTCAGATAAAAGCCGCAGAGATCACCTTACTTCTGCGGAGACACAGGGATAAGCCAATGCATGGGGTCTTCTTCAATAACATTGAAGACCTTGGCTTATCAAAGCGCCTGACGTTCGCTTTTCTCAGGTCGAGTGGGCTGAAGTCGGAAACTGAGGGGTTCATCATGGCTTGCCAGGATGGTGTCTTCAACACCTTAGTCTACCGCAGTCGCGTGATGGGTATAGAGGTTCCTGACACAAGGTGCAGGGCCTGCCGCGAGGCGCCCGAGACCCTAATGCACTTGCTATCAGCATGTCCAGCATATGCGGTCTCGGCCTATATCCATCGACATAACGCGGCCCTAAGAGTGCTATATTACCATCTACGGCACTCTTACGGTATTGACGAGACACCGGTGTTGCCCTACGCTCCGGGGGATATTGAATCCGTTGTGGGGAACGAGAAGTGCCGAATTTATTGGAACTATTCGTTCCCCACCCTCAGGCTCATACAAGCTAATAAGCCTGATGTAGTCCTTCTCGACCACCAGACCAAAACGATATTTGTCGTGGAGTTTTCAGCTCCTGGCGAGACGAATATCGTCAGAAAAGAGGAGGAAAAACGGATAAAATATCGAGATTTTCTCTTCGAACTCCGCAGACTCTATCCAGATCACTCTGTCAAGATGGTCGTTCTGATTGTTGGAGTCCTTGGTAGAATGATGTCTTCTCTACTCTCGAATCTCAAAATCATACCGGCTTGCCGCACTAAGGCAGAAATCTTAGCCGCACAGATGCAGAACGCTGTCATTCTTGGCTCACTGCGTTTGCTCAGGGCACATGATTCTCGGACCCAATGATCACTTACCTTACGGTGTGGGGAGTGGTCATTGGTTGATTATGCTGGCGCGCCCTCCCGAATGTATCGGGACTTCGGGGGATAGGGCCTGACCAGCGCACACTACGGTGAAAAAAAAAAAAAATAATAATAATAATAAGCCGATGAATGGGGTCTTCTTCAATAACATTGAAGACCTTGGCTTATCAAAGCGCCTGACGTTCGCTTTTCTCAGGTCGAGTGGGCTGAAGTCGGAAACTGAGGGGTTCATCATGGCTTGCCAGGATGGTGTCTTCAACACCTTAGTCTACCGCAGTCGCGTGATGGGTATAGAGGTTCCTGACACAAGGTGCAGGGCCTGCCGCGAGGCGCCCGAGACCCTAATGCACTTGCTATCAGCATGTCCAGCATATGCGGTCTCGGCCTATATCCATCGACATAACGCGGCCCTAAGAGTGCTATATTACCATCTACGGCACTATTACGGTATTAACGAGACACCGGTGTTGCCCTACGCTCCGGGGATATTGAATCCGTTGTGGGGAACGAGAAGTGCCAAATTTATTGGAACTATTCGTTCTCCACCGTCAGGCTCATACAAGCTAATAAGCCTGATGTAGTCCTTCTCGACCACCAGACCAAAACGATATTTGTCGTGGAGTTTTCAGCTCCTGGCGAGACGAATATCGTCAGAAAAGAGGAGGAAAAACGGATAAAATATCGAGATTTTCTCTTCGAGCTCCGCAGACTCTATCCAGATCACTCTGTCAAGATGGTCGTTCTGATTATTGGAGTCCTTGGTGGAATGATGTCTTCTGTACTCTCGAATCTCAAAATCATACCGGCTTGCCGCACTGAGGCAGAAATCTTAGCCGCACAGATGCAGAAGGCTGTCATTCTTGGCTTACTGCGTTTGCTCAGGGCACATGATTCTCGGACCCAATGATCACTTACCCCACGGTGTGGGGAGTGGTCATTGGTTGATTATGCTGGCGCGCCCTCCCGAATGTATCGGGGCTTCGGGGGATAGGGCCTGACCAGCGCACACTATGGTGAAAAAAATAATAATAATAATAATAATAATAGTAAATCGACTTTATTCATCAAAAATAAATTAGATGAACAGGCGGATTATCAGCATAAGCTGTTTTTCAAATCAACCTTACAAAAATATACAATAAAAACTATAATAATAACAAGTATAGAATAGAAGATAAATCAACCAATACAACAATAAACACAATAATAAAAGCTTGATTGAAATGAATAATAATAAGGGTTTTGCAAAAATCGACATACAGAGCACCAATTACCAGGATTTAAGCAGAAGTTTCAAGCGTTTTTTAAATGTCATTATCGTGTAAACTCTGAAGTCACTGGGCAACTTATTATACAGCTTAGCGGAAATATAGGAGAAACTTCGAGTAAAAAGTGCCGAGTTGTGTTTGGGAATGACCAAGATAGATCCATTTCGAGTATAATAGTTGTTAGTCTGGGAAAAATTAACAAGTCTATTATATAAATAATCAGGTTTATTTGTTGATAGTAATCTATGTGTATTTATGAGGATGTGTAGAGTGCGTAGTTTTTCAAGTCTTAACCATCCGGAGTCATTAAACCTACTACTGATGGGATCAAATTTACGTATACCGAAGGAAAATCTCAAACAAGAGTTTTGAATTCTTTGGAGGCGAAGAGAGTCGTATTGAGTAAGTGCAGGTCCATATATGCAATCGCAATAAGATAATTTAGAGAAAATTAAAGTTTCGCAAAGCTTAAGTTTGAGTTGTGTAGAAAGAATGTCTCTATTGGGAAAAATTTGTCTGAAATTGTTATAAGACGATTTACAAAGATGACTGATATGTTTAGAAAATCTCAAATCGGAGTCAATCCACAAACCCAAGTTTTTGCATTCAGAAGTGAAAGGCAAGGCAACATCATTTATGTGGAACTTGATGAGGTTGGAAATAAGGCTCCTTTTAGATTTGGGTCCAAATAACATATATGATGATTTTTTAGCTTTCAATTTCAAGTTATGTGCGCACGAGACGTTATACAGTGAATTGAGATCCCTATTTATCAGTTCTTGTGCTTCCAGGTTGCCTTCCGGAAAAGATAAGTAAATTTGAGTGTCATCAGCGTAGTGATGGATATTGCAAAATTCAATACATTTGTAGAAATCTGAGATATATATGTTAAATGAGAGAGGTCCAAGAATGGAACCTTGTGGAACTCCAAATTTGGTGTTCAGAACTGCAGATTTTAAGTGATCAAGGCTGATACACTGAGTTCGGTGTGCCAGAAAGCTTTCAATAAGATCTACGGCACATTTCTCCAAACCAAAGTGACTAAGTTTATTACATAAAAGACTGCGGTCTAAGGTATCAAAAGCTTTACTAAAGTCCAATAAAACTTGTAACATAATTTTTATCGGTTGCTTTGAAAATATCATCCGTTATGGAGAGGAGTGCGGAAGTCGTGCTATATTGAGAACGAAACCCAGACTAAACGCTAGTTATGATATTGCAAGAAGTGATGAATTCAATCATCTGATCTTTGAGAATCAGCTCAAGCGTTTTAGATAGGGAGGGTAAAATACTAATGGGCCTAAGATCAGAGTAATGTGTCGGAGAGTTACACTTAGTCAAAGGAATCACAAGTGCATGTTTCCAAGGGGAAGGAAAACATGAGGAAATGATACACGAATTCAGTATAAAGGTGATGTATTCCAAGAGATGTGTTTCCACCAAACGAATCATTCGAAGTGAGATGCTGTCCGAACCTACAGCGTTGCTACTGATTTTATTTAAAAACTTCTGTACAGTATGTTCGTCAGTCAACGAGAGAGAATCTGTAGATTTAGGACATTTTTAGATTTAAGGAATTTTCTCTTTTGGCAATTGATATATTTTTGCATTCAACATATTTTTACTTTTATAATCAAAACTGTTCTACATTTTCTTAGATCAATTGTGTCTTTTTCCATCTTTCTTCACAGGAACATTTGCAAAAAAATCAAATTTGGTTAAGTAATTGTTGTGTTTGTGCTTGAATTCGCATTGGAGGTTGAGAAAAATCTCTTTACACTGAGGTATATGATTTAAACTCAACATTCTCGTCTAGGCGAGTAAAATTTTCATCTAAAGTAATAATAAAAATAATAATAATTAAAAATCAATTCCCTAAACCCTCATCAACTTTAACATCATTTAACATATAACATGTATATCTATGAAAAAAGAACTCACTTTTTTCCCGGGAAAGAGGTAACTTCATGAAAAGTGACATATTGTTACCTTTCATCAGAGATAAAATGTCAAACGTTTTTCCCGTCACAGAAAAAAAACCATTTTCATTATGAAATGTTTATTATCATTTGCTTTTTCCGAAATATAAATAGTTTCCCATTGTATCGAGTGTTTTGCGAATATTTTCACTAGAGTCACCACGTGGCGATCTTCGAAGATCGAAATGCAAATTAATTTATTATTTTGCATCAATCCATTCGATCATTAGCGACTGTGATAATATGTTATTCGAACCGGATATAATAATGTCAGGTCAGACAATACCGCTTTCTGCTTCGATAAGTTTGTTGGGGATTAAAATGGACACTAATACCAAGGCTGCTTCTCAAAAGCTTGAAACACTGTTCCGAACCAGAAAACTATACATACCTCAACCACTTTTGATGCTTTTTAAAGCTCAGATCAGACCTTCTTTGTAGTATTATTCTCATGTATGGAGCTCTGCCCCAAACATACCCTGAAGTTGCTGGATTCCATCCAGAAAAGAACTATCCGCCTGATTGGAGACGCGAGCATCACCTGCAACCTTAATTGCCTGGAATATCGAAGAAAAATTGGAGATTTGTCTCTCTTTCCTAGATAATTCTACGGGAGGTGTTCAAGTGACCTGGCACATTTGATTCCACCAAGAGCGGTACGCGACGGACTGTGGCTACTCATCGTTTTGAGGTTCAACTCAGTACACCTCGAACATCACTGTTTAAAAACTCTTCCATCTGAAGACCTGCGTTCATGTATAATAAACTTCCTGAGAAAGTTTTTTCAAATGTATTCAATCTCCAGCGATTCAAATCCAATGTGAATCGCTATTTTCACACAAGCACCGCTCTGCGAGTGCCTTAAGGATATTCCTGTAGTGCTTGTATTTTGCCCTTAAACAAAAACAGCAAATGAAATTCAAATATTTTCGCAGACAATGATATACGCGACAGTCTTCGAAATTGTCTACCAGAATCTGTTTCATTCGTCCTGTTTGTTTTTGACTGATGTATTTTGTACACTCTGTTCTTGAGTGTTTTACTTTCACTATTGTATCACAACATATTGAATGTATTCTTGAGTCAGAAATTTGAGACGTGTAATTGTGGACTCCCACTTTTGATTCATATACGCATTTCTACACGGTAGCAATATTTTTTCATCTCTTTCTTATTTGACTGGGAGTTATTCCATTGTTTTTGTCAGGTGTTACATTCTAAAAGGAAAGTAATTTCTCATCTTGAAATACGGCTAGTTGAGTTGATGTGTTATTTTGTATAGAGATTAATGCTCAACTGTTTCTTTATTTAATATGTGTGATTGATGACTTGTTTATTTTGTAGTAATTCATGATCACTTTGATGAAATGAATAAAAACACTTTTGTCTAATTACCATTATTTGATTTTATTTATACGACCGGATTCGGATTTAACCCCATTATGAAGTGTAAAACTGAAATGTGAAATTTGAAACCTTGGTTATATCGGGAGTTTTTAATTAAGATGGAAGGACAATTAGTTGAACGAACCAAAGTGCCAACTTTGAAAATTGAAGATTATATGGCTTGTTAAACTTATACATTCAAAAGTGGAGACCTACATAAATCGAATTGCTGGTTTAGGGGTATATATTTCTGGTTTTAATTGATTTGTTAATTTCCGTGGCTTCCAACAAATTCATTTTCCTCCCTTCATTGTATATGTGTAGGATTTTGAGGTTATATTTACTTAGGATACACTACAAAAACACACTTTTGTCTATTTTTCACTATATTTTTCAATTGTTGACCGGTTTCGGCTATTATACCATTTTCAAAAAAAAAAATGGTATAATAGCTGAAACTGGTCAACAATAAAGAAATATAGTGGAAAATAGACAAAAGTGTGTTTTTGTAGTGTATCCTCAGTGAACATGAATTTTCACAAAATAAACAAGTCGTCAATCAAGGAAGTATATTTACTTATCTTGTGTATTGATGAAGATATTCTTGCATTGTGAATTTTTTGTCCAAACAGACGTGTTTACGGAGCCTTACGTCAAAATTTCTACCGGTTTTGCCTGTATGTACTGCTGAGCATTCGCCACACTTTCTATTCTATAGGTATATACGTGATTTTATCATCCTCGTTTGGGTTTTGCATCAAACAGAGTTCTGCATAAATTATTATTACTTATGAAAGCTGTTGTTATTTTGTATTCAGAGAAGTAATTTTGAATATTTTCAGAAAGTTCACCTGAGTATACGTAAATATATGTAACTATATCCCACATAGCAATAGATATTCCAGGTATATTTCATGAATATACATTTAAGGATATTGTATTATGCTATGAATATGCCATGGATATATATATATATATATATATATATATATATCTTCTGGAGAATATTCCCTGGAAGTGCTCCTGGCGAACCTTTGATATATTTTAAGAATATTCCTTGGGAATATTCTTGGAATATCTTATAATATTCTTAGAATATCTAAGGTATATTCTATTAAGAATATTCCAGGAATAGAACCCGAGGAATATTCATAAAATATTCAGGATATTCTTAGTTTATTGTAGGAATATACAATAGAGAAACACCATAGAATATTCTTTAAATATATTTTATGAATATTCTAGGAATATTTGGAATATTCCAAGAATGTGACGAGTAACCGCTATTAGGCATGTATATATTGCATTTTGATACAAGATTCACACAAGTAATAAAACACATAATATTCATAAACAAATATATTTTAAAAACAATATACACTGAAATATTTGACGTTTCAACCAATATTAAAAATAAAAAATCTAATTCAAAATATTTATTCACTGAATAAAATATTCCTGAATACTGTCATATTACAAATATTGGAAATGTATTCAAATTAGGATGTTCCTACTCTCAAACAAATGTATACTAAAAAATATACTAAAATAACAACTCTGTGAATTCATCAGCACTAATTAAAAAATAATAAATATATCATTTCATTGAAAAAGAAAAAGTGTATTACATCAAATGAAGTATTTAAAATGAGTGGTATGATGGGTTCTTCAATGAATTTCACTTACTTAAAGTTATTCAAACTTTGCTCACCAGAATAGTTTTCCTTATATTTGTCCAACAATGCATCAGCCAGTGTTTCAATAGTAATACCTGGAACAAAACGTACATTAACGTTCATTATCACTATTTGAAAGTGGCACAATAAAACTGGAATAAAAATCAAATAGATATTTTTCGCATAGGTTACTCATGAACATTTACAACATTTTATGACTTGGAGAGCAACTTGCATTGTCTTGTTGAAAAGTAATCATTACGTTTTCAGTTCCTTGGCGCACCTGCCTATACCAGGTACCACTCTGTTTCCTTTTGGGCAAATTGATACTATCTTGAAAACGAGTGATAAAAATTATGAAAACAAATGATACAAAAGAATGTGTCATTCACTTACTTTTCTCTATTGAAGATACACAACTGAAATCACTCTAGTTCAAACATGTACTTAGTCAAACCAACAAATCCCACACACCAACTCTCCTCGAACCTAAAATGAGGTATAGTAGGTTAGGTTAGGTGACTTTACTATCGATACTATTGCATTTTACTTACTTTTCTTGAAGACTGAATAGATGCAACTCTCCTGTTTGAAGATCCAAAATCAAACTATTCGCTGTACTGCAAATTGGACAACCCCAAATTATAAATGGTACACTGAACGTGACAGAATTATACTTTGATAATAACACCAACACATCATGCATTACACACGCGAACCTGCCACGTCAACCGCCATGTTGAATCAAATGTCGAATTTACCGCAAACGCAAATGTACCATGCATTAAGGGACAGCCGCTTTCACAGAGCTTATTCGACTGTCGCGCGCTACACTTCAATTGACCAATGAGAAACGTTTACTCCAATTATTCACTTCCCCATTTCTCTGTTTCCAGGATTTTTCGCTTTGTAATTAAATAATTTCAAATACAAAGAGACAAATAGGATGAGAATTAACCAATTTATTGATGCAATTGGTTCAGTTATTGGTCCATTCAAATTTTTTGTCGTTTCCAACAGTTGCTGTTGGAGCAATTCATCCAGAATCTTTGCGTTGAGTTCAAAAACTGGTTAACACTATCAGGGTTATATACATTAGGTTATGCATTCGATTAAGATATTCAAATATTTTTGTTTTTAATAATATTGAATTATTTGAATACGTTATTATAAGATAATTCAAAATTCCATTGTATAGAATATTCTAAAATATACCGTGGGGATATATTCTAAGAATATACCATATGGTATATTCGAGCGACAATATTCTTAGAATATTCAAGGGAGAATAATCCATTTATAGACATTCTATGCACATTCTTTCGGGAATAATCCTGCCATATTCATTCAAGCATATTCTATGAATATTCTAAAGGCATGTATATATTCCAAGAATATTCTATGAATATTTGGAATATATACGTTCGTTTTATGATATACAGGGAATATTCCATGAATATCTAGTGCTGTGTGGGATTGTATTCTCTGCGGTTTGGGTATAATTTACAAGTGTTTTATGAGTTTAACCTGATATTATCTTCTCTATCAAAGAAACTGGTACCTGATTGTTTACTGCAATTTGCTTCATTATATTTTCAGTTTTTCTTGAAAATCCTTCTCAGGTAAAGGGATTGCGAAAGCTCTGTGTTCCATCGACCTGAACGAGGATAACTTATGTGAGAGTGGGCTGAAAGAGTCAAAGGGAGTTGTACAGTCTGTGAACATGTTTTTCCGGTAGATATCAAATTGAAAACCATTATTGATTCTTGAAATATTCAAATCTAAGTAGTAAAGCTCCTTGTTTTGTTCGATTTCTACTGTGAATTTAATTTGGTTAGGCAGACTATTGAGAAAGTTTAAAAATTGATTAATTTGTCTGTTCGAACCATCAAAACCAACCAGTACGTCATCAACATATCTGAACCAAAACACAATCTAGCTCGAATGTCCGATCATATCTGCAAACTAATGTGTTTTGAGCCTCTGTTTTGAAATAGTTTGGTACTATTTTGTACTATTTCATGTAGTCCATGCAAAAACTTATTTTGTTTGTTGTTCAAAATTATATTCATCCTGATATTGAAAAGATATTTCTTTTTGTTTTGTGTGAGTTTTCAAAGTTGCTCTCAGTCTTTTGCAGGAGTAATAGAAGCCCTTGAGTAGTTTTTCAAAAACTAATTTCGCTTTCTAAAAGATGCTTTCCGAGTTTTGCTGTTATGTTTTTTTATTATGATCTACAAACGTTTCAACTGCGACTGCGGCAGTTGTCGACGTAATCGAAGTACTCTTCTTGACGTGTCAACTGAAACTCATCACGGCAAAATTCGGAAACCAACTAAAACATATACGCCAGTCGTGAAAGCCTACCTATATGCTTTTACGTTTTTATAATAATTTTTATATTTGCTAACGATTTCTGAATTTGGCAGTTTTATACCAAAATTACTTTGTTCGTTAGCGATTAATTGATTCAGTTTTACGTGAAAACAATTACAGTAATGTAGATTTGTCTTAGGTGTAACCTGTTTGTTGAATGTGTTTCAATCAGGTTAATTGGCTGAAATAGTGGAGTCAATATTCTCTTTCAATCTTGAAGTTGTTTCCACTACAACTACAATATTTTTTCCAATAATAAGAATCGACCCCTTCGAGGAGTTGTGGGACCTTGCCACGGTGGAGGGGTTCAGTAACTGCAATGATTCTTAGAGCAATGCCGGCGGGAGAACAACGCTCCCAGTAGGGTCACCCATGCCGGTAAGGTCAGAGATGAGTAGTGAAGCAAAGGACAACTCAAAAGGAGAAAACTTTCGAAAAATTCGTAACCCAAGATGTCAATCGTACCGTGTCGATGGGTGAATGGCTCCGTGATAGTGAGTCACGAACGGTGTCCTACGAGTTCCAGGCGATCCTCGTTTGTATTCAGCCCCTCTGCGGTATGGGTGCACTGCTGCAGTTGACTATATTCATCCCAACTCGTGGGAACTAAATGGAAAGTTCTGAATTTAATTCACAAAATGCAACGGGTGATGGTGCTGAACCCGTTGTGAATCAATTGCACCTGGAAGGCAATGGAGAAAGCAGCGTTGCCACAAATACAACTGCTCTCAATAGTGTCGATGAAACACTCAAAACATCATCAACAAGACAGGAGACGGTGGATAACAAACCTCGGTTCCTGCTTGTTAAGAGAATCTCTCAAGATGAGAGTGAAGTTTGTGATTTTGAAAAAGTTGACCCTTTTTTGATCTGAAAAATAGTATATGGTCTGATAGGTGAAGTAAACTCTATTGAAGAAGTGAAAAGTGGGTTATCAATTAACACAAAATCTAATGCACAGTCACGTAGATTCATGGAAATTAGGAAATTTTCAGACTACAACGTAGAGGTAGTTGCTCACCCTACCCTAAATATTTCAAGAGGAGTGAATTTTTGTAGAGATCTTTTAAATTGTAGTGTTGAAGGAGTGGATGGTCTAGTGACTCGAAGAGTAATTAACGTCAGGAGACTGAAAGCTAAAAAAGTTGGTATATATATGGATACACCAAATCACGTACTAACTTTCAACACTCCTAATCTACCCAAAGAGATCAATATAAACTGAAGATTAGGCCTTACATTCCCCCACTATGAAGATGTTTCAAATGCCAAGCTTCTGGTCATGTCGCAAATAATTGTACTAAGGAGCAAATATGCGCGTGTGGAAAGCTTCCACATGAGGGAACTCCTTGTGAAGAACCAAAGAAATGTGTGAACTGTGAAGGACCCCATTCAGATGGATACAAAAATCAACCCACCTATAAAAAAGAACAACTTATACAAAAAATAAAAGTCGAAGACAAAATTACTTCTTACGAAGCGAAGAGAAAAGTTTACAATAATAATACTACAACCCCTACACCGAATGTTTCATATGCTGATGCAACTAGAACACAAAATAAAACCGTTACAGATGCCATCTCTCAAATTCTGCCAAGAATAGAAGAAATGATAAAAAATGTACTTGCAAACAAATCTTTACAAGGTGAACTATTTAGGTCACCTCAGACCTCAACAGAAAATCCCAGCAAGTATCGAATGGACTCAATGCCCATCAACTATTCAACCACATCGGAGCAGAAAAAACGAGATAGTCAATTAGAACCTAGTCCAGAAGAAGATAATAAAAATAATACATCCAAAAGTAGACAACCAAAAAAGAACTCCGGACGTGGTCGGGGTCGTAACAAAAGGACTAGGAACTGATAATAAATTGTGATATAGACTGTGATATGAACTCTATAAACTGTTATATAAATTGTGATATGAACTGTGATATAAATTTTGATATAAACTGTGATAATAACAGTGATATAATCACATTCGCTTCAAATTGTATGTTATCAGCAGATACTACCTGAATTTTAGATCCACTGGAAACATCATTACTATTATAATGAACCAATACGAAAACCTCATGTAATGGAATTGTAATGTAATTATATACATATAAAGGAACTCCTGCTGAGAAAGCGTCCTTTCTGTCTATGCCTTCAAAAACTCACTAGAAACCCGATGAGAAATATAGTATCAGAGGCTACAATATCTTTCGGCATGATGTCATGCCAGGAGCGAGAGCCCACGAAGAAGTTGCTACGCTAGATAGAGAATCTATAATCTATATGTGAATCTATATGTGAAACGGAGATATTGCTGCAGCTGTTGAAGAAAAGAAACATGCCTTCAACGTATTCAAGAAAAGACCCACACACGATAATATGATCAACTTCAAACGTCCGCGTGCGAAAGTAAGGAATCTGAAACTGAACAGTCAAAGAGAAAGCTTGAAACATTTCACGAGCTCTATGACTGCAGACACATCACTAGCTGAAATATGGAGGAAAATCAGAAACATTTCTGGAAAGAACTCCTGCCCGTCGCCTATTCACATCATCCAGGACCAACATGACATAACAACTCCTGAAGAAATCTCTGAAATTTATAGTGACCACTTTCAACACATCAACTCATCAGAAAACTATGATCCTTCATTTCTTGATATTAAAGAGGCATACGAAGAAAACAAAATTAATTTTCAGACAGAGGAGTTGTATGATTACAACTCATCTCTCACTATGGATGAATTCAGGGAAGCGCTAAGCACAGCAAAACCTTCAGCACCTGGGCCTGACAAAATCCACTATGAATTTATAAAAAATCTTCCTGATGAACATTTTACATATTTTCAATGTAGTTTGTTCTACAGGAACCTACCCTGAAAGATGGAAAGAGGTTCATATTATTCCGATTCTGAAACCTTGTAAAGATCCCACCTTACCTGAGAGTTATCGCCCAATTTCGCTTACCAGCTGCCTAAGCAAGTTGTTGGAGAAAATAGTAAACAACTGTCTAACCTGGTGTTTGGAGAATAGAAACCTTCTCTCCAGATTCCAAGCATTATTCCGAAAATTTCGTTCGACTTCAGATCCACTGTCTTGTTTGGAACAGCTTCGTCAAACGAAAACATCTAACAGCTATATTTTTTGATATTGAAAAAGCTTTCGATCTCACGTGGAGATATGGGATACTGAGAACTTTGCATGAATGGGGATTTAGAGGCTTTCTGCCGCTTTTCCTACAACAGTTTCTCAATAACAGAAAATTCAGGACTAGAATTCAAGAAGTTATATCAAACCCTCGAGATATAGAGAACGGTATACCCCAAGGTTCTACATCGAGTGTCACTCTGTTTGCAATTGTAATAAACGGCATAATAGAAGTAGTGGAAAGTCCGGTGAAAATAACTGTATATGTGGATGATCTAGCTATATTCTATTCGTATTCAGTCACTTCTGATGCTGAGGTGAAACTTCAGAACACCATAAATGAGCTTCACAGCAGAGCACACAGTACAGGTCTCAAATTCTCAGCAAGCAAAACAAAGGCGATTCACTTCTGTAAAAAGCGAAAACTTCATAATAATCCCAACCTCAACTTGAATGGAACACCTATACAGTTTGAAAACAAAATTAAATTCTTGGGGAAGATATTTGACTCTAAACTGAATTGGGAACCTCACATAGATAATTTGATAGAAAGATGTCAGAAACCACTGAATATCATAAAAGCTTTTGCAGGAATCAAATGGGGAGCAGACCATGAAATTCTGCTAAATATTTATCGCAGCCTTTTTCTCTCTCGAATGGATTATGATAGTGTAGTATACTCCACGCCCAGACTAACACGATTGAAAACTTCGAACAAACTTCAAAATAATTATCTGATACTAATAACTGGATGTTTCAGAACGATTCCTGTAATATCACTCTGCTGTGAGACTGCTTCCTCCCTCTTGAATTTCGAAGAAAGAGACTTCTTGCAAACTATGCTGTGAAAATATACTATCAACCTAACCACCCTAATTATGATATCTTCTTCAATGACAAAATCCATGATATATTCCTACAAAAACCAACGGCAACCAGACCAACAGGTACACGCATAAAAGAACAACGTATTATCCCAGATTCGAGAGTTTTCACGCTCGCTCTCCCGGAGTTCCCCCCATGGAAACTAGCTGATATATATTGCAATGTTTCGGGAAGTGAAATGAAAAAGTCAGAATTGAAGTCACAACAACACAAACTGAACTATTACAATAACATCAATAAATTTCCAAACTACTGCAAAATATATACTGATGGATCAAAGACCCAGTATGGGGTGGCTGTGCATTCCTTGTAGATGGGCACCCCCATAGCTGGTCGATGCATTCAACAACCAGCGTTTACCCAGCAGAAATATATGCTATATACCAGTCTTTATTATTCTGTGAATTCGCACGAAACGAAACTCATTTCCTCATTTATACCGACTCATCGAGTTCCATAATATCATTCCAAAATAAATTTACTCTTGACCCCCTTGTAAGGATTATTCTTGCCAGAATTCATATTATGAAGGAAAGCGGTAGAACTGAAGAATTTTAATAAAACCAAAGGAGTATCTGACTGGCAGACTCTTTGGAATGAAACTGATGCGAAACTGAAATGCTCGAAACCAAGTGTGAATAAGCGAATCCACCACTGAAATTGACCAGGAAAGAACAAGTTGTTCTCACGCGTCTGCGAATCGGCCATACAAAAATAACACACCTTTACTTGCTCCTAGGAGAACAACAACCTCTATGTACTACATGCCAAACAGTACTAAAGGTACAACATATACTTTTAGTATGTCCAGAATATGAAGAAACCAGGAGACAACATAATATAACTGGGGCAATGAAAGAAATTCTATGTGATGATAGACGAACGTTGAGCAACCTGATGGCATTTTTGAAAGCCGCAAATATAATAGAAAAAATTTGAAAAACAAACAACAAGTTCGCGGCTAATAACCTAGCAGTTGATGCCGCAAAAAAAAAATAAAAAAATAAGAATCGATATTACTGCATCAAAATCTTTTTGCCCACAGCGACAAAGATACATACTCTTCAATGAATAATAAGATAAGCAATGTACTAGTCTCTAGTTTCCAACATCGACACCAGAGGAAGTATCGCTTATTTTGAATTATGTTTAGAAAAAAATCTGTTTTTCCGTTAACTAGCTGTCGCACCCCTACGAACGACAACCCTCAGAAGTCGAACCTTGTGCCAGCTAAGGACTAACGAGGTCTTACTTTTTAACTTGTGATTCCTAACACTGTATACTTTATAACCCTATACTTTTTGCCATACACTGTGTATAGTTATCTCACTGAAATATAAGTTATTTACTGCTGCCAATTCCGTGTCTTCAATAAACGAAATAGCCTCAAAACTAATCGTGTCAACACGTGTCTATACGGTTTGCATATTTTCGGAGTGCCATGTTCATGTACTTTTCCTATATTTGATAAATTGAACTTGTTGTACTTCTGTTGTGGTAAAAGAAAACATTTTGTAGATATTTTATATTGTATCTGTTTCGCAAATATTCTTCCCAAGTCCGAATATTCAAATGGATAAAGAGGACCGGATGGATTGTACCTAGCAAATATAACTAGCACATTCGATCAAGGCATAAAAATCGTTTCCTCTGAATACGATCTACCATTATTATCGTTTTTCATGGTGAAAATGAAAATGCTTCCTTAATATAACCACTTCTATAGAATGTAGGATTGGAACTGGAAGAAAAGGATGTTAAATCGTTTTCAACCATTGTGTGTAACTGAAATTTATATCCATTGCGTTGAGACAAAGGAATGATCTGGGTATTATAACTCTGAATAAATTAGGTTCCATTAAGGGGAGACATTTTCTTCGAGATGAAATCAAGTTGTATTACAAGCTGATGATTTTTTCAATTGAATTATCGAATAGAACGGAGATGCAAAAAACTGGTCATTGTAACAATAGTCGTATTCTTTTTGCTCATTTCAATAGTCAATCTAAAAATTGAATGTAGATTATTTTGAATGAAATGAGTGAAATATAGATGAATGATCAATATGGTTATTCAAATATTCAGTTTATTTTTAATTTATTAATTCATTTGATACATACTATTTTTTAACTATCATTTAATTCAAAATTCGATTCAAATAAAAGTTTTAGTTACCTTCTGATGATGCTAACTCGGTTAGTGAAACGTGCATCGGAGGGCATCACTTTTGTTCTGGAGGAAATAGAGTAATATTCAGCTCAACTCCAAAATGGGTCATTTAAGACTGTTCTGAACGAATTGTTCTTTCAGATAATCCAACATTTCCATTTTTTTCCAGTTCCTTCACTGTGAGTTGTTTAACAATCCTCTCTGTTGATTGTGTTTGTATTGATGTTATTTCAATGTCAATATTCATTTCTCAAAGTCTTTCCGAAAATATCACAGGCAGCTGTATTAGTAAAAAATTTTCATTTCATCAGATTGACGATTCATTAAAAGTGAAGACAGTAACACATTCATTTGTAGAATTATTTTTTGTCTGCGTAGTCTAACATTTTATCTTCCTATTCGAACCTCCACACTAGTTGTATAACTTTTTTTCTCTGATTTGTTAGAGTTCCACTTCACAGTGCAACATCTGAATTCATGAAACTCGTTCATCTAACATAATACCATATCACTGAATACACGTAGACTCATCATCACGGTCACATTTCTATTTAATTTGATAAATTATAACATCTCCTCTGCTCCGCTCCTACAAAAAATTGATTTTTATGTACCATGCCTCAACTCAAGATACGAAAGTATCTTGTATTAGAACGTATCAAAGTAATAGAACGAATGTGAATCTCAAAGCACCTGTAAATTTAATGTGTTATAATTCTAATTTAGTATGTAACATGTGTGGAAACTCTTTGAACTTTATCAAGGATTCTATCTTACATAGAATCCTAGCCCTAGCAATAATCTCAGAAGACTTTGCAGAATTAATAAACTGAATCTTAGGAACTCAGAATTTTCCAAATACCTGTAGAAAGGCTATACTCATTCTCATTCCGAAGAGATACCCCGAGAAACAGGGAGTCCGAAAATATAGAACTATATGCCTATTAGATGTTCTGGGCAAGTTATATGATCAAGTCATAAAAAATGACTGAAGGATGAGCTAACGGAACGGCAGGAGCTGTCACCCTGCCAATTTGGATTCAGAACGGGGATGTGCAAGTAGATGCTGCAAGATGGATGCTGGATCGTGCGATAGAAGCACGAAGAAATAGGCAGCAAAAATTTTGCTCGATATGAAAAAAACATTTGATACGGCGACGTCGAGCTAAATAATTCAAAAAAGAAATTAGTCAGTATTTAATGAAAACTGTCGAGAGCTACATTTTGGCAAGGAAATCTACAATTGGAGGAAAAAGTTGCTTTACAGGGATCCGTACTGGGACCGTGCCTATAGAACGTACTCTACGATGACGTACTTCGAATGCGACTACCAGAGGAATGTAAAACAGCAGCATTCGCGGACGATTTGTTTCTTATAGCGAAAGCAGAGTCGGAAGAGGACATGAATGGTAAGACGACCGAAGCGCTGCTAGAAATACATCAATGGATGAGAGCCAATATCCTAGTAGTGGCCTTGGAGAAAACAGAGGCTTTTATACTTAGGGGTCCTAGGAAGAGAAGCGAAATATTCTTCCATATAGGAGAACAACCCGTCACCTTAAAATATAGCGTGAAATAACTTCAGTTATGGGGAACACATTGAATAAATAACTAAGAAGAAGGAGGCGTATACAACGGTATTGACAAAAATCATGACAAATATTAGTGAGATGGGAGGGCGATTCTCAACGGTGTGGTACAATCAGTACTGAATCATGAGACGCCGATGTGGTATTCAGTAGTGAGAATATAGAGAAATAAAAATTTGATATCAAGCACCCAGAGACTTGTGCTAATGAGGCTTGCCAGCGCGTACCGGACCTATTCCACCGAAGATTTGTACATTATAACAGGCAATGAAACATAGGAGAGTACAAAGTCAGATGCAATTGAAAATAGAGACGAGAAGAGCCACGGTCAACAAGTGGCATATCAGATGGAATAAAAACCAATCAGTCGGATAGTGGACAGAAAGCTTATACCAGAAATAGCTACATGGTTGTAATGCGACCTCAGAAGACTTTATTATTATCTAACCCAGTTTCTAACCGGCCATGAAAGCTTTCATACCTTCGCCCACATAATAGGACAAAGTCCTGATGAAAGATACGTGTATTGTAACGAGAGACACCCCGAAGCACACTGCCTTCGAGTGCGATACATAAGAGAGAGAGAGCGCAGGCGACTCGAAATCAAAATGGGCACAACAATAAGGCAGGAGAATATAATAGCGGATATGCTGGAAAGCAGGTCTGAGTGCATAACCACGTGAAAGAAATTATGAGAAAAAAAACTCCATTAGAGGGCTCTTGAAAACTTGGGGCAGACGTAAGCTTGGTTAGGTAAGTTCGGTAAGATAATTTAGTCAAGGCAGAAATACGCGATGTATGTCCACCTAGGATGATTCCACGTATAAGGCCAACCTTGGAAGGTTATAGCTGGTAGGCGAGGAAAACCTTGAATCTACCACAACGTATTTGAAGATTTTCTCCTCGAGACAAAGAAGGTTAGATTGAGTTAGGTTAGGTTAGGTAAGGTTAGGTCGGGTTAGGTTAGGTTAGGTAGAGTTAGGTCGAGTTAGGTCGGGTCAGGACGAGTTAGGTTAGGTTGAGTTAGGTTAAGTTAGGTCGGGTTAGGTTAGGTTAGGTCGGTTAGGTTAGGTTGGGTTGGATTGGGTCAGGTTAGGTTAGGTTGGTTTTTTCATCAGTTCGAACTTCCATTGTCTAATATGATATAAATTGATTGAAATCCCTGAAAGAATCTGTAAAAACATGGAAAGATCAGCTGAAAAATAACAATTATATCCCCTCTTCCCTCTCTTCACTTCATCAGTTTTAGCGGGAGCTGACCATTTGGCGAAAGTTGGTCGTGTTCCGCTTGATCAGAGGTTTCATTATGTGGCGTATCTCTATGCTAGCTTGGCTACATGCGTTGTTGGACAACATATATACGGCTTCTTCGAATTCTCTCCTAAACCAGTGTTCCTCCTTGTGGATGATTTCAGCTTGAGCCCACTTCATGTTATGTTTACGAGTCCAAACATGCTCTGCTATTCCTGATTTGCTGGTTTCTCCTCGCTGTATGTGTTTCTTGTGCTCGGCAAAGCGAAGTTTCAATTGCCCCTTAGTTTCACCGATGTATGATTCCCGCACTCGCAGTGTATCCTTTGTACTACAGAACCCAACCGCATGGTCTACTAGGGTCTTAATGATTCCTCTCTCAGTCGATTGAGAGAGTTTTTGGTATACAGATGTTTATCATTCAGTGTTGGTTTTCTTTACCAATTCGTCTAAAAATGTTAAAACTGTAAAAATGATGGAAGGACTTACGTTGTTGATGTGCTTCAGGAAGGTGTCTAGTTCTGCATTTCCATGATTCCATATTATGAACGTGTCGTCCACGTAACTCAACCAGACTTGGGGCTTCTTATGGGCTTCTTCAATGGCCAGAGTTTTAAACCACACCATATATGTTGGCTATAACCGGTGAAAGTGGTGAGCCCATTGGCAGTCCCTCATTTCGCGTAAAGAATTTGTTCTTCAGTTAGAAATAGCAGTTTCGTACACAGCATCCTAGTAATTCCATGATTAATTGTATTGGTGAGTTTGTTCTATCTTTCAGGACCCATCTTCGGAAAGCTGTTTCACAGATTCTTTCAGGGATTCCGAATCAATTTATATCCTATTAGACAAAGTCCAAACTAATGAAATGCACCACGAAACATTGTCAACCACCTTCAAGTAGGTAAGGTTAGTTTGGGCTGTCACGCGAGGGAAAGAGAAAGATGTGTTATGAGGAAACAAGTATAGCCGAGGCACCTGTCAATCTAATAATAACAAGACTCAACCTCTAACGGAAGCAAGAAACTCTTTGGAAGGTTCGAAATAGATGAACATTTCAACCTAGCAGACCACTATTGTAATATTCATGCAGTCGTTGTTCACTGTGGTTCTGGCGTTGAATTTGGTCATTATTACGCTTTCGTCAAAGACGAAACGGACTGGTTTAAGTTTGACGATAGTCGTGTCACGAAGTGTTCTGGTGATGCATTGAATTTATTGGAGCCTCTGGAGACACTCTACATTTTGTTTTATAAGATAGAGGACATTGTTAGATCAAGATCTTCAGATGATGTGGTACTGCAGCTTTTTCCGGGTTTTCCTGCAGCTGAAAAAGCAAATGCGCCACTGGAATCAATGAAGTCGCCCCGGAGCACAAATTAAGTTTTATTATTGTTTTTATTTAATTTTTATCGTTGTTTCAATAAAATATATCTGTAGTTTAAAAAAAAATATATGTAAATTGCAATCGTTTTTTGCTGAAAGAAAAGGTAAAATATTACATTATACAAACTTTGAGTCCGACTAAAAATTCCTACCATCATGTAGTATTATCTCAGAGAAAATCGTGAAAATCCATCAGTATCCCATTAAGTAATATTTCATTATTTTCACAAATGACATTCGGTATATTGAAATTCAGAGAGAGAAAAAATATTGGTTGGGTTATAGAATCAATTTTTTCTTAAAAAAAAATAATTGTTTTTCAAATTCAATTGAATTCGAAACGTTAGCAATAAAACAATCGTTTTTTTTTCAATCTATCCTGTTTTTTCAGAAAAAATATTCGATCACTAAACTAGATACCTGTAGCTCTTTATGTTGACGATTTGCTGATATTTTCAACGATTTGGTATGGGAAATTGTAATCCTGTTTCAACGCCTTCAGATCCAAACCAGAAATTATCGAAAGAGATGAGCCTGAACGATCCAGCTGATATCGAAGAAATGAAAAATATACCCCACCAGGAGGCAGTTGGTTTGTTATTACTCATCTCACAAGTATCCCGACCTAATATTTGTCATTCAGTTTGTGCTTTGAGTAGATTCAACAATAACCCTGGAAAAGCACATTGGAATGCCGTAAAGAGAGTATTGAGATATTTGAGTGGAACCTTAAATGTGAGCTATTGTGATTCTGATTGGACTAACTATCGCAGCGCGAAAAACGATCTAAAATAGGATATGTTGTTCTGATACAGGGTGCTGTAATGGAATGTGGTTTACAGGTCTATTGAATGACTTAGTCATAGAGACTGACCAATATATCATCAATGGGGACAATAAAAGTTCACTGCAGTCAGCAATGACTCCGCGTTATCACGCTCGTACTAAGCATTTTGATGTGAGGCATCATTTCGTACGAGGGGCAAATTCAAAAAGGAAGAATCAACCTGAATTATGTCGACACTGATTCGATGTTAGTAGATATGTTGGCAAAAACTGATAATTCTAAAAAACATTTGTTTTGTAGCAAAAATATAGGTCTACAGGAAATTTACTTCTAGTGGGAATGTTAGAATTGAATACCTGATTTAGTTTTCTGATCGATTCGACCGTTACATAGTCTTTTTATAAACTGCACCTTATGATTTGATCTCCACATACCTGATTTAGAGTGGACCTGAAACAATGTTGTTGTTCATAGTTTTGTTTTATGAGTAGTGTCAAAAATGAATAATTTGAGAACTGTCTTTTATCATCCTTCTCAAATATTCCAATCGAATAATCCTCATCTATCCACTTGAACAGTATATTTCATCAAAAATACTCAATTCATTTAATATCACTGATGTCGAGAAAATATTTTTGACTTTATTTGTACGCTGAAAAATACGTGGAGAGATTCAGAATGATGTCACTGAAACTCTATGCTATTTTGTAGCCTAGTGCATATTATAAAACTATTTCCAATCATTTCTCATTCAGTTCATTGTTGCAATCCTATGGAGGACGAGAAGTAGGACATGAAATTGATGCTTTCATTTCCTACTTCTGCTTCATCAAACAAAAGTTGTGGGGAAGTTCTTGCCACAACTGAACCCTATTTTTCAACTATATGCCAGTTGCCAATGTTGCCAAAGTTTTATTTTGTATCTGTAGAGTAGGGAGGGTGAGTGTAGGCCCACAGCACTTAGACCACATGTGACTGATTGTACATCCTCCCGAGGAGTTGTCCTCCTAGGTAATCGCCCATCCCGTTCTTTCCAGGAAGATGGACAAGTCACTTGGATATATCTTCTTTATATCGGCAGGTGTAGGCTAAGATTCCCCGAACACGCACTCACTTATTGACGATAACTCGGGACACTCGCATAAGACATGCCTGACAGTTTCATTTTCCCGTTCACACATCCTGCATGGAGGTTTGTCCACTCGCCCCATAATATGGAGGTGTTTTTTTAGTTGACAGTGGCCAGTCAGAAATCCTACTGCGTAAGTTTTTCTGGTCATCGCCAGATATTTCTTCGGCGCCAGCTTCTCAGGGTCGCCCAGGGTGATCCTGGCAAAACTGCATCCTTTGATACCATCCCATCTCTTTAGGGATTGGGCAGGGGTGTGACGTTTGGCCATAGGTGTCACTGGGACCTTAAATTCTCCTTGGTTAAAGAGTCGGCAATGCGATTACTTTTACTCCGGTCGTGCCCTTTAACCCACCGCAGGACAAAGTTGTCATCTACCGAGGCTTTGGCTAAATCTTGATGGCACTTTAGTAACTACTAGCCTTGAGGTAACACGTTGTCTGATCAAGACTAATAGGGCTTTTCTACTATCAGTGCAGTCAAAGTTTTATTAAAACTTTAGTTTTTACAGAATTCATTTATATTCAATAGATTTTCTCGTGACTTCGTGCAAAGTAAATCAACTGATTTTCTTGAGTTTCAAACTACAATATGCCAATGTACAGTAGGTCCTTCTTTCCGTTGACCAACTTCACCTGAATCGAAGGTTTGGCCCTGGAAAGTGTCTAATAACTGCTGTTATTAGACGGTTACGGTTACGAAATACAGAATTTCAAGTTTTGACGGTAAAACTTGAAATTCTGTATTTGTTGAACCTGATGTATATTTTAAGGTGAAATACTAAATAGCATCCGTGCGAAACCGGGAACAGTAATCAGTTCATAAATCGAGTATTTTTTCATTTTCACATATATCAATTGACTACAATAAGATACCAAGTGAGGTTACATTCAATCATTTCACTTTATTATTTTATCAACCCTTCTGAAAGTATTGATATTGAAAGTAATACTACTTTGGTAAATGACATGAATCTTCGATTTATTGAAATATTGTTAGTATCTACTGTTCATATTTTCAGATTTTACGGTTACGTCGACATCTCTATATGCTTACCATTTTTGTATTTACAGTTCGCCACCGATTACATTTTCATTCCGAGCAATTCTGCTATAACCTCTTCAATTATTGATTCAGCGCAATTCTGGGAAAAACAATTGTTATTTAACAAAACATTTATAGCTTTCCTGATTGAACATCGAACTGAAATATACATGATTCCGAAAACGTTTTTGAAATATGTGGATTTCCGTCGCTGTGGATGTGTGTGGAATAAATCATTCATTGTGAAACAAGGTTCATCACTTGAGAGTTTTCAATAAATCTCTTTATGTTGTTCGAAATAGAACCCTTGTTAGTTTCAGCACACATAACCGTTTATTATTGCCATTATATCCCTCGAAGCATTGAAGCGATGAAACAGTTGAAGCCTAGACAGCTTACGGAGTTTTGATAATTGCACTCGATCTGTTGAACAAATTAAAATCATGCTCATATTTCACATAAATTGTGAATCTGAAATTTTAAAATTTATATTGTCGTTCATTTTTATGGAAAGAATCTTGAAATTAATTTCTCGTACAAGTTCAATCAATAATAATATTTGCAATCCACTATTTTTGGAACATTTGCTTATGAGCACATGCTTTTGTGTATCGTTTTGAAATTTTCTTCACATTATTTCACAATCAAGTCTACTGCAAAATTTTGAAAATTTTTTATTGGCACACATTTTTATCGATTGAAATTGGTACACTGGGGATTTGGGGATTTTAAAGACAAAACAGGAAGTCTTCAATAGATTGGTAGAAAAAAGTGAGGATATTACGTTAATGAGATAACTTGATCAGACAGTTTCTTTTGCAACTTATATCTATTTGGAAAAAGTTATGAAAAATCGGTCGACCCACTTGTTCTACCTGAATTTTTCACATGTGAAGAAGTTGAAACCGAATTTTGGTTCACAAAAATTTAAAACGTCCTCATTTTTGAGCATTCCACTTTATCAAAAGTTTGAACTTTATCAAAAGTTTGGAATGAATATCCCCCTCATTGCATTTTTCGTTTTAAATTGACTCAATTTATTCAGAAAAAATGCTCTTGTACTTTACGTTCTTGCATAGCTCAACATAAAATGTGATTCTTTCATAACATGTGTCTTACATTCAATGTTATAGGCAATATTCTTTCATTATGGAGTGTGTGAATTTCAGTCTCACCATAGTGCGGTTTTTCATGATTGATGTGAATGATTTATGTGAATCGGTTTGTAAATAAGAAAATTATGCCATTTAAAAAAAAACTGTTCAGTTATTTCAATTGAAACTTTCCTTATTCAAGTTATGTTAAACAATTTTTCTATAAATCAAAGAAAGGTTAGTACATGAGAATATTCTGTTGTTAGAAAATCCGGAACGAAAACTGACGATCACGTGAAAGAAGTCGCGTGTCATGAATAAAATCGAAACTTTCTTTTTTCAGGTGAAGGCATTCACAAAAAACTATTGTGATCTTTACTATAAAATTCTACTAGAATTCGCAGCTTATATTCTTCTATTCGTTTTCAATTCAAACTTCCTCAACAGATCTTAAATTTGTTAGTGATATTGACAAACTTTTGAAAAATTCGATGCAGTAAAAACTTCTCTGTGTAACCAGCACAAAACATTTCTGAAAAGTTGGAAAAACTTCTTTCCATGTCACAAAGATATGCTAAATTCATAAGTTTTGCCTCAAAGCGTGTAATTCATTGGCGATCATTTTGGTTTCGGTCCATTTCAATCGATGCTCACGGTCAGGTTTCAAAAATTGTATTGATCATTTTGATTCTGTTGATCATCCATTTTTGGTATAATTTTGATGTTCACTTCCACGCACATTCAATGATTTTAAAATTTCACCACAAAAACAGAATATATTATAGATGCATTTTTCCTTATTTGTTTTCTGTTGTTTGGTTTTGTATATGTGACTATTGATCTCTGTGTATGTTTAGTTTTTACTTCAGATAGTTCTGAAACATAAGACATGTCATTGATTATGAGTCATTTGAATGTTAAATAACTGATTGTTTTATATGAAAAGTCTACGAATGAATCCGGATATCTATTCTCTTTCAGAAGTTTCAAAATTTCCCACTGTATTGCAAACCGTTTTGGCCCTGCTATAAAAACAGTTCAATATAGGTACCTTTTTTACATTTGGATGATGATTTGAAGGATGCATCAATTATTATACGTTCTTGTTTCGACAGACATTTGTATCATTATGATCTGACGACTTTTTCAACATGGTATCGCGGAAATGAATTTGATAATTTTATCCATCGTTTGTTTGAAGGTGGTTGACAATGTTTCATGGTGGTTTATATCATATTAGACAATGGAAGTCCGAACAGATGAAATGCAATTTTATTCACTCAAAGCTTTCAGATCATTTTATTAAACAGAATATTGGGTGGAACTTATAGCCATAACAAGTTCTTGTTGATGAAAGTCAACTCCAAATTTGAAATTGTTTCTTGCTATACGTATTTTTGAAAGATTTAAAATAGAGTCAACATTCATTTTGTTCGATGTTTTGAATTAGTCAATTCAATCACCTACTCTTCTGATTTCAGAAGGTGAAAATCCCCAGAAAAGGTAATAACAACTCGCCCAATTCAGTTCATAAAGGATTTATGTGGTATTTCATAGATGCAAAGTATAAGACGTTTAATGTTGAAAACACAATTCAGATATGTCATACTTTCTGAGAACATCACGTCAATTCGTGAACCCTTCTCATCCATGTCGTGAGTTCCTGAAGAAGAACTCAAAAACGATATCATAAAAACGTTCAACTTCCTGCGCCAACTCATCAGTAATCATTTATTTTCTTGTTGACTTTCGCACTGCAGTCGAAATCTTCAGTACATCCAAAGTGTTGGGTAAATATTTATCCCATTTCGTAAGACCATCTGGTGACGATGTGAATGTCTCCCGAGAGTTACTCGACTTCCTCACTTGCGTTCAAGGTGAGAATTAACTAGAAGTGGACACCATTAAGCTCGAGAAGTTTTTGAAGTTGCTCGATAAAAAGACGACTCGGCAACAGGTCTCATATATGGTAAGTTGAAAGATACTGAGATGAAGTATGCAGAGGTAGGTATAGTCTTTATTATTCTCTTCTCTTCTTCATCACAGGACTTCAATTAGTTTTACAGGGTGTCGTTTGAAGAAAATGAGTTTCTATGAAAATATGTTCGGATACTCTTCGTTTCTGAGATACAGGGCGTTGAAGTTTGAAAAAAGTGGTTTTTATGAAATATCATAAATATCTTTCCACCGATTTGATTGAAATTTGCTAGTCATTAATAGTAATATAGCGCTCAATTTCCACTAACTAGATTGAAATTATTAGGTCCACTGGAGTCTCAATGGGCATTACGGTAAACAATATTAGGAAAAAAGTACACCACTGACTTGTAGTATTTTTTATTTTTTCGAATCAATCATCTGAAAATACAACTTTTTGTTGCTTGTTTTTTTTTCCATATCTAGTTTCGTCTTCGGAAAAAAAAATCATGCTACTTTGCATATCATGAATACGTGCTTTGGAAACCAGCTGACAGTGATAGTTTTGTCATATAAGTGAAAGGTGAAGTTGTTAATCAGCAGAGATTTCATCATTGAAAATTTCACTGACTTTGAAATGGTTGACATGTACTTTATTGATGGATTGGCAAATGGATATGCGAAAGAAGCACGGAGAATTTACCAGGACAGATAAGTCAAGAAAGTAATTTCAAGTGTTGAAACATTCAGAATGCTACCTGCAATTGTATGTGAAACTGAGAGTTTTAATAAAAATGTAGGTGGTGGAAGACCAGAAACTGTAACAACGCCTGAACTAGAAGAAGCTATACTCGATGTGATAGAAGAAAATCATTCAAATAATACCAGGAAGATTGATTGCACTGTAACTGAAAGTTGGTCGAAAAATCATATGGACAGTTCTAAAAAGAAACAGCGGGTCCATGCTCTATTGCCTTGGGATTTTCACCCCACGTGATTGATTTATACGATGGCACAAACTAATAATTTCTCTTTCGGACGAAGCAAATTTTTCACAAGATGCTATTGTGAACTTTCACAATAAACATTTTTGAGCCAACAAAAATAATAATACTAATAAATGTTTATATTGCTACACAATCAGCAGTTACAGAGAACAAGGTTAATTAATAATGAGTAGCAAATGGTATCGTTCGATCTTCTACCTTCTACGGTAGAATAGCGCTCTTCCACGCAACCACGTGAAGGGACCAGTGACGAGAACTGTTCCCTCCAGAAGAAAAAAAAAAGAATATACCACCTACTCATAAACATGGTACAAATGAAAAAGAAATTACATATCAATATAAATAAAAATAATAATTATGTCACAAAGTGCAATGAATTTCACATAAGTTCATCAATACAATCAGAAGTCTATTGTTAAAGTACCATCCAGCAGAAGATCTTCAACCTTTCTCTTGAAATTAAATATTGACAAGTTTTTGAAATCATCAGGGATACAATTGTAGATTTTAGCGATGCCATAGGAGATGCAAGATCGGTAAAGCGACGTGTTGTGCATGGGAACAGATGATTTCTGTCGAAACCGAACATTCACATTGTGCGCTTCAGAACGCCTCTGAATTTTTGTAAGTAGAATTTTGTGATATATTACACAGAAATGCAAAATACGTCGTTTGTTCATAGGCAACCAGACCAGTCCAGTAATGTATATCAAACAAATTCAATATAATCTCACTGAACAAATTCACTTTCTCCTCAATATTATCAGTACGGAATATCTCTGAAAAATTTGTGTGGAGCCAGTGATTTTCGAATAAATATGGATCGAAATTTCTGAAATCACGATAAAGATGGACTGAGGGCTCGCTCGCGTTTAATTTTGACGGTGCCTACAAAGCAAGATATCAAAGCGTGATCGGTGAAGGTCGAACAGTCAGCAACTCAAACGTTATTAATTTTAAGTTCTTCGGATGATGTAATGAGATCAAGTGATATATCCCTTCTTGTGGGGTAATCTACGATTTGCTTTAAGCTATAAGAATCAATAATCCTTTGCAAGTAACAGCTATTATTGCTGCTTTCGATTAATGAATCTATATTGAGATCCCCTGCAGATAATATGAACTAGTAACTACTATGTTGAGAGTACTGTCAAGCTCATCGAGAAATTGATGTACTTGAAAATCAGGGGGTCTGTATAGTACACCTATACTAGTAGTTTTATTTTCACATTTCAGAGTTATCCATAGTTGTTCTATACATGTCGCTCATATATCTTTGATGCGTTTATAGTTAAATTTATTTCTCATATATATTGCCACACCGCCGCCTCTCTTCACCGATCCGTCATCTCCCAACGCTCTATCACATCTGAACAACTTATAGCCAGTTAGCGAAACATATTCATCGGTTATATAACTACATTTCCGAAACAGTGATTAAATCGAAAGAATTATGAACTGCATTTCTGAAATCTGTAAAGCTTGGCAACATAGATCTTGTGTTAAATGTGTGAAAATGTGAAAGGTGTATTAATCATTTGCCAGTTCGAGAGAGAAAGGTAACTTTATCGAAAATAATAACAAAATAAATGTTCAGTATAAGAAAAACTTATTTGATCAGAAACAGATAAAACAAATAAATATTGAGATAGTTCAGAACAACAAAAGAAGTAGGACGTTTAGGACAGGTGTTCACGATTAGGAGTTCTGTGTTTTGGAGTGTTGTCTGATGGAAATTCTTTCGAGAAATTCGGCGGTAGCCTTCGACTCATGTATTTTTCTTTCTTTTTTTCGTTTTCTTTTCTTCTACACTCATGTTGTTTGGACGATTGATCTCTGCCTTGCTCTCTGAACCTGCTTTGTTAATTATTTGTTCGTATGTATTAACTTGATAAGATTTTGCTGATTCTTTCAGGTCGAAATTGTTTATTATTTACTTTCGGTTTTTATTTTATGTTTCCATGGATATTTTTCAGAAGTGATTTTATTTTCTCATAAACGAAGCTTGACAGAAAGAAAACACATATGGCGAAAGAATTGTATTTCCAGTTGCTCAATTTCAAAACATTGAATACTACAACAAAGCAGTGGCGTCCCTTTTTGGCAATATTGTTGGTTCATCCTCTAGGCACTATTCTATCTGGCAGATAGAATGTTCAATTTCTGGGAAAACCGACGATCACGACGACTCAGACAAATGCTGGTACAAGGGCAGTCAGCCCTAAGAATTCACTGAACAAAGACATTAAAACGTTACTGACGAATCGACAGCCGGGTCGATATTTTTTTTACGTTTTTATTCAGTGCTGCATACGCTTTGTAGTAATAACTAACTGATGTTCTTATATGCCGTATACCTATGTTCTAGTTGTGCCAGTGTTTAATATATATCGGACATAGCACTCATGAAAGTGGCAAACCATAGACACGTGTTTCGGGGTTTTGGCCCATCATCAGTATGGTGCAGCCAAGTGTAAGGATGGGCAACACTTGGTTACCAAAAGATAGAAATACAAATGCACGGAGCCACCAACAGGAGCCAACCGCATATTTGTGGTTTCAGTTGATAGATCTCGTGACAGTACTGCCAACTGTCGAATTAACGGAAAAAACAGATTTCAAACAGAAACAGAGAAAGGTTCATGGTTTTGATTTTCATGGAATTATTTCCAGTAACTTGACTGCATTAACCCTTCTCGATTTCATATAATTTCTAGAAACATGTGGATTCGTTTTCCGATGGCATACCGGGATAGTTTCCCAGCCGCAGTTGTCGGTCGATTTGTCAAACCACCAACACTGACAAAAACTTAGTAAGTTGACTTGGGTGTCACACCAATAGGTGGTTCCACTTATGTCTCGCTTGCGTTTACGCAGTTATTTTTATTAAGTACTTTTCTTGGTTATTCACATTTTGTCTTCAATCGAGGACCGCCTGCCCGTTACTGACGAAACCCAATAGGCTGAAACAGCTGTCTACCGGTGGCTCTAAAGTTGAAATCAATATATGAATGATCAGAATAGTAAGTATACATTTATTTTTATAAATACAGTGTCATCCCCAGAGTATGCACCACATGAGCAACTGATTTATTAAGGGTTTTTTGACAAAATGTTATTCCTGATGGAAGTGTGTGCATCACCTAAAACTAAACGTGCATCAACAAGATACAGGTAAAATACGTGTTAGGAATCACACGTCAAAAGGTCAGACCTCGTTAGTCCTTAGCTCTCACAAGCTTCTCAACTTCTGAGAGTTGTCGTTCCTGTGGGGGTAACAGCTGATTAACGGAAAAACAGATTTTAAACAAAAAAGAGTATGGGGGCGACAACTGATTAACGGAAAAACAGATTTTTAACAGATTTCAAACAGATTTTTTGAAGCCTTCAAATTTTGAGACAAGAGTAGAGTAGAACTCTTATTTTGAGAAATCTCGGGAAATGTTATTCAGAAAAGTTGTTCAGCATCAAAAAACACATCCAGACTTAAGTCATGGACATCTATGCAAAGTTTATTTTTTACCCATTTTTTCAAAGGGGACTACGAAAAAATTTTTTTGCTTAGACGATAAATAGACAGCATCCTGTATACGGTCAATTTTTTGAAGAGTAAAATAATTTTCAAATTTTTTGGTGCAAATTAATCAAATTATACTGCATTGTAACAAGAACTTAATATTCAATTATATCAAATCCAAAAACATAACATTTTGAAGAAATATTTTTGACAAAAAAATCTCCAGAAAATCAATGAGTTTGTTCCGAAATACCTGTTTCATTTTGTTGTTTTTTGATTTTATATTATTGAATATTGAGTTCTTGTCACAATACAGTATAATTTTGAGTAATTTTCGGTGTTACCAGAAAATAAAAATAACTTCGCACCAAAAACTTTGGAAATTATTTAACAACTTTTCTAAAAATTTGACCGTGGTTAACACCATAATTGTATAATTCGTAATATTACAGGCTTCTAAAATGAACCATCGTATACAGGATGATGTCTATTTATCGTTCTATTTTTTTTTCGTAGTCCCCTTTATAAAAAAAGGCTTACAAAATAAAACTTCGCTTGGATGGCCATGACTTCAAATCTAGATGTATTTTTTGATGCTGAACAACTTTTCTGAACATTTCTCGAGATTTTCCAAGATAAGAGTACTTCACTCCTGTCTCAAAATCAAATATTTGAAGGCTCCTCGTATATTACCTATGTTTTACTATATTTTGTTAGTGCAGGTTCAGTTTTAGGAGGAGCACAAATTTTTATCAGAAATAACTTTTTGTCGAAAAATCCACTTGCAGTGAAAATCCAAGAGTCCTGTTACTCACTTCTGAAGAAATAATTGAAAATGTTCTGTATATTTTACGCTTTTTTTAAACAATTTAAACAATGTTTCATATCAACTCGGAATCGGCAAGAAATGGAACCCACATTTATATGACATTTTTTATAGAATTGACCGCCTTTATCATCTCCTTTAGTTTGGAACATGACTTATGAGACAGCCAGTATATCTGTTGAATCTGTTAAAATGTGTTTTTCTCTTAACGAGCTGTCGCCTTCTATGAATGACAGCCCTCGAAAGTCGAAACTTGCTCGAGCTGAGAATAAACGAGGTCTTACCTGTCAACTAGTAAGACTGGTAATTGCCCATGACTGTCTTTAGAATCTGAATTTTGAAACCTACCATTCAAAGTAATATCACAATACGAATATTTAATTGTATTATAATTATCATTGTACATTGAATATTGTACAAACTTTATCGGCAAAATTACACACGTTTCGCAAAATATTTCTGTCGCAACTCATGCAACAATTGCATGTGGAAAGATAAGGATGAAATTTGGTACTTATATGTAGATTTTGAGCTGGGTGTTGATAAATTTGAAATTTTTTTCCATCCTTCTTCTCCTTTTGACTCTTGTTTCCGTCACTTCTCCCTGGAACATGAATCATTCTCATCGTGTTAGAAAGCACACGTTAAAATGTAAGACCTCGTTAATCCTTAGCTCGCACGAATTTCTCAACTTCTGAGAGTTGTCGTTCGTATGGTGGCGACAGCTGATTAACGTTAAAACAGAGTTTAAACAGAAACAGATATCATTCAATACACACACATAGAGATCATAGCACAGCACAACAAGAGCACATAATTTATGATGGTTATGAATGAAACCTGCACTCGATACAAACTCTAACAAATGGCATTATCGACAATTTTTTTTTTTTGAACTCGATCAAGGACAAGTGAAATTTTGAAATAAAATGAGGATGTATTCCTCAGATGACGGGAACTACTGATGGGAACTAGATGGAAACAGAAATCATTACTCAACTAGTGGGAGATACCAATATCCAAAACAAAAAATCGACTAAATTACCAGGAAAATATGCACATTTTGCTAGTCACAACAAATATCAGAACTGAACAATTATTTTTATTCAGTTTAGTATATTCCCAATTTGAAATGTGGCAAAATGTTGAGAGAAAAATAACAGATAGTCCTATTTGAAAGAAACAAACTGATAGTGCCTGAGAAAGTATGAAACTCAATTTTTTCTATCGAGCACCCTTCACATCATTTCCACATATTGGGAAACAAAGGCTCCTACAAATGATCACAGTGATCCTGACCATTCAGTTATGATTCCTTTAAATGCAAGGGGTGATTTTCAAAGATTAGTCTACGAAAGAGTTTTTTCAAAATGATTTCCTATAGAAGATTGAAAACTCAAAAGCTCTCATAAAGATAGAGAAACTCAAAATGAAATAATGTATTGGGTTTTCTATTGAAAATATATGTATAGTTGGGTACGTTAACAAGGAAGATCCAAATTTTTTACTTATTGTTATATTGAATATGCTATCAAGCGTACAAACGTTATGAAAAGTTACGGTTTCCACGGAACGTCAAAATAAATGAAAATGAACAACTTGCGAGTGACACGTTTCCATTTCAAGTGAAGCGTCATTCAACTCATTTCTGTACTCCACTTTATTATCTCGTCTACTATCCGTATATTCATAAGTTCTGAAATCAAGAGGGCAAATTGTTGCACTAGTCATTTGAATTACAAATATTCTCCACAACACGTTCTCCTTGAACTGGATTTGCGTGCTGGACACTTCTTGTAGCACTAATATCCATAACAAGATCATTTAAATTCGCCCTAGAATTCGTCCGATAAGAGGTTTCCCAGACGGCTTTCTATTAGAACTAATCAGTAATAGGAAAAGTCACGGAAGTTGCCGGTATGATGTACTCATAATTGCACTTGAATGAATATTTTTTTACTGAGAAGATACTCGCATCCACCTGAAAGGTGATTAGCGACGGATCAGTACAATACTCACAATGATAAAGACTAAAACAATAATTGTGTTCACATATATGAGTTTTATCCAATAAGTGTATCAATTTGAGGTAACCAATTTCGTTTCAGAAGTGATGCAATTCCAATTGCGAAATTACCTACTCTCGATTCCACAAACACAACAATTTCTTTTTGAAAAAGACTTCCAAATAACTCGACACACTACGAGATACTGATTGATTCGGCCATTACTTGATGAAGATCACGATTTGATTTCGCTAGCGCAGTAGCTTCATCAAGTGATTTGGATACTTCAAGTTATTTCTTACACTAATATTTATATACTACATAGCTCGTATGATGTTTATAGATTCAATTCTTAAAGGTTCTGCCAGTTTAACCAATATATACATTAGGACACGTTCCACAGTTTAATTTATATACTCCTGATTTCTCGAATTTGGATGTTTTGTCTTTATTATTTTTAACTAACTTTCCCAACGTATTACTTGTTCTATGTGCAATTTCAATATCTCCTTTCCTCAAAACTGAAGCCACTTTTTCCGTTGGTTGTCCAAAATCTGTTAAAGCTCTATAATTTTGATTATCTACCTTATCAATAGAAAAAACGTCTCGAATCGCTTTTGCGTAGACTTTCTTGACAAGTATTTTGTTTATTGATTCGGCTTCAAACCTATTGTTAACCGCAATTTGCCTGAAGATATTAAGTTCTTTATTGAAATTATCTATTGACAGAGGAATTTTGACTAATCTGTGAATCATGCTATTATAAGGTGATACTTTGTGTTGATGAGGATGGGTAGAATCGTAATGTATAGTAATGGTATTTCCAATACCATTTGGAACAGCACAGAGAAGGAATTTCCGCCTCGACATAGGCGTCGGAATATTATTTTTCAGTGGTAGTTTTTCAGTAACTTATTCTTACAATCATAGCAATTGATCACCCCATGAAAAAGTTATCTCAACTGAATTTTTCCACCATAAGCAATTATGAAAAACTCCGAAATTTAGAGTAGTTGATTCCCGAGTCAAAAACTCTGAAATACAATAAAAACACAAATAATCATACCAAATTCTCGTCAAACATATATTTACAAAATAATAGAGGCCAAAAAAATTGCTAGAAAAATCAAAATTCTTCTTCGCTATATTCGGATGAGGTGGAATCATCATCGGGTTGAATAATGATCGGATTTATGGAACTCTGCACATAATATTTGTTCTCTTCTTTTATAACGTAGGCCACACAGTTCTTCAACACATCACTATTACCTATTTCATTCACCACTCGCCTTATGTTGCATGCGAAGAAGGTGACTAATTACATTTCCACAAGCTTTCTTTCATTTTGGCCCAAATCATTTCAATTGGATTGAACACACAATAGTATGGAGGCAAACGTAAGAGAATATATGACCACGTGTTTCACTCATCGAATCAATGATATACTCTTCTTTGAAATTACGTTGTTTTATGGTCGCCAGTTATACCTTTTTTGTTGGAATCTTTTCGGGTATTTTCATATCATGATTTCGCATGAAATCAACAATATCTGCTTTTTTTGTGTTATTGTTTGGTATTGTAGTCAATAACCAAGAATGATACGAAGCGTTATCCATAACAATAACCGAGTTTGAAGGAATATTTGGGAGAAGCTGCTCACTGAACCAGGTTTCGAATAAAACCGCAGTCATATTTTCGTGGTAATCAGCAGACGAATCTTTTATATTTTTGACCGACAGAAGCAAAGCGTAAGGTACGAAACCACTTTCATTCCCGGCATGCAAAATTATAACACTTTTTCCCTTTGAAGAAGGTGTGTTCAAAGCACAATGCTTGGTTTTGTCTACCCAGCCATATTTGACAACATCGTATTTGAAACCACAAGACAATAAGACACCTCGTAGAATTTCTAAAGATTTGTAATTGGAATCGGGATAGTCGAGTAATTTATACCAATTAATTTCCAAGGTTGGTACTTCATTTTTTGGTATATACCATAAATTGTTCGCTGAATCATATCTTTTGTAGCACCATCAACGTTTGCGAATTTTTTATTCCTTCGTTTTCGTTTCATTGCATGGTCAATGACATCCCCTATTTCAATGACTCGAAGAACTGTCGTTAACTTGCATATTCTATTCACAATAGCATTATGTGAAATGTGACAATTTTCCTTCTTCAAGCATTCATGAATATTTAAAATAACTCGCTGAACTTGAACATGTAAGTCCTTATTTTCAAATTCCGGATCCCTGTCGATTGACACAGATTCGTCACACGTAATGTTATCATTCGTTTGAAAAGGTCTCCAGAAAGCCATATTGTGAGTACCCACTAAGATTTTCACAAAAATCGGTTTGAACGATGAGATTGGAGCTTTCCTTTCAACAAAACTATGCGTAGTGTGGAATCCCGTTTTGAAGGCTGTTTGGTGCTCTTGTCCTCTCTAGCATTCATGTTACCACAATTTGTTCGATTGATGACCTATTCGTTTTGTGAAAATTCACATCGTATAAAAAATGAAGAAAATAACATTTGTCTAATTTCCACTGATATTTTCATTTGTTACGATTGATTTCGATTCATTTAACCATTCTCAGGTGAACTGAGGCATTTTGACAAACAAATTCTTGAATATGCAATAATGGAGTCAGTACCATTTAGGTAGGTTGATGAAACCTGTACGTGATATAACAAAATTGTTACCTGAATCATCAATACCTTTTTTGAGATACCAAAACATTTATCATTTAACTTCCATAATATATCAAAATTACTGAGTATTGATTCAAACACGCTACTTGTGGATTGCTCCAAATATCAATGGATCCTAAACTAGATACCAAAATGGCATTTGGTATTTGGAGCAATCCACAGATAGTGTGTTTGGCTCAATACTGATATGTTATGGAAGCAATAATAATTGCTTTGGTATTTCAGATAAGGTGCTGATGATTCAGGTAACAATTTCTCAATTTCAAGTACAGGTTTAATTGATCTACCTAAATGACAGTGACTATATTATTGTTTGTTCAAGGATTTTTTGTAAAACTGCATCAGTTTACTTGAGAATGGTTTAGTAAACCGAAACAGGTCGTAACAAAATGAAATTTTAGTAGAAATTAGACAAAAGTTATTTTCTCTATCCTTTTTTCAATATATCCACAAGATAAATCTTTTAATTATTATCAATATCTGACCTGTACATATTCCAATCATCATCGAAACTTGTTTCCTTGTTCTGTGAACAAGTTTCTGAACTGGGACTTTTTGCTAAGTGGTGTATTCATAAGGTTCTTTTATGAAATACTTTTTTGGGTTTTGAATGAGGAAAACTATACTTAATTAGGTAGATTTCAAATAATTGAAAATAAGTTATTCAGAAAAAAGCAGTATTGTTAATTAATTTATTAGTAGTACTAGTAAATCAATTGCTAATAAGATAAATCGAACAGTGATGCATAGAACAATATATAAATGTACATATTTTCCGATAATCCAGTAACTTCCAATTATCAACAGGGGATAATCTATTCGCTGTAAGGAAGTATATTTGAACTATAACTGAACGCAATAAATGGACCGTAGAAGATTAGTATTCTTGATGAAGATATAAACTTGATTTGTTCTTCTCGAACTTACTGCCGCGAAGTAGTATTTTCATTTGATATTTATCTCGAAGATTACTCTAGATTTTACTCTTCAGCAGGTTTTATATTTTTTATATATCATTGCAGAAGTAGTATTTCAGTTGGTTAGTAATGACAGATTTGTTTTTTTTTTTTCGTTATCCAATTCAATTTTAAATATACTCGATTATTTGAAAATATAAAAATCGTACCGATAAATCATGAACGTCGATATACTTTCATTCACCGTTATTTATATGATATTGAGTCAACAACAAAATCATCAAAAATTTTCGAGTGAAAACTCATATAGACTGTGTATTCACTGATTTTGCTAAAGCCTTTGATAAGGTTGACCATTGCAAATTATTGGCAAAGTTACAACACTAGTAACAATTCAATCACCTTTTTGTACCATATCTGAAGACACTTTAGCATGTCATTAACGGAGGAGAAGTTTCTGAAATATTGAACTCGGGATCAGGGGTGCTTTAATGTTTGAACATGAGCACATTATATATTTTAACGATAATCTTTCCAAAGAACTATCATCTGACTGCTCATTATACGGGGTGTTGATTTGAAAACTTTCCACTCTTGATATATTCTTTTCAGTAAACAATATGAGGAATCGGAAAAATAGGTCAATTTTGTTGTCAAGGGGGAAAGCCATTCAACTGCTTCCTTCTGGCAATACATCTATTTGGAAATCTCTCGTTCAACCACTGTCAGACAGGAAAAAAATAATGAGGTGGAGCAACATCCTGAAAATGTAACTGATCCTTCTGCAAAAGTTCATTACCTTCTGCATCCATGTGAGTTTCTAGCTCGTGAGTTATAAGAGGATCGATAGTCTCTCCAAATATTCAATCCGCCCACCTGAATGACATCCTTCTGGAATCAGATCTTGATACCAAAACAAATAAATTGCTAAATATAATACGAAAAGCAACACACTATCTACTGTTCACTCAACCTACTATTTACTCAAAGATAAAACATAATGAAAGAAAAGAATGGATTACTCCCTTGCTAGTCATGTCTGTTAAGAAAAAAAATAATTTGTATGCTGAATTTAAAAAAAAACCTAACAACGATTTGGAAGAAAAATAATATTTGGACTGTGAAAATGCAACAGAAAAATTGATAAAGAAAGCTAAAATAATAAGGTTGTTTTTAGAACTGAAAAGGGTAAGATCCAAGGTATCAAAAAAGATGACCAATCAATCAGTGATGAAGAGCAAATGGCAAATATATTCATGAAATATTTTGTCTATGTTGGTGAAAATTCAGCCGTTAAAATCAATAGACCCAATGATTAAAGAGAAGATAGGACTGTGAGTCGCCACTCGTTGTTTCTGTATCCAGCAACTGAAAGTGAGGTAAAAAATATTATTAAATATGACCTGAAACCCAAAAAAGCCCCAGGTTATGATAAGATTAGCGCTGAAACGCTAAAAATAATAGTGGATTATATAAGTCTCCCCCTTACTGTGATAATCAACAACTCACTTTAAACAGGGCAATTTCCAATGACATTCAGAAAAAGTATTGTAATACCAATGTTCAGAGCTGAGGATAGAAATAATGTGGCAAATCACAAACCAATATCACTTATAACAAGCCTGGCTGAAGTATTGGAAAATATTGTAAAACCGAGAGTTAACAAATTCCTGGTTTTAGATACCACAATTCAACTCAAGATGTAATACATTTATTAGCGAACAGTATTTACCAATGCATAGATTGAAGGGAACCAGTAATCGGTATATTTCCAGACTTGGCAAAGGCTTTCAACACCGTTTACCATCCCATACTCCTGGAAACCTTAGAGGACATGGGAATAGGAGGTACAGCACATAGTTTTTCCGAAAGTCATTTGAAAAACCGAAAACAAAATGAATTATAAAATCAGCCAAACAAAGGGAGTAACATGTGGTGTGCCTCAAGGGACGGTGTTGGGTCCTTTGTTATTCGATAAAGACACAAACTGGTACAATTTGAAAATCTAAAGTGAAGAGGATTTTACCAAAATTAAAATATGGTTGGAAGTAGATGAACAAGGCGGATTCTGGCTCACCGGGAGTGGGGGTAACCTATCAGCGTCATCGAAATCGACGCAGGATGGAACGAGTATCGTAGCGATTCAAGCATGGAACTCCGCCCCTCGGCCCCCTTGGTACTTCACCTAACCTATCGGCCCCCTTGGTACTCCACCTAACCTATCAGCTCCCTCGGCCCCCTTCAGTCACGTGATTTTAATTAAAAAAGTTTATAGTTATGAGATTCGAACCTGGATCGTCCGCGCCGTAGACATTGTCCTTAGCCTCTACACCATCGTAAGATATGGAAGTTAACTGCGAATGTTGGGTATTTATAGCGTTAGTTTTGTCGGGACCGAAATTGACTCATTCATTATACTTGACAGCATTTTCATTTTTGATTTCCGTAGATTGTAATCATCATTATCATATTGAAGTTAGGAAAATATACTTAGATTTGGGAAATAATTAATATTTCGTGTAAAGATGTGTATGTGTGTGTAAGAGCGAGAGGCGCGTGTGACGTAATCGATGCAAAGAGAGATGGAGATGGTATCGAGATTTACCGGTTGCTAGTGCAAGCAGGTGTTGCCAGTTGTACAATAAATCAATGTTTATGGAGTAATGTAGCGTTGCCGGTTTGAAAATTTATATATATATATATTATACATAGAAGTAGTTGAAATAAGCTTGCGAAAAATTTCCCTTTGCAAAATTCAAATGCATATTTTCCTTGGGATAATTCTCACCGTTAAGAGTGAGCGTTATATTGGTAATATTCAAATGATTGGATATTGTTGGATCATTGTTGACTTTAGTGTAGTCACGATTTTTTTGGAAACATACAATTACATAGCGAGGGCTTTCGAGGAACGAAGAAGTCTTGACGGCCCATATTTCATTTTTTGCACCTTGTGTGAGAGCTGGCAGCATATGAAGTTCCCATTTTCTGAACGGTATGAGAATAGGAGTGTCTGCTTGGATAGCTTTCAAAAGTTGCAATTTAATTTGATCATGCGGAAAGAGTCGTTTAACTTTCAGTTCGATATTTTCAATTTCCAATTTAACTTCCGTTTTCGGTGTAAGTGCAGCAGGAGTCTCTTCTATTTTGAAACAGTTGCTATCATCTCCAGCTCGTACTAATCGAATGGTATGTTTACCGTAGGAAACACACTGATAATCGTTGAAGATATTCAAAAAATGCTTGATGGGTATGAGCATGTTGAATGTTAGATGAGTTGTGTTGATGACGCCTGTATTGTTGGGAAAAGTCCAACCGGAGGTGGCCAAGTGTTTGATATCTTCGTCGGTGTAGATGAGAAAGCCTCTAACAGTACTAACAATTCCAAGTTCACGAACTGCTTCCAATTCCTTACCACTCTGCTCATAACTAGCAGATTGAAACATGAAAGCACCAGCATTGTTTACGAATGACACCTTACCGTCCCCTTTAGTCTTCTCAACTTTTCCACTAATGAACAGCAGACTATCGTACAAAGCATCGTAGGCATCAGATTGATTGATGTTAATTTCAATAACATCGTTGTTGCGAAAAGATTTGACATATGGATAGTAGGTCCGCCATTCTATCTTTTGTATGGACTCATCGATTTGCGGTTTTCGTAAAATGTTGAACACTTGATTGGACAACATGATAACCAAGAGATTCCAGAAACAATTTATTTTCCGTTGTCAATAGTTGTCGACTAGTGAAGGTCTTGGTGAAGACTGACTTGGGGTATGGAGGTGTATTATTTTTATAGATAGTCAGCACCATACTTCCGCTTCAATTCCAAACGAATTATTATTTCTTCGTTTCGGAAATCAATGAGCCTAGAATGTTGGTCGAGCACTCGCAGCGTGATATTGTTTATTTCGTCTCTATGTGCAATAGGTAAGTAAATGGGGTGATTAGGTATTTCGTCAATTGCAAACCCCGGATCAACACCAACAGCAAATTCGTATATCGTATGAGTCGGTGTGTCGTTGTAGAAGGCTCCAAACGTAATGTTGCTATCTATGTGTATGGTGCGTACTTTAATGATATCCACAGGTAGATCGGATTCGTGATGTAAGTTTGGTTTGAGAACAGTAGATGAAAACCCCAGTATGTGAGCCAAGCTATTTGCAGGTCGGAAATCAATCGAGTGCTTCAGACAGAATATTTCACTTTTCAGCGTATTATTATTCGGTTTCAGATAGAAAAAATCCTCAGGGTTTTCCTTGAACGTTTTAGGCGTGATGTATTTGTTTATTAATTCTTCAATGTCACCAATTTCGTAAGATCCAACAGGTATACCGATGCTTTTCTGTTTAGTTTTGTCAGCGTTTTCATAGTAGTAGAATTTCGTACCTTCTTCAATGTTGGGTATACTGTTGTACGAATGGAAACTGAGCAAAGCCAAAGTATATTCAGAATCAGAATCTAATCGAATGGGTGGATTGAAATCGATGGAGAGCGTCGAAGAACGACTCGTTAGCGTTAATATCATAGACATGTCTGATATAATATCAGTATGACATCTCCTTAAATAATGATTGAAACAACAACAACAACATGTTGCATAAACATCATTTATTTCTACAATAATAATATTCTATTTGCAAACTCACAGGACCATAATACATTGCTTTTTGTAGCGATGACGCAGCTGATGTAGGTGGTGGTACCTCATGTCGGTAATGGATGAAACATGGTAAACGAATCTGCAAAGCGAATCGATGTTGGTAGTCCTTTGGTAATCTATGCCAAACATCCAATAATTCCCAAGGTTTAGCATTCTCAATCAAATAGTCGATCGATAAAGTTTTCAATTCAGCATCGGTTAAATCTCGCAAAGATTTATCTCCAACCATTTTTGCAGACATTATGGAGCAGAAACTGTAGGCACAGATGTCCGCAATTACTCTGGTCAAAATTTTGATACTGATCATTGTTATATGTAATCGTTATACCCCCTCCAAAATATCTGACCAATTCCATTGAAGGTTTGAGATTACCGAAACTATCAAAATATTGTACAGCATTGCCGTTTTTAATGTAAGCTACCCAATGAGTGCCTTTATTCAATCGAGAATCCAAGTTCAATACAGCACATTCTCGCAGTCGAGGACCACGAGTTGGCAACGTGTCGCGCATAAAGACTCCACGAAAATGTGGAATTCTCATTTGATGGGCACATTTTTTAATTTCCGAATCGTATAATGCTCTATGGGGTAGCTTCAGTAGGAGTTTTTTTGCTTTTTCAAGTAAAGACCTCGCCCTTTGCGTTGCTGTTGTTTCTTTAGGAACAGACCAAATCCTCGAGGTGTTTTGCGTAGGTACAAACCGGAACCTAAATGTTCCATAGCTTTATTGTGGCGTTGATCTTCTTCAAGTTTCTTTTTGGCATTTTTAGCATCTATTGAGTTTTTGCGATAGCGCCTGCTCCACCTGTAAACGAACCCAAACTTGAAAGGGCAGCGAATATAGGAATGAGGGGAAGGATTCCTCCAGATTTTGCTTCGAATGGTATTATCCTAGGTATCCGTATGTTTTTATGTCCTCCAGCTTGACTCAATGCCATTTTAGCAGCTCGCAAAGCCGAAGCACTAGATTTCTTAATATTGGTAGGATGTGGCTTCCAATTTTTAGTAATTTTTTGAAGCATATTACGTCGAAAGGACAACCCCATGCCTAGCTTACGTTTCGCTTTCATTGTTGTAGTTACGAGCCAAGATGCAGCTTTTTCACCAAATCTAGCGTCTTTCGATTTAACGCGTTCCCAAGCTCTATTTTCCAACACTTGATCTGCTTTATGACGGTCTTCTAATGAGTCGCTTTGAGAGTACGCGATATCGTGATCTTTACAATATTCGTCCAAAGGATTTACACCGGTGTCACCGCGTTCCAATCTCTTTTTCAATTTGGTGCCTGGTCCGCAAAACTGATAACCAGGTAGATGTAATTCGAACGGGAGCTTATTGATAATCGAATTGACGACACCTGCACCGGAGTAAGTCAACATTGAGAATGATTGGGTGATGACTGTGATGTTTTTATTTATAAGCGTAGCGCACTCATTATCCAGCATCACATAATGGAAGTCTTTCAACAAGACAAGACATTACCTATTGAAAAGTTAGACTTTTTGAATGAAGCCAACAATAGTAGTGTAGTTGGGAAGCATGGTATATTATTACCCAATTCGTTTCGTGCAATAATTTGTGGGCCGAGTGGTTGTGGAAAGACAAACGCTATATTAACATTGCTATTCCACCAGAATGGCGCCAAATTTGAAAATATCTACGTATATTCAAAATCATTGTATCAACCTAAATATTAAGTGATTCAAGAAATTTTCAGTAAAGTCAAGGGGTTGGGATATTATCCGTTCAGGGAAAATGTCACGTCACCTCTTGCAATGACATTCAATACGAAACCCATTGAATACATTTATTGGGACGATCCCAACGAGCTATGCGAACGTCTCAAATTATTGCTAGCCTCTCGAGATGCAGGAAATTCTTCACACAACAATGAAATCATTGCCATTTTGAATGAACTCAGAGAGGCAAAAATAATTCTATAAGATACACTACGTTCCCCAATACATTATCATTTTCAAAATGGTTATCGATAAGTTTGGACGTAGCGACAGCAACAGAAAGCGAAAATTGCCAACGCCCTCTGGAGGAAGTTTGTTGCATTATACCTCAGATGGTAATATTCATTGTGGTGATGTGAAATTGTGTCATGTGAAGAGCCCCACCACTGATTACGATGTTGCTAATAAAAAGTATGTGGATGGAACCGATAATGAACTTGCTTCATTTATATATCAACTAGCTAAGAAACACGAAAAACAAATGATCCAAGTAAATAAAAAACTAACCAAATTTCAAGGTGACATCTCCAAACAAATTACCGAAATAAATTCTACTATCAAAAAGATACAAAATAAAGTTCAAGCAAAACCATAATAAAAGAACGGGGTTCACACATCTTCACTTCCAGTCGTCATGACTTCCAAAGACAAGATTCAACTTGTCAACGAACTACATAAACCAATTAGAAAAAATTATCCTCGACGCCGTACAGTTATCAAAGGAATAGATGACTTATGGCAGATGGACTTGGCTGAGATGAGATCGTTCGCCCAGCAAAATCGAAATTTCAAACTGATTCTAGTCGTCATAGATTGTTTTTCGAAATTTGTGTGGACTGGACCACTGAAATCAAAAACGGGAGAGGAAATTACGAAAACGTTTGCAGATATCTTGACACATACGAAACGTTGTCCAAAAAATTTACAAACCGATCAAGGTAAAGAATTTTACAACAATAAGTTTCAAACTTTGATGAAAAAACATGGAATAAATCACTACAATACGTACAGTATCACGAAGGCTTCTATGGCTGAACGTATCATTAGAACGTTAATAGAAAGATTTTTCAAATATTTCAGTCTGAATGGCACCTACAAATGGTTGAATGTCTTGCCTGAAATCACAAAATCCTACAATGATACGCGACACTCGAAGACGGGCATACAACCTTCGACAATTACCAAAACTAACGAAAAACAAATTCTCAAATCAACATACACCCATGTGAAAATAGCTGGACCGAGAAAATTCAAAGTCGGTGATGTTGTACGAATCAGTAAGGCGAAACACGTTTTTGAAAAAGGCTATACGCCCAATTGGACTACGGAATTATTCAAAATTATCAAAGTCAATATTACCAACCCCGCCACCTCATGCTAGAAGATATGCAGGGTGCACCTATTAGGGGTGCTTTTTATGGAGAAGAATTACAAAAAACTGCAAATCCTGATATTTATCTCGATCCAACAGTTGGATCGAAAATGTCGATTTTGTATAGAATCTTATGGAAAACAAGTACACTGACAATGTATTGGGAGGGCCTTTTGTGAAGAAATATTTGTGTGTTTAACAAACGCACAATATCTGAAACGGACCACGTGATCTGAAGCTATAAGAGCGCATGCAAACACAGATGGACATTCAGTTTGAAAATGTCTCTCGATAGTGGTTACGGTAGTGAAGTTGAAGTAATGTTCGACAGTGATGGTGAAGATTATAATGGAACTCTAAATGCAATAGACAGAGCGTTGGAGCAATACGAAATGGCTGCTCGAAACGAACATCAATTGCTGTTGATGGCATTCCCCATGTCATCTTATGAAATTCGATGTGGCCTAAGTCCATGAAGAGACTTCAGCCCATGCATAATTTTGAAGCAGCAGTTCTCCATTCGTTCCATCAATTCAACAAGTTATGAATGGGCGACCCTCATTGACATCCTGCAACAAATAAAGGAAAATTTCTTTGAATCACAAATCGATGGATATGTAGACGAATATGATCCAATTACAACACGTTGCGGGGATTACATTTACGTCACACAGTACATCGAAAGTGATACCAAACAAGTTTCCATTTCCAAGGACACCACGAACATGGAGCTGTTTCAACGTGATGTAAACGATATCCTGAATACTCACCTTGGTGTGCTCTCTGACCGTATCGCTATGCTGGATTCTTTGAACTTTTGTGATTATTATTGAGGTGTTTTCAATATCATAAAATCATGGTTACGTGAGAGTAAAACTAATTTAACTTTGGAAGAAATCATAGAAGGTATTTGTCAAGCCTCAGCTCTGGATAGTCTGTATGCTAATGCTTTACGTGAATATTTATTTTATTATAAACAAAAAATAGTGTATGATTTGTGTAATAAATGAGAAAACGTTGTAACATTTGTTTCATTTAATGTATAAGGTGAAAACAACAGCTTCAAAAAGTTATTTGATGGAATAAAACGCCAAAATTTCAATATATATTTTATTCAAATTTCATCAACGTGTGTGTACAACAATAAATAAGTATACAAAATTTCAATATATTTCATTCAAATTATATCAACGTGTACATGTACAATAATAAATAATATACAAAAACTTAAATACTCAAACATATTTCTGTTTGCAGTCAATTCTTGAAAAGTTGGTGGTCTCCTACCGCTGTTGAAAATTCTCAGAGTAACACACACCTATCAGTCATATTCAAACAAGGACAAAATTTATCAATGAATCACATCAATAGAAATAAAATCCAAATGATAAGCTCATTTCAAGCTATAGTGCCCCCAAGGTAAAGTGTCGGATGATTTGGGGATTAATTTTCGTTTATCGTCGTGTGGACTCAAGCCTATTTTCACCGGCTTGATACTGAAAACGTTGTGAGCATATGATCGAATAGTGAACTGTTCACATATTTTTTCTTTAAAATTTCTGAGACAATCGATATAATCTTTGAAATCAATTTTATTTCTGACTACATTATATCGAATTCCCTTTGATTTTTTGATAACTTTTCCACCCTGCACTTTGTAGGTGTACATTTTGGAACGTAACCCTGCAAAGTGCGTGATGATTTTACCATTTGCTTCATCTTTCATTATCCCAGGAATTTTTTTATTCACAAGTGGAATTTGAAATTTATTATCGGGCGAATAATCGGAAGTATCAAATTTTGATAGGTTATTTTTGATGAGTTCTGAATAGACATCTTCACACGTTATTTCGTAGATGAAGCTATCTGTATCTGTATACATTAACTTGCAATTTTCTATACCTAGAGTGGGCACCATGAAATCGTAATGGAAATCAAACATGCATGTTTTTGAAATATCTAAAATTGTCATTCCGATGTACAGAGGTTTATTGAAAACAAGTTCAGTCTTTTTCAATTCAATAGCCACCAAGTCTGTATCGAAAACGGTTCGACTCTGAAATCGAGGGCTCGAAATTAAATTTTTGGCGCCATAACGACCGTTCCAGGAATTCACAAGTTTGACCACCCTGTGTAATCGAATGTTTTCCATCGTTTTCCCAAAAATAGCATTTACCATTAGTTTATATAGATTTTTGCCAAAAGAACTGGTGGCTGCAGTCCTTAGACGAGTATTCAAATCGATGTAGGGACGCAGCCATGCAGATTGTTTGAATTTCAAAACCCGATGAATTTTAGTTAGAATCAAACCGTTTTTCAATGCTTATTTCAAGTTGCGATAATGCAAAATATATTTGTCTTTGTGATACAGGGTACCCATTAATTTTTTTTGTTTGGAATTTGGTGGTGCTTGATGCTCTGGACAAAACGGAAAATCTTTATGTGAATCATGTAATCTCTCAGGGTATTCCAAATCAACTTCCAATATGTAGCCTTCTGAAGCATTGTCAGGAATTTCAGTTACATCTTTGTCAAAATTTTCTACCCACTGAAAACCGTCGTAAGGTAAAAATTCTGACATTGCCCACCCATATAAATTATTGACGTCTAAATATAAAAGATATTTTGAAGGTTTTTCGGGATTGTATGCTTCCATATATTTATTATTTGCTTCAGAATATCTATTTGAACAAACCGATATTCCGCCCCTTATCCCCTTTTCTACAAACATAATCATGTCAATGTCTTTGAAAATTTGTAATTTACACTTCGTATACTTCAACATGGCATCCCACGTGTACCCAGGCATAGTATAATACCATGCGGGGTCCAACCCATAAGTTGCCATGCTTTTTTGACGAAAATTTTCAAAAACGTCTGCCGGTAATAAAATATCTGTTTTCAAATATAGGTCCGCATACGATCCCAAATTTGTAATTTCGAATGATTCCCAAACATTTTGTGCGTGAACATATTTCTCTTCTGTTATGTGTTCATCATTTAATTTATTATAGAATTCTTCTCGTGATGGCAACTCGGTGATGTTCAATTTTTCCATGCTATCTATAAAATCATACGGAAATACTCCCTTCCTGGTGAGAAGAGCGAATTTCTCCTCATCTAAATGACTAAATTCTTGTTTTAAAATTTCCAAATCATTCTGATCCAATGTGGATACTATTTCATCCAACGATGTTCCCTTGAATCAAAAAGAATCTATAAATCGAAATTTAATTTTAGTTTCAGCATCCTTCTGTGTAAAGGAAATGTATTTTTCTTTATTTGAGGGAAGTATGCTCACACAGCCTTTTTTTGCGATATCTCTGATGATGAAGTGACTGTCGTATCCTGAAAGATTATGAAAAGTAATGGGTACCACGAATAATTTTCGAAAGTTGACATTACAGGGGGCTTGGTGGGCAGAACCGCGGAACGCCCCCGTATAATGATTGTGATCGTACACAATAACATCTTTGGGGGCGAACGGTTTTTCGCAAATATGACAAGTCGTTGCAGCACCGATATTATTTAAAGGCACTGTCATCGGCTCAATATTCCTAATTTTAGATTCAACAAATTTTGCAATATCAGACAACTCATCGGCAAACCATTTCATACAGTCTTCACTTCGATAGCTTTTGAAATGAGAGAGACTGTCGTCATAGGAACACTTGAAGTAGTAGCCTGCACTGAAAGGTATATGTTTTTGGTATTTTGTAGTTTTGTTAGATATGCTTTCGTTACATTTCTCCAACAGTGACTCGAAATCAGCAAAAATTATAAATGGGCATTTTTGTTTATAAACATAATTTCGAAATTCCACATAATCGTATGTAGGAAAGGAAATTTTACAATCATTCACTTTTTCGCACAAAATAGTATGATCATTTAATTTTTGCTGACTTGAAAAATAATTTAGGCATCTATCACAAAAAAATTTTTTGTCTTTCTTTTTGTTCAGTTGGTTACTTAATAATCGAGACATGTCTTTGATCCAACAATAATGGAATTTAATTTCAGTCTCGTCATCGTCATTAATGGGTGGAGCCTCATAATCGTTCAATTTTGGAAAATATTTGTCTTGAATTAATAACAAATTAACATGTCTGTCTCGTTTTGTTGTCGTGAGTCTGGCAGGTACTACTACAAAAAATGATTTTTCCTTTGCTTGATTCAATTCCAAAGAGTAAACGTTTACAGAAATATTAATAAGTTTTTCAAATTTGGAGATTTGATGTAAATCCGTTGGAGTATTTAGCCCTGTAGTATTCAAAACTGAAGAATAGTGTGGATATTTTGACACTCAATTAGAATTTTTTGCTACAGGATACAAGGCGCTAATAATACTCCAGGAGAAGCACATTTCGTCATCGTTTTGTACATTAATGCATGCCTTTTTCATTGCGATTTCTTGTGGCAATGGAATGAAAGAAGAACCTTTACCAATCACATATTTATTAATTGCTGCTTCCAACAAAAGAATTTTACTCAAAGCCAACCCCGACAATTGTTCTTCAAATTCGCCTAATTTATTCAATATAACATCCACAGCGTTTTCATTGTACCAAGCAGCCAAGTCCGTACCTGAATCGATAACTTTATTTGGTGTACTGAAATATTTATGATCAACAATTTCCCCATCATTCAACTTTTTAATAAAATCCCCTGAAAATGTAAAATTAACTTTGAGACATGACATTTGTTTAAAAATTTTGGAAATCTCACGTTTGAATAATGAAAAAGCATCACCTAGAAACTTTTAAGGATCTTTATGAGTTAAATTGATGATTACCCCCGTTGTTACTCTACGATTGAAAACATTGTTAACAGTTTGCCACTTTACCCTGGAGCTTCGTCGCTTCAAACCCGAGCCTGTATGTTTATTATTCATCATTTTGACAATCACTTTGAAGTCGAATAAAAAATATAGTATACAACCACAAACTGTATACATATATTGAACAGAGAAAAAAAACAGTACTTACCTTAATTTCGTACAATTTCAAATGAAACAACACGACAGCGTATTTTCTAAATGCTTCTCACGATGTTGTCTGTCAATTTCTTCTGCGGCGTCTCTACAGGTGAATCTGCTATTTTGTTATTTGGTTTCCTCTCCAGGACTGAAATTGAATTTCAGGAAATCCACCTGCGAGAAACCAAAAATAAAAAAACAATGTTTCAAATTATACGAACACTCTCTCAATAAACGACAACATGAATGAAAGTTATTCGTAACTTACTATGCGTTTTATTCAACTAGGAAGCTGCTCACAAAATGAGCTTCTGTTTACTACATTATAAATGTGTATATAGACAAGATATGGCATTGTCAAAGGCAAATAGATAAAATACGAAAAAAACTCTTATTCAGCTTGGATGATTTTCGAGTAAAATTCATAATCACGTTTCCCGGTTATGAGGCTGCCATCTAACATCAAAACAAATTGTGCGGTACAATAATTACTGTAAGAGATAGTATTCGAGAAAAATGAATGTCAGCAACTACCGGTTCTTATCTTTTATTCATTATTAAAGATTGAGAAATATCAGTAATTGTTATTCCTTATCTTCTGATGTATGTAGGATAAAAATGGTAGTCCAGGGTTGGCTTGAGGAATACGTAAATACCTCTGAACCGTTTTGTATTACAAAATAAATGAAAAAAACGTTAACCGTCAAAAAGTATGTTTAGAAAAACACTCAAGTATATTAATCTGAGAAAAATTTTGAAAAATTGATGATAATTCAACAACAACTCTCACCATCTTTGAATTACATTAAATTTTAATAATTTTTTTTTGTGAAAAAGTCAAAAACGTTTAAAAAATCTTGCAATAAAAATTCATAAAGTGAACATGAAAAACACTTACTTTCAGATAAAATCGTTACACTTGTCACTAGTATCACTGATACAACTAACTCATCATTTCACCTCGCAGGAGGTATTTATAGGAAAATAAGTGATGACATATTTCAAAATCAAACAAAGAGCCTTTGTTCCGTCGCTTTGAGAACTGCATATCTCTGGGTGCTGATTCGGCATTGACAGTGGTCAATGTCACCTTGGATAAGAATATGAAAATAGGTGATGACATATTATGCAATCAAACAAAGAGCCTTTGTTTCGTCACTTTGAGCCACGTGTCTGGCTTTATCGATAAGTGATAGCAATAATTCTGCATACCTATATTATATATTTTTACCAACTTGAAATGAAACAACATTTACTCAATAAAAATATTCATTTTTTATTAAATTTCATAATTGTTGTACAACTTTAATCCAAATTTTTTCTCTAGCTTTGTTGCGTATTCTGGAATAAATTCAACAGTTTTTTTTAATGACGAAGATCTTGAAATATCTTTTTCAATTCACATTTGAATGGTGTATTCTTTGGAATTGCGCCTGCGCAAATACCCTCACTGACTGATGTCGAACGAATCAATTTCCATTGTTTACACTAGCCTTCACGCATATTTCCTTGAAATTTCACCCACATTCGTTCACATATTGAACAGAAATTATTGTAGTCGGAAGTACAAAATTTGTTTTTCGGCATCGTTGACGACATATTCTACACTCTGAGGCTGGAACACTTTGTCTTGAATGTGTAAATTATTCAACTGCTTCAGAACCATTTTCTTTTCCTCATATAATTGAATATCTTTACTTATTTGTTGGACACGTCTCTCAAATTCCTCTACTTTACGTCTGTATTCTCTGAATGCCATTTTATTACTAATGTTTGTTTACCAACGACGTACGAAACATCGTTTTCCTTCGAAACTATGCAAAACAACGTATTTTGAAATGTCATTGTCGAATACTTCGCTCTCCCATTGCCCTCACGTTGAGTCCACAACGCTTAACCTCTCGACACTTTTGAATCTCCTCTTTCTCCTGATGATACTAACTTGGTTAACAAAGATACGAGACGTAGTGCCCTTTTGACATGTTGGAATGCTAGACTTCTGTTGAACCGACATGTTTTTTCTTAAATGGTATATTTTGACGCACCCTGTACACTTCGACGTCATGTTTGTTTTCAATGATGTATTTTGAGACACCCCGTATACAATGACGGATCGCAGGTTGTCATATTTTTTCTTAAATCTGATTCATTATTATAAAATATATCATTTTTGCGGTTCCAATTTTCGTCGAGTAGTTAACGATTAATTCCAAAACCGGCAACGCTACATTACTCCATAAACATTGATTTATTGTACAACTGGCAACGCCGAACCTGCCATGCTGGCATGTATTCACATTTGACAGATGCCGTCTTATGAGTCTAGTGTTTACAGTGTCCTTCTTCAACCAATAGATAGTTCAGCTAGTGACTCATAGATGACTCTGTGTATTCTAAAACTTAATTTTCAAACCGGCAACGCTACATTACTCCATAAACATTGATTTATTGTACAACTGGCAACACCTGCTTGCACTAGCAACCGGTAAATCTCGATACCATCTCCATCTCTCTTTGCATCGATACGTCACACGCGCCTCTCGCTCTTACACACACATACACATCTTTACATGAAATATTAATTATTTCCCAAATCTAAGTATATTTTCCTATCTTCAATATGATAATGATGGTTACAATCTACGGAAATCAAAAATAAAAATGCTGTCAAGTATAATGAATGAGTCAATTTCGGTCCCGACAAAACTAACGCTATAAATACCCAACATTGGCAGTTAACTTAAATATCTTACGATGGTGTAGAGGCTAAGGACAATGTCTACGGCGCGGACGATCCAGGTTCGAATCTCATAACTATAAACTTTTTTTAATTAAAATCACGTGACTGAAGGGGGCCGAGGGAGCTGATAGGTTAGGTGGAGTACCAAGGGGGCCGATAGGTTAGGTGAAGTACCAAGGGGGCCGAGGAGCGGAGTTCCATGCTTGAATCGCTACGATACTCGTTCCATCCTGCGTCGATTTCGATGACGCTGGTAGGTTACCCCCACTCCCGGTGAGCCAGAATCCGCCTTGTTCATCTACTGTTGGACTACAGACTATTATCGTCAAATTTCAAAAAAAAAGTTTACTTACGATTCGGTAGCCTTGAGACGTCTCTTCCAAACTATGATATAACCATACAAAATTCATTCGCTATAAAACCAGCCAATGAAATTAAATATTTGGGAATAATGTTGGATCGTTCTCTCAGATGGCAAACTTATGTGGACTACTTAACAAAAAAATTGAGGTGTATTTTATATAGGTTTAAAAAATGTTTGAATTCTTGAATAAAAAACGAAGAGTAATATTCTATCACAGTCTGGTAGAATCACACCTGAGCTACGGAATCTTAGGTTGGGGAGGTGTTTCAAGAGCACACTATAATGCAACACAGACCTTGCAAAATGAATTGTTGAAATTACTATTGAATAAAAACCATAGGTATACCACCAAAGCGAAAGTATTATATACTCGACAGATATATTATATGTAAGTAAATATAAGACTACACTCAAATAGAGGTGCATTACAACGTTGCACTCATGTCTATGAAACCAGAAATAAACAAAAGTATGTTACACCAATTATGAAGAAATGTATCGGACAGAGAAACTATTTGTACTAAGGGACTAAATTATACAACACGTTGCCAGATAAAGTCGAAAATGAAAATACCCTGAAAGGTTTGAGACTGAAGTTGAAAGTTATGTATTGAGAAGGCCAAAGCATCTCTTGGAATACTATTAGATGATTAATCTTTCAGAATTACAGTAGGACTTAGGATGGGTTCATCTATTTGTGTGCCTCATACTTGTGTTTGTGGTAGTATAGTTGATGAGGAAGGTACACATGGTTTGAGTTGCAGAAGAAGTGCGGGGCATACATCTCGACATCACCAAGTGAACGACATATTGAATGTTGTCATGCTATGTTGTCAGCGGATGTTCCTGTAATTCTGGAACCTATAGGTACCAGTCGAGATGATGGTAAACCTGTGGTATGGGACTTCACTTGCGTTGACATGGTCGCGGCTTCCCATCTAGCCGGAAGTTCGAAGTCTGCTGGAAACGCAGCAGTGTCTGGCAAAAAATTGAAAAGAAAAAATTACTGAAATCTTGGTAACATTTATCTGTACCATCCTGTGGCGGTTGAAACTTTTGGTGTTTATGGCCCGGAGTCTCTGTTATTCGTTTATGAACTCGGAAGTAGAATAGGCAAAGTAACGAAAGATTATCATTATACCTCTTTTTTGATAGACAAAATTAGTATTGCTTTTCAACGTGATAATGCTGCTTCGGTCCTTGGAATTATTTCTCCTTCATATAATTTTGATAAGATCATGCATTGCCCTAATTTCAGTATGGAACTGAAATCTCTTCGAAACGAACCGATATATGTGGATATTCATCAGTCTCTTATCAAGGCTAATTCACAAGTGATTGATCCACCTTCTGGTGCAAGAGCCGAATCGATTCCTCTACGAAACCCTTCTCCACTTGGAAGGATCGATCGCAACTTGGAAAACGGTTCTTATGCAGATTATGTGAAACAAACACTTCCTTACGAATCAGTAGAGAGTTGTCCTGAAAATTATGAGAAGTAAATTGGATCAGATAATTTAGGAAACACTTGTTACATGAATAGAATTTTACAATTGTTGTTTATGACGAAAACTTCCAAGAATGAGGTATTAATGATGAACGAGAACGAGAATAATTTCTACTTATTCATCAAACTCAAACACCTGTTCATGCAGCTGCAGTTCCGTATGAATATATCATCTTTCTTTCCAAATGATTTTCCCGGAGTCTATGAAGTCCACAAATACAAGAGAATTGTTCTGAATTCTTGAGGTTCTTGTTGAATACTCTTCGTGGACAAAACAATTGCAGAATCAATACTCTTGGCCGCCCTGGATTGAATGATTCCGTACAGTCTATCTCGTCTTGTGTTTGTAACTGTTTTGCTGGAAAAATCCTCACTTGTTTACTTTGTAGTAAATGTTCAAGAGGTAGCAAAAACATATGTGCATTTCTGGAACTTCATCTATCGTTTCCTGATATGACCAATAACCAGTCCGTGCAAAGCTCATTGTTAAATCATCTGAAAATGGAATTTTCAACAGGTGATGATCAAACATGCGCCAAACTAACTGACTGTTATAAGGAAACAGATAGCTGAGGCACCAGTCGATTTGATAATAACACTGAAGATCTTCAAACAAGACTAATCTCTGACGGAAGTACCAAACTCTTTCCAAGGTTCGGAATAGATTATCACTTCAATCTAACAGACCACTATTATAATATTCATGCAGTCATTGTTCACTGTAATTCTGGCGTTGAATTTGATCATTATTACGCTTTGGTCAAAGACGAAACGGACTGGTTTAGGTTTGACGATAGTCGTGTCACTAAGTGTTCTGTCGATGTACTGAATTTATTGGAGCCTCTGATGACACTCTACATTTTGTTTCATGAGAGAGAGGACAGATCTTCAGATGATGTGCTGCAGGTTTTTCCGGGTTTTCCTGCAGCTTAGAAAGCAAATGCGCCACTGGAATCAATGAAGTCGCCCCGGAGCGCCAATTAATTTTAATTGTTATTTTTATATAGTCAAAGTAAAGGAAGTCTTACATTTATCTCTATCCAAAAAGTTATTGCAACTGTTCACATCACGAAAGTGCATAATGATCAGATATGTGTGTTCACGCAAATTCACAGAATTCTTGTTGCTGCAAAAAAATGTATATGAACATGAAATTATTGTACTGAGTTCCTCCAAAATATTCGAAAGCTGTTTTCCAATTGACAAAATTTCGTTCAACTAAAAACACGTATACGTGAAACTGGAAACTCTGGCGTAGAATAAATCCCAAAACAAGTTTTTTTTTGCAATAATCAGAAATGCAACAATGTTGGCGTTTTCAGGAGATGAAGTGCGAACTTGGTTGGTGAAACGCGGGTCAATAGAAGTATTGCATTTCTTATTATTCGATAGGCGCTTGTTTTTGAACATAAAATGTTGTTGAGTGCTATAACCGCAATATGTATAATGATTTATCATTCATGAAAAACTGATAATTATAAGAAATCGATTGAAGTTTCAGATACTAACTTGAATAACAGCGTAATTAGGAATTGTAGTGAAAAATGCAATTAGCCCAATTTTAACGCAGTATGAAAATTTCGTGTTGAAACAGTCTTGTTGTTTCGTTTTACCCAAAAGTGCTTTAATTTTTCAGCGGTTTCAGCTGAATTCTTCAGAATTAACGTTAATTTATAATTCTTCCAGAAAGTGCTTGTGATGATTATTTTCGCCATTTCGCTTGACTGTCTGGAATTTTAAGCCGGTAAATCCTGAAAAAGTATTCGTTTCAAACGCTGAATAAATTTTGTAACAAATAGCACATTCCTGAAGATATTGTTGAAATTAATGTAGGCCGTCGACGAAAACTTGCATATTTATGAAGCGAAACGTTCTTAGGCTAATTATTCCTAAATTAGTTATGATAATTAATTCAGAATAACTTGGAAAATCAGGAACGAAGTGAGGAGAAATGGAAATTCAAATACCAGGTGTGATTTTCAATTTCTCTGTTTTACTTTTGGCTCGTTTACCAGTGGTAGAGTCATTTCATTTTGATCCCGGTTGCTTGAATATCACTTTCGGATATGATGAATTCATATCATCATTAATACATTTTGAACAAGGATATTGAAGGAATTTCAGCAATTTTTCCAGTTCGAAGAAGAATAAGTGTGCATCAACATGTCATACAAACAGTTCTCTGAATGTAGTAAACTCCTGCATTTTGGGAGTCTACAAAATCAAAGTCCAGATTCACACGATAATATCAGAGATAAATATGCAGATGAATTGCACAGAAATTATCACATCCCTATGTGTTCATACATTTCTGATGAAATCGATATGAATGAAAGTGAAAATGTGAGTCAACTGGATCAGAAGAAACATAGAATTCGTCTGCTTGTGTGAAAACGGTCAAGGACTAAAATCTATCGAATAGTAATACTAGACTTTTCTACTGGACTATATCTAACAGGTGAACATACTATACTATACCGCCATGGAAAATGAATACAATGAAAAAATCAATTGAAACTCAAAAAATGACAACATGAAGATATGTGACAACAGACAGTGATGATAAAACACAGAGTAGCCAACTCAGAGAAAAACATATGTGTTGCGAACAAAATCTTCATTTTCTGATTGATTCGGTCGTTACTTGATGAAGATCCATGGTGATTTCAAAAACTACACCTCACAATTTGATCTTCACAAACTCTATTTGAAAAATATATCACATGACATGTTTCGCTAGCACAGTACCTTTCTCAAGTGATTTGAATACTTCAACTTGTTCTTACATTAATATTTATATACTACAGGTAACCATAATTGAAACAACCTCCTTCACAAGAAGTCACAAAATCATTGTTTGATGATGCTAGTTCAAATGACCCTAAAAATCAATCAAGAATAAGGAAAACCTTGGCAAATGAAAAATCAGTTGAGAAATGACTGAAAAATGAGAAGGGTGAAATGTACATTGCTCGTTTGAAATCTCAAAAAACAAAGAAGAGCAAAGAAAGTTGGTATGGTTTGCCCGCAATGAGGTTGTTGAGGATAAACGACTTTGTGAAAACTGTAAACAATATATTCATGAAGAGTGTGTAGGACTTTCAGCAGATGACAAATACATGATTTGTATATATACAAACTGTCCACAATAACTATTTCAAGTACTATTTGTTACAAAATAAATATGCTGAATATCACCTTTTTTTCATTCGATTAATTGTGACATTTCGAAAGTGGGCCCTATTAGGTACATCATAGTATGGGCCTTATACAGAACATAATGTTTCCAATCAGGCCCAGAAGCAACCATTTTCTGAAGACCTGAAAGGTGATGTGGTGCTGCAGGTTTTTCCAGGTTTTGCTGCAGCTGAAAAAGCAAATGCGCCACTGGAATCAATGAAGTCGCCCCGGAGCGCCACTTAATTTCTGTTGTCGTTTTATGATTTCATGATTTATATTTTGGGATTATTAAAATTTTATTTTTTCTACTTATAACAGATTTGTCTAAATTTCAATATATCATTCATCTTCTATTTTATTTTACAAAAAAAATAAGTGACACATATTAAGTGGGCCTATTTGTCTATTCAGTTTATTGAGAAAAACCATCTGAAATTTTCATCCAACAAGTATCTTGAAACTGGTTCAAGCCCCAGGCTGAACAATCGATTTTCACTAGCTATTGTCCAACCCGTGTTAGGAATCACACGTTAAAAGGTAAGACCTCGTCAGTCTTTAGCTCGCACAAGTTTCGACTTCTGAGGGTTATCGTTCGTACGGTTGCGACAGCTGGTTAACGAAAAAATAGATTTTAAACAGATTTAAACAGACTATTAGAATCGACGGAAAATGACTCCGATAACCAGTCTGTCTGTTAAAAAATCTGTTTTTCCGTTAATCAGCTGCCGCCTCCTTACGAACGACAACTCTCAGAAGTTGAGAAACTTGTGCGAGCTAAGGACTAACGAGGTCTTACCTTTTAACGTGTGATTCCTAACACGGTTGCAGAATCATTCCAGCTTCAACCAGATAAATTCTCTCGAGAAAAATATCTGGTCGAGGCGGGAATCGAACACACGACCTTCCGATCGTGAGTCGGACGCACCGCGGCCAATTCGACAACTAAAATCAAATCAATAAAATTATCCACCTGTGATTGAAATAAAACTCAATAAATTACAATATGAATATCAACAAAATAACAGCTAACACGGATTTATAAATGTACAGAATAGTGAAAATAGAAGAATGAAATGCTAACCGATTAGTCAAAGTCTATACCACTTAATTTCCCTAACAACACCGTTATAATATTGGGACATATGAAAATATAGTTTCCAACATAATTAAATCGCCATAACAAATCTGATGTTTTGATCAATTAATATTTGTTTTAGAGTTTTCGATTTCAGAAAACTTAAGAAAAATGAAAATGGTCGTGTCCTCGTGTCCTTAAAACTTGAATAATATGATTGCTAGAGAAAGTTATGACTGATTTTATTCAGGTTTTTTTAATGATGCATAAATGATTTTGAATGAAACTTCCTACAAGTCTCAATAAAATCAGTAGTTTGTATATTATTCATCGCAAACTTATGATGAAATCTTACCGACTTCTTTCTGTGTTTTTTTTTACCTATCATTAACTCAAATTAATTTGATTATCATTAAGATTTGGAGATAATTCTGATACTAACTGATAATTACTGTTGCGTTTTATTGATCAGTATATTTTTGATTATTTTTGAAAGAAATTTTGGCTTTTTTTTCTGAATTTGAAATGTCTGTGAAAATAAATTCCACTAACAGAATGTTATGACTTCCTGATTCATTTGATATTATGACTTACTGATTCATTTGATAATTCAGTTGAATTGGTTTCGAATGAAAATTTTCAGGTGGTTTTTTCGTGAAATGAAATAGTAGTGCCGACACTCTGAATTTGAATTGTGCATTTTACCTTTCCCGTATTGAATTCCTTATGGAAAGCGAATAGAACAGAAAATATCATCCGATTCAACTTTAGGAGCACGAGTGTTTTTTCTGACTTTATGGTATACTTTGACTTAGTTTCAAATAATTCAATTATCAAAACAGTAAAAGTATAACTACAAATTGATTCATCTTTTACTCTAATCTGAAGAACAATCTCAGACATATATCAAGTAATTTCCAGTTAGCAAAAATTTGCAAAACACATCAAAAAGGAAAAAGTGCGCAAAATGAATTACACTAATTCCGAAAACGAAAAGCCTCTCTACTCACCATACATTATCTTTATTAGGGTGTGGTTTACCAGAGGGAACTAAACACATTACGGTGATTATTCCACTGAAAGATATAATGTAATATTCTCTGAACCGTTATGGAAAAATCGAGAGAGAAGGAAGCGTTAATACAGGATTTTTTCCAGTGATGAAATGTATTCATCCATTTTTGCGTAAATTGAATTTTTCACAATTGTTTACGTTGTTTCGTAAGGAAATAGGGGATATTAATATTTTATCATATATCTCTATATTTTTTTCTGCAATTCTCGTTTATTTTGAAGAGAAGCTCTCAATATAACACAAATAACAGTAATTTATCGGAGTGCTATTGATGTTTAGGAATGAAATGCTTGAATCGATATAGTGTGTGAATTTTTGTTTCTTCAAGAAAGTTTAGCACCTGAATTGATTTGTTGTAGTCATGATTGGCCAATTTCTGAGATGAAATCGGAGTGAACACGTTGAATATACTTTGAATATACTCTGTAAATTCTAAGGAGTAGGCAATTTCCTGAGCAATAAAAATCAAATGGAGATAACTCAGAATAGCCACATAAAAATAATCATGAAAAAAGATGGTAGATTTTCTACAGAAAGCCTTTTGCTGATTGAAAACTTATCACGGCAAATGAATTGTATTTTTATCACAGCTTGATTTATGTAACGAGCTCTACAAAAACATACTTATCACACTCGCACAAGAGGAGAATCAAACAATGCTGATCTCCAATTATAGGTTAGTTCGCAATCAAATATTGATCCTCATTGATCTCTACCCATTCAACTCGTCACGTCACTACTCGAAAAACATCTAAATTAATAGAAAAATGCAAGAATTGAAAACTTTCAACGAAGGAACCCTTCTCCCCAATTAAGAATTAGGGAGAAGATGTGAACGAGACATGAGGATAAACCGAAGTTGACAAAAGTTAAACAAATTTGTAGGTTAGCAATAAAACTAGTTGAGAACGTGTGAATACATAACACAATGATGTGATGAAAAACCAGAATACTAAAATACTACTATTATAAAATGAGAAAAGAGTTTGATTTCAACAAGTTCTCAGACATTTTTTTCGAGACATATTCAAACTAACAGGAAAGTTTAACAGAATTTTTCATGAAGGTGAGGGATTCCAATTAATGATGAATTTATGCAATTTTCCATCTTCACATTCGAATGAAGATAATAAATAGTACAAATTCGAATAGAATCGAAAAAAAGAGAGGGATTCTGGAATTGTGGACAATTAATTTCAATGAATCATGAAGTTCGTACCCTAATTTCATCAAGCTCCCTTGACACTTTCTGAAACACGTACACATAAATTTATTGAAACATAAATTTCGGTAACCGATCAACACCTTCCATCTTTCAGAGAAATAAATCGCCAATTCGGAATAATGTGCTCGAAAATTGGTCTTAACTATGTCATAATAACGCGGTAAGTAGTTCTCAAAGGGTTTTGGCGATAACCTCAGAAGTTTCCACTTAAGTTAGATATATTCGGGGAATATATATCACGTTTATGTGTGCTGAAAACTGTATTGTTCCGAGAAAGATAATATATTCCTGAGGGTGGAGAATATGTGCATAACCGCTTTGATGATAAGATTGCTTAGCAGAATTTATGCGCAAGGACTCTGTAATTGGAGGTCTGAAACTCTTTTGAGGCATATGAGGCTGCCATTTGGAACATCAAGGAAAATTCGACATGTTGGTGTTCTAGAATAGAATAGGTCATTAAAACTCAATATTGAACGAAAATTTGTATTCAGTATGCAGTATCATATCGGATCGTTGATTATGGAAATGAAATCATATGATAATCAGTCGTAAAGGTTGAATGAGTAGAACATGAAAAATATAGTATAATATCGTGTTTTGTATTCATTATGAGCCTCTTCACAATAAAGTGGAACTTCATTGTGATATTTTCACGCATTAGTTTAGAAAACCGCTACATGTTTGATCTCATCATACCATCTTTAGGCGTGTTATTCCATTATTCCAAATTCTTAGCGTTTTTAATATAATCATTAATTTAAACTGTAATAATTTCTACTACCTGAAGAATGATTAGTAATTCAGCATCCTAGGAAAAAACTCATTCAATTGGACCCGCTATCTAGGATATCTAGGTATAAACCTAACTTATTCATCTTGTTACCAATATCAACACTGGAAACTTTGGAAGTAGATGGAGGTGGATTATTTGATGCTACAATGGTCATTCAGTTAACGTTCCTATCTCTTGAATCTGTTGAAATAGAAAATACTCCATATCTTGTATCAGGATACATATTCGTTAACTGATTATTTCAGATAGTATAAATTTCTGTACGACTCGATTTCGGAACTTTATTTCAGTTTCATATAATTCAAAATTCCTCAATCAGCGTTTTCAGACGATCAGTCAGCAAACACCGAAGAAAGCATATGTGAATCATTTTCTATGTAATTTGAGAGAAAAGAATTATATTTGTAAACAGAAATTACAAAAATGAGAAGTTGAAAAAAATTACAAAATTGAAGAAACTAAGAGTAAAACTTTCCCTCGCTTATCTTAAAGGCGCGATTTTGTTCCATCCTTTACATGAAAGAGGACGTATGCTTCTCCACTCACAAGCGACTTTGGTGAAATTGGTGACACGTGTGAATCGTTGTATTTATGTCACGCGCTAGTATACGGGTGTCTGCAGTATGCTGTATAATGTCCTCTGTTAGTAGTCCTCTGTGATTTAAAAGTGCATATAGATTATAATAAGTAGCCACATTTTCTCCTGCAAAATTATCCATATCCAATCCTTCTAGAGGAAATTCGATGACATCATTCAATTTGCCTCTACTTTCCGTTGGAGAGAATCTTTTTAATAAGAAACCACTTTATGAAATTAAAATAAAAGCAAATGAAAAAAATACTTTATCTCAGCAAAATTCTCAAATGGGTTTCAGAGATATTTCGGATTTTTCAGTGATAAATTCTTCAGTCAAAACCTTTGGGTTGAATGGTTCAAAAAATATTGGTAACACCTGTTTCATGAACAGCGTAATTCAATGTTTATCAAATTAGTAGATGGTTATTGGAATATTTGAAAAAGGATGAATTCATGAAAGATATCAATACTAGTATTTCTAGTATGAAGGGTGTTTTAATAAAATCGTTTGCAGAAGTCATCAAGGAGTTGTGGTCAGAAGATTCATTTGATAAAGTAGTAAATACAGCCTCCTTAAAAAATCAGATTCAAAGTTTTGCTCTTCGATTCATGGGTAATTCCCATCAAGACGCCCAGGAGTTTCTCCGTTATCTTTTAGAAGGATTACATGAAGAGGTTGATATAATTAATGAGAAACCTTAACGAATCTTAACGGAGATTGACTAAAAATTTGAACGACAGCGGAAATGCACAAGAGTCATGGCTCACATATTTGAGGATGCATAACTCTAAGATTGTAGATAATTTCGTTGGCCAATTGAAATCTACGATGAAATGCACACACTGTGGATACTCTTCAGTAACATTTGATCCTTTCTGGGATTTGTCTCTCTCCATACCACAAAGAACCGACCAATTGAGTTTGTGGTAATGCTTAGATTATTTTACAAGAGAAGAAACTTTGGATGGAATTTAAAAACCGACGTGTTCGAAATGCAAGGAAAGGAGAAAATGCATAAAGTCCCTATCAATCCACAAGTTTCCCTATATTTTAGTAATACATTTGAGAGTCTATACATTCACAACCTTCTTGCAAATGATTGTCCAACGAAGATCTTGGTCACTCTGTAAATATTCCTGAACAACAAATTTCAGATGCTATTGACAGTGTAAACAAACGGAAGTTTCCCGGTCCGAAAGACATACCAGGGTTATCAATGAAATAATGGAAAGATAACTTGATTTCATCCTATTTTCACATTTATAATTTATCTTTTATCGTCATTCCACCCCTCAAGGATGGTATATGCATTTCAGAAAAATGTTGAAATGAATTAAAGATGAAATTATTTCAGGCTATGCATAAAATAAGATAAAAGAACAACAAAATGGTTTTTTTCATATAGATCCATTGAAACTGATTTAATACAGTTAACAGATTATGTGTTGGAGAGTATGGATGATTTATACAGATTTCAGCACGGTTTTCGATGAAATAATTCATAATTTGATCATTGAAAGACTTGCGGAGATCAGCATAAACTAGCACCCTGAGATTTATCGAATCATCAAAGAAATCCAAGACTGTGAAGGACTACAAAGTGACCTTGATGCATTTGCATCACTCCTTCCTAGTGATGGTAGCTCATACTTCTTTCACCAGAAATAGAAATATCTTTCACAACACAACAAAGTTTTTGTTTCGGGGTTGAAATTAGATGATTTTAATGTATTTCCACGAGTTAAAACCGAAAGTGACCATAAAAATTATATATTAGCTCTTGTTTTCAAGATATAGTATCATTATATTATATATATGTATATTGAGTTTTCAACAAATGAAATATTTAATCACCAACAGTTGGTACACATGTTTGTTTACATAACACCCCTCTCATCAGCTGTTCTTAAGTAGTAAACATAACCTATGTGAGTTTGTCAATTGTACGCACGTGGTTGCTATTGAAATTATCGGGTGAAGTTGATTTTTAAATTAATTTAAGTGCTGATCTGAAATGCCTCGAAAGTGTGTGAATTCTGTCGATAGCTTTTGCTATATATGTGGTGAAATAACATTTAAGGCTCAGAAACGTAAAATGACACCTATCGTTAAGACAGCCTATGAACATTATTTTGGTGTGAAAGTTGGGGACCAAGATAAATCATGGGCTCCTCATATATGTTGTAATTCTTGTTCCGTCATATTGCGAGAGTGGCTGAAAAATAAAAACCGGGCAATGGCTTTTGCAGTACCTATGGTTTGGCGTGAGCCTACCAATCATACAAACGACTGTTATTTCTGCTTAACTCCTCCCATTAAGCAAGGTTTATCTATGAAGAAAAGAGGAACGGTTAAATACCCTAATCTCCCATCTGCTCTTCGGCCTGTACCACACTCGGACAATTTGCCAGTCCCTTCTCCACCCCAAAACTATGAAGTTTTAGAGAAAGGTGATGAAGACTGTTTAGAAGGAGCAACCCAGCCTTCTACATCCTATGACCCTGATTTTGAGGTAAGCGATAGGTCTAGTGATCCGCACAGAATTAGTCAAGCAGAGTTGAGTGACCTTATAAGAGATCTTCGCTTGTCTAAGGAAAAGGCTGAGCTGTTAGGGTCAAGAGTACAACAGTGGAATCTTCTAAAACATGATGTGAAAATATCTCAGTACAGACAGCGTCAAAAAGATTTGCTTCCTTTTTTTGAGAAAAAAGAAAACCTCGTAGTTTGTTCTGATGTTATTGGTTTGATGGACTGCTTGAATTTGGATCACACTCCATCTGAATGGAGACTGTTTATAGACTCTTCAAAACTAAGCTTGCAAGCTGTACTTCTGCATAATGGATATCAGCTACCCTCTATTCCTATAGGTCATGCAGTTCACATGAAGGAAACGTATATAAATATGAAAACACTTCTCCAATCAATCAAATATGAACAACACAAGTGGCACATCTGTGGTGATCTGAAAGTCATTGCTATACTCCGAGGAATGCAATTAGGGTTCACCAAGTACTGTTGTTTTTTGTGTCTGTGGGACAGTCGGGATAGAAAATCTCACTATAAAAAATGAACTGGCCTACACGAGACCTAAACCCTAATGAGAAAAATGTAGTTTACGAGCCTCTTGTAGATCCTAAGGATGTTCTCCTTCCCCCATTACATATTAAGTTGGGACTAATGAAAAACTTTGTGAAGGCCATGGACCAGGAAGGACAAGCTTTAAAGTACTTGAGAGCAAAGTTTCCCAGGTTGAGTGATGCTAAAGTCGAGGAAGGCCTCTTTATTGGGCCTCAAATCCGGGAAGTCGTAAATGATCCTGTTTTTGACATGATTTTAACAGGAAATGAAAAAAGAGTCTGGGAAGCCTTTAAGGGGGTTGTACATGGGTTTTCAGCTAACAAAAGAGATGATAACTTCACAGCATTGGTTAAAGAGCTTCTTCAAGCTTACCACCAACTTGGATGCAACATGTCCTTAAAAATTCATTTTCTTCACTCTCATCTTAATTTCTTCCCACAAAACTGTGGAGCTGTGAGTGACGAACATGGAGAAAGATTCCATCAAGACATTGCCTTAATGGAACAGAGATATCAGGGCCGTTGGAATGAAGCAATGCTTGCAGACTACTGCTGGTCTGTGTGTAGGGATGCCCCAGAAGTGTTTTATAAAAGGCAAGCTAAACGACAGCGATCTTACAATGAATCGGATGGACTTAATTGAAATTTGGTGGTACACACTTCTTTTATTTGTCAAAACACTAAGAATAATGTTTTTTTTATTAATTTTGTACTTAAAATATTCTAAAAGAAACATAACAATATTGTTTTATGTACTTTCACTTTTCACGTATAGTATAACTACTCTTTAAGATTAAGTACTGTGTATCTCAAAAACCAGAGCTAATAAAAATTTTTCATTGTTATTTTCGTTTTTATCACCCCAAAATTAGTAGAAATTGACTAATTTAGTGTAGGAAACATTCAAAAAATATTTTTTTGTTGTGTTGTGTTACCTATACCAAATATAAAATCGTGTGAAATCATATAAATGGAACAGTGAATGAAGTACGCAATTTAGTAGTGATAATGGATTCAGAAATGACTTTAAAGTTTCACTTAGAGAATATCGTTAATATGTGTACTCGTTTACTGGAATTCGTTACCAGAAATACAAGCATTTTAGAAACGCAAAAAACTATGGTAAATCTATATTACTGTCGTTTGGAGTGCGCAATATACGATTTTTCAACAGAGAATTGAGAGTGTTCAAAATAAATTCGTCAAACAATTAGCCCTTCAAACAGACATTCCTATGATTAATGGAAATCTTCGTCTAGTTTTCAAAAAATATTCTCTCTCATCTTACATATAGGAGAAAAACTCAGTCATATCAATGTTGTAGAAAATATTTTATAATCGTTTCCATTCTACGAATACACCTTGCAGAGTCTTGCGAAATCATTATCTCTTTGCTACCCTATTTAGAAAAACTCTCTTTTATGCAGAATTATCAGATCTTTCGATAGTTTTTATGATGATTTTGAAACACTGAGGTTTGGTTAAGTTTGAGGTTTGGATCTACTAGGTGGAATGACTACATAATAAATACTATTTATTGATCATTTTCAAAAATTTTATTTTCTTCTTCCAGAATATTCAAAATGAGATTCAACAATGAAATAGCATTCATTTACGAACATTAAATCGATGACAGATGAAAAATGTACCAATTGTTGAATATTCCTGCAACATTCATGCAACAATATTCTGATTCTGTTAACAACTAGTTTCCTCTCAGTGAAAGCTGAGATTCAAGTCGAAATTTCAAGAATGAAGTCGAAATTTACAAAAAACAAATAATGAAAAATATGTGGCCTTTTTGCCCTTCCGTAGATTTTCGTTTCCAACAGAAACATTTTGTTATATTTTTTTTTTGTTGAATATCCAACGTATTGTTACAGTCAATATGACTTCTTCATCATTGTCGATACCGATATGGCAAATTGAAAAACAATTTTATTGCAGGAAAATAATAAAACTCTACGGGTGCCAACTTCTTCCTGCAGTAGTTTCTGTCCAAAATAATCAACGTGGTAGTTATTCAATTTCCAGCATATAATTGATAATGGTAAAATTTTCATTACCTTCAAAATGGAAAATTTGAAGTTCATAATGAAAAGCTGATTATTTCTCAGTATAATTAAAAAAATAATTTACTCGTCGTCAAAAATATCGACAGGATACCAAGCTACATTTCTTGAATAATTAATGGTTTTCCACTAGTGGTCATGCAAAATTAATTGATTTTTTTCCGGTACACCGATTTTCCGATGAACTAGGGAAACGAAACTTTCAACAAATGAACTTTAGAATCTATTCGGAAAAAAAAAGTGTGGAAATTTTGTGCTCATCGAATAATTTGGATTCCATAGATGTTTTTGACGAAAATGATGAAATATTTGAAAAGATTCTGATAATTCTTGAAATCCTAATATTTTGACTTTGGTCTCTAGGTAGTTTGAAATAAACTGATTTCAACTTCCATTGATTAACTTGCATTGAATTCATTGATGTACATATATATACACACATTAGGATATCCATCTTAAGAAAGCTGAAGTACTGAAGAGAAAAATACCTAAAATCATGTACCACAAAAAAAATACTATTTTTCTGATCAAATCTTCATTGACTCAAAGCTACTCTTATTGGACATGCGTACAACTTAATGTTGTATATCTACAAAAATAAAATGACACTTCGACCAATTAGACATGATTATAATACCCGCACTAAATCAAAGGGTGATGTACAAGTGAAGGCAACAAAAAAATCCATTGGTCAACACTCATACAAATACCATAGTGAGAAAATCTTCAACGTCTTACTAGACATGTACAAATTATACAATAAATACTATCAACCTACTGTTTCAAAATCTATTTTTCCGTTAATCAGCTGTCGCCCCCATATGAACGACAACTCTCAGAAGTTGAGAAACTTTTGCGACCTGAGGACTAACGAGGTCTTACCTTTTACCGTGTGATTCCTGAAAAATATCTTTAAAAAGTATGAATCCAATATCAATAGGGACATCGTTCATAACATTCTTATGAAAAAATAAGAGAATAGTTATCCTAATTTCAAAATCTGTTATACTTTCCTTTTATACCGTTGCACATTTGAACTTCTCACTCACATATACGTATCAAAGTACCATAATTTAAATTATATTTATGTTCATAATCATCTATTATATACTTCCAACTATTTAATATATACAGTAGGCTACATTACAAATAATTGTATTGTTCCTCAATAAAGACATCTTTCATAACATTCTTATAAAAAAAAAATAAAGACGACTATAGTTATCCTAAGTTCAAAATCTGTTATACTTTACTTTTATACCGTTTCACATTTGCACTTCTCACTCATATATACCTATCAAAGTACCCTAATTGGCAGGATGAATTCCACTAAAACCGATTTGGATGTGCGTACAAGGGTTTCTGGTTCTTGTATTCTTGTATAAACTTATTCATAATCATTAAGTGAAAACTATCTACATGAAATATCATTGAAAAAACACAAACTACTAAGGGGTAGTAGTTAGGCTACTAGCATATGAAATACATTGTAGTACAAAGTATACAAAGCAGTAAAATTTAGTCGTAATGATCAGATTTTCAAGAAGATTGGCAGATACACCGGTCATAACAACCATACTACCATATATTGAAGGAACCACCAACACAACATAGCAACTTTATTCGTACCATAACGTACAATAAGGTCCATGTTTCGGAATTCCAAAAATCAGATACCACTGAACATACGCAAAAATGAACACAAATTAGCAAAAGTAAAGCAACTGTTAGGACATCGGACAGAAATAATAGTGAAATGGACAAGGTATTACAAGGCATAAAAGAAATGAGGAAAGAAATGAAGGATGGTTTTGATGAAAGCAACATACAAACAAGAATGTTAAAAGGAAAACTGAAGAAGATTAATAGTGATCTCAAACAGATAAAACATGAGATAGGACAAAACATAAAAATAATTGAACATCAAAAAACAAGAACTGGAATGAATAATCAAAATAATTGAAGAAAGATTTGAAAAACATGAAAGAATGCAACGAAAAAATAATATAGTGATGAAAAATGCACAGATATATGGAGAAAATATCAAAAATAAAGAAATAAATTCTATGAAAGAGAAACTAACCGTAGATACAGATATATAAGAAGCATACGAAATAAAAGCAGGAATTATAATAATTGCAAAAGATATAGATTAAAAGAAAGCTGAAATGATCAAACATATAAATAGGACATGAAAGAGAAATACAGAAATAGCTGAGAGATATGGTAAAAAAGGAGAGAGAGTAAGACAAAATAGCAAATGTTGGTTACCAAAAAATAACGATTGATCATAGAACCTACAAATTTGAAAATATAAAAAGTTTTAAAACTAAACAGCAAAGTTCAAAAAACTGAATGATAATGAAGGAAGGACCTCACAGACGACGATCCCTGCTGAGACTAACGACATACGAATATATATAGGAAATAAAATAATGATAGAAACAAGTAGAAAAATTCAGAATCAAATATAATTCAAAACATGAAAAAAAAAAGAAAGAAAGAATAATGGAAACAGTATTGAAACGAAATACAAACAAACGAGATACTTGTAAAATCGGCAGTGGAACATTAACAACATAGGTGTCAAAGACACCTATGTTGTTAATGTTCACACAAATTGATAAGAATAACACAGAACATATATAAAAATAATTTCAACGTAGTAGTTAGCAACAAAAAAGGAACATCAGCAGACGATCATATCAGAGAGCGACGAAAAATTACAAAGAAATTTGGATACATGAAATGAAGTATTGAAGGATTACGGAATGACGATGAATAAAACAAAACGCAGGTGATGACAATAGGTGAAAATAGAAAAGAGACGCGAACTGAAATAGAAGGAACAAGAATAGAAAAAGTAACATCGTACAAATATCTTGAAGTTAGATGAGAAGGGAACACAAGATGCGGATATCAACAACAGGATCGAGAAAACATTGAGACTTTATTATGCCACAAATGAAACATATATTAACAAAAAAGAGATAACACGCAAAACTAAACCTACCAGTCTCAACACTTTCAACATTCGGCTGTCAATCATGGATGATCACAGAAGAGCAAAAGAGTAGAATTCAAGTTCTTGAAATTAAATACTTTGGACGAGTGAAAGGAATTACGAAGATCGATAGAATATGAAATGTGGACATCGAAGTACAGCCAATATTAGAATTCGTAAAAGGAAGACCACTCAACTGGAGGGGACACTTGTATCGAATGGAAGAGACAAGACTAACTAGAAAATTCTGGGAAGCAAGAATCCAGAAAAATAAGAAAAAGGGTAGACCAAGGAAAACATAGGATAAGACAATTGGACACATACTATAAAAAAGAGAAGTAACATTGGCAAAAGCGAAACATTTAAGTTATAACAGAAAAAAAAGAAAATTATCTTGTTAAAGTATTTGTTAAGGAAAGTGTAATTTGTGTTTGATATAACTCTTAGAATAGCTTTTTCTGCATGATTCGGAGTGCTTTTTCGACCGGTTAGTCGAAAAAGCACCCCAAAAGTGATCAGTTTTGGGTAGTCCAAATAAGTAAGGGGGCTTACTGTGGTGCAGTGTTAGCGATTATTATTTTCTTTTTCGAAAAATAGACTTGGTGTTTTTTCAAAGTCTGGTACAACTTTCTTTCAAGTAATGCAGTGATATTCCATACAATATTCGTGTATTGTCCCTTCTGAAGAATCTCTTCGATCTTCTGTTCGTAGATAACAGTATCCACACCAACACATTTGCGTTTTCTTTATCTGCAGGTAGGATCTCGACGGTGTTGTCTCTACGTAGGCCGTTCAGAGCTCTACGTTCTTCATTGTTGAGGTTGGAACTGGTTCTCGATTAAGCTGTTCTCTAAACTTCCACCTGAATTCTTTAGCCTCGGTCTGGTTGATAAGGGAACTAGTCGATTTCACTACAGTAATTATCTTCGAAGTGTATATCGAAAACCCACTCACACGGGACAGTATCTGAACCATGAATTCAACCACTATAAATCGACTGAAAGAGGAATCATCAAGACCGTGCTTTCGGGCTCTGTAATACCAAGGAATGTCTTGAGAAGGAATTAGACAACATCAAAAATTATCTTCTATGAAATGGCAACCAAAAAGCAATGGTGAAGGGCACTGGGATAGTCATGAAAGAAGATTTAACATTGGAGCGCCTGAAATTGGTTAAGGAAGCATCAGATACCTACGGATTCAAAAATGTATGGACAAGGAATGGAACAATTTTTGTAAAAACCTCAAATGGAGTTGAAAAACTCAAAATCTGATACTACTTTTTCTATATATTGTTTTTCCTTATTTTTGACTGAATTGCAGATAAATATTTTATATACTTCATTTTTTTTTTCGGGCTGTATGGATAATAGCTTATTGGCATTGGGTCATTTGAATATGCAGTCATTGATACCAAAATTCAGAGATTTACGTGATTATATTCACAAACATACATTTGATATATTAGCTATTTCGGAAACATGGTTAAATAATAATATTTATTCCAGGAATTTATCAATTCCTAATTACAATCTTTTAAGAAGGGATCGAACTACGGGTGCGAGGGGTGGCGGGGTTGCTTTGTACTTGAATCATAAATTAAAATACGAAATTATCGAATTATCCGAGGATATTGAACAATTGTTTGTCAGTATTTCATTTAACGGTTGCCGTTTTGTTGTCGGTGTTACATATAAACCACCAGATCAACCTTACAAATTTTTCATTGGTAATATTGAGGCCAGTATAAGCATTGCTATGTCATATTCTGAAAGAATAGTATGTGTTGGCGACGTCAATGTGAATTTCTTAAATAATACCGCCCCATCAGTAAAATACTTCAACTCAATGCTCTCAGCAATGGAAATGCACCAACTTGTTACAAAACCTACACACATTACATCTCATTCCCAATCTCTCATTGATGTGTTGATATGCAACAAAATGAATTTTATTGAATCTATTGAGATAATAGAATCGGATTTTTCCTTGCATGAGTGCATTAGCTCTACATTAATTTGCAGAAAACCTAAAATTGAACCTTTGATAATTAAAATCAGAGATAATAAAAACTTGGATGAGTACTCATTTTTTAATGACTTCTCTGAACTTGGGTTAAGTGAAATATTTTATATACAAGATATCGACGAAAAGATCGAAATTCTTACAAGAAAATTACTCAGTCTATATAATATGCATTTTCCAGAGAAAAGCGTTAGGATAACTAAAAAATATGCTCCGTGGTTGACTACTGAAATCAAAGAACTAATGAAAAAAAGAGATAAAGCCAAAGTGAGACATAAAAAAAACCAACACTAGACAACTGGAATGAATTCAAACGTTTGAGAAACCTAACTAACCGCGAAGTAGAGAACCGAAAGCGTGAGTACTTTAATAATGTTTTATTGAATAGCTCCAGAAAAGAATTATGGAAAAAACTTACATCCCTAACCAGTGCTAATGACTCTCATACTGATATAACAAATGTGTTCAAAGACGCAAATGCAATAAATAATTTCTTTATAGATAACATACCTAAGAACTCAGCTACTACTTCCATAAATACTTTTTACGATAATATTGTCTTATGTGAAAAAGAATTCAGTTTCCAACTTATAGATGAAGCTACAGTGCTCAAATTCCTTATACGAATAAAAAACAGCTCTGCTGGCTCTGACAACTTAAGTATAGTTTTCATAAAAATTTGTTGTCCCTACATCTCGCCTTTCTTGGTACATATCTTTAATAGTATAATACTGTCATCTAAATATCCCTCTACTTGGAAATTTGCTATTGTTACCCCTATTCCGAAAAACGAAAATCCCTCACAGTTTTCTGACCTTAGGCCTATAAACATCTTGACGGGCTTATCTAAATTGTTTGAGAAAATTTTAGCCAGTCAACTATCTGAACATCTCAATGAAAATAAAATCTCACCCTCTATTCAGTCGGGGTTCCGAAAGGGACATAGTTGCACGACGGCTCTTCTGCAAGTAACTGATGATATTATTGGATCACTTGATAAAAATAATTGTACGGTATTGGTAATGCTTGACTTTAGTAAAGCGTTCGATACGGTTAGGCATGATACCTTACTAAAGATCTTGAAAACAAGTGGAGTCTGTACGGAATCACTGCAGCTTTGTCAATCATATCTCAACAATCGTAGACAAAGCGTCAAATTGGGAAATCAATTATCTGCAGCTGGAAATGTCATCTTGGGAGTACCTTAGGGCTCAGTTCTGGGACCACTTTTTTCACACTTTATACTAGCCAATTTCATAAACATGTTGAACATTGTAAAATACACATGTATGCTGATGACATACAACTATACCTCCCTCTTGAAGTTGATGACTTGAACAACGCTGCTAGAAAGTTGAACAATGACTTAGAAACCATATCAAATGTTGCCGAACTGCATTCCCTTGTGCTCAATCCAAAAAAATCAATAGCACTAGTATTTGGAAGCAATGCTCATGTAGCATCAGTTAAAAATAACTTGAAACTGTATCTGAATAATGAAGTAATTAGATTTGAGAGTAATGCAAAAAATCTTGGTTTAATTTTAGATGAGTCTTTAAGATTTAGAGAACATATCAATCGAAATATTCAGAGAGCCTATGGTGCACTACGATTACTATATCCTCACAAAATGTACCTCAATGTACCTATAAAGAAAATGTTATGCGAGTCTCTAGTTTTAGCACAATTCAATTATTGTTTTCCAGTCTATGGACCTTGTCTTGACTACGATACCTGGTCCAGAGTACAACGTGTTCAAAACTCTTGTATTCGTTATATATATGGAATTAGGAAGTATGAACATGTATCCCGCAAGCTTGCGGAACTGAACTGGTTTAACATGAAAGATAGGTTCAAATTTCATTCATTATGTTTATTTCATAAAATTATATTATACAGAAATCCGCCTTATTTATATCGTAAAATAACATTCAGGACAGACGTACACAACATAAATTTGAGAAACAAAAATGTAATCACATGACCACAACACAAGACCGCAATTTTCCAGACAAGTTTTTCGTATTCGATTTTTCATCTTTATAATTCTATTCCCGATTCGCTAAAACATCATAGTAATTTATATAAATTCGAAAAACAGCTTAAAAGTTTCCTGCAAGTTAACACATTCTGATGCAGTTCCGTTTCGTATACCCCTTTTTTTTTCTATAATCTGTGTTTCACAAGTAGTTATTTTTCGTTATCTCTCCTACAACTTTCTTTTTTTTCCACTCGGTTATTGGTGGTGAATATTCAGGTGACCCAACAAATGACAAATGTCAAATGTCAAATGCCAAAAAATTGTGAAATAAAAATTTAGGTTTTAGGATTAGTTAGGTTAGTTTTCAAGTTATAATATGCTTATTTAAAATAGCAAGGGTTGAGTGGTAGAGCACCCTCGGGTGAACTCTCCCTTGGGATTTTTGTGTAACAAGATGAATATCATGCATTTTATTTTTCATTGGAAATAAAGACATTATTATTATTATTACTTCGGCTGAAAGACAGTGTTATAACGGCCATTGCGAGAGTAACATAAAATATTATTTTATTCATTGAGATAGAGGTCGATCACCCGTTTCTTCGGTGTCGATATTTTTCCAGTTGAAAAAGCGCTGAATTACTTTATGACTGTCGAACCTTCGAGCATCGTTGTGGTCATGTTAAAATTTACTTAGACTGAACAAATAAATGTATTGCATCCTGCCGATGATCATACACTTGGGAAGGTTGAAAAAACGCTGATATGAGGTTTTTGTGGATAGCGTAGCTGACGCGAGGGGTTGGGAGTTTCTTACGAGACGGAAAAAGTCGGTCACCGGATCTCGTCGAGACGAGATCGGGGGTCTCATCCCTCAGCCTTTGAGGCTGAGGGAGGTGGCCTGAATAGGGGAGATATTTTGTTTGTAAGCGCGTGGGGCGAAATTTAAGCAAAAACGATAGTGAAATCTTAAGCCGGTATGGGGTACAGGGGAGTTTAAATTAAAAGTGTTGGTGTAGAAGACACACCGGGTCAACGAAACCTATAGTTGACCACGAACCACCCAAAGAGGCGTTATGTGAGTGTTTGTCATTTTGTTCTACTAACCAGTTGATATTTAGAGAGAGTTCACATAATATTTCATCTGAGTCCACTTCCTATTTGCAGAAAGTTACATATTGTGGAGTTCCTAGCGCTGATTGTTTAGATAAAGTTGTTAGTACAATTACAAAAAAGGGCGAAAATTTAAATTTATACACCACTCTCCCTGAAGTGAAAGTAAAACTAAGAGTATTTTGTACCGAGTTGGCATTTTTAACAGGTTAGATTAATAGTAAATTGCATGGTAAAATTGGCGGCATTTCCTTTGTTCTAGTTTCTCTCATTTTATAGAATTTAACATTTTCCTTCTATATAATATTTTACACGTTGTTTTTATTCTCTCCATGGAGTCGTTTTTCTACTTAGTATACTTTATATTTGAAAACTTGGACTTTCATTTTCTCTTGGACTGAGAAAAATACCATCCTCGTAGAGTAAGATGAAGTTGAGAAAATAAAAATAAATAAGAGACTTTTTTTGGTAATCTATCGAAAAGAGAATAGTGGGTGAAAAGCATTTCACTCAAGATTAAAAATTCAGTTTTGGAACCACACAATGAGAGAGAATATAAGTAAGTATACCAAATGATCAGATTTCAAAAAGACCGGCCTTCGTGCAATCGGCACGAACCCTACAGCTTTTTCGGACCTGCCTTGATATTCAAAATTTGATGCAGAGAAATCTGCATCTGGTGACAGCGTTGCTAAAATTCATTTCAAAAAATAAATAAATGGGAAAGGAGCATTTATCGGAATTGCCTAATTGTTGTACGATGGTACACTGTCCGACCTAGTCGAGACCAAATTTGTAACAACAGCAGAGTCTTGCAAGGAAGAACAGTGGTGGAACAGACTTTGACTAGAAGACAGCAACAGCCTCACACTCACAAGGAAGAGAAGCCGTCACAACCTGTGCCTGCATTTCCCTACATCAGAGGATTATCGGAAAGGATAAGAAAAATTTGATTCATCAGAACCTGCTTCAGATCCGGAAACACTATCCGTAGCAGCCTCATCCTATATCGGTAAAACTTAGAGGCCATTGAAAGTTCATATTGCCGAGTACAAAAACACACACAACGTGTGGAAACTAGCAAATTAGGAATAACAGAGCATGTTTGGACACATCAACATAACATCATGTGGTCCCAAGCTCATATCATACATAGGGGGGAACACTGGTTTAGGAGGAAATTTGAAGAAGCTGCATACATTTTGTCCAACAACGTATTCAGCCAAGCTAACGTAGAGATACGCAACATATGGAAACCTCTAACCAAGCGAAAATCGGCCAACTCCCGCTAAACCGGTGAAGCGGAAGAAGGAAAGAGGAGATAAGTGGAAGTCCTAGAATGACCAATGAATAGTCAACTCTCGGAGAAATCAGTCCAGTCAATACCCGAAGACGATTGTGGATACACAATTTAATTTTATTTAAGGTTTTCTTTTGCCCAATATAATTCTTATTTTCAGCTACTGTTTTGAATTTTTTATTTGTATTGGTCCTTTCAGGAATTTCAAATCATTTTATATAATATCAGACAATGGAAGTCTGAACTCATGAAACTCATTACGAAACATCGTCAATCATCTTCAAACGAATGATAGTCTCTCCTGTGAAACATTGTTGTTTACTCAATGATCAGTATTTAATAAAAATAATTTGAGGGATCCACCAACGTCAAGCATTCCATATTATTTCAATATAATTGACAATCCATTTTATTTGAATGATTTCAAGAATAGGGCTATACTTGGAAATTAAATAGTTTTTGTCTACTATCAGTTTTTGAAAGTTTTCTTGGCAAAGACTAACGTATCCACTAACCACCACTCCAACCTTCGAATTTGAAGAGAAAATTTCCTCAACAAAAACCAACACCTAGAAATTGAGTAGGACTGAAGTAGGCTGATTTATATAATAGCAATCCAACAAATTCAAAGAAAATATTTTCTCTAGCAGAGAAATTATATTTTTTTTGTAGGCCATTCATATGTCGCAATTTGATAAAACATCAAATGTTTGAAATATCTAGAAATCGACTTCATTTGTCAACGTTTCAGCCAATATAGTGAAACTATGCGGGATATGATACTAACCGAATGGTTATTATCGGACAAAAATAATTGGAAACATGCCTTGCTTGGAATAAGCTGTAATATGCTCTCTCAGAATTCCCGTATGTATTCTGGAGATGGAAACATTTCTCTTGTAAAATGAATACACATTCCTCGACAGAATGGAACGTATCCGCCGTATTTTCCAGAAGTGTGTATTAAAATTATTTCGGGAATGTTTAGAGTGTTAATTGAATTTTTGATTAAACGTAATTGAATTCCCTGTGACATAGTTGAGTATTCGTAACTAAAATATACATCGTTGAATTTCCGTAATGAAAATAATTCAAAACGAGTTCATCATGCAGTACTTGTTGGAAAGGGAAAATAGAGATATTAGGGAAGATATCTGAATCGGTAAACTTGAAATAAAATTACGTAGGGGGAGAGAAAATCCAATACAAGTGAAGATTCAATAATGAAATTGAGCTACACGCAAAAGATCAGGAAATATCAAATATTTCAATATCAACTGTGGAGTTCTGAATAGAAGAAATATAATCAAATCAATCACCAAACAAAAATTTCAATCCCATATATCTTTGTTTATCAGATAATATGTTTTTTTGAATTTTATGACAATAATGATGATCCAGAAGCATTCTCGTATTTATTCTTCTCTTTTGAATATTTTCTTTCCTTTGTGATCATTTATTTGGGAAAAAATTGAAAAGAAATTATGAAGAATTGCAGCAAAGGACAGTTTTGAGTACCAACCTTTTAAAACACTTGATGGCCCCTCATGTGAGAAAAGTCAATGCATACCTTATTTGATTGCTTTCGAAATCATTACTTCACGACCTATTGGCCAGAACGTCACTGTCAATGGTGCGCACTATTATATATCGATGATTACCAACTCACTTTGGCCAGAATTGGTTGATCTGAATACCAACGACATGTGGTTCCAAGAGGACGGCACACTGGGTATTCAGACCTAGCGAGGTCATTTTGCGTGGAGTTGATGTAAACTGGCCACCGAGATCATGCGATTTGACCCAGTTAAACTTCTTCATGTATGGATTTTTTGAGACGCAGATAATATTCCACACATAATTTTTTTATTTATTGAGAAAATACATCCAACCCAATTACAGTAGTACATAATACACAATGAAAAACTTATATTTGTACCGAAAAACAAAAATTGAAACATACATCGAAATACATATGATATGTTATAATGTAACATTACATACCATGTAATGGTATATATAACATATATATAAGCATCAGTTTCAATCAGTTATGTGGTCCATTATATATCGCTTTCCTAAACTGAGATAAAGGAAAGAAGAATATATCGATATTTTGTAGACTATTGTAGCTTCTACACATAGATGTCAAAAAAAAGTAAAGATGGTGTTGTGAGTTATACGAGAAACGTTAAAATTCAATGATGAAAGTAAAATATATATATTGCTTGACAGGGATGAATAATATATAGAGCAAATCGCCTCTAATGATGAGAACTCTTTGTTATTACGCATCACAAATCCCAACATATTCATTGCACGGGATCTTATTTGTTCGATATGTGACAAGAACGTTAGTTTTTAATCAAAAATAATACTTACATCACTCGATTCGGTAATTCTTGCCAATGTTATGTCATCCAATTTGTAGTTAAATATTTGTACTGGGGATTTCCTTGTAGAGTCATAGTTTTACATTTGCCTATGTTCAATGAAGGTTCATTTTTCTGACACCAATCATGTAACTCAGTGATATCGTTTTGTAATGATATTATACAATCAGAGTAGTCTTCAGTCTCCCTGAAAATCTTCATATCATCAGCAAAAAGTAGATTTTTATAATATAATAATATATGTTTATTTTCTCATACACTGATATAAATTACATGGAGTGATATTGAAAATAAACGAGATAATCACAGAAGCCATAGAAATCTATAGCTTGTTCGTGATGAGAGTATGTTGTGGAATAAGTATGTAATTACTTTTTCATTATATTTACATTTCTTTAAAAAATAATGAGTGATCAATCAATCAATAAATAAATAATAACTAAACCTAATAACAGTAACAGTAGTTATAGACAGAATACATATTTACTTTCATCTACTCAATAATTGCTTAGGTGAAATTGCTGTTTGGAATAGTTTGATTAATGAAGTCAGAAAAAAAAAGTTCTTCCGGTATTCATAATGAATTGCTTTACTTTTCTTTTAAACATAGAAGAACTGTGGATATTTCTTATTTATCCTGGTAATATTTGGTATAAGCGTCGTCCGCGATATGTTGCGTTTATTTGTCCTATAGTTTTGTCACATCGTGGTGTATTTAAAGAGTTTCCCTTTTTCCTAGTATTGAATGAGTGAACGATTGGTTCTATTTTGATGTTCCCTTCTTTAACATTACTCAGTATGCTCATACAAAAAAGTTGTCGAATATCACATGCACTTGCTTCTTCAAATAAGTCTTCAGTTGGATGAGTTTTTTTCTATTAAATATAATTTTCAGTATCCATTTCTGTATGACATTTAGATTCCTAAGATGACAATCATTCACTTCTCCCCAACCTACTATACCATAGGATAGTTGTGATTGTACAAGTGCAAAGTACAATGTTTTCAAATGCTGTATGTCGAGAAAGTTTTTTAGGCGATTGAACTCAGGAAGTGTACCTCTGAACTTTCTGATTATTTCTTTCATCTGTAAGTGCCATCGAAAATGCCTATCTTTTTAAATATCCCATGTTGGGTAATGTACTGCAATATAATGTGAATGGTGAATATTTGTTTTTTTCCGAAGTTGATAGTGAGTTTATTGTGATAGAACCATTTTTCAATCTCAATAAAATCTTTTTCTGCAGAAGCTTTTAGTTGGTTCCATGAAGAGTCGATATACAAGACAGCCGTATCGTCAGCAAGGCTCAAAGTGATACCTTTTGTTGGTATCTGTAGCAGCTCATTCAGATATATTGTGAACAGAATTGGTCCTAGAACCGTTCCTTGCGGAACAATATAAGAAACAGTTTGGGGATAACTCATAATTCCATCGATACTGACTCTCTGTTCTCGGTCACATAAATAGCTTTCAGAAATGTAAGCTTTCCCGAATATTCCACAGTTCTCTAATTTTCTCAGGAGTTTTGTATGACTGACGGTATCAAAAGCTTTGGAAAGATCAACGAAGATGCACATCGCTGGGATTTTTTTGTCAAGAGCTTCATAAATGAAAGTTGTTAGATTTTGTATTGCATCTTCTGTTGATCTTCCCTCCCTGAATCCATATTGCTGATCAGATATTAATTTGAATTTCCAAGTAAAATTCACTAATTCTATTTTTAGAATTTTCTTTATCACTTTGGCTATGTTTGAGATTAGTGATACATGCCTATAGTTACTCACTATTGTTTTGTCTCCACTTCTGAAAGGTGGTTTTATTTTTCCAATTTTGAATATTTTGGGAAATCAGCCTTTTCGGGAACATTTGTTGATCAGGTAAGTTAATGGTGTTTTAATTTTATTAGCAATCAATTTGAGCGTTTCTGAGCGAATTCTATCATGACCTGGAGATTTCTTTTGTTTTAATTCCATAATAAATTTGTAAATCTCATTTTCATCAGTTTCTGATGAAAATATTGAATTCAGTAGAGTTTCTTTAGAGTTTATTCTATAAGAAATGTCATGAAGAAACAGAAGGAATAATAGTGGACCCAAGTTTGAACTTTGAGGATCCCCGGAACTTGCACAAAATTTAAACGATTCAATTCCTTCGTATTCCACAAAAAAATTCCTCTCATTAAGATATGATTTCAGAAGATTTTGGAGGCTCTTCGAAATGCCAAAGCTTGATAATTTCATGAGCAATTGATAGTCCGGGAGGTAGAGTCACTTTTCTATAAGTCATTTTATGCACAATGTAATTCAATAGATAAAGTAGATTTTATGTTACGAAATGTCATAGCGAGCGTCAGATCGCGCGACCTTAGTGGGTAGAGTCGGATGAAGCTGCGGAGGATAACCAGTAATTAAAAAAAAAATTATTTTATGCACTCCATAATTTTTACAGTTCATTATTATCAAGGTATATTCAACTAAAAAAGTCGTCAGACCCTGATCTGTCGGTGGATTGTTCGTCAGTCTGGCGTAGTAATGTAATCCTGAATTTAGAAAAGAAAGTAATAGTATGCAGTCTGAAATTGTTTCAGCTGACAGTTCAGAAGATAATCTGAGATTCGAAAAAGCGATTAAGAAGAATAAAATGACAACGTTTATTGAAGCTGTTAAAAAAGAAAAATGGTAGCAAATGGAAAATTACTTGTATTGAAAATGCAGAAAAATCTCTTCAGAAAATTGCTCGAATGTCTCTGGAAAGTACATTGAATATTGATATCGTATTATCATATCTACTCACTTCAATTCCACTTGCTCTTTGTCATGTGGATGGTGCTATTTGCAAAATTGAGAAGTCAGTTCTAACGCATTTGTTAGAGAAAGAAGTCCAAATTGCACAACCCAAAAAATGTGACGTCATAGTCTACGATGGTTTTTTCATTATTCATTCGTCGAGAGATATTGCTGTTTCCTTCGATAATATTTCTAAAAAAATTCTAGTTGATATCATGAATACGAATACGCTTTCATTGCTTTCGATCGATATTTCTCGCCTTTCATTAAAGATAGTGAACATCTAATGAGAGGAAGAATAGAAGGAGTTAGATTCGTCATCAATGAACCTGAGCAAAAACGATCAAGTAGTTTTACAAATAATTTACAGAATATACATTTTAAAGATGCACTAGTCAAATTCCTGTGTGACGATTGGGAAAATGATCATCTGGCTTCTTTCATTTCAGGAAAAATAAGTTAATTATGAGAAATGTTATATGTATGAAGTATTCAATGACAAAGTTATAAGAACCGAATAGAGTCATTTAACATGCCAAGATCACGAAGAGGCAGATACAAAGATAATTTTTCACGTGTATAAGCTGGATTTTGATGATCATCTAACTACAAGATGCTTTGATATCGATGTATTGGTAATTTTACTTGGGAACATGGATACTTTACAAAAAAATTAGAGATCTCTATGCTACTTGGTATTGAAAACTCATGGAGATAAATAAATATCACCAAATTATTCGAAAAATTGGGTGATGATTGATGTAAATCTTTACCAGGTTTTCATGCTTTCACGGGTTGTGACTCCAACCCTGCGTTTTTCAGAAGAGGAAAGAAAAGACCGTTCGATTTATTAAAGAAATCAAACCGTTATATACAAGTTTTCATTCAATTATCTCAAGAGTTGCACCCAAACTCCCATGAAAATTTTGCAGTATTTTGATTTGCAGTAATTTGATAATATATACAGTAATTTGATAATATAAATGATGTAAAATTATCGCGGGTAGCAGCATTCATGAAAACATACAAGGTTATAAAAATGAAGATATTTTAAAAGTTAATAAAACAATCGAGGGCTCTACTCTTCCACCGTGTCATTCAGAATTGCAACAACAATTATTGAGGAGCAGTTATATCGCTCAATTGTGGACTCACGCATCTCATCAAACACCAACTCATTCAACTTCAACTGGTTATGGATGGAAAGAGAAGAATAACAGATATGTTTTCATATGGTTCGAAGGAGATCAATTGCCTTCGATAAATAGCATCACGAACTCAATCGAACATTCAACCTCCACTTCATAATAATGTATTTTTTCTGATGATTTAGACGCGAGTGATTCTGATAGCGAATATGAAGAATCAGTATAATAATTTTACACATTTTTATTATTTTTTTATAAGATTTTTATCATATTTCATTTATAAAATGAATTTTTAATCACGAAACCTATTGAAATTCACAACCATTTTCATGATATTGATAATCATTTCCAGTCTTTAATGATGAATTAGTATAAAAAATAAATATAATCGTCAGACGACATGAACGTGGTGGAAAGTCGTCAGTTGGACCGCGGAAGATGCCGCGCGCTTGATTCTTTCCGAGAGCTGAGATCCACTTCGATTGCTCGACTGACGGGTTTTCCACTATTTCCATAACGTCTGACGATCATTTTTGTACTTTTTATATTACAAACTGCCAACTAACAACAGATCGCATGATATTACTTTTTTTTCAAAATTCAGGATGACATTACTACGCGTGACTCACCCGCAGATCAAGGTCTGACAACTTTTTTAGTTGAATATACTTTGAAAATAATGAACTGTGAAAATTATGGAGTGCATGAAATCACTTTTTTTTTAAATTACTGGTTATATTCCGCAGCTTCCTCAGACTTTACCCACCGCTACTGGAGAGTCTGACGGTCGGTTTAGTATTCAGGTAGGTATATGGAAACAACTTTAATGAGTGAATTGCATTGTGCATAAAATGACTTTTACTAAAGTGACACTACCTCTTGGGATATAATGATGTGAAACCTGATCAAATGCAACTTGTTTACGTTGGTACAGTTTGTCAGAAACATTTTGCGTAAAAATATAAAGATTTCATGCTGTGCCACGACACTTAACAAAACCATGTTGAAATTTGAGAATTTGTTTCTTACTTGCTCACAAATGAGGTCCGATAAAATTATTTCAACTAATTTCGAGTACACTTAAAGGTAGGGCATACTCTCGACAGCTTCCATATATTTGCTAAGTAGCAATTATTCAGGATGAGGTTGTGCCCAGTGAATTTAGACACTACTCCATATAAAATTTTGAGAAAAAGTTGAAAACATATCTGAAGTCTTCTGGATAGATAATAGATTCATGTTATGCCTTGCTCATATGGTTTTCCCTTTTGTTTATGTTTTTTTCTGTTCCACAAAGATTCATATTCTGTTCCACAAAGATTCATAAACTACTTACTTATCCATGTATACTAGGTAATTATTTTTATATTTCTATATAATACATGATATCCCCTAGGATAAGTTGTAAAACAGCCCCGGCTGAACTTTGCCCTTTCATTGATTTTTGTATCTACTTCTTCCTTATGTCAATGAATGAAGCCCATTTATTATTATTACTATTATTATAAATGATACAGAGAGGCTTCCCAGAAAGATCAAAATGATTCTCAACAAGTTTGACTGGAATGCCATCTGGTCCAACTGTCAATTAATTTTTCAATTTACTGGAAGATGAGGTGATGTCCGAGATTTCACGGACGTGTAAGTAATCACTGGTGTTGAAACATTCTCCATTACTCAAGTTTGAATTTTGCAGATTATTATTAAAAATATATACGCTTTGAAAGTTCGTTGCAAATGTATCAACTATTAGCGTTAGGTGATGACGATATTTGATCATTATAATACATATGTCCAGTAATTCGAGATTTATCATTCTTCGAGTTCACATAGCTCCAAAAACCGGTGGCATTTTTTTTTAAGTTTTGTTCGGAGTTATCAGTGAGAGTATTATATGAAATATCTATATCGCGTTCCAATGAATGCCTCATCTCTCTGAACTTTTCACGATAAAAAAGTAGTTTATGATGTCTATACATTTTCAGGAAGTCATTTTTCATCCGGTTCACGAATCAGGTCTTTTGAATACCAGGTACCAGGTCGCAAATACCCTACTTTACACCTTTCACACCAAAAATGTGTACCTACATAGGTACACATTTTTTTATTATATTTTGTATGACTTCGTTTCGCATGTTTGATCCATTCAGGTTGTTGAAGTGTTGATTCCAATAAACTCCTCCGAATAGTCTGCAAAGTTTTTCAGTATTGGTATTTCAGAAGTTATATTGGTTGATGGAAGAAGAAAATTTTTTTCGGAATGGCCCTGGTGAAGTATGTACTTACTATAAGTCCTGGATGATGGCGAACAATCGAAACTAGTGGGTCGTCATCAGTAAGTACTTTGCAATTGTTTTCGTTACCAAATCGGGGAGGCTGTCATTATGATTTTAAACTCTAATAATTTGATATATATTACAAAAGCTCAGAAAGTTATTGAAACGAAATATAAAATTTTTTTGAATTTTTTCATCATAATGAATTTGAAGTTCTGGAATATTGAAGTCACCTAAAATTATTGTATTGCCAAGGTCATGAATATTCTCCAAGCACTCTGAAAATCATATTCATCAACAGATATGTATGGGAAAACATATACAAGTATTATGATATTTGAGACATGATTACTGCCCCATATTTTCACTGACAAAAATTTGTTTTATTAACATGACAAATAAATTCAAGGCGTTCGGATTGATATTCGTTGCTATCAACTGCCAATAAAACACAACTTTTACGAGTTTTTGTGCTTTTATCTTTACGATAATCTGTTTGTATGCGGGAATAGTTTGCTGTTGAAAAAATCTGCATGTAGCCAACTCTCTGAAATAGCAACACATGACAACTTGCAGGTACATTTCTATAAAAATAAGTGAGTTTTGGTATTGAATTCCCTACAATTTTGATAAAAAATAGTTAATGTGTTAATTGCATCATTATTTACTTATCTATTGGATGGAATTACAAGTTTCTTACTGCTATAGTCGGATTGTCTATTTTTATTTCTTATTACTAAGTTATTTTCACCATTGTTTTTTGGCAGTGTTTACTCATTACGAAGTGTTATATAATATTCACGTTGTTTCACTGTTTGGTATACTCAGGTATACGTTCTTGAACTTTAAATTCTTTTTTTGTTCCTGATCAGAGTAAGCACATCTTGTTTACTTCGCAATGGTCTTGATTTTCTTTAAACATTTTTACCGAGTCCTATAATTGTAGTAGTATTGATGATGGAATCCGGGATAATCGAAGTAATCAACTCTTTAACGGGCAAAGTTGGCTCAACTATATCTTCAGGAATAACATCCATTATTTGAATTGAATCTGTGGGATTCCGAGAAGTGTCCAATACTTTTTTTGAAAATTTCAATTTTAACATCAATATGACATCAATAGGTCTGACGAACAAATAAAAAAATGTTGATGATGTTGACACACACTATGTTCTATTTAAATTCAAAGATCGAAAGTGATTAATGAAAACCTCTCAACTTCAGAGGCAAAACTCGGTACATGACAATACAGGTACAATAACAGAGACAGGAGAGGCAGCTCAGGTAATAAGACCAAAACAGGTAGTCGAACAAACACAGGTAGTGGCAGCAACGCAGGTAAAGGGAAACATCCATCCCTATAAATTGAGACACAGAGTTCGAAGTAATCAGTCTAGTTGAAAAAACCAGACATCACCAGAAGATGGCAAATGAGACTTTGCCGAAACGTTGTGAAAATAATCCTTATGGGGAGAAAATACACAGAACACGGAGCGAAACCCGAGAAAACAGCTCATCATACTTTATCCGTGAGAATCTTCGAGTTAACATATATATATATATATATATAAATATATATATATATATATATATATATATATATATATATATATATATATATATATATATATATATATATATATATATATATATATATATATATATATATATATATGTATATACCTAACATGTCTGTAGATTTTTCATTTATTTATAGTATCAACATGGAAAAACTCTATTTTTGGAAAGCAATTTCATTATGATTTTATTACTACTTCTAACAACATCAAAGAATGACGATAGTTTTAAAGTTTGTGCCATATAATTACCCAACTGGAGAGAATAGCATTTTCGAATCACAGATAACAATTTACAAAAGAAAGAAATGTCAATATTTTCTGAGAAAAACATTTCATAACCTTTCATCGAATCAGAAATTGAATGAGGATGCCAATTATAAATATATGAAAAGTTCACAGAAAATAAAACACTCCATTATTTTCCCATCAAAATCAACAATTCCACCAGATATTGAATTGCTTTGTCAGCATTAAAACTACTAACAACATATCCGATTCAATTGTGATATTGAAACATGGTATATATTTCAATTATCGACATGTCCTGTCAATTTGAATGATATGTATTCAGCCTGCAGTAATAGTGATACAGTAAGTACCGTGTTGAACAGAATATGTAAAATTTTTATTGAAATTGATTTGAACTCGAATTATTTTGCAAGTATGAATACACAATGACAATTCAGAAAATTTGAAAAACACATGCACTTGCTAATGCTAATGCACTTGCTATCAGCATGTCCAGCATATGCGGTCTCGGCCTATATCCATCGACATAACGCGGACCTAAGAGTGCTATATTACCATATAGGGCACTCTTACGGTATTGTCGAAACACCGGTGTTGCCCTACGCTCCGGGGGATATTGAATCCGTTGTGGGTAGCGAGAAGTGCCGAATTTATTGGAACTATTTGTTCTACTCTCAGGCTCATACAAGCTAATTAGACTACCAGACCACCAGAGCAAGACTATATTTGTCGTAGAGTTTTCAGCTCCTGGCGAGACTAATGTCGTCCGAAAAGGCGAGGAGAAACGGATGAAATATCGAGATAGTTCTCTTCGAACTCCGCAGACTCTATCCAGACCACTCTGTCAAGATGGTTGTTCTGATTATTGCCTGTCGCACTAAGGCAGATATCTTTGCATTCTCAGCTCACTGCGTTTGCTCAGGGCACATTCTTCTCGGACCCAATGATCACTTACCCTACGGTGTGGAGAGTGGTCGTTGATTGATAATGCGGTGCCCTCCCGAATGTATCGGGGCTTCGGGGGATAGGGCCTGACTAGCACATACTTCGGTAAAAAAAATTACGCGGAGTTAGTCGGTCTTTATACCTCACATTAATATTAGCCACATTAGTTTCAAAAGTAATTTTCTGGTGTAAGACGACACTTTACTATTGATTAATTTGTGAAACAAAGTTGCAGCATGTAACACTCTCCTATCGTTAATATTCAACCAGCCGGCATCCTTCAGTTTATGTGATATTCTTTCTCTCCTTCTAATACCAAAAATTAACCGTTAGCAGGAATTCTGAACTTTTTGTATCTTTTTCTTGAATCGGTTGGTTAAACTCGGACCATACAAAACATCAGCAAAATTGAATATAGATAAAACTAATGATTCACACAAATTCGCCTTCATGAGTAGGAAATTTCGGTATTCGTATATAATTTTAAGCGAATAATATGCACGCCTAATAAACTGATTAACCCGACTTTAGAATTTCAAGTCTTTATCTGAAATGATGCCCAGGCTTTTGGCTTCTGGGACAACCCTAAGTACATGATCATTTACTATTATTTTCACAGATTTGCAAATATCATTTCTAGGGGCCTTCTGGTCCGAAAACAATAACATTGGATTTACTTCAATTCATATTTTAGCAGTGAGTCACTATTTTGAGTCACTATTGATTTCAGTACATGCATTATCTATCATTTCAGGTGAGAAACTGTCGTCTGCATAGAAATGTATATTATAAAATTTCGAACTTTTTGCAAGTTGAGATGTGTAGATAGCAAACAAAAGGGGTCCCAAAATAGAACCCTGTGGCACTTCGTATATTGTGAGTTGTTTCCTTCTATGGTAACCTTTTGTTGACGGTTGGTGAGATACAATCTAATTAGTGATATAGCATTTTTGGAGTGTCCTATATAGCCAAGAATTAATAACATTAAATCGAAGTTGATAGTATCGAACGCTCTACTAAAATCAAGAAGTATCAATACTGTTTTATTGTTTGCGTCACGTACTCTTATAATATCTTCCTCTATATGCAACAAAGCGGTTGTACAACAATGTCCTTTACGAAATCCGGATTGAGTTATTGGAAGTATAAAGAAATTTAGTGTTCTTTCAAATGAACTCCAATAGCTCTTTCGAAAACTTTTGACAAAGTTGGTAATAAACTAATGGCGCGTAGGTCCTTGTGCTCTAATGGATTCTTTTTTTTTAAACAAAGCCTATCATGTACTTCTTGAAATTTGAAGTCAAAATGTATCAATTTATTTTCAGTATAGAAAGAGGTGAGTTCGAGAGGTAGTTCATTATTAGGAATTGAGTCAACAAAAAATCATTTGACTGTGAGGGAGTCTTCAAATTCTCTGGAATGTTGTGAACCTGATTTGGTATGAACACATTAGATTTTATGGCTTTCCGGAGATCTTTGTTGTTTTTTTTTTTGTTGAGCTCTGAAATGAAATATGCCTTTTTTTCTCTCTCAATTGCCTGATTAGTGACGTTCCGCATGTCCTTATAGAACTGAAAATGAATTTCTGATGTAGTTATTTTGAATCTTCTGAAAGCTTTATATCATATTAACATCATCTCTTCCATTGTTCCAGTTAGCCATGGGAATCGCTTCTTAGTTATTCCTGATGTTTTCAAGGGAGCATGTCTATTGGAAAGATTGGTCAAACACTCAACTGAAAAAGTTATTTTTTCATCAGCTCCTTCCTGATCGAATATATTAAAGAAAGAAATACAGTAAAGGTCTCTCTTGAAATCATCTTCATTGAAATATTTGAAATCCCCAAATTAATGAATTTTAAACTCATCTTCATTACTCCTAGTATTTATTTCACAAGAAACGAGCACATGATCTGAAACTCCATCAGTGTCAATGATATCTTTGTTGAGAACCCATTCAGCTATATTTATAATTACATGAAAAAGTGTTGATGTTTTTGTAGTTATTCTTGTTGGGCATCTATAATTTGATCTAAATCAAAGCACTGTATAACTGATAATATTTTTTCGGTATTGTTATTATCGCTATCTGAAAAATCGATATTGAAATCTCCCCCACAAATAATGCCACCTACTGTGGGATATATAAGACCAAGGACATCTTCAAACTCATCTATAAAATCTGTATTATCAAAATTAGGTAGCTCAGATGTCACTCCAAATGCACTTTTCTTTTTCTGAATTGTTGTATTAATCTACAATTGTACACTGGAATATAGCATCTATACTCAATTGGTTCAACCACATGCAACTCACCGTCATATTTGAATAAACATTCTTCATGCCATTTGCATCTTATGCGCCGTCATTACCGTTATATTTAACATTGACAATTGACAATCAGGGTGTTATGATAGATATTGGTACTGCAAATCATATCAGATACCAAGGTGTAATGATTGACAAACATTTGATATGGAATGAACATGTCAACAGTACAATCATGCTATCGCTATTCAAATTCAAGCACAGAACCCAGAACAGTTGAGAGCAGTGTATTATGCTTCAGTTGAATCGCTAATTCAATATGCTATTCTCAGTTGGGGTGGTATTTTACCATCACACTTGAGGAAACTAGACATACTCCAAAAGAAAATATTGAAAATAATGTTCTTCAAAACTTTCACTTGCCCTACTGTAGAATTATTCCGTGATGCAAATATATTAAGTATTAGAAAATTGTATGTACATACTATCGTCGCATATCTCTACAGAATTAGACGAACACTACCAAAATTGAACATAAATATGACACAAGAACAAAATTTAACGAATGTGTCAAACTGAACAAAAACCAAAAAATTACTGGGCCAGAGATGTTTCACACATATATCACTCAGAATTTTTAATTTTCTACCAGAGATGTACAAAATATACATTCACTCCATAAATTCTTACCGTTTCCTCAAAAAATCTTTCAATATTCTTTATAAAACACAGATTTTGGAGTTATAAATGATCTCTTTCGATGTATTACATCGAAATTGTTGATTCCCTGGTATATCAGCTGCAACAAATGTCTGAATGTATAGTTATATTGTATATGTGTATATATGTGTGTCTGCCTCTGTATGTAGTACGTTCATCAAGACTCATTTACAAATGTTGATTAATGAATTCAATCGTTACCTCCCAGAATATACCGAAGAAGGTGAAGTTATTCAAAAACTGATTCGTAACTCTTTTAGCACGGATGCTGAAGAAGTTACTGTAGTACGTGTCTGCCTCTGTATGTAGTACGTTCATCAAGACTCATTTACAAATGTTGATTGATGAATTCAATCGTTACTTCCCAGAATATACCGAAGAAGGTGAAGTTATTCAAAAACTGATTCGTAACTCTTTTAGCACGGATGCTGAAGAAGTTACTGAAGAAATCCAGGAAGAACTCATTGAATTCCAAAGTGACAGAAACTTCAAGGATACTTTTTAATAGATTTCTTATACTAAACTTCGAGAAATCGCCTTGTGCTATTTTATTATTTTTTCAACAACTTATTTATGTGAACAATGATTTTCTGCTTTATTGGTAATTAAAAACAAGGCGAGGAATCGTTTAAAAGTAAGTGATGATTTGCATGCAGCTTTGAGTAACAATATTAATCCTATGAGAGCCGAACTCGCGAAGAAGATGCAAGCTCAGAAATCACATTAATACAAAATTAAAGAAGTTTATCCTGAAAATATTATTATTTCTTGTTTTGTAATATCCTATTGAAATGCTAATTGATGTTTCAGTTTCATTATTACAGTTTATTTCATTATACATACAATGTAAGTATGTATGTACTACTATGTAAGTCTTACATAGTGGTCCCTGCTAACAAAAATGATATAAAAGTGGTCCCGGACAAAGAAAAGGTTGGGAACTCCTGGTATGATAAAACATTTTCATTTCAATTGTAAGCATTATTCTAAATTTCAATGAAATTAAAAAGCTAATGCGACGTATCGAAGATGCTCAAAGCCGCGTTAAGTAGGTTGGCTATATGAGTGAAATTGATGAGAGTAAAAGATATATTTCTAGCCCTCTTCAACCCCTAGTATCGACTTTGAATTTTTCTACGCTGTTTGTCAATCTATAAGGGATTTATCTTTGCCTGTATGAGACGAACAATGTGTTTGTTCTCAAGAAAAATTGGTATCATCCAAAAAAATTAGGTTTATAATGAAATTATTATTTAACTCATATAAAAAAATCGATACTTTACCCTCTGCTACGTTATCCATTTATTCATTTGTTGATAGTTCTGTAGACAAATAAGACGTGCGTAGTTTGAATAAATTCGGTTCATGTGTTATCATCATATCAATATTAGAATAATCATTCTTGCTTCATATATGAGAAATGAAAAAAATTTTCTGGATTCTCTCGAGAAAAGTTGGAACAATGACAATAAATCCCAAATCGCTTACCCATTCAAAGCACTTATTTGTTTTTACTTCGAATAACATTCGAGTTTACCCAAAACAATTCGTGTTTCCAGAGTCGTTCATCCATATTTACAATCCTTGAGCCAACGTAAACATCATTAATGAAAACTTGGGAGGAACTCCAAATGTTTTTCGTCTATAGAGCATTTATGATATTCAAACTTGAGTTCATTGCTATATAATTCGCTGAGAAATTTCGAATGGAATAAGTACGTTTATTTTTGTCTGATTTGATAGAAAAACAAAACATTCATCCTAATTCAAAGTCAACTGTTGGTTATCTGGTGATTGTAGTTGGGAACGATCAAACAACTCTAATGATTGCAAAATCTGTAATGTTTCAGATTATTCATGCTTTTTTTGTATTAACATCAATACATAGATACATAAGTGTACACTTTTTTATCGACTGACCAAAACTTTATTATCGTTGTCACTATTTTACTGAGGTGGTCAAATATATCGCCATCTGAAAAATAATAGATAGTATGAATTTCTTTTCACGGTATCCACACTTGATATCAAACTCCGTCTGGCATCCACAACTGTCTTAAATCGAAAGTAAAGATGCTGTTTTGGTGTTATTATTCAAAAACAATCCATTATGTGATATACTACAAGAAGAATTGGAACCTTTGGCTTGATTTGTATCTATAGAATCTTTTTTACCTCTAGGTGATGAAGATTTTCCAAACCATATCATTCCACAGTGATCCGGAATGTTTCAGGATTTTGTAAACTTTCCAAACTATTCCTTACCATTTCACAACATTCCAAAATATTGCGAAATGTTTTCGAATATTCTGGATTAGTCTAGAACTTTCTGTAGGACGACACTCCCAACCCTTATATCTTCAAAAGCACGCTCTTCAGGGCTGCCGCATATTTCCTACTTTCGAATCCGATTGTCTGAAACGATTGTCGTATCAGGGCATCTGACGCTCAAATACATATGAGTTCATACGATCATATCGCACACCTACGATCATATCGCACACCTACGATCATATCGCACACCTACGATCAGATATCGGATCGGACGTCCGACTCGGATGCAAGAGCAGTGCGTCCTACCAATCGGACCTATTAAAAGTCTGATCCGACTACCGGGAGGCAAGCCGTGCATTATTTCTGTATAGCCTATCGCAAACATACGATTGTTTTTGTCAGTTTCATTAGTTTTCACTACTGAGTGTAGAGAATGAATGTCTTGTGAAACCATGTGCGATACCGAGAATTTAATTACCGCGGTCGAAAAATATCCCTGCTTGTGGAATCTTAGCCATGAAACTTATCATGATCGCGATTCAAAAGATCTTGAATGGGAACCGATCTGTTTGGAACTCTTTGAGGATTGGGACAGTAAAAATGACCTGGAAAAAAAAGAAGATATGTAAGTACAATACTATTTATTACTTTAAATTGTTTATATATAGTTTTCGGGTTAGTTATTTATACGCCTATATTGCCAAGGAATGGCCTCGGCCTGTGGAACGAAGTATTCTGTAAATCTATTTCGGCCTTGATTAGTAAATCTATGTTGTGAACATCGAAATGGATTATCTTCAATTTAATAGTTGGAACCACTATGCAGTGGACAAATAAGTCGAATGTGTTTGCCATCTACCGCTCCTAGGCAATTCGGAAAATAAGCTTTGCTGTTAAAATTTTCGGCTATTTCTTGCCATCGTTCTTTTGATGATGGTGGTTGTAATTCCAACGGTTGTAACACTCTCCATATTGTTCCACATGTATCTCTCACCATTGCAGATATGGTTCTGCTTCCCATTAAGAAATCATATTTGAGCATTTCAAAGTTATTTCCTGTAGCAAGGTATCTGAAAAAATACATATCATTTCAACTATAAATAATATATTCTGTAAAATTCTGATGCAATAAGTTTAAATTTCAGGTGCAGACTCAAAAAAAATGGAACAACATTCGGGCCTGGAGAGATATTAATAAAATTAAAAATACCCCAACAGGATCAGGCGCTAAAAAACTAAAGCAATATGTTTACAGCGACCTACTGACATTTTTAACTCCAAATATACAGAGTCGGCGGTAAATGCATATAATATAATATTTTAGTAACACATACGTTGATTTGATTTGGATTTTTCAGCCACGAAGGAAATTATGACAATGGAGATGAAGGAACTTCCACAGATGGGACTAGACAGGAAGGAGATAGTGTAGAGGAAAACTCAAATGTAACGGAGGAATTATCTGAGAAAAGGAAGAAGGCTAAAAAAGATATACCAAGTCAAATACTGTAAATAATGAAGCAGAGGAAATAAGAACCTGTAGTTGATGAAGAAGACGATACAAAATTTCTGTTAAAGTTTCGAAGCGACTTGAAAATAATGACAAAAAGTCAGAAAATGGATTTCAAAATTGGAATGTTACAACTAGTGAAGAAAATTACATTAACACCACCTACACGAAATATTCATTAATAATAATAATAATAATAATAAAGGTTTTTATTATTTTTAAATAATATACATATAGATTTTAACATTGTATGCAAAAAATAAAAACATTTCTGAAAATAAAGGGCGAAGTTCATTTTCTGCAGACAAACGATAGTTTCACTACGAAAATGTTCTTCCACTTAACCCTAATACAGTGCGTCGAAGAATTCATATGCGTTTGTACATGTAATTGACAAATAGATAATGAGAGAAATGAGTGATAAGTGACGAAAATCATTATGTTTGTTGGTTTGGCAGCGGGGCAGAGGGGTATCTAGACTTGTGTTTTGAATACATTATTTTTATATTCTGATCTGAAGCAAGTTATACTGAGGTTCTTCAAACTTTCAGGAACGGAATTATATAAATTATAAATTTTGTAGGTGAAAAATTGTTTGAACATTTCAGTTTTGAATTTGGGTGGGGATAATAATCCTTTTAATCGTAGATTCAAATTATGTATGTATTCTCCGCTTTCGGCACACATCTACTTACACAGCCCTCAGGTGACCTTCGCTTAGAGTCCAAGTCCTAATCAAGACATTAATATCACTGGGCCAGTACCGTCATATCACATACAATCACCACTATCGCCTTTGGAGCATTCACAACATAACATGTCAGGACATGCTGATAATGATTTAGTATATGAGTTTCTCCAAGTCAATGATAATAAGTAAATATTATGTACCAAACCTATTTTTTTTATTTTATACTTCCCCTGTGTGGTACACTCGTACGAGTGCGCCCAGAAGGCAGAGCCTTATGCGGGCAAGGGTCGGCTAAACATCTTGGGTGCCGAAACGCTCTGGGGCGTCTTACTGATTTTTCACGGTAGCGCATTTGCTGTACTATACCTTACATTGTAACTAATTAATACTAAAAACTTTCTTACCTGAGAATGATGGCTAACCGTTCTCCTGGGGAAATTGCTAGTCTCAAGTGTGTGTCCCGTTTTCTTATATCCCCCTGAATTAAATTAGGTAAGTAGTTCATTGAAAGACGTAATTGACATTCGATAATAATCGAAAAATTTATCTGCATGAGCACGTAACTCAAGATGCAAATTGTGAAACTGACTTTGTTGAATTCTTTTTGTATTCAACGGATGTATCCAATAGCATCGTCTAATTTTTTTCTTCCGTTGTGAGAGTAAAAACGCAATTGCCAATAAATCTTCATCGTACATTTTTATGCGGTATGTGAGATCATACCTCATGTATTGTATTGTACAAGGATATTCAAATGAAATCGGAAATATTTTGTCGGCAGAGTACCGTGGTGGTCCGATTTGAAATCGTTTCAGACAATTCGATCAAACTGTAGGAAATGTGCGGCCGGCCTCAGGTGAAAACGGGAATCTGATGTGATTAATGTGAGACATAGTCCAGGAATATTAGTCAAATGAGGGCAAGAATCTCGGAATGAGAGATTGTACTGTGATAGTCTGTAAATACCCCTATTATCATAGGTGCATATTTATTTGTTTATATATGTACGTAGGCAACCCCTGCGTTGCTTAATATTTTTACAATTTATATGTTTATTTAAGGAAGCCTATACACTTGACTTGCTACAAACATGAAAATGTAACATAGTTAATAAGCTATTCTATTCTATTCCAGTCAGCTATAAAGTTCTGAAAACCTCCATTTCGTCACCATAATATTCGTCTAAAAGACTAATCATCACAGGGTGTTGATTATTTTCGCATACTTATTGCAAATATCTCGTTGCCTATATGCTTGATGCTATTTGTTTTCATTATAGATTTTGTAGAAGATTGAATGCTAGATATAACTTTTGTTTGAACATTTTCTTCATATGTTGAACCTTTATCGAGATGGTGGGCAGATCGCGCGTGGAATTAACCTGTAGTCTCGATTGAAAACACGGTATACAAAGTTAATGAATTTTTGATGAATGTGTAATTCTGAATAATTATGGTCGGGAAATTTTTCTATTTGGTGGATATTCAGACTCTAATGAAAATATGAAAGCAATGGAGCAGCAGAGAAGAACTGCTACCTTTCACAAAAAAACCAAGTTTGTTTTTTCAAGGACAAAATACAATCACTATAGGAAATTCCTTTGGGAGCCCTAAGAGCGGTGCCTGTGCGAAAGTATTGACTCACATCGGATTCGAATCGCTGGAAATTAAATCCATTTGGAAAAATGTTCCCAAAAAGATTATTCCATATAAATGCAGTACTCTGAATGAGAGAGTTATTGAACAGTGAAGTTCGAAATGTACTAAGTTGAACCCCAAAACGATGAGCACTCACAGTTCGTCGCGTATTTCTGATATGTACCGCTCTTGGCGGAATTGAATGTGCCAAGTTATTTGAACACTTCCCTTGAATGTATTGTAATGAATCTGAAGCCGGCCCTGACCGGTGTCCCTGTCAGCCAACGCATGACGCATACCGCGAAAACTCCGGATGGGTCCCGAAATCCGCAGAGGGATCCGGAACGTTCGTTGACGATATAAAAACGTCGCTATTCGTTCCGAAGAGGAGTCTGTACCAAGAAAGCGAATCGAGCGGTTAACAAAAGGTGAAGATAAATTAAGCGTTAGTTACTGAGTGGTGTAAATAAATTAGTTGTGATAGTGAAGTATTGTTGAAATAAATTTGTTTAAGATAGTTAATTCTTTAATTCGTTACAGTTTCTATAGAAGAGAGGCAAATCTCCAACCTTTCTTTGATGTTCTAGACTATCAAGGTAACAATTGATGTTCGCGTCTCCAATCAGGTGGATGGTTCTCTCTTTGATGGAATCCAGCAGCTTCAGGGTATGCTTAGGGGCGGAGCTCCAAACATGGGAACAATACTTCAAAGAAGGTCTGATCTGAGCTTGTCAAGCATCAAAAGTTGCTGAGGTGTGTACAGATTTCTGATTCGGAACAGTATTTCGAGCATTTGAGAAGCGGATTTCGCATTTTCATCGAAATGATTGTGCCAAGACATATTTGTGTCCATTTCAACCCCCAACAAACTCATCGAAGCAAAAAATAGAATTGTCTGAGAATTTCATTGGTTTGAACTTCCATTGTCTTATATGATATGAATTGATTTGAAATCCCTGAAAGAATCTATAAGAAATAAAAAAAACTGAAAAATAACAAATATATTCAGCAATAAAAAAATTGAAATTACAATGAAATAAATGACGAGCAACAATCAAAAATTGAACTATTAAAACGAGCTGAAAATGAAAAAGTATCAACAAGAAATGAAAATTAAAAATTGAAAGATTCCAAGCCAAGTTACTTCACGGCGCTTCGATTATTACTATCCACAATCGTCTTCGGGTGATAACTAGACAATTTCCTCAGAGATCTGACTATGCATAGGTCATTCAAGTGCTTTCATACATCTCCTCTTCCCTCTTTCTGCTTCATCCATTTTACCGGGAGTTAACCGTTTGGCGGGAATTGGCCGTGTTTTGCTTGATCATAGATTTCATATGTTGTGTGGGAGTGAGTGAGAGACACGCGTGAGAAAGAAAAAAACTAGGCAATGCTCCTGCAGATGGTTGTGAAGAGAATACTTATACGGGAGTTCAACAGGGCGAAGGAAAAGGGAAACCTAGAAACAAAAGCGGTCCCCCACCCCGTCTTCACCGTAATAATGACAATCGTGGATGGCTAGGTAAAGAACTTCATAGTTTTCAGAATGTATTTGTCATTATGAATAAATGAAAGACATAATAAATGTTTTTCATTTATTGAAAATTGACCATTGCTTGAAAATTGAAAAATTATTGAAATCAAAACTCGCCATTGATAAGTAACTTGAAGATAGATTGATAGATTGACTTGTATAATAGATTCGTTGAATGAGCTATCGATTACCATAGACCAGAAACAATTTATAATAAACACAAAAAATTATTATTTCTTCATTATAAAAATTGACAGTTTGGACTTTCATTCATTTAGTAACAAGCAATATATGGCATTCTAATCTATTGAAAACAAGAACACTTGGGTGAATAGCTACCTTGGCTAAATGCAATGTTGGACAACATATTTGCAGCTTCTTTGAATTTTCTCCTAAACCAGTTTTCCTTCTTGTGGAAACTTGAGACCACTTGATCTTATGTTGAGGAGTCCAAACATGCTCTTTTATTCCTAATTTACTGATTTCTCCTCGATGTGTGTATTTGTTGTGCTCGGCAATGCGAACTTTCAATGGCCTCTTAGTTTCACCGATATATGATTCTCCGCACTCGCAGAGTATTCGGTAAATGCAATTCTTGGAATCGCAGTCCACGTTTGGTGGTCTGGTTTTTGTGAGGCTGCTACGGATAGTGTTCCCAGTTCTCAATGGTTTTAGAAAAATCAAGCGGTACAGATCTTGACTCTCCATTTTTCTTGATTGCGTTATTCCAAATATGGGTGACATACGATAGAAGGTCGCCTGTTGGTATTTGTTCCGAAAGCTATATTGATGATCGCTCAAGATGTTGAAGCCTTACAAATATTGGCGGTTTACAGCTTTCTTCATGAGTTTTGATATAACTGATAGCAGAGCGACTGGTCCATAGTTATTTGAAATATTTTTCTTGCCCTTTTTGAGAATGGACTGAAGGCGAGCAATCTTCCAACCAGAAAGAAAAAGCCTTTTTTTGCAAGACAGGTTTGAAAGTCTGCAAAATGCTGGTGCGAGTTCATTTGCGCACTTTTCAAGTACGATGACGGGCACTTCATCAGGACTAGACGCCTTGTTGATATTGAGCCGTTTAGAATTCGCCTGACTAGACGTTATCAAAAAGTAATTTCTGGCATTGTGGATTCTAGTGTGGGAATAGTAGGTGGTGTCTTTCCGAGAAGAATCTTCTGTGGAGTGGGACATAAATTGTTCAGCTAGTAAATTTGCTTTTTCTATGGCTGTTTTTGCAATTGAATTATTCGCCTGTGTCAGTGTAGGCGAAACTATTGTTGTACCTATTACCCAAGGAAAATTTCTATCGAATCGAAATAATAAAAAAACTTATTATTATTGTCATAAATGGAAAATAATGATGAAATAATTCAAATTCATTTAAGCGAATACATGAAATGAAAGATGTTCCAACCTCAACTTTAATATTCTGAAACAAAAACACTCAGTAACAGAATTCCTTCTTCCAAGTTCATAGACTTCGAAATTGATTCGATCACAGGATATGGAAATATAAAACAATCTCCAAATACGCAAACTTTGCACAGATTTTATGCTGAGCATTTTACCTTAGTACAGTGACCGGATCAAATTTGCAAAGTAAGCGTATAAATCTTCATGAATATTGAGGAAGGTCAAGATCATGAACAGACGGTGTTCAGAAATTCATTTCAGTATCTATCGATTATCAGCAATGCAGCACATCTCCTTCTCTGCAATCCTGCTGGGTGGCAGTATAATGTAAGTTTTTGGTGTTTCAATGTATTTTTTTTATCAACATTTCAGTGTGAGTTTATTCCTGAAGTATTTTTTCCATTTATTCACAATAAATATTCAATTGAGTTCTTTCATTATTTTCGATGATTGGGTGAAACAACGAATAGAATGCTTTCGTTAATAGCCAAGCGAGTACTGAGTTGCGACATTATTCTCATGGTTAATATCACAACAAAATAAGCCAGAGATGATGCAGACGTTTCTATTATTGAAACAGCTATTGATAAATTTGAACCTAAAAAAATTGCTGTTATGATAGGGAAGAATTGTCATTTCAATCGAGCGACCCTTACTTTGAAAAAGTTGGCATAGGAAATGTATGAACTGTAATATACCCTTTGAAAATTTGTGATAGATACACATGAAAAACACATATTGTTTCTTCACGCACGCATTGGAAGAAGAGAACAGCTCCTTTCAATCATCATTTGAGAATGCAGTGCGAACTTTGTTGGCAATCTATAATGCTCCGAAATCTGAGGACTGTATCGCTCGTCTTCGCTATGCACAGTTCATCAAACTAACGAAACTGAATAAACCTGTGCAGTTATCAAATCTTCCTCCAACGAGTGCAGCAGCTCACCAACATTTCAACCTTGTTTATAATCAAGTTCAGACTTGGTTGGGGCATGATTCAGAACCCCTGAATTGGGGTTTGGATAATGCGTGATGAATTCCCAGAAACTGTTATTAAAATGGAAATCCATCAATTAAAAAGGTAATTCTCTTCTTTTCATTCAGTTAGGAAGTAATTAGTATGAATAATACCTACAGCAAAACAAAAATAATAATTATAACCTAATAGTCAAGAGAACATGCAAATTACTTAGAATTACATATTTATCAACAATTTATAAACTTTATACGGCGTGTTTCCAATCGGGACTACAGGTTTACCTTGAATGATACTTCAAATTGTTAAACACCGTGCGCGCAATGCCCTTTATCCTAAAAATGTTTGAAAATATAAAAAAAAATTGAAACAAAAATTGATATTTCCTATAAATGTGTGAAAACAACGATTTTCTTACTTTTGAAATTGGAATATCCGTAGTCACGGACACCCAACGTCACGGACACCCAACGATGAGTAGCTTTTCAGGATGTCAAAATGGAGGTTTATTCAAGTTTATAGCTGACTATTTTCCATCCTGAGGTGGAACTCCTAATATTCCTGAATACTATTTCTGAAAAAAAAATTGATATTCATATTATTATACCTGTCTAGGTATACCTGTCATATTATTATACCTGTCATATTATTGCTGTTGAATTAGTGTCATCTATTGTCATCCTTTTATGAGAAAAAGAATCACCATAAAACGTGAATTGTTTGATTTGAATGGGGTTTATCTTTAGAAGAGATCAATTTTTGAGAAAAAAGGGTTTTGGCATTCTACGTCTCCATTCTCATACAAAAAATGAGGGAATTTTCCAAAGAAAAGAATGAAGCAATAAATTTAAACAAAAATAACTCTAAACAATGATCTTGCAAAGATGTAACTTTAAGATACAATCTGAAAGGAAAGCCTTCTCGACATAGCTCCTTCGATGTAACCATTAAATTACACGAAAAAAAAAAATTTCGAAACAAATACTTTTTTATGAATACTGAGATAACAAAAAACACGTTTCCCTATTCTATTCTATTTGTATTCGTTATGAAATTGATCAGGTATCATGCACAGGATTGCTGTAGTAAATGGAAGAGTTAAAATTTCCCTTACATAGAACACTGTCATCCTCACTGATGGACATCTGATGTTTCGTCGTAAGACACTTGCTGCATCGGCTCTTTATCACCAAATCTGGATGATTTCATAGGGAAAAACACTTAATTCATTCATAAAATTACGAATGAGTTGAATCTACTCATATCGTCGATGACAGTACGTAACGATATTCGTTTGTTTTCCGTTTATTCTTTTTGCATCGATTGTCTATAACTGCATCTCTAAGGAGACTGTTCAAAATGAATTTTTTTAACAACCCTTAGTCTCAAAGGATGAATTTCATCCACTCAAACTGTCTTTCAAGAACTTTGTGAAGAATATTTCCAAAAAGAATTTCTAAATCAGCTTTTCGAGATGAAATGTAAAACTCTCGATGATGAGTCTGTTGTTGTTTTCCACATCAATCACTTGATACAGTTCTGCCAAGTATCCATCTCCATCACATGCATTCGTAACCAGGTTTCCAAAAAGCGAGAAGACAAAATGGTGTAGTGCGTTGATATTCTGAAGCTGCTCGAGAAGCTTGACGGATAGGTCATCAATATAAGCGACCAAAGAGTCGGAATATTTAAATGCAAAAAATACTATCGAGAGCTCCAGTGACATCGGAAATGCTAGTGCAAATGTCAAATGTCCAAGTATGAAATGGAAACGTTTCATTGTATATGCAGCAGGAGGTTGTATGTCTTAATGAAGGTCTTTAGGCGATTTCTATTAACAGGAAAGTAACCAGGTTCAATCCAATGCCACAAAAATCCAGCTATCGGTTTTTACCATCAAGGTGAATGTCTCCGAACTGAATACAATCATGTCAGGACAGAAAATCGAGCTTTCTGTTTCGATAAGTTTGTTGAGGGCTTCAATGTCTTGGCACAATCATGTCGCTGGAATTGAAAGGGATGCTTCTCAAGAGTTTCGAACACTATTCTCAACCAGAAAACTGTACATACTTTTGATGCTTTATGGAACTCGCATCAGACCTTCTTCGGAGTATTGTTGTCATGTATGGAGCTCCGCCTCTGAGTATATTCTGAAACGGCTGAATTACATTCAGAAAAGAGCCATCCGCCTGATTGAAGATGCGAACGTCACTTGCAACCTTGATAGTCTGGAACATTGAAATGAAGTTGGAGATTTGTCTCCGTTTTATAGATTCTTCCACGGGAGGTATTCAAGTGACTTGGTACATTTGATTTCACCTAGAGAGGTACATATAAGAAATATGCGACAGATTGTGACTGCTCATCGTTTTGAGGTTCAACTCAATAGTCAGCGCTCAGGAATTATTTCATTTGGAGGACTGCGTATATGTGAAATGAACTTCCTGAGACTGTTTTTCCAAATGAATATAATCTTCAGCGATTCAAATCCAATGTGAATCGCTACTTCCGACCAGGCACCGATCTTAGAGAGCCTGGAGGATTTTTCTGTAATGCTTGTGATTTGTCCTTGAAAAAATGTTACAAAACATGCTGCATATTTTCTGATCTCTGGTTTTATAGGAATCTGAAAGTAGGAATGGAAGAGGTCATTTCCAACCACTTACCCATGCAATAATATAATTTCTCAAAAGTGATTCACGACCAAGTTCTCTCATAGTAGAATCCCTTCAATTGTCGCTACATGGACTTCAAATATAGGTAGCTCTTATTGCATGAGGATAGTACATTTCATTCTCAGAAGCAGGTTGATGGGCAGTACCATTAACCATTTCTGAGATGCAAGGAGCAGCTGGGTCCCCATATTCTTCTATGAAAGTGTGAAGATTTTTTCCATTAATTCTCATCTTCATTTGAAAAGTGATTACTCCTTCAAAATTTTTCACAAATCCTACGCCAATGATGACATACTGTGACACATTTGATGATAATAAAAACTCATGAGAAACTGCATTATGGTTGATATATTTCCTGAACATGGGTAGTTGAATGATTTATATCAGAAAAACGAATCCAAATGTAGTTCCAGCAAATGAGCGTGCCACTGAGGTAAATTGAACAACACGACGGAAAGTTTTCCGTCTCCTTCAGTAACAGTTTCGTAGCATTATCACTGGAAGATAGTTATTCAAGATATTTGATGAAACGTGTACGTATGGAGAGAAGATATGAGCAGGAGAGCGTTTTGTCGCTAGCATATTATAGTCGCGTGCATGAAGTTTTTTTTCCGGAGCCTTCTTTCGGAGGTCTTCTTTCGGAGAAGTTCATGCTTGAGAAGGTCCTGAATGGATATCATTGAGATTAATTTCACTGAAAACTCTCATTCACAGATATTAGCGACTGAAGGTCGCTACGGAGTCAACAACAGAAGCCAACCGCACATTTGTGGTTCCAGTTAGAAGACCTAGATTTTATCGAGTGTGTATGATACAAATCAAAAATGTAACAAATAGTGGACATAACACTCCAAAAAGGGGGACAAACCGCGGACACGTGTTTCTGGCTATTGCCAGAACTCCTATTTATTTATATGCGAGCGCTTTCATCATCAAGGCTCTACTCGAACAGTTCAAGTTTTTATATAAAAATAAACTGATTTTTGAGTCGTAGTTCTATGCATCATGGAAACTATTTGTGACACTTCTTGTTGTTCGGAAATTTCGTAGAAAAAATTTTTGACAAATCAATTGATTAAGCAACGATAAATGTAGAGAGAACATACATTGAATACTTTTGTTTCCTCATACAAAAGATTGATAGAGTAGTTTCTGTTTTTCTTCAGAACTATTTATGAAATTGTGTTTTTTGCACTTTGAAAAGTTTTTATTTTTGAATTAAAAATGCCTCCCTAATTCTACCATATAAGTATGAAGGGTTATTACATTTTTTTTGTTTACTATATCTCGAAGAGTGTAAAATCTATTCATGAGTGATCTTACCCTTTTTTGTGACGTAAGTAACATGTTCGTGCCATCTAAGGTGTTTTTCAACAAGGTATTGAATAGAATCAGTTCTCTCCAGAGATGGGCATGTGCAAACTAGTGGTACCAAACTTGCGTGATTATGTAACTTCAGAAGCCCTCTGGTTGACCAAGGTCTGTTTGAGAGAATGTCATATATTTTTTTTTTATGTTTAGGCTTAACGGATGATAGTCCATCCACTTTTCAACTTTTTTGATGCCATTTTCAGCAGTATGGTAAGCTTGGTCCCAAGATTTCTCTGTATGAACTAAAATCGTATCATCAGCATAGCAAACAAGATGTCCTTGAAAATCTTGAATTCCAGCTACGTTGTTGATGTACACTAAGAACAGTATTGGACCCAATACTGTCCCCTGTGGAACACCAACAGTGATATTAAGTGATTTACTTACTGAATTTTCTACTTTAACTTTCTGTCTGCAATATGTTGGAGAGATAGTTTACTATTAGATCCAGTGCATGCCCTCTTATACCGTAGTTCTGGAGTTTCTCTATTAGTACTTCATGTCAAAGGCCTTCGCTATGTCTAGAAATATTGCCAGGCATTTGGAAGATCTATCTATGTCGGTAATAATTTTATGAAGGTCATTCATAGCAATTTCAGTATTGGAATTTTTAATGAATCCAAATTGTCTATCATTAATAATGTTATTTTTCTCAAAAAATGAGGTGAGTCTTTTTTTAAGAGATTGTTCAAATAGTTTTGCAAAATTATTAATTCTAGATATTGGTCTGTAATCATGTAGTAAACTAGGGTTACCTGATTTGAAAATAGATGTAACTATAGACTCTTTCCATTGCTGTGGGATTCTAACTGTTGAGTAGCATAAATTTATAATATGACAAATACAATGAAAACCCTTCATGAGGATATGTAGAGCATACACAGTAGTTTCTTTTGCACAAATTGAAAAACACAATCTTCCGAAACAAATACATGAATATTGAATTACGTGAAAAAAAAGGCCTTTCCAAATGATTTCGATCATATGAAAACTGAATTATTTGAAAAGGACGTTTCCGTTTGTATTAAAAACTCTCGTTATGGAATTGAAAAATTATGTTCTCATAACAATATTACTCAATGTGACAAATAAAACTCGCTAACTTATAGTAGTATTTTCTTCGAAAGTATATTTCAAAATTTATTGTAGATAATTTGTTTTATTTTTTTGTTCAATAACTGAGAAGTGAAAGGGCGAAAAACTTTTTTCCCAGAACTTCATTGTTCTGTTGTAATGATCAATATACGATTTTGTTTCAAAAGCCAACCAAACTGTTTTATTTAAAAATCATAAATGTTGTTAACACAATATGAATAATTCCATCCCCAGTTCATAATCTACTCTTACCTGCTGAATATGTTTCATATACAAAATGTGGATGAATAAATGAAATGAATGAATGGAAATTATTGAATTTGATTGATTTGAATTATGAAAAAAATACTGAAATTCAAAAGAAGAAACACTCACAATCTTGGGAACTATCAAAGATAGCCTGTTTTGCGCATATATTGACAAGACTATTATGAATAACGTTGCAGTTTACATGGAAATTGTCACAAATACTTTCGGAATACTTTCTCGCATGCTACAATTTTGTCAGCATGTGTCGCCTGAAAGAATTCGAAAGTAGTATTTCTCGCAATATCATATTCCAATGCGGGATTATGGTGTGGAAAGTTATTTTGTCGTACCGAGCGATATTGGTCGTTTCACCGAATTTATAGAAAGTGAATAAAAAGATATTGGAGAATCTTAAACTCGATTACTTTTCTGAATTGTTTTCTTGAAATTATCTGAACAATTTTTTGAAGAACCTTATCGACTAGTATGATTTATAGTCCTGGTTCCGAGGTTTTGTAGAATGTCCAAGGTGGACTTCAATGATTGAAATGGAGTGAATAAACCAAACTATACTTTGAACAATCAATAAAATTCATTCGTTTTGAAATATTTTTCTAGAATAGTATGAATTCTTGAAGTTTTAAGGGAGGTTAGCTCGACAGGCTGAGTGGAAACAACAGCATAAGATTGGAGCGAGTATGCATTCGAAGACAAGAAAAATGAGAATTATTTTTTCTCTTAAACCTTTCGAGACTGTATTGGCTGTTGTTCAAAAATACTATAGTACAATGGTAGATGGTGAACAAATGCCAAGCTAGTGGAGAAAGTACTTACGAAAGGTGAGTTTATGCATAAGAAGCCAGCTGAAGAAATAATGTTTTCTTTAATGAACTGTAAAATCTGAGGGATAAACGAACACTCGAAAAGTTTGAACTCTTCATAAACACCAGTACTTTGGGAAAACGAGAAATGATTGCAATAAAACTAGACTTGTTCTAACATTATATTTGAAATAACACAACACTGTGAAAGGACATAACCAGGTCAACTGTCAATTGTCTTGTCGAAAATGAAATTGTGTCAGAGGCATAGAATTCGAAGTGGTTGAACGCGTCTCTCAGAGTGACTACAAGTATCACTGGAGTTGTCATGAACTTGATTTTCTTTTAATAATTATATAAATTGGGTAACTGATCAGTTATTATGTCATGACCAGAAATATTGAAGATGAATGTAAAATACTATGTGTTATTGATATACAATGTGTAAAAGCCAAATGGAATAATTTCATTATTTCGGTTACGGTACATATTTTGACGAAATCCTGAAACACGTCAAATTTATATTATGATTTCACTTATTTCAACGGGAGATTGCTACCCCCACCTTCAACCCCGTCGAATGACAGTTACAACCACTAATTTTTCAAAATGGGAAATTTAGGCTTGTGATATACCGTTTGAAAGTTCTCTTTATTCTCTATCCAAAAATGTTATCGCTTCCAAGTTTATTGCAACAATCAGGATAAAATAAATCAAAATCATATGATTACCGAAATTCGATAAAATACTCTCAAAATTCATTGAAATATACTCAAAACTTATTCATGTTGAGATTTGATAATAGGAAAGTAAGCAAAAACCATATCAATATTCTTTTCAGATGGTATCCTTTAAAAAACTAAATAATTTTCGTGGCAACGTCAGTTTGAAACGCCTCATTAACTTGTTCCGTATGTTGTATTAGTTGTCAGTATTTTGATTTAACATTGAAGTTTGTTAACGTCAAGTCTGAAAAATGGTTAAATCAACGGAAATGCATGAAATAACAGTTTAACAAATGATTGGTTACGGAGATAAAAACTGAACACAACAGGAAGTACATTCAATGTTGGCTGTACATCGATAGTAAACATATTCAAAGGAAAACATGCATACCTATATAATGATACCTACTCAGGAGCCCATGGAAGACGATTTTGATAAAATAACTCATTTTTGTGAGCAAAGATGGACCTGTAGAATAACACTATCATCCAATTGGAAAACGTTATGTTTTTTGATGAGTATACTTTGTCTCCTAATGATCATGCCTATCGGCACTGGTCAACGACGACACTGGTCAACGGAAAATCCTCCCTGGATGAGAGAAGAACACACGCAATTTCCCTTAAAAGGGTAATGTTTGGGCAGGTATTGTAGGAAACCATTTCATTGGTCCCTTTTCCATTGGGAGCAATGATCTTTTATCATTAGATTTGTTTTCATGGGGATATGTAAAGAGCAATGTGTGCAAAACTAATCCTTCAGATTTGAATGACTCAAATGAACAAATAACGATTAGGTTCGCCTGATATATCGAATAATGTTAGAAGACAGTTTTATTTAAGATTAGGATGTTGTCAAGACGTTCGCGGTGAACATTTTGAACATCTACTTCGTTTACATCCATAGTTCGTTTTCGTATTCTACATTTCATTACGTTTTGCATTACATTTTAGTTTTCGAGTATATTTCATCGAATTTCGGTAACCACATGATTTTCATTTATTTTATTCTAATTGTTGCGATAAATTTGAAAGCAATAATATTTTTGAATGGAGAATGAAGAGACTTTTCAAATGATATATCACAAACCTATACTTCCCGTTCACAAAATATGGGGTTGTACCTGTCATCCGAGGGGGGTTGAAGAATGTCGAATTATAATCTACATTTGACGTGTTTAGGGATTTTTTTAATCTGTACAGTAACCGAAATAATGAATTTATTCCATTTGGCTTCCACTCACTGTATAATATCATTGAATAATTAGAAAAAGTCACAAATATTATTCATTATGAGAAAATAGATAACGTATTAACTGTTTCAATTAGTGACCATGCTTGCAAAATATATTATATAGTTACCAAGGTAAATATAGATATTGAGTCCTTCAATGTCACTTATATAATTTATACTGAGGAGATATTCAAATATGTTGGACATTTCTAGAAATATTCTCTCATATGAGTTGTTGGAGTGGTCTAATGGTTTGACAATGTCATATGCTATTTCATAGACAAAGCTGAGGAGTGTTGTGCTGAAGTGCACCTTTTTTATTGTTTTTGAAATCACTTCTGTGTGCCGTGATTCTGTCTTTGAGAAATCTACTGGTTTGTCCTTTGTATATCTGGTTACAATCAGCACAAGGAATTTTATAAACTGTTCCACAAGTGTATAGAATTGTAGTTTCGTCTTCAACTTTGTGGAAATATTGTTAACAGTAAAAGTATTTTTGAATGAAATTGCAATATAATGAGAAAGTTTGAATTTCTGTTGAATTTTATATGATAAAATATTGATATGTAGAATGAAGTAATGTTTGGAGATTATACTATTATTGATGGAGAGAGGAGCGCCTAACTTCGTCTGCTCAGTAGATTAGTCTAGGAGGATAGCCAGTTTTAATGAATGAATCAAGTTTTTGGAGGTTAAGTGTTCGTAGGGTGGAATGACTTGTAAGAGAAATTTTGTTTTTCATTCCTAAGGCCAAACTGAATTTTCATTTGTGGTCATAAAACAATTGATAATGCAGGAATCTACCAGTCAAGCCGGGTTTGACGTACTATGAAGTGATTAGAGTATTGTCCTGCTTCCTTATTGATTTTGTATCGAGAAATGAAAGGCTGAATTCTCATCGTCTTTTTCGATGGTGAAGTGGAGATGAGAATAATAGTTGCTGAAAATCCGGAGGTTGTCTTTCATTTCCTCATAAGAAACAGTAGGTATAATGTCATCAACGTATTCTTTTAAGAAAGGTATTGGAAATGAAAATTGTCTAAAAAAGACTTCACTTAATCATCCATAACATACTGGATAAAGATAGGAGATACTGGACTTGCGATAGGCATATTAAAACCTGTTTGCAACATTTGCCAGAATATGTGAGAACACTGGTTTCAAAGGCACATTTTATTGATTAGAGAAAAGTTTGTTGATTAATATTGCTGTAATTGTGAATAGTTGTCCAGTATTTTTTAATGCTTTCAAATTCGAGGTCAACAGGGATTTAACATCTAAACTAATCAGGATATTCCTAGGAATTCATTAACGAACTGACAAATTTTAATTAGAACAGATAAATGAATAATATTACGTCATCCTGATGATTCAACTGGCGCACACTGGCGCATAATGATTCACTTTCTCAGGCAAATTTAAAGAAGTTTATTCATATGAGAGATTGGTTTTTGTGTAATACACTTTCAGACTCTAACTTCTCCATCTTTACAAAAAAAATATATTGTAGAAAACTTCCAAAGGAAGAAAGAAAGCAAGTGAGTTACTGAAATATGTCTATTCTAGCACATACTTCCAAGCCACTGTATACATCACGTAGAAAATAATTGCAACGCCAACACCCCGTAAGCCAGGAACTGGTTAGCGGAACGGAAGTCGTCGCAACTATTGAAGTGGAAGAATGAACCAGAAACTGCGGCAGCTTCCAAATGACTTCACTACTCTCGTTCGCCATCCGCGAGCGATCAAGATTAGCTACCCCTTGTGTTTGCTCACATGGATCCCTTCAAAGATTTCATCGGAACCCCAATATCACGCGGAATATTGTTTGGGAACGTTGTCAGTAACTGCTGAGGGAATGTTGACGTGAGTTATTTTCTAATCCCCCAGGGTAATGTTGGTCTGGCTGATATAAAATGGCAGGTTGATGCGGTATTCAGTTAAACAGGTGAAGTTTTTGCTCATTCCAAGGCTCTTGTATTAACGTATATGTTCAGTAATGGATATAATGAACTCTAACACAGAATATACCGAATAATAACTTGGTATTGATTGGCTTACCGTATGATTCAGACTTACCAGATTTCTTCTCTTGGTTATTTCAATTCCAACTGCTTGAGGATAAAATATTGTTGCATATTAAGGTAGGATTAAGGAGTATTGGAAAAAGCGGCTTGAAGAAACGGCATTGAACACAATAATAATCCACAATTTCCAATTCTACAAATCGCTAGCGCGTACCTTACTCTCTAATTATTCAAATAAACTTATCAATAATCTACAAAAAATTCAAAAGTGCATTCTTAGGATGATATATAAATAACCGCGAGAATATCCGTCATGTAGCCTGTATCGAGAAACGACGATAATGAATGTGAGTCAGATATTTGTTTTCGCGATCCTCTTGAGGCAGTATAGACATAAATCGTCGTTGGTACTTCTGTTTGAAAAAAAATCTGTTTTTCCGTTAATAAGCTGTCCCCCCCATACGAATGACAACTCTCAGGAGTTGTGAAACTTGTGCGAGCTAAGGACTAACGAGGTCTTACCTTTTAACGTGTGATTCCTAACACGGTTGCAGAATCATCCCAGCTTCAACCAGATAAATTATCTCGAGAAAAATATCTGGTCGAGGCAGGAATCGAATAACTTATTCAGCAACATTACTGTTCAGTCAAACTGTTACTTAGACAATTTTTTTGTGCGACGCCTCTGGAAGGCCTGATGCATAGACATTTTCACCACGCCGCGCTGTGTGCCGGGAAGTCTGCGCACTTCACCGAAAAGACAACATGCGGCGGCAGTACTGATGCGAAACTCATTGCATAAACATCATTTTAACCCTTTACTTGTTACTCTGTTCACGTTTTAGTTGTTGTAAAATACATATCATAAGTGAAGTGGTATTTTCATTAAATTTTACCACATAACTCAGTTGATCACATTCAACAATACATGGTCCATCGAGCGGATAGTTTACACCTATCATTTCAAGCGGCATCGGAGCAGATTCACACATCCAAGGTCAGGGGACTTCGGGAGTAGCAAACAACCATCGGCGAATGTGAGCAGAGAAAGGGGCTCCAGCGTAATCAAACAAGTGGAAGGAGTTGGCGCGAATTTCAACAACGTGGCCAGGCATTCGGCGGCATCAGTGCTCCACGTTCTTAAAATAGCACCAAGCAGAGACGGCGCAAGTCGGACTTCGGACGAGGGAATTCAGAATTCATCGCCTTCGAGTTTCAAGGCGGCTAGGCACAAAAAAGCGGTACGGAAGAAGTAAAGTGAGTACGTTCCTTTTTATCCTTCTCCATTTCATTTAAACGGGTTCTGTCTGTGTTTTGATTATTACGTTGTTTTATTTTGAATTATTTTACAAAGATTTGATCACTCAAAATGTCGGTCGATTTGAATGATTTAATTCGTAAAAGAGGTATAGTTAAAGGGCGGTTGACAAGATTTGATTCATTTCTCACGTCAATAACAGAAGATTTACTGGGTCAATTACCGGCACGTATAAAAAAGTGTAGGGAATGCTGGGATGAATTTGACGAGTTACAAACTAGTATTGAACAATTGGATAATTCTCCGGAGCAGGAAAGTGAGAGAGAAGCATTTGAAGATACATATTTCAAACTGATAACTATAGCTGAAAGTAAGTTAACGGTGAGCAATGTCTCGATAACAAATTCGAATGCACAAGGTAGTCAAAACATTGGCCAAACTAATCAAATAGATAAAAACGTAAAATTGCCAGTAATGGAAATTCCATCGTTCCAGGGGTCTTATAAAGAGTGGTTGGAGTTTCATGATACTTTCAAAGCGCTGATTCACACTAATGCAAATCTAACAGGCATTCAAAAATTCTATTATCTCAAAAATTCACTGAAAGGTGATGCAGCTGAAGTTATTCGGGCTTTGGAAGTATCTGAACAAAATTATGTGGAAGCATGGAAATTATTGAGAGATCGTTTTGAAAATAAAAAGCTCATTGCCTTAAGCCATATAGATTCGATCTATAATTTTCCTCAAATACAAAAGGAATCTTTTCAGCAATTAAGAAAACTGGTGGACGTGATAAATAGAGATACTAGATCTTTGAAATCTTTAGGTCAGCCTATTGACTCGTGGGACACTCTATTAATTTATATTTTAGAAAATAAATTAGATCCGACAACAAAACGAGAATGGCAAAAAAGTGTTCCCAGTAATGCATTTTCTAAAATGACAGAATTTCTAGGTTTTTTGGAAAAGAAGTGTCAACTTCTGGAGGCTATTGATTCAGGAAAAAACGAGCATAAATCATTAAATAAATTTATGGAAACAAAGGGTAAATTAGATAGACAACACGTATCTAGGTCATTTGTAACTGTAAGCAAACCTTGTGGTATTTGCAGGGAGAATCACTTCCTATTCTCTTGTAAAAAATTTCAGAATCTGAGTATGTCAGCAAAACGAGACGAAATTAAAAAATCCAATGCTTGTTGGAATTGCCTAAAATACGGCCATCGGGTTGAGCAATGTCCCGTTGGGGATGCAAATTATGCGGAAAAAAGCACAATACTCTATTGCATAGCGGCGAGCAAGTACAAGGTAAATCGGTAGGTACATCTGCGGGGTTAGATCAGAATTCAATGCAATCGGTGAATGATCAACAGTCGGAAATACAAACGGTTTCACGAAATTATCAGTGTACAGCAACTGTTACTTCGACGGAAATTCTTTTATCAACAGCATTAGTACATATCGTAGATGGTCATGGTAATCTTCAAGAATGTAGGACATTACTTGATTCGGGTTCACAATCTAACTTTATGACAAAAGAATTGTGGGAACGACTACAACTTCCTACACAAAAAATCAGGATTCCAGTGGCGGGTATCGGGCATAGTATTACAAATATCACAAATTCGGTAAAAACTACAGTTCATTCCAAGTTCAATAACTTCAAATTTGAATCAAGTTTTCTTTTAATTGATAAAATTTCGGGAAATTTGCCATCGTTAGACATCGACTCAACTTGCTTCAAAATTCCTCCAAATGTCACTCTGGCAGATTTTGAGTTTAGTAAACCTAGTAAGGTGGATCTTTTATTAGGTGCTTCAATATTTTGGGATTTAATTTGTGTTGGGCAAATAAAATTGGGTAAAAATCAACCGGTATTCAAAAAACTAAGTTGGGCTGGGTAATTTCGGGACCAGTCCTCGGTTTCTCGGAAGTACGGAGTAATACGGTTACATGTAATTTATCATCGAATGTACAGATACAAAAACAACTCGAGAAGTTTTGGGAGGTGGAAGAGTACCAACAAAAAAAACCATTGTCAAGGGAAGAGCTTAACTGTGAAAAAATCTTTAGGGAAACAACAACAAGGGATGAAAAGGGAAGATTTATTGTAAACTTGCCTTCAAGAGACAATGTTTCGAAATTGGGTGACTCATTTGGTATAGCTCTAAAAAGATTTCGACAGCTAGAAAATAAGTTGAACAAGGATGATTATATGAAAACTCAATATCATGCTTTTATTAAGGAATATATCGAATTGGGTCATATGACATGTTTAGGAATTTCAGAAGAGTTCGGAAAAAGCTCTGAAAACGGTTATCCACTTTACTATTTGCCACACCATGGAATTTTCAAAGAGACTTCATTGACAACAAAGTGCAGGGTGGTGTTTGATGGGTCTGCATGCACGGACACCGGTATTTCTTTGAATGACGTTTTGATGGTTGGGCCTAAATTACAAGATAATCTTTTCAACATTTTACTTCGTTTTCGTAAACATGCTATAGTCATAGCAGGAGACGTTGAAAAAATGTACCGGCAGGTGTACATTAAAGAAGAACATCGTGACCTTCAGAGGATATGTTGGAGGTTTTCTCCAGATCAGCCGATAAATATTTATCGACTCAATACCGTCACTTATGGGACGGCACCGGCATCATTTCTAGCGGTTAGGTGTTTGCAACAAATGGGCCTTGATAATAAAGAAAGTTCTCCCATGGCTAGTCAGGCCATATTGAACAACTTTTACATGGACGATTTGCTATTAAGCACGGAATCAGTCAATGAAGCCAAAATGTTGAAGGTTCAAATTAGCAAAATTCTGAAAGAAGCTGGATTCATTTTAAGAAAATGGACTTCAAATCATACGGAAGTTCTCAACGATGAAGAGGACAGATCGGAAATAGAACATTATTTGTCAGACGATAAAACTACGAAGGCTTTAGGGTTGTTGTGGAATTCGGAACGGGATATTTTACAGTATAAAATATCGATTGATGATTCTCAAACTAGAGCGACAAAACGAACAGTTTTATCCGTTACAGCGCAAATATTTGATCCTTTAGGGCTTGTAGGACCTGCAATCATAAGGGCTAAGTTAATAATGCAAGAGCTTTGGAAAATGCAATTAGGTTGGGATGAGTCACTTCCCCTTGATCTACACACGTCATGGGTTAGGTTTAAACAAGGTATAAAGAAATTGGATGAATTGGAAATAACACGTCAAACTATTTGTACGAATCCTACAGAAATTCAATTGCACTGTTTTTCAGATGCGTCTGAACTTGCATACGGGTCAGTGATTTATATTAAATCCACTAATCAAAATGGGTCCCAGGTGAAATTGATTTGCGCCAAGTCAAGGGTAGCTCCCGTGAAAACGCTAAACTTGCCACGGTTGGAATTATGTGCTGCTTTGTTAACAGCCAAGTTGGCACGCGAAGTTTTGGATTCTTTAAAAATAAGGTTTGACAAGGTTCAATTTTGGAGCGATTCTACTATCGTGTTATCATGGTTAAGTGAAGAACCATACCATTGGAAAACTTTTGTGGCAAATCGGGTAGCTGAAATTCAGCAATTAACTCAGGGACATCAATGGCATCATATATCGTCTCAGGACAACCCAGCTGATATCATATCACGAGGGGTAGACTCAGAAGTCTTGAAATCGTGCAGCTTATGGTGGAATGGGCCGATATGGTTGGTAAATGACGAACAGTCATGGCCAATTTCTAGGTTCAAGGTGCCCGTAGATATTCCAGAAGTAAAGGTTATTCGGCAAGCGTTTAGTGTTAGTATTGAAACAGACTTATTTCAGAGGTTTTCTAGTCTTACGAAATTACAAAGGGTTGTAGCGTATTGTATAAGGTTTACTCGGAATTGTAAATCTTCCTCATCAACCAGGTTTTCAGGACATTTAACTGTGGAGGAAATGCAAAATTCTCTTAAAGCATTAATTCGGCTAGCTCAACAGCAAGGTTTCGAAAAGGAAATGTATGTGTTACGCAAGTCCAAACCAATACCGAATTCAAGCAAAATTTTAGCTTTCAATCCATTTTTGGATGACATGGGTCTCATAAGAGTAGGCGGCCGACTACGCAACGCAGATATTTCCTACGATCAAAGACATCCGATTTTATTACCAAAAAATCATTCTTTTACAAAACTTATCATTTTACACGAGCATTACAAACACTTGCATGCTGGATCCCAAGCTTTATTGGCCAACGTTCGTTTAAAATATTGGATTTTGTCTGGACGAAGCACTATAAAACGCGTTTTACATGAGTGTGTCACTTGTTTTAGGGTTCGACCAGTAGTTTTTAAACATATAATGGGCGATTTGCCAAAATCTCGTATAACACCCAGTCGACCCTTCACTAATTGCGGAATAGATTATGCTGGTCCTTTTGGAATTAAAGCTAATAAGTTGAGGGGACACAAGGTCCTTAAGGGGTATTTGTGCGTTTTTGTTTGTTTCGCCACAAAGGCAGTTCATTTGGAGTTGGCTAATGATTTGACTACAGAAGCATTTATGAACTGCTTTAAAAGGTTCACTGCTAGACGGGGTATATCACAAAATATTTACTCTGATAACGGGACAAATTTTGTGGGCGCTTGTAATGAACTAAAGGCACTTTATGGATTTCTTCAAAATCCTTCAACGCAGTCAAAATTTTCAGACTATTTTACTGAAACATCAATTAATTGGCATTTTATCCCTGCACATTCTCCACACTTTGGTGGTCTGTGGGAGTCAGCAGTAAAGTCTGCAAAATTCCATCTAAAACGAATTATGGGAAATAATAATTTCACCTATGATGAATTTAACACTGTCATAACACAGGTAGAAGCTTGTTTAAATTCCCGTCCACTTATCCCTCTATCCGAGGATCCTGATGACCTAAACATACTCACACCTGGGCACTTCTTAATTGGCTCATCTTTGTCCGCTCTACCGCAAGAAGATATGAGTCTGCTAAACGTTAGCAAACTCAAGCGATATCACCAACTGACTCAAATGGTACAGCACTTCTGGGTTAAGTGGTCCAAGGACTATTTATCGCAACTTCAGCAGAGGAGCAAGTGGCGTGCTTCTTCCTCCAAAAGCATTCTTCTGCCTGGTACCATGGTAATCCTAAAGGAGGATCACCTACCTCCACTGAAATGGCAGCTGGGACGCGTTGTACAAGTGCATCCTGGCGATGATGGAGTGGTGCGTGTAGTATCGATTTTGACTTCTAAAGGAGTGTTTAAACGTGCTGCTTCGAAGGTTTGTGTTTTACCGATAGAACTCCCGGACTAGTTTGTAAAGTGATGTTTACTGTTGTACTTTTAGCTGCGGAAACCTCCTTTGCAATATTTTGATTTTTTTAATGTTTTGTTATTGGTTGAAAGGTAAACTCTTTCAAGGGAGGCGGCATGTTCAGTCAAACTGTTACTTAGACAATTTTTTTGTGCGACGCCTCTGGAAGGCCTGATGCATAGACATTTTCACCACGCCGCGCTGTGTGCCGGGAAGTCTGCGCACTTCACCGAAAAGACAACATGCGGCGGCAGTACTGATGCGAAACTCATTGCATAAACATCATTTTAACCCTTTACTTGTTACTCTGTTCACGTTTTAGTTGTTGTAAAATACATATCATAAGTGAAGTGGTATTTTCATTAAATTTTACCACATAACTCAGTTGATCACATTCAACAATACAATTACAACACAAGGCACAAAACCAACGCTGTGATATCCAGAACTAAAAAAACGAAAGGACAGAAATGTTACACTTTTTTGGGACTTGAAGTTTTTAATGAGCTACCGTCCGAACTCAAAACGATCAACTCATAAGAAATTTTCAAGAAAAAGGTCAGAACTTGCCTGTTAATTTTCCGTCAGAAACACTAGAAAGCTTCATAGCTACAAGCAGAGTATGTTATAGACTTGCATGAGGTGTTGCTCATAATATAATCTGCAGATGTAATTATTCTCATGTAATTATTTTAATGCGATATTAGTGCCAAAATTTGCCTTCAATCCGATATGAAATTTAATATTTCAGAAATGTAAGTTGACTAAAGCTTTTACAATCTTGTTCCACTTTGAATTGTTTAGTCTTTGGTTTGAATTTTAATCTTCTAGTATTAGTAATTTTTTTTATTTGTATGTTTTTATATTTAAACAAAATTAGAGAATATTTATATTCAAATGATGTTCATATTAGATGTTTAAACAAAGATTGATTTGGAGATTTGTATTTTAGATTATTGTTCACGTTTAATGTTTTGACAAAGGTATCATGCCACGCGCGGATTCATTACCTTGTGGTTTTGTTCTCTTTTGTTCATTTTATGATTGGTAGAATTAAGATATGTAATGAAATAGTACGAATAAAACATTATTATTATTGTATGATTCAACAGTAACTATAGGCTGAAACAGATATATATTCAGTTAGTGTTAATGAATGCGATTTTTTTCAAATTATGATTCTGAAAGTCTCTCAGATTATAATTTCAGTAGGTTTCTCTGTGAGATCGAAACGAATATTTCGATTGGTAGCCATCGTTCAAGTGAAATCTGTGGGTCATACAACTTCAGCTCATATGGATTTTTGTGGCAACTTCAATTCCTCTAGGAAACATTTTCATCGTCAAAAAATTAAGTTAAAATTGAAAATTTGTTCCTTTACTATTCAAATGGACGATCTGATTGTTGAATCAAATTTTCAGGTGAAAAAAAGTATTACCTACAAATCATGGTGTACCACCAAGTAATCTGATGATGTGGTAATCCATAATGAGGAACCCTTGTTCGAAAAGACAGATCGCGAAAAGTTTGTCTCTTCCAGAAGTTGGAATGAAAAAAATCTGGAGTATGTAGATCAAATTATACTTTATATAGTCTGATCGTGAAAATAAGTTTGTCATCGCGATAGGGACTTATTGGAAAATGTACATCGTCGAGCTACACGTATGACTTATGGTGAAGTGCGTCCAACCTATCCCGAAACACTGAGGATGGCACAACTGATAGGTTTTGACCAACGTCGACTCCGTGGGGACCTCATCATATATTTTCGTATTGCTAAGTATAACTATGCTAATCAGAAAGAACTTTTTGTTTCCAACAATGATTCGCGGTTACGTGGTCACACACTCAAATTAAAAAAGGAAAAATTCGCAATGAGGCAGAGACAATATTTTTTGGTGAATCGTATTTTTGAAACATGGGATAACTTACCCAAGGATGTTATGAATTCCGAATTTGCATGCATTGTATTAATTTGTTGATATCCTTCGTTTTTAGGCTTACATAGGACTTTGTCCTCAGCCTTTATTATATGTAATAATAGTAATAATATTAATCATTATTTTTATATGTGAATGATGTACCATATACCTGTTATATCTCACTTTGGAAATATAAGTTGTTGAAAAATATTTATATTGAAAAAGGAAAACAGTACTGTGAAACAATGTTCCCTTAAGTTACAAAATACAAATATTATAAAGTAACAAATTCGTAACTTGAGTGCAATTCTAATAAATGACTTATTTCATGACGCAGGACGGTATTCATAGTAAAATAATTGTTCACATTAGCTGAAATTGAAAAAAAGAGAACAGAGAGTCTTTGTGTCGTCTTTGAAAAACTGCGTATTAGCAGGTGTTGATTCACAGAATCAGCGTTGACGTTTGACCTTGTTTACTACATGTCACCTTAGTTAAAAATGGAGAAGGTCAATGAACAACATATAACAACTCCCTTCATATTCAATAAGTTGATGCGATGCGGCAGCTCTCTATGCCTGTGAATGAAATGGAAAATTACGGGACGTATTCACATTTAGTTTAGGTCGATTTCTTCTTTCTCTGGAATGTCGTCTCTGAGACTGGGTCTTTGTCTTGAGAAAATACTGGCTAGTGTTTTCAGCGGCCTGAAACGCGATCAAGGGTAGCTTGAATCTTCGATAGCTAGGTTTCTCTTGCGCATTTTTTCTGCACTCACAGATAATGTACAAAATTATTAGTACAATGATGAGTGTGATAGTCAAATTAAACCATGAGATGTGTTTGGTTACATAGGGTTGATTCATCAAATCGTCAAGAATTTTTGAATAAAAATCCAATTTATGTTTGGCGATATCCAAATCTTCGACATTCAAGTCACTTAGTTTCAGCGGTTTCAGCTTCGGGAGGCTCGATTTGTCCAGGATCTCGTTAGAACAATCGTATGGAATGACGACTGGATGTGATCCATACGAAACATTTGACAAATTTCAAAATCTGGAATCCGGTTGAATTTTTGTGATTCTGATAAATGCACAATCTGTTTCGAGAGTCACTACGGAATTTTTGTTGATTAATTCCGTTATCGGGTTCTTTCGGATACAATTCACAGTCACTTGTAATGGCTCAGAAAGTGAACATATCGTAGCACAATTCAGTTCGTTGTATTAAAAGTTTACAAGCACTCATGTCTGTTATTGTTAGGAACATCAAAGAACCATCATCTTTCGCGATATATTGTTGAGTGATTGACGTAATATGATGCAATTTTGTTCTGTTGTCAAATATCGGAATAGAAATGAATGGTGCAGGGAATACATTTCAGGTTCTATTAGTGGGATTTTAATTATGAAAAATAAGTTGGATTAGGTTTGAAATACTTCAAGCTCTTTCGTTTCCAGATATTGAGCAACTTTCTTTAGTTTTGAAGAGAGGGAAAGATTATTCCTCTTTAAATTTTGAGATATTTCTAGCAATGCATTCACCAAGTGTTCCGGTGTTATAATTGAACAATAAATGATGTTCAAACGTGCAAATGTGATAGAATCTGAAACGTCATCTACATTTCCTGGTAAATATAGAAAGCTTTCCATTAGTTTTTCACAAATTTCTATGAATTTTAATTTTGTTTCTATGTGACTCATTCTGTCATTCATTTTTGTAATTGCTTTTCCAATTACTTTTATATCTTCTTCGAAGGTTTGTTCGTCAACTTGTAATTTTCCAATAGTTTTGTTAAAATTTTGAAAAACAGAAGTAGTTACCGATATTTGGTTTTTCAATAGGTTTTCTAATTGATGTTCATCGTAATTTAGCCTGTTCATAGAATTGGTGTGAAATTCATCATCAGAGACTTCAAGGTTGTATCGATTAATAAATTAAGAATTTTGAAATTGTTTTCAAAGTCTTCTCTAAATTGAGAGATGTTTTTTTTACTAATAATGTCCACTTGTCATTTGTGAGGACAATGTTGGCAGTTTCGTGGTAATACACACCTACGGTGTTGTTGATTGGTTCGAATTTGTAATTGTCTACTGACGAGATGACTACTTATCCGAGCAGTAGGAGAAACCTGAAAATAAATACATTTTCTGTGTATGGTTTCATGCGATCAAAATCTACATTTGTTAATTGGTTTGTTCGTGAGTTCACGAGTATAGCGGAATTTTGAAAAAAAAATTATATTACGAACGGTCCATTAAATTTGTTTTGCAATTTGTCTTCTATTTGTGATTCTTTCACATAGACTTTGTCGCCTACTTTCTAATCAGGTGATTTGCCATGAATGTTTCGGTCGAAACGTATTTTTGCTTTTTCTTTTTTTCTTCCAATTGTTTTGAGTCAACTTTATAGTAGTGAGAAATCCTATTATTGAGGTTTCTTACATATTTGGTAATCAGTTGTTTATGATTATACAAGGTTTCGGGAGGTCTACTAGCTGTGAGGGGTGAATCCGTGAGATTTGTTTACAGAATTGTTGTTACATATTACGGTAAACGTTAAGAGGGTGGTCATTTGGGTGCTCTACCAAATGGGCTCTAATCATTTCAAGTAGAGTTGCTTGAAATCTTTTTTTTCCTGATCCGTTGGATTGAGGATGGTTTACGCTGGAGTATGTCAATTTTATATTGAATAGGTTACAAAGGGCATTATCGAATTCTCGTCCGTAGTCGCAATGAATTCGTAATAAAGTACCATAGTGTTGGAAGTATAGGAGTGAGTATAAGTAAATTTTGTAGTTCGTCGCGGATACTAAGGTCATAATTTTTTGTTCGAATGCCATTTATGTCAATATTTATTCTTCCAAATGCGGTTTTCGGGGTTTCAGTAACCAAGAGATTTTTTATATTCATTCTACAAATTTTGGTTTGTCGACAAACGTCGCAGGTTTTTATAAAGTTTATTAGGTCCTTGCCAAATGTATTCTTCTCGTATTCTCCGAATGGTTTCAATCTATTTTTATTGTTATTTGGTCTTATCGGATGTGGAAATTATGTTATTGCATACTTTAAGTTCTTTCTGTCTGGGAAATATTAAAATGTTTTCATGTTTCTTTCAAGTAATTAACAATTTGAATATTCGACTTTTGAATAGTCAAATGAAGATTCGGTTCTGTATAAATTAACGAAAATTGAAAATTCTTGTGTAATGTGTTCGGCTAAATATTCCGTTTCATTATTTTTAGTATTATCGAGGTTTTCAGAAGTTTCAGTGTTGTCAAGGTCTTTAGAAGTTTGTTCTTTTGAGTCTTGAATTATTTCGTGGTATGAATCAGCTTAAAAATGAGGCATATTTTCGTGGGATCAATTTTGATTCTCAAAAGTGCTTCAGTATTTCTGTTTATTTTTTCGGGTTTGTATAGATATGATTTCGTAATCATATTTCTCGAGTTCGAGTTATATCAAGACATAGGACTTATCATTGATGTAGAACACAATCTCAAATCAGTTTCGAATTATTTTTCGTTTTTTGGTTTGTGTTGCTATTGAAGCATGTTTTTTCAGTTCCTTTAAACTGTTATTCATTTTCCAGTTTATAGTTTAGCTCGCTATTTCAAGCCCATTTGTTTTAATATAAAATATATACGCATGCGCTGACAGTGTGGTTGTCTCACTTGCTCTCACACAAAGACTGGGAATCGTGGCGATCCCGATCAGGTTAATTCCTGCTAAGTGTACAAAGTTTAAAATGAATCTTTCCGTTTAAAGTTAGTCAAAATCGAGTCCAAAGAAGTCGGTTGAGAAGGAGTGTTTATAATGAATTCCCTTCTTGTCATAAATGGTAAATTTCGTGTACAGTTTTCAGTCAATCATCTTTCGAAATGTTTGAAGAATTTATCGACACTTGCACATGTGTTAAACAGAGAAAGCAGGATATTCTCCAAGAAGCTACACACTGGATTAAAAGTTGAGATGAGTTACGATAAAACTTCATTGCCATTGTTGCATCCAAAATCACTCATTAAATCCCAGTTCACTGCACACATTTGGGGCAAACGATTTCCTTCAAGACTTTTGGAACGTTTTCATGATACCATAACAGTGAAACTAAAAAGATAACCCGCATACTTCAAAATCCCCCACACATTAGATAACGGCATGAAACGCATTAAACTCTCGCAATAAGCTTGAAGGTGAATAAAGTTGTAGGAGTGTTTTGAAAGGGTTGCCAGTGGTAGAGGAGTGTACATTAGACAAAAGGAATGAATCCGATAAAAAAAATTGAAACGGCTTGTTGAAAAACGCACGTCGATTGGTTCAGTTTGATATATTTTTCTACGAATATTTTTATACAGAGTATATCATGTAGCAGTGATTGATACAAACTTTCTCATTATGAATAGACCACCCTGTATATAATAATAATAATCTTCTTTATTATTTTCAAAAAATATGTAAAAAAAACAAGATTGAGGAAATACACCAACAGAATTTTTTTTTAATAAAGGGCGAAGTTCAGTTCAGTTCCTGAATAAATTCAACAACTGAATACCTCTCTATTGATTTTTTTTAAATAATACAAAAACAATGGAAAAATATACAAATTTGTCCACACTACGGCAAGTAGGTTCACAGAAGTAGAAACAAAACGATGTGAAGTTCTGAAATCATTTCACTGACGTGTATTGAATAGATGGCTGAATAGATTATAATTGAATTTTTGGAACCCAGCTGTACGTAATTCGAGGGAAAGGTCATTCATCACACGGCATATTCGATAACTGAAACACCTGCGGAAAAATTCAGTTTTAAAAGAAGGTGGAGTAAGTATTCCCCTGAACCTGATATTGACGTTATGTACATCCGTTCGAAAAAAACATTTTCTATAAAGATAAGCAGACTTTCTGGTGAGAATAATTTTATGGACTAGGTTGGCGGTATGGGAAATTCTTCTGTTATTCATATTCAACCAATAGCCATCTTTGAGCTTATGAGAAATTCCCTGAGAACGTCTTTTTCCATAAATGAGTCAAGCACGAGTTATGTACTTTTTGAATTTTACATTTATACTGCTCACTCAAATGTGGTCCATAGACAGTATTAGCATAGTTAAAATGTGATAAAACTAGTGCTTTACATAATACTAATTTCAATTTTGGTGGAAGATACTGCCTAACTCCATATATCAATTTTGAAGAAGAATATGCACGTCGTACTAAGTTATTCAAGTTCATTTCGAATCTGAGAGTATAGTCAAAGATGACTCCAAGATTTTTCGCTTCTTTCATCAACTCGATATTCACGCCATTGATTGATATGTTTAGGTACCCTAAAATATCAGATCGTTTGGACTTTGGTTCAAATAATAGAACATTTAATTTTTGAGAGTTTAGGAGTAAACGATGTTCTGTTGCAGCCCTATAAAAAATATCCAAGTCTTTATTAAGTATCATGCAAGAATCATTTACATCTAGAGGAGAAAAACTATAATTAATTTGCGTGTCATTCGCATAAAAGTGCACCTTGCAGTGATTTGAATTTTTGATAAGATTGGAGGAGTAAAGAGCAAACAGGATCGGCCCAAGTATAATGCCTTGTGGCTCTATACTTGAAGGAAGATGAAAAAGATAAGGGAGATGCAAAGTTCCATTAAACGTAACTCTTTGACTTCTTCCATTAAGATAATTGGCAAGCAAGGTGATAGCTGAAGTTGACAGACCAACGTAATGTAAAATTGATACCAATAAATCGTGGTTTATAGTGTCAAAGGCTCTGCTGAAGTCAAGAAGTACTAGAGCAGTACAATGTCCTCTATCTGAAGCTCTGACAATGTCATCTACAACATGCAGCAATGCTGTTGTGCAACTGAATCCCTTCCGAAACCCAGACTGAACCGATGGTAAGATGTTGAATTCTCGAATGTGCTCCAGGAGTTGTACTTCTATGGCTTTCTCTAGTATTTTAGATACAGCCGGAAGTACACTAATGGGTTGTTAGTCTTTAAACTCAGTGGGAGTATTTTTTTTGGTAACACTTTCACAACAGCACAGCAATATCCCACATCCGCCTCCAATTGTTTCGAGAATATTAGATGATTCCGGATTTGATCCAAAAATCATTTAAATACAGAAATTCGCTACAACACACTGAATATGTATTTTCCATAATTTCTTGATAATTCTTCGTTCTCTTCAGTTCAAAACTCCGGGCCTCAGCAAATTGTTATGTCATCACATGACAGAAGTTTTCAGTGAGGCGTAGCGGTCTTGCACGAAACAATGCTGCCACCAATTTTTTTATCATAAAAACAATTTGATTTTTATTAAGTCGCCTCCTGCTTGGGAGACCTTTTGGTTTTTTCTATATATACAGCCCCCTTTACGTGGTTATCCGAAACACCCTGGCCTGGATACCGGCGTGAATAAAGGAGGCCCTTTATTCATCACTTTTTCAAAAGATACTCACTTATTTCAATAATTAACACAATGGACTAACACAACACAAAACGGAACCTCACGATAGCACATGGCATTCGCGTACCATCTTTGTGGGCGGTCGTGGTGATAACGTCCACGGTCACCAAGGAACTGAAATATCATCACCTGTTAATAACGTAACATTGCATTGCGCCGTTACCATATAAATCCCCTTTGCATTCTAAGGAGATTTCTATGAGCAATTAGACAGTGTAGTCATAGGAAGTCCACTCAGCCCGGTGATGGCCAACTTCTTCATGGAGCAATTTAAGGAGAAGGCAATCGGCGCCACCGATTTCAAATCAACCATTTGGTTACGATACGTGAATGACACCTTCGTCATCTGGAGACATGGGGGGACAGAACTGAACCTATTTCTAGACCACTTGAATTAAATGCTCAACACTCCAGCATCAAGTTCACCATGGTGACTGAACAGGAACAACGGAGAGCTTTTCTTGAGAATATAAATAACGCTTGTGATTCAAGTAGTCTCGCTTGAACTGTTGAGTGACAGAGACAAGATCAAGATCTTCAGATGATGTGTTGCTGCAGGTTTATCTGGGTTTTCCTGCAGCTAGAAAAGCAAATGCGCCACTGGAATCAATGAAGTCGTCCCGGAGCACCAATTAATTTTCGTTGTTGTTTTATAATTTCATGATTTGTATTTTATTGAAAGTTGTATAAATATAAAGTACTATAAAAGTTGGTGATATAAAGAATGGACTGCATCTCATTCCACAGGTAATTTGCTGTACGTAGTAATCACCACTTCTGTTGTAACATCTAAATGGCCAGAAATTACTTTTCAACAGCGGATCATTTTAGAACACCATTTGCCTCCAAGTCTATCGGTCAACGCTGTTATACCCATTTGGTTTCAAGGTTCTTTAACTTTTTGCCACATGAAATAAAAACAATAAGAATATTTAACAAATTTATAGGTTGATTAAATGTAACAGTTAATTTGTAATAGGAAATGAAATGAAAAAGGGTTATATATGTATATATAACAGAAAACTCCATTCATTGATATTATGTAAATGCACGATATTGACACCACAGACAGTCTATGACTTTCTTGGTACCGTTTTGTTTGCATAGCATATTATATTATCATTGATGTCATTTAGTTTCACGCACTATACAGGGTGTCCCTGGACTTCCTCTTTTCCTCTCGGGAATGTATAGATGGGGTCAAAATATCACCAGTACTTCATATAACTTTTTTTCCTAAAATCCTTCGTTACCAAGTAACGGGCCCTCGAAGTTACAAAATGAAAAATGTTTTTCTTTGATAACTTTTCAAGTGAATATTCAAAATCATCCAAATTTTGGTAATTGACTAAACAAATGAATTCCTTCGATGAGCTTTCATGCAGGAGTCATTTGTTTTGCTACAAAGTCAGGACTACCCCCGATGGTCCACACCCCAAAACTTTGAAATGACAGATATTTTTCAATATTTTTCAACAAATTAAGGTTACTTGGACAATTTTATGAATAAAAGTACTCGTGTGGAAAGTCGATCGGAGCAACGAGTCTTGATGAAAATGTAGTTTCACTCGACGACATCAAACCCGCTCGTCCACCATTATTTGAAATGAATAATTATCAAAGCAGAAATAATAATGATAACGTTAATTCAACAACATTTATCCTGAGATGTCTACCATTATTCGAAAATATTAGTTTTTAAGGAAAATGGAAATGATAGGTAAAATGTTCATAACGAATTTTTATAATGCAAGCACATTTAACTAACGAAACTCAAGAGCCTCAAGAGCAAACAGAAATGAAAAATCCGCTACAGAAACTGCTCGATATGACCACCTTCTCTCTCTATACATTTTCTTAGTCTGCGAAGACACCCTCTCCGTACTTGAAATTGCATTCCAGGGTCGTTTCGTATGGCTTCACAATGTAATGTTATTCTATTCAACAATGCATCTCTTGTGTGAATAGGTGTAATGTAAACAAGGCTTTTTAGATACCCCCACAGAAAGAAATCCAATGGATTTAAATCCGGAGACCGCGATGGCCATGAATATAGCCCACCTCTACCAATCCATCTATTGTGGAAAATATGGTTCAGATGGTCACGCACAATCAAACTAAAATGAGGAGGAGCGCCATCATGCATAAACCACATATCTCTTCGGGCTTGCAATGGAACATGTTCCAAAAGTCCATTCAAATCGTTCTGAATGAACTCCAAATAACGTTCTCCATTCAATAGGTCCTGTAGAACGAATGGTCCTATAAGATGGTTTCCTATGATACCAGCCCAAACATTCACGTTTAATTTCCGTTGGTGTTTGGTTTGCAATATCCCATGGGGATTTTCTTCGGCCCATATATAGAGATTATGAGAGTTGATAACTCCATCTCTACTGAAACCTGCTTCATCAGTGAATAAAACTCGATTAATAAAAGTCATATCCTCTCTTTGCCTATCCATGAACCAATTGGCATATTCCAGTCGTGCTGGAAAATCTTGAGGTGTCATGGCATGTACCTTCTGGATGTGAAATGGGTGGAGCAGTTGTTCCCTAATTATTCTATGAATAGTGGACTTGGATGTATGGAACTGTTCTGATAGATTTCTGATGCTCATTGAAGGATCATCAGCGACGGCTTCCAAAATATTTTCCTCCAATACAACGGTACGTACAGTCCTAGGAGCGCCCTCACCACCTCGTTTTGGCAAAACTGTACCTACAATAATATCGAAATAAAACAACGTGCTCAAATTAATTATCAATTATTACATACCTGTCTCCCTCAAGCTGCGATCGATACGCTCGAATGTTTCTCTTGACGGTACCGTTCGATTGGGAAAATGCTCGGAATACAGACGACGAGCTTCTGCAGCATTACAAAATGCTCGTCCATAAAATACATGCATATCTGCATATTCATTGAATGTAAACTGTTCGGCCATATCAAAAAAATTCAAAATATCCTATAGAATATTGACAATACAATGATAGTCATATGACAACGCACCACTCAACAAAACAAAATCGCATTCCAGTTTCTTATTTTTTATCAAAACTTTCTAAAAGGTTTTTTGTCAACATCTGTGAAAGAAATGGAACATAATTATTTCCTGGATATTTTTCACCTGATCATGTGCAGCCGTTTTTGTAGTTCATTCGTTTGCTTTTTAGTAGTATAGTAAATATTTTTTCCGATGTGCGTTTTTTTCAGCTAAATTTAGATTCGTGTTAAAGAATTTCTCCCATAAAATTATAATTATCAGTGAAACTCCTCAACAGTTCAGCTGTGAAGAAGAATTTGAAACATTCGAATGTTGAGTTTCATGAGATTCAGATAACAGATCAACACGAAACGTGATTATTCCACACGTATTATGTACATACAAAATATGGAATGAATTCGATATTTCATAGTAGAGTAGCTTGTTAGTTTAAAAACACCACGAATCTACAGAACTTGATATTTCTTTTGAAAAAATATCTGCTATCACAATTGTGACTTAAACTTCCATATAGGTACTGTACTTTTTGTTTACGACTTCATTTTAGCATACTTTGTATTATTCCTGTTATAAATGTTGTTGAATTAACGTTATCATTATTATTTCTGCTTTGATAATTATTCATTTCAAATAATGGTGGACGAGCGGGTTTGATGTCGTCGAGTAGAACTACATTTTTATCAAGACTCGTTGCTCCGATCGACTTTCCACACGAGTACTTTTATTCATAAAATTGTCCAAGTAACCTTATTTTGTTGAAAAATATTGAAAAATATCTGTCATTTCAAAGTTTTGGGGTGTGGACCATCGGGGGTCCGTTCCTGACTTTGTGGCAAAACAACTGACTCCTGCATGAAAGCTCATCGACGGAATTCATTTGTTTAGTCAATTACCAAAATTTGGATGATTTTGAATATTCACTTGAAAAGTTATCAAAGAAAAACATTTTTCATTTTGTAACTTCGAGGGCCCGTAACTTGGTTACGAAGACTTTTAGGAAAAAAAGTTATATGGAGTACTGGTGATATTTTGACCCCATCTATACATTCCCGAAAGGAAAAGAGGAAGTCCAGAGACACCCTGTATATAAGTGTAAAATTTTCACTCCACTTTCATTTTATTTATTCTTTGTCAATATCTATTTATACGTTTGTAACTATATTATTATTAAATTATTATATAATTATTGATGCTGTCACTTTCACGAACTATGATACAAGTACTAAATTTGATACATTCTTATCTTATATATTTTTATCTATATCATATTGTATATCATATCATATTGTAACATATAGTATTATGTATAATGTGTAATTTAGGTGCAAATATATTATATTATATTATTATCATTATTATATCATCAGCAGGACTATTACACCCAGAATCACGAATTTTGACGACTATTTAAACTCACAGGGGTTTGTTTTATTATAATGCCCTTTAATTTGGTTTGGCATGTGAGCCAGCCCAGTTTCAAAGAATAATGGAACAGTTATTCATGAATCTGAAAGGAGTAGGATGTTTTTTTGGATGATATCATTATCATAGGCAAAAATAGTCACTTGAGGAATTTGGAAAAAGTTTTCAATATTCTACAAGATTGTGGCTTGACAATAAAAAAAGGAAAATGTGATTTTTTTTCGGATAGCTGATTATTGATAAAAATGGTATACATAAAGCTACTGAAAAATTAAGGGCGATTGAAAATTTATCAGAGTCAAAAACGGTCTCACAACTCAAGTCTTTTTTGGGGATGGTTACTTATTACAACAGATTCATACCGAGTATGCCCAATATTGTGAGTCCGTTGTACGACTTTTAAAAAAGAATGTAATATGGCAATGGAATAAAAGTTGCCAAGATACATTCGAAAAAATTAAAAATGGTTTTGCTTTCCGATACCTTTTTGGTCCATTTTATTGCAGTCCTCAAATCTACGTTAACAGTTGATAGTAGTGCCTACGGTTTGGGGGCGGTTTTGTCTCAGATTTGTGAGGACAGGGTGGAGCGTCCCCTGTGTTGCGAACGTTGACGGATGCGGAGAAGAGTTATTCACAAACAGATAAGGAAGCACTAGCAGTGGTATTTGGTGTCAAGCGTTTTTACCAGTCTTTATATGGTCGGCATTTCACTTTGCGCAGTGACAATCGTCCATTAGTTAGTATTTTTGGTCCCAAAAAGGGAATCCCAATTATGGCAGCCAACCGTTTACAACGTTATGCTTATATTCTGGGTGGATTTGAGTTCTCGATTGAGTATGTCAATACCTCAGCCAATATTGCAGACTTCCTTTCTAGACTGTTGGTTGATGGTGACAAAGATTCAAAAAAAATTTATTCCGAAGAAGACATGAGAGATTTTGAAAATTCTCATATCAACTTGAATTATTTATCAAACGCGGAATATTTACCCATTGATATTACTTAGGATTCGAGAAGAAACCATTTTGGACCCACTATTATCAAAAGTGGCATCATAAGTGAAAAATGGGTGGCTTTCAAATTGTCTCGGGAAAGTGAAACCTTTTCATAAAATACGTCACGAAATTGGCATTGAAAAAGATGTTCTTCTTTGGGGGCATCGTGTTTTAGTTCCATCTTCTCTACGTAAAAAAATTTCAGCCGAACTGCATAGCGGACATTTTGGTACCGTTAAGAAGAAGTCACTTGCCCGATCTTATGTATGGTGGTCATCTCTCAGTAAAGATATTGAAGTGATCGTAAAAAAATGTCAAGGATGTCAGTCGGCGCGCAGCACCCCTCAAAAAACGCCTTTGGCATAGTGGCCAACACCAGGGGCAATTTGGCAAAGAATTCATATAGATTTTCTAGGACCTTTGAAGAATATATACTTTTTGGTTGTTACTGACGCCTACTCTGAATTGCTAGAAGTGTTTCCGATGACGTCTATCACAAGCAAAGCGACCATTCAAAAATTGCGTGAACTTTTTTCGCGTTTTGGAATACCCACAATGTTAGTTTCAGATAATGGCCCCCAGCTGATTTCAGAAGATTTCATTACATCCACCAAAGTCAATGGCATAAATCATGTTACCATACCACTTTATAATCCATCTTCAAACGGAGCGGCCGAAAACTCTGTTAAAACAGTTAAAGCTTTTTTACTGAAAGAATTGTCTGATAATCAGCTGCTTGACGTAAAACTGTCGTTATGTAAATTGCAATATAGAAACACCCCGCACTGTTCTTCGGGTGAATCACCTGCTAAGTTGTTTTTGGGGCGATCGCTTTGAACCCGTCTTGACCTGCTCAGGCCAGCGGGGGGGAACAGTACAGATGTGAAAGATTTCTAATTGATTAAAGATAATTTAGTTAAATCGCAGGTTACTAATACAAATAATTATAAAGGAAAAAGAAAATGTAACTTCAGGTTAGGACAGATTGTTTACGTTAGGGACTATTGAGGGGAAACACCCGGGTGGTGTAATGCTGAAATAGAAAAATTTCTAAGCAAAAATGTTTGAATTGTGAAGGTTTCTGAAAATAATCTGAGCTGGAAAAGACATTTTAATCAGATAAGATATTGTATCGACGACGAATTCACTTCGGATGATGAATATTTTGATTCGAATTCAAAAGCGGATGTTTCCCCTGAAATGACCGCATACAGTTCGGGTTCGTCGTCAATAGAAAGTCCTATCTCAAATGCATTAGATCATAAGAATGTTGCTCACTCCCCCTATGAGCGCCCTAAGCAAAATAGAAATGCACCTGATAGGCTCTGTTACGACACATTTAAGGGAGGAAGTGTGTAATGTAGTATATTTAAAACACCATGTATATGTTATTTACCATTAGTTTAAACGGCGCGCGCACCTGAATACCGAGTCTAGGGCGCTCCTCTCACGGTACATGTTCCTGCCACTCAGGAGTTTCAATAAAGTAGTTTTTGCAAACAAACCGTAGTTTCCATTCAACATTACAGAAATGAATTGGAGTGAGCCATGAATATATTTTTTCTAATTATCATTATATTTATCGTTTGTTTGCAGATTCCCAAAAAGAATATATAGCTGCTGACTACAAAGGAACAACTGAGCCGATTCAAAAAGGTAAAACAATATTGAATCTATAAATGATTTACCTATTGAAGGAAGTATAATGAAACCCCCCTTGTATTACTTTTCATTGTCGAGATCTTTCTTTCTTCGTGAGTTTCCTACATTTTTTGTTCAGTGATGGAGATGTGAAAGGCCAAACAGCTTTCTCATGAAAACAGATGACTCGTGAAAATATTTCATTTTCAATGGAAAAAAATCGTCAAATTGGCTTTGTAGTAAGTGCAAATAACACCTGGCACTGCCTCCCGTACTATATGTAACCATGGTCTACACATTCAGCGCTAATACCGTGAGCCGTCGATCGTTGAACTTTTTCATTAAAAATCTGAAGCCTTGCAGTTTTCTTCAAGCACGCATCCTGCCGCGTCAAGGATCCTTCAAGTGAATGTGTTCACATTCAAGGACTCTCCTAGCCTTAATGGAACGCTGTTAATTATGAAGTTGAGAGGCTTCCTAGTATTCTTTTTCCATTTTCAGTCTGCACTGCGATTTTCCAAAGGGAAAACGATGAAATTTTATTTGCTTGGTTTATCTTGGAATTCACGTGGAAAAAGGCCACCAAAAGTGAATAATTGGGAATTTCTCATTCACATAATTCAGTTTAACTATCAAAAACACTGAAGAAATTAACCTCATTTACAATACGAGTTTGACTGAAATGATATACTCTGTCCATCTAAGAACTGGAATCCTTCAAAACACTATCATGCAAAGTGCACGTGCCCTCACAGACAAGGCTGTTCGTACAGAGTCGTACTGAGGAGCGATCAAAATTTTATTTTTATCAAAAATATGCTGCTAGGTGTTTTAGGTGGAGTGTAAGGACACAAATCAGCAGTTTTCTCAGCCATATCAGTCCTTGACATTTATAAAAATTTTAACTTTGAAATGCCGTATATATTTTTTCCGTATATGTACAAATTAGCAGTTTCTTCAGGCGTACAGCACATTATAGTTCAGTTTTCTCAGTTGAACTGGTACTCTACAAATATTCACAATGCAATTCATGCAAATTTACCATGTTAATTTTTAGATATCACTAATTTCTATTTTTCAAAACAGGTGGCCAGAAGGTACAAAGCAGGTGAAAATTATTATTACTAATGATTCTACTGATTCTTCATAATTCAATGAAATGATCTATCAATGAATCGATAGATGTAGGAGATCATCGTGAAAATGAGAAATGGAAATTTCTGTGATTTTTAACCACATTTATTCTTAACTAACCTTACTGCAGTTTCATCCTATAGGTGAGGACATTTTCAAACTACTACTATGAGTTCATTGTGTCAGTTTCCAAATGTCTTTATAGAACGAAAACTGTAGTGATGTTAGTCACAAATAAAAGTGGTATAAGACCACAGAAAGTGTGATTTTGAATTTTTCATTATTTATTCTTTTCCTATCATATTTTTGTAGAAATTTTCTGAAGTTCGCGTATCTGGTTTTATTGTTCTCTTTTCTCTTTCGTAAATTTCAAACTGTTACCATTCATCAAAAATAGTTTTCTGAAATTGAGTTGATTTTAGAGCAGCTATCGTCCTGTTTTTGAATGATTTCCGATTATTCAATGAAAACGATAGCCGATGGAGAGTAAAAAACATTTATTGTTTTCTATAAATATTTCTATCTAGTAAAACATTCAGTTTATATATATGATGGAGTCGGCCTATAACTGATTAAAATCCGCAAGATTTTCACGACACAGTTAACGAAACCGCAACATATTTTTAGCTATACAATAAATAGGCCTGAAGAAACTATTGGATAGCAAAATACGTGTGGCTGTTTTGTAAACTGTGTAGTGAAAGTCTCACAATAAATCGTTTCCTGAATAAATCAATTAATAAACATATGCAATTGAAATAACATTTATTCAATGGTATTCATTAATATTACTGGAGTTTTTTCCCAACACCACAGAAAGTGGTGTTGAAAGAATGACCAAAATCTCGACTTTCAGAAAGGACAAAAACCAAGATGAATACGTCTCAGTTCTATACCACCAATATACGAGGAGCTTTGGAAAGATTTTCAAGGAACTAGGTATGAAGGTGGTTTTTAAACCACCGAAGTCGAGAATTCGGAAAAGTCTGGAATTTACGAAATTGAATGTAAGGACTGCGATGCAAAATATTATGGACAGACAAAAAGATCTATTAAAGTAAGATATAAGAAACACATAGCACATTTAAATTATGGAAGACCTGAAAAATCAGCAGTCGCCCATCTTATTTTGCAACAAAACTATTCCATAGACTTCAGTTCATTATGATTAGTTAGACAAGTTAACAACAGGCAACTAGATGCCTATGAGAGTGTAGAAATAAGTAAACACAATAATATTATTAATAACGATGACGGACCTATACCAAAGTGCTTACTATATAGCTTGTTAAAATAAAATAAAATAATGTTGTTGAGTTTACTGATTACTACATAAGGACACATTGCAGAAATAAATTTGGATAGGCAATAATGTGAAATTAATTTTTATGTAGCAGAAAATTGTTTTATATAAACATATATTGTAAAATAATAGATTTGGCAAAATTGTAAAATTAATTTAGGTTGGTATACCTGTATGGTTGGTACGCCTGGATAGTTTACCTGTATGGGATACCTTTATAGCATAAATAGGGTTAGCTAGCATTAGTTTCTAGTTTTGATCTTCCTCTTTGAAGATGATCACTTGGTGATCGAAACACGTGTCGAGGTGTTAAAAATAACCATTTGGAGTTGGGAAAAAACTCCAGTTATATTCATTACTACACCAAAGGTTCCAAACAGTGCATCATAAATGGTATTCATTTTAAAAGTATGTTCCTTCGGTATTTTTTTTGACAAAACACAAGCACTTCAGGAAAATTCCTAAGGCCCTCTAAGATCGGTGCCTGTTCGAAAGTAGCAATTCAGATTGAATTTGAATTGCTGGAGATTAAATCCATTCGGAAAGTGAATTGATGGATGTAGCCGTTACTACGTGGTAGGAAATCATAATGAAGAAAAGAGAAATTGAACTTTCTATATTTCTCACCACTTTTATTTATGACTAACGTTACTGCAGTTTCGTTCTATATGGACATTTTCAAACTAATACAATATGAGTTTCATTTATTTTTTCTCTATTCGGAAAACTTTCTCAGGAATGTTTATTCCACATAAACGGAGTTCTCCGAATGAAATAGTTCTTAAACAGTGAAATTCGTGGTGCACTGAGTTTAACTTCAAAATGATGAGCGACCACGATCCCTCATGTATTTCTGATGTGTACCGATGTTTGTGGTGTGTCAAATCACTTGGATGCTTTCCGTGAAAGTATCTATAGAAGAGACACAAATCCCCAACCTTTCTGAGCTTCATAAAGCATCAAAATTTGTTGAGGTGTATATAGTTTACTAGTTTGACATAGCGTTCCAAGCTTTTGAGGAGCAGCCTTTGCAATTCTAGAGACAATAACGTGTTAAGACATATTGATGTCCATTTCAACCCCGTACAAACTTATCGGAGCAGAAAACGGAGTTGTCTGTCCTGACATCATTCTGTCCGGTTCGAAGACATTTATTTTTTTGGAAAAAACCGATGCCTGCATTTTTGTGGAATGAATTTGAACCTGTTTAATTTTACCCCAATTAGAAATAATCTCTAGATCCTCATTAGGATATGCAACCTCCTTCTGCCGGTGAACATGTGTATCTGCAGCCGATGTCCTGGAATCCAAATGACATAACGAGATAAGTGTGGAGTCGTCAGCAAAACAGTATATTGGATTCTTCGGATTTTCTAAAAGGTCATTGATATACAACAAAAAGAGGGTTGGAGGTAATATGGATCCCTGGGAAACACCAGCGTTAATGGTGAAATTATTCGAGGAACGTTCTTCAAGGAAGCTGGAGAGCCATACACAAACCTTCAAACCATCAATACAAACAAGCAAACCTTTATGCCACACACGGTCAAAGGCCTTGAAAATATCAAGCACAACAGTCAACAATCAATGAAATTTTATATTCACTTTCCAGAATTCAGTTTATTATCTATATTTTGAATCAATTATAAGATCACTGGTGTGAATATGATACCAAACCTTCGTTAATTGGAATTGAAACCAAAAATTTCGTTCACTGAGTGAAGATGTTTTTTACTTGTGATGCAATGTTTGGAACCCTTGGTGTTGTAACAAATATTACTAGAGTTCTATCCCAACACCAAAACGTTATTTTCAACACCTTGTAAATCTGATGACAGAAAAATTATTCCAATAAGCCATATACTAGACTATTAGGTATTGGTAACGGCGAAAAAAGATGAATATATCTCAGTTCTATACCACCAATACAGAAAAAGACTTTGAAAATATTTTCACTGAACTAGGTATGAACGGGTATTTGAAACAAGTCATACACTACACAGGCTTTTAGGAAATACAAAGGACAAAGTTGAGAATTCGTAAAGGTGTGGAATTTACGAAATCAAATATGAGAACTGCGATACAGAATATTATGAATAGACTGAAAGATCTATCAAAATAAGATATAAGGAACACTTAGCACATCTAAAATATGTATCATAAAAAAAATTTGCAGTCACCCATCATGTTTCACAAAAAACTATTCCACAGACTTCGGTTCATTGAGACAAGTTAGACACTATAACAACAACAGGCATCTAGATGCCTATGAGGGCTTAGAAATAAGTCAACATAATAATAGTATGAACAACGATGGTGGACCAATCTCAATAGTTTACTATATAACTTGTTGAAATAATATTTTCAGTTATTGGTAAATCTGATAACTAAAAATATGACCAGTAGATGAGGTAACATTTGAAATTAAGTTTAAGACAATCAAAACACAGGTACCTAGCAAAGGTATCTATAGTATATATGAGGACAAGATTGTATGTAGATTTAGTTTAATATTTCTCTTGAAAATGATTAGGTACTTGGTGATTGAAACACCTGTCTATGTATTAAAAGTAACGGTTTGATGTTGGGATGGAACTCCACTAATATTCAGAATGTTTTTTAAAAAACGATTCCTTTATCTTCTGAGAGCTGAGCCTTTATTTCTTGATTACTTCATTTCAGCTCCCTTCAGTTATAATCAGTTTCATTCAATGTGTCACTAGTTTCCAACAGTTCTCATCACCATTTATGAATATGATATTTGGAAGTCGCGGATCAGGATATAAAAAAAAATTAGTTATCCGATATATTTCCTCTGTGATCTGCATGATTCTCAGATCTGAAACTCAACAGTTTTTGTTGAGAGTATATAAATCATATAAGGATATGCTTGAGGAGGCTATAAATATTCCTAAAAGCCATAAGAAAAATATTGGCTATTGAGAAAAAAAACAGCAAAAGGCGTTTTTCAGCCTATACCTGCGTTGTATATGGGACAACCCACTTCGAAATAATCTACTCCGAATTAATATTACCCTAAATACCCCTCCGATATTCCATTGACGTCAAAAACACAACGTACATCAGATATTTAAATGGAGTTGGGACAACGACATGCTCTTACCTCAAAGACTGCCGCGATCAGCATTTCTGACAAAAGAATATTATCGAAAGCTATCGACGTCATCTTCTATAAAAGAGCTCCCTCAAAGCTATCTTAATGCAAGAAGACTACACAAGAATGTTAACAGAATTCTTGTGCCGTTTAATTATGGAATAAACTCGCTGACGGTGTTTTTCAATATCATCGATGGGAGAGAGAAGATAGTAGTCTGGGAGATTGGAGAGAATGTTGGCAAATTAATTTTTAGTACTTCCTCAAAGAGTGGTAATTTCTCCCGCGTAGTCTGTAGATTTTAAACCTGACGTTTCGTTTACTATAGCGGTGGACATTATTAAAAGCCTATGAGCTAACGAGCGTAATCCTCACATACTACTACCATATGTATACTATTAGTATGCTTAGTACTATCATCTGGTTTATCACCTCATCGCATTCGAAATTGTCAATTGCAGTTGTATGTGGAACGTTGTTAGTCATAAGAACTTGTTGTAGTAGCTTCGGCCATTAGCATATACAAATTGAATCTCCACTTACTCATTTCCTTATTTGATACTTCAATAGAATACAATCTAAAATTATTTTCTGGGAAGTCTGAAACAGTCTCATGTAAACCGTGACTGTACAAGGTATCCCAAATTCTAGGGTCACAGGATCGGTTGAATTGAGGCAAAATAGCGTAATTCAGTACTCTTCAAAATAATGTTTTGAAATCTGAAAAATTCCGAATACTTTTGAATATATTCACGGATATATAGCTAAAGATTCGAAAAAACATACTATATCTATTCAACGGTGAACCTCTCAGTATTATGAGGTAGTTATGATGGCAAAAATATGACTACTCTCCCCATAATTACCGATTGGTCACAAATAATTCAAAAGAAATATTCCCAAGACAGTGAATTGTAAAACAAGACAGGCAATGGCCTACTAGGAGTATTGAACCCTCTAGATTATTTTCTATGATGTTACCTCAAAAATCGTTTATACCGCAAGATACCAGATGATATTCACCAGTTGAGATCCAATATAATTAGGTTACTCGGCAGGTTCATTGAACGATCTCTATATTCATCCAGCAACATAGTAACCCAAACAAATATAGATGGGTTATCAAAGCATGATCACTACGCACTACGCACCTTTGCATCTATTGGGTGAAACAAAAAACCTCCCCATGCTGGCCAATCAGATTTAATTGCAATTGACTGGCAAAATTCATTGTTATAATATCGGAGTGTTCACTCAAATAGCAATTTTATATTTTTTAATAGTTGTGAAAACGTATTTACCCCAGAAATGTTTAAAAAAATAATCTGTTTAAAATCTGTTTTTCCGTTAACCAGCTGTCGCACCCCTACGAACGACAACCCTCAAAAGTCGAAACTTGTGCGAGCTAAGGATTAAAGAGGTCTTACCTTTTAACGTGTGATTCCTAACACGGATTGGACGGTAGCAAGTGAAGATCGGTCATTCAGACTAGGGCTTGAACCACCGACCAACACGGCAGTCAATTCGAGTGAGTGTACAAAGCACACACGCCGAACCGCTTGGCTACCGACCGACCGTTTTCAATGTGTTTATAAAACAGCTATAAATAGGAAATTGGCACCGTTTTATAAAACATTATAGTCTTTATTATTTTGTAAGGCCTTTCACAAACACTCAAAACAGTTTTATAAACATTTTGGCAGATACCATAAAATTTTTCTAACGCTATTCGTGAAGAACCTTATAAAAAAATTGAAATTCAATTTTATAACAGTTTGTGGAAAAAAAAACTCCAGTAATATTTATAACAGTTTTTTAGTAAATCCAAGTGAGCTTTATAAAATATAATGCAGCCTAAAACAAAAACGAAAAAATAAAACAGTGTTCAAACTGTTTTCTTGAAGGCGCAAAAAATAATTTTGTATTGAATACTAGGAAAATATGAATAATAGATATGTCACCAACTAATAATTAACAAATAGAAAGGTACGGGCCATTTTAATAATTCCACTTTTGCACTTATAAAACTATTAACGACATTGTTTGTGCTTCAAAGATTGATATTTTAACTGCGAATGAAATTTTATTGACAAATAAATAGCCTATTATTAATAAAATTTAAGCGCGCCCCCCTTTTATTAAAATTTTTGGAAATAAGTAATAATTATACAAAAATTCACTGTCGATGCATCAATTTTCTAGTCGCAAATCAACTCTGGTTGTTCTAAATAATATTATTTTATAATATATAATATGTAATTTTCATCTGTGAATATCACTATATGTGCAGTATTTCATATTTTCAATTTATTTAATGTCAGTATTCCAAATTGTCATTATTTTAAAATGGGGTCGTTCTATGAAATGATTTGTTATCAATAGCAAGAGTTTTAACGTGTTTCAGCTTATACGTTACCCGTATAAAACTGTTAAGAAACACTTAGTTCTAGGAGTGATGGTATTGCGGCAGAGTCGGACTACTTTTAAAGCTATAGATTTCTATGAAAATGAAGATAGGATATCTCACGTATTGTTTGTATAAATATTATCTGACGGGATGTTCTGACTAAGAAGCTGCTTCCATCGATTATAAAAGCTGAATTTCGAAGGACTTTTGAGCTAGTGATTTGAGTGTACTGCCTTGCTCAATAGAAACGCGGTATCTGCAAAAAAAATCGGAAATCGAGTTATTTGTACAGAAGGGTTCATGAGGTGTTTTATTATCACTCTACTAAGTATAAAAGCGGTATCTAAAACTATATCCAGTAAACGTGTATATTTAAAATGCCGTATGTGACAATTTGTGAGGGATTGCTTAATCAAAAAGCGGTAAATGCACCGGGCGCAAAAGCCCGGTGCAGATACCGGGTTTTCTCTATGTACGCTGTGAATTCCGGGTTATTGCTTAGGACCGCTCATAAGTATTCGCGCCGTATTAAGGTCACAGGTTATTTCTTTACTTGTCTCATCATTTTCGCAAGGTTTTGGCTATAATATAAGTGGTTCATTAACATCTGAGAGTGAATGTTATAATGGAATCTGACCGAGCTAAATATATATTACCATTGGCATTAAATGAAAGTGTGGCAAAGCCACTAACAACGCATTCGTAAGTGAAAAATATTTTCTTCTAACTTTTATGATGTATTAGGTTATGTTGTAGAAGTATATTAAACCCGAATGATCTCATGCATGTAAGTGGAAGCAACGAGTCCAGTAGTTCCTCAAATTATATATTGCACGAATTACAACCTCTGAGAGAACCAGATGAAGAAGGGTTCATGAGAATAACTAGACATGCCACTATTCCGAATCAGAAAGTGATATCATGGCTCAACAACTGATCTGCAGCTGAACCGAAAAATAAAATTTTACCCACCAACGCCACAATGATCAGTCGAGATGAAATTTTTGGTAAGAATAGAAAGAATGTGAATGATTGTCCCAAAAATTTGATAATTAATTTCATAGATATCGCAATGGAACTTTCCCACATTCAAGAAGCAGCAACTTGCGATAGTGAAAATGTTATACCCTCAAAACAGTTGCAAGTCGAAAATATAGAGACTTCAGATTTACCCAGTAATAATGGTGAACTTTTATACTTTTTTAGATTGCCTTCTCATGCATAATCAAATTCATTTCAGCTGGAACTTACACAAAATCTGGAACTATACGTAAACGAAAAATGTTTGAAACGGATTTAAAAAAGAGAAAATCAGTTAGAATGCAAGAACTAGCTGCAAATCATACGGTTCTTCCAGGATGTAACCAGATTTGTAAGAAAAAATGCTCCTCTCTGATATCTGAACAAGTGAGATAAAATATTAACCGTGAATTGTTGAAAATATCCAGAAAAGAGCAAAAAACACACTTATCAAACAGCTGTCGTCGTTTCAAACCCAAGCGTCGTTTGAACGAAAATTCAAGGAAACAGAATACCTTCAAATCTTTACCCAACAATGAAAACGGTGATTCTGTTGAAGTGTGCAAAACATTTATCCTCACAACTTTTGGATACAAAAAAGTAATGACAGAGTTTTGCATTATACTCTGTCAAAAACTCCAAAAGGTCAGTTTGTAGCACTTTCTCACGGAAACCAAGGAAGAGTATCTAATAGAAAATTAGACGATACAGATATCAATGCTCATATTGAGTCCTTCAACCCCTGTATATCTCATACATCTCATATATCTCAGAGAACACGCTCCTAATGTTCGATATATCAGCGGTGACATTACAGTCTCACTCATGTTCAAAGATTTTCGAGAAAAATACCGTCGTACTAAAGTATCTTATGGAACTTATCGGAAGAGAATTAAATTAAAACGCATATTGTTTACGAAACTCGGCCACGAATAATGCGATATATGTGAAACATTCATATTGCACGAACATAATGAATAGAATAGCGACGATTCTTGCACAATCTGTATATTCAGGAAAAAACATATTATTCGAGCTGAAGAATCTCGACATTAATACAGGAAACAAACAGAAACTGCTTTGAATGATGGTACGATTTGCGTTTCTGCTGATTTACAAAAAATTATAATGTTACCCAGGATCGACATGTTTTTTTTCAAACGCTTGATCGCCTACAATGAAACTTTTGCCCCCTTGGGAAAATTAACCAAAAGAAACAAGCCATTCGCTGTTGTTTGGCACTAGGCTGTGAGTAAATGGAGCAAAGAAGATCTAATATGACTTCGACGATTTTTCCGATGCAGTGAAATCTGCTTGCAAAGGCAATGTGGATTTGAAAAAGAAGGAACCATGTGATTTTTTCAATTGGTGAAATTGTACGTCACAGCAAAAGTTGAAAAAAAAATCAGATAATACTCAACCGTCCCTACTTATCTGAAATTGTTTGAGTTGTAGCCCAGCGTGGTAAGTTTCCTCTACAATACAAAACTTCGAATCCTCGACGAATCCTCGAAAAATCTGGATTTTTTGAAGAAAGGAGTAATGAAAAACAGTGCGCTAGTTGAAAGTGTTGCGTGTCTAGATGGACCTCATGGGTTTCCGAAAGAGAGAAAAAATGTCATTCTTAAACAACTCAACGGTTTAATATCGGAAAATCGTAAAGTATTCTGACAGAACCTTCCTGTAACTACTGAAAATGAAGAAGAAGATTGATCTGATTTATTAGTTCTGTCAATTTTAATGAGAATAAGATTTAAAATATATAATTTCATTTTGGCCTAACTAATACATATATTTCCAAGAGTCTTTTTAATAGTCTTATTTTCTTAACTTTTTTTTATTAATGTAGAACACTTTCGTCACGTTTCTACATTTCGTTATACACCAATAAATGGTTATTTGAAAAAATCAAAGTTTCATTTTATATTGATATGCAGATACCGCTTTTTGGTTAAGGTGGTCATTAGGAGCTCTACTTCATTTTTTCTTAACAAAAAGGCGGTAAGTGATATTCTGACTCATGGCCACAATATAGGGCATTGCCTATCACTTACAGGTAATCGAGGTAACATATTACTTATGTAAACACATTTTTTTCTGGTAAAAATATCGCAATTGTTAAGGTACAGGTACAAAACTTTAACGATTAATTGCCGAGTTTCGCGCTATCCGCAGATACCGCGTTTCTATTAAGCACCGCAGTATGCGTCAACTAATTTTGAAAGGACCTTGCCAACCTGGATTATTACATAACTTCCAAGACATTTCAGTTCTCAATCACAGAAAATTTTTGTTGGTACAAACTTTAAAAAACAACTTTGGGACACCACAGCGTACGTGAATGATTAGTTTACTCTCCAAGAGGTAATGAAATGTTTCAATGTGTATGCTGGCTTTTTTATAGTGCGCATTTTTTATTATTGAAATGATTCTTTTACAGTTTTGTGTTATCATTTCTTTTCTCAATGGAAAATACAGTATTACTTCAAATAGCTGTGCCTTTTTACTGAATATTGGCGACTAGTTATGGTCTTCCCCTCCGCCCTCAATTTTCAGTATCGCCACTGTATATAAACATAGTGCTCCACTTAAACCGATGGATTTCAATCATAAATAATATTTTCCTGTTTTCAGCAAAAACAAATTTGAAGCACTAGGTTACGTGGGTCTTCGTCTAAAACGGACCACTTCTATTATTTTTTTTCCAATGACCAATATTACACGATGTTATTAGATATATAATTATTGAGACGCCAGTCAAATAAAACCGACAAATTATACTTCATTACGCGACCTCTGAGCTCAATGTCAGCTGGTTCTTCTCAAATGCTGCATTTTATTCTTTATTTTAGCGAAAGTAATTTGATTTTATTAGAGTTATTTTATTATTTTGGATTCATACTAAATATACCATACTATGAAATAGTTGGTAAATTATCGTTAAAGTGATAATATGGTAATGAAAACAAAATTGTGTTTGGAAGCATTCCAATAAAATAATTTTATCAAACTTACAGCTTGAAATAGTTTCATAAAGATCATACAGAAAAGTGCTATAAAACTGCTACAAAATAGTTCAATTTTATAAAAAAATATGTTCGTGTGTCCCTACACTTCACCTAAAAACTCTTCCTGTACCTAGCCCCACATTATTGAAAAAAAAATCGATAGTGGTGCGACTCTGTACAAGCATCCTCGTCTTGGAGATCATGTGCACTATGTATGATAATGTTTTGAAGAACTCTGTTGCTCAGATGGACAGAGTATATATTAAAATTGTGTCGGCTTAGTGCAAAATATATCGAAGCAGAAGGTTTACAATTTGAATATCTTTTATAAGTAACTGTTCATGATTTGATACTACAGTTTGTGATTGATGTTTCTTTTTTCGTTGCTTACTCAGTTCTAGTTTGCTTACTATTTTCTCGGTGAATCTTCATTATAAGTAAATATAAAATGATTCAATGTAGCTTTCGTTTTCAAATAATAACACTAGCCAACAAATGAGTAAAAAAAATTGCAACTGATATTATAATGACTATACATGAGAGTTTAAAGCATCCTGACTTCGACGTCAATATCAAAAAATTTCCATCTCATAAAGATTTTGAGCCATTTCCATCTTATACAAAAATTTTCACAAAATTTTAATGATTTAAGGTCAATAAGTATTCTCCCGACATGTTCCAGAATTATAGAGAAAGTAATGGAAAATCAAATGCGCCATTTCATTAATCGTTACAATATTTTTCCACATAAACAGTCAGGTTTTAGATAAGGTTACAGTTGTGCAACAGCATTATTAGAGATCATAGATGACATAATTGAAGCTATAGATAAAAATGAAGCCACCATTTCGATTCTGTTGGATTATTCAAAAGCATTTGACACCATCAATCATAATATACCTTGTGCTTTATTACATTTTTTTGGGTTCAGTGATGCATCAGTGATGTACAAAAAGTACAGATTCATCAAGAATATGAAGGCTTGAAAATATCACCTTAATGCAGATGACTCTCAAATATATTTATCTTTCAAATTTTCAGATATAGGTCAAGCAGTAACCGGTATGAATTTTGATTTGAATACGATTCTAAAAGTGTCCACTGACTATATGTTGAAAATCAATCCAAACAAATCATAAGCTATTATTTTTGGAAGTGATAGCATCAGCATGAAACTCATAGATCCCCATAGACAATATTTGAATGTAGTTGTCAAGAAAATGATATGTGATTCATTAGTTTTATCTCATTTCAACCACTGTGACGCTGTTCATCATTCATGTTTAGACAAGAACGACAGGTGTCGCATACAAAAAGTTCAAAACTCTTGTATCAGGTTGATATTTGTTATCAGAAGAAGGTCCAGAATTTCATACAAATTAGCAGATTTGAAGTGGTTGAATACGTTTATTCGTAGACGTTTTCATGCAGCATGCATATTCTTCAAAATATTCAAACATAGGAATCCTCCCTACTTATATGAACATTTGTCTTATAGAACAGATATCCATAACCTGAATTTGCGTAAAAAGACAGTGCTATATATAAAAAGGAAATATTCAATCAATATTTTTCCTATAATATCTCCTCCACAATAAATTATCTCCATAAGTAGAAAAACAATTGTTTTGACATGCCAGAAACTGTTTCTAAAAGTAGGTTTAAACAGCATCTGTTCAGCATTCAGAATAACTAGGTCCGCGGCGAGAATCCTGAAAAAGGTTTCAGCTATTCATATATCTATGTATTCATTCTACCGTCTCTTTTCTTTTTTTTTTCTCTTCTCTTCAAGTCCTGATTTATTTATTTTTATACATTTTCGGCATTGGTGGAGGAGCAGTTGCGAATGCAAATTTGCGATCTGAACCAAAAGCCATTTGCAATCAAATACAGAGAGTTTTAATTTTTCCCTCTCTTGTATTTTGTTTTTTGTTATTATCTTGTTATTTTGATGGGCAATAACCTCATTATTATTATTATTATTATTATTATTATAAGATCAAAAAAAGAAGAAACACCAATATATTCTGAAACTTAATTTTCAATACACATGAGAAAACATTCAAATGAAGTCTTTTGTGCATAACATTTTTGCAAATGTTGTTGTTTATATGTTTTATCGTTTTTCCTCATAATAATCCCTCATCATTGCTGCATCCCATCTGCCTTGGTAACGTTGCTCTATTGTCAGTATGTCTTGGTGGAACTCCACGCAGCTAATTCAACATTACTTAATTTTTGATCAAACTGTTGATCACTTAGTAGTTTTCTAATTTGTGATTCAACAAATATACCTTCCATGAGCTTTGCTTAATTTTGGAATAACGTGTTTGAAATATTCAAACGCATCACCTTCTTTGTGTAATGATTTCACAAAATATTTCATTAACCCCCGGTTAATATGTAATGGAGGTGAAAAAACGGTTTTGGGATTAACAAGAGGCATATTCTTCACATTAGCTTGACCTGCAATATATTTATCTCTCGGATGCCATTCTTTTACTTGAAAATTTTTTGCCAAAAAAATTATCCTATCAAATTTGTCTATTTCTAGTCATGTGTGTCGAAATAACCAATGAAACCATCATTACACTGATAACTACCCATGGATAGTTTTCACGGGTAGTTATCACTTATGTCATGACATTGCTAAGCAACCAACACAATAAAGTTGTTTGACATTTCAGTAATTCAATTTATTTCGAAAATGTCACTTCCTCGCTTTGGTGTTCAAAATGATGCGGCAATTGACAAAATCATTGAAGAAAATACACGAAACACCTATGCAGTAACCGAGGCAAATACAGCAAGATCAACGGAATATCATTATACGAATTGTTCTTTTAATAACTGTGTGTTCAATAAATAATTTTGTTCGAATTGCAAAAAATTTTCTCACCGAATATCCCTCGAACATTGATAAATAACTCATAATTTTATCACAACTTCCTCAAGCACGTTATTTTAGGTAACATCCCTCCGCCTTCGGCGTCGGGATGTTACCAAATAACGTGCTTTCGAAAACTGTGATAAAATTATTTCGTTAGTTATCAATGTCCTTGGGATATTATAGCTGATAATGGCTCTGTGTTGCCCTACTGTTCCAAAGGCATAGAAAACAGCAAAATTTCGTAAATCCGCTCTGAAGACCTAGTAATAGTCCTATGACTTTTAGGTCACCACATATTTGCTAGTTATACGAAATATAATTTATTGCATTTAGAATAAGTGACATACTTTCGTGTGTTTTCTTCATGGCAACTGTATGTGCAAGAGGAATAGAGGGTCTTTTGTTATTATTATGGAGCAGAGCGGCTTTTAAACTTGTTTCAGATGAATCTATAAATAAACGCCATTCGTCCGGGTTATGTGCAAATCCTAATTTTTCCATCACACCATTTGCACTTACACAAACACACACTATATCCTGCATAGTAAAAAACGAGAATAGATCATGGTTACGGTTCCTAAATATTGTAACTTTGGTTTTAGGGGCTAGTAAATTCCATTGTTGTAATCTAGACCCTAATAGTTCAGCATTCTATTTGGATAAGTGGAGGAAAAGGAGAAAAGCAAATTTAGAATGTCGTGTTTATTACATTTTCTGAAAAAAATTATAACTCAAAAATCTAACGTATTAGGAAATTTTTACTATAATTTTCTCATTAAGAGACCAAAAATTAACAAATAACCGCCTCTGGCATTGCAGTCGTAAATTGTTTGCAAACTAGTGTGATTAAATTGAAAAATTTAATGGACACGCTTGTTTGGATTGTTGAATGTCGCTTTAATGAAAATTATTGTGTTTGTCTCTAGCCGCATTCAATTATAGTCAATTACCCAAAGCGAATGTCGCTTTGGCATGGCCTACTGTTTGAATGATGATGGTTTCTAAAGAACGAAACGTCGAATCCAAAATCTGAATACTGCATGTCATAGAACAAAAAAGTTGCTATGAGAAAGTGTTTTTGTTTTTTATTAGGTATTCAAAAACCCTAAAAAAATCGGATTTTTCAAAATATTTCCGCAAGTATTCGGATTTTTCCAGATTTCAAAACATCATTTTGAAGCGTAACAAATTGTGCAAACTTCCATTTCTGTATTTCTTGCGGTTTCCGAGATCCCAATGGTACCCTCGAATTTGGGACATCAGATTGTGTTGCCTATATTTCATTCACAAATTTTCAGTTCTGAGTTTTTCAGCTTAAAATAATTATTACACTCATGTTTTTATTACTTTATGTTTTAGTTATGTTAAAACAATATTGATTTGTTGAATACTCTTTCGATTGTATAAGGTACTGTAATCAATTGTCATTCATTTATCAAGCGAATTCCATCGTCAACTGAAAATATATACTTTCAAACATGTTTCCAGCTTGTATTTCGAAATCAATTATTCCACAAAGTTTTGGCAACAAGACAGTAGTGCAGATTGTTTGGCTGATTGTTTGTTCTGATATTTTCGACTCTGAATGACTTTTTCATCATTTGACATTTTAAATTTCGCAATTGTTTTTTGAATATCACTTCATGGAAATATGAAATTGACTTATTGTATTCAGGAATCTAACTATAAGGTAATTTTTTCAGTATTTTTTGCATTCCAAATGTATGCGGGTTTTCAAATATTTTTTGAAAGTTCTCCATCATAAAACGAAAAAATTTTGTGATTTTCAAAGGAAATATGGAAGAAAACAACTTCATAAAGATGTGTAGAGCATAAACATATTTTTTTCACCTACAACCCTTTTGAAACATCTACTTTCATATGAACTTCGGATCATACGAAAAAAAGTCGAAACAACTCTCTTTTTCAAATCTCTTTCTTTTCTATTCAGTTTGTACTTCAGACATTCGTAATGGGATTGAAACAGACGCTACACAATATGTTATGTGAGAGAGAGAGAGTATTGATATTAAATGTTACTGACATATTCCTTAATGATGTACTTCAAAGTTTTAGACAAGGCCCTTACTTGTCTCTTCACGTCATCAGCACCATTCTGAATAATATTACAAGATGAAGCACTTATTTTTTCATAACATCACGACTTTATGACACCGGAAGAGACAAATCTGTTCTTGACTCGATGACAGTACCCTTTACACATTCAAACGGTCATTTATTTCCAGCCACAAACATTCAATTTGAATTGGAGAAGAAGTATTTTCAAGGAATTTCATTGTAAATATTTTTTTCTCAGATTCCAACAATTTTTGTTTAACGATAGAGAATTAAAAACTCAAAAAAAATTTTTTACGAAAACGTAATGTTTCCTTTTCAATATATTTTACTTTCAACATTAAAATGATCTGTTTCATCAACAATACACTTGAATATTTATTATATTATTGGCATTTTTGTTACTATTGTATAGTGTCTTTGCTTCCATCATGAAGGTGAAATGAGAATTGAGGATGGTACATTTTCCAACAATAACTTCTCGTAAAAACGGATCATACTTGAATTAACAGTCAAAAACTATTAGTCGTCCTGGGGCCATTAAAGTCAGCACCCTTCTCCTTTTTCGGGCAATAAATCTGATTTACAAATTGTTTTCCGGTCATAATTTTTCCCGAACAGGTAGTTGTTGAAAATAAAGGCTCTCCAACGAAGAGAAAACAGGACCATTAATTTAGGTCTCGAGTTACATATTACCATGAAAATTATATGGAGTTTCCTTTTCACGTTACATAATGAGCCGTTCAGTTGGTTCACTATGAAATTAGCCGCATTGAGTTTTCCAAGGGTTGGTTGCGACAAACCCAACTGTTTGGGAAAGGGTAGCGGTCTTGTTTAAAATTTATAGTCTCGTTTTTTTGTCGCCCAGTTGGAATTGTTCAATTGTTTTCATGATACTTGTGTAGAAAAATCTTTTTGTTCCTTCCGTTTCAAGTATGGAATGAGTTTGCTCTTGAAATGTTTCAAATAATAATTTTTCTGTAATAATAATTTTTGAATTTTCTTTGAAAAAGAGTGGAATGATTCAGATGAAGGTTTGTAGTATCGCTTAGTAAAGGTATTTTTAAAATAAAGTGTTATTTGAATACGTTGTGAATTTTCGTCACGTTGAAGAATTCGCAGTGGTATTCGCAGTGGTGTTATAACGTTACTTTACTCGTTTCTTGATCTTGAGCGGTACAAGAGCCCAGTTGGAATGACTAGCTCTTGCGGAAGCAAGGGCGCAGGTCGGTTCTTGATTTTTCATAGAAATTCAGTTATAAGTGCTGACGAGGGTTACCAAATTGAGAGCTCGTAATTGGATGCCATCTACAGAAGTTTCTAGAACTACTACATCTCTTCTCAACACTCGTCGCTGTAGACCAACTTTGTTAAACCGAGACAGATAACATTTACAGAATACCAATAAAGCAAGGAATGGGATCTATTCAAAAATTCCAAAAGACTTTTGCATTATCAATTTCGGAATGAATTGATTGATAATGAGTGCCTTTATAGGCACTCATTGGCACTCAGCTCTATTTTTTACAGTGTAGTCAAACACTGGATGATGAGCTCCTCGTTATGCTCAATTTAGTCCTGCTTCAATGCTAATTATTGTTGGTTTCTATATTTTTCATGATCTGATGCTATTTACGATTCTACGATTTTTTTGATCCCATGATTATAATGATTTTGATGCTTCTGATGATTTGACGATGTTTACTATTTTGTCTGGCAGAACTGTAATACAGGTAAACTATTGTAAAAAATTCACAATGACACTACTATTAGTAACAATCAACAAACTCAAAATATGATTTCACTCAATCCATTTTTGTATTCATATCTACGAATATCTCAAAAGTTGAAAGTTATTCTGATGGATGATTTTTAAAACAACTTTATAATAATTACCACTACGAGTTCTCAATACGAAGCCAAACACAGAAAAGACCCCTTCAAAAATTAATGTTTCCCACACAGCAAGCAATTTTCTTACCTCTTGAAATAGACATAATTATACACAAAGCCCATCGATTCTAAGAATAATATTACTTAAAGTAGATATCCCTCTCTCTCTTTCTATACCTCATTCCGCACTCTACCTTTCATTAGGTACTCTCTGAAAATAAAGTTTATGACTGAACAAAATGAGGACAGAACTAGCTGACGTCTGTTTGTATCTAACCATATCTAACCATAAAATAGATGTTATATATTCCAATACAATGGGCCTTTTATAACCCTATTGCGCATTATGTATAAAGGTCACCCTGAAACTAGTGCGTCTTAATTGAAAGCGCGGATTCATTTCCTGTGTTTCACAGATGCTAAATCATCACTTGGAAACTTATAAATTCAATTCTTCGAGACTCGCCCGCATTACTCGTGCGGTCCCTGACTAAAGTCACATCTCCTAGAATCCTGGCGCGATTCAACACGGTTCTAGAACGGTCACTTGCTATCGTAATATCGACTAGTTTCCTGGTGAACCTAACCAGTATAGGTTAAGAAAGCAAACAAAGAAACAAACAACGAAACAATAAAGAAGTAACAAGTAACAAATAAAAAGTGTCGGTAGGATGACTCAACGTTGCTGAAATCTCATCAACGGCGGTTTCCAACCCTTAAGTCATCGAAGAATCCCACAACCCCAAAGAAGACGGTCTCTCTGACGGTTCCCACAAGAACTGGACTCCTGGTTTGCAGAGCAAGGATTTAATCTTCTTTACACCCAGAAACCACAACAACCCATCCTGATCCTTAGAAGACGGTCTCTCTGACGGTTCCTACAGAACTGGACTCCTGGCTTACAGAGTAGGATTTCATTTTCTTCGCCCAAGTTCACAACGAAATGAAAATTGTATTATTAGGGTCAGTCGTCATCTCGATTTTCCTTTCATTTCAAATTTACATGGTGTGATCTGTTCTGTTCCTGATATCCCCTGAGCATTTAATATCTATCCACCAATTGAATATAATTTCTGGAAATGATTATATGATTTTTCAAAACTATCTGAAAACAATTTTGAGAATACAATTCCAAAAATTTCCATAAAATGGCTAACGACGATGAACCATACAAACTAGTTGAAATTTTCTCCATTGTACCTGAATATGATGGAAACCCAATTTTTCTTTCAACTTTCATTATAGAGCATGTTCAACGGCACATCGAATGGCAGTAGACGATCAAAAAGTTTTCGTCACTCTGCATATAAAAAACAAATTAGGAAGTAAAGCTTCTGAAGTAGTAAACTCCAGAAACCCAGAAACATGGCCTGAAATTCAAGACCTATTAGAGACACATTTTGGAGATACCCGTGATCTCAATTCTCTAATTCAAGACTTGCAACGCATGAGACAGATGCCAAACGAAAATTCCTTGACATTTGTTTCACGACTTCAAACACACGTAGCGAAACTCTATTCTGCAATTAATAAACAAAATCTAACACCGGCACAGAAAAATGCACAAACCGAACTAATTGACTCAATGAGCCTAAATACACTTCTTACTGGTTTAGAGCCCAAGTTAGGTCAAATTATAAGAGCTAGTAACCCTGGTAATATTCTAACAGCTTCCGAACGAATTAAAAAAGAATTACAACTAAGTTATTTTGAAAATCAAAAATTTTCAAAACCTCCCCAATTCAAACAAAATTTGTAACGAAACCCTCCACCACTAAAACCAAATTTCCAACAAAAGACTTTTAATTCAAATCCACAAAGAATCAATTACCCACAAGCTCAGCATTATTCTAATAATTATAATAACCCAAGACAAAACTTCGCGAGACCTCAATTAAATCAGAGTTCAAATTATCAGCGATATTCTTATCCGCAGCAACAACAGTACTCTGCTAATTCTTATCAGAATAGACAACAGCAGCAAAGTAACCCACATACGACTCAACAAAATAAATCTAATAATCAGCAAAGACCTTCTGTTATTCAGCAGAATCCTCAAAGAGCACACGTAATAAACTTCGATCATCAACCCGAATACTATTACACTGATAATAGTACAGTGAATGATGAATACTTTTCGGGAAATTACGAAAATGCGTGTTTCAATGACCAAAATCCCTACTATGACGAAATGAATGAATATAATACCGATTATATTCAAGACCCGTACCAAAATAACGACCCTAATTATTATTACCCTCAAGAAAACGTTCAAAACGAAAATTTTCCTACAACTATCGATACCAAACCCCGGATATACCTGTAGAAACTTCAACTCAAATCTTGTCGATCCAAAAATCGAACAAAGCAAAACTAGAACAACTTTTCATTTAAATCAACCTCTAATGTCGATGGACAATAGAAATGTTTATTACATTAAAGACATCACAAAAAAATTTAAAATATTAATAGACAGCGGTGCAGGAATTTCTATTTTCAAACCTCACACTGTGGAAAATTATAAAAATAAATGTAAAGAAAACGTAACAATTCAAGGAATCACTGATCAAAAAATTCACATAGACGAATCAACACTCGTTACCTTCAAAACTGATGATCCACACAAAGTTTTTATTTATAATCTTGATATACAATTTGATGGACTTTTAGGTTCAGACTTTCTAGAACATTACGATTGTATACTAGACATAAAAAATCGAAAACTCATAAGAAATTTCAAAACCGTACCACTTTTTAAAATAGGTGACGAACAAGAAAATCGAAACGAGATTCGAATTGAAATCCCAAATGAAAACTTAGAACAACCTAACATGAGACAAATTTCAAAAATTACCAACATCATTGAGATTGAACCTCGAACAGAAAAAATAATTAAACTGAATTCGACCTTAGAAAATTGCGAAGCTATACTGGTAGCTCAAGTAATTGAAAAAGTACGTCTTCCGAACGCATTACTAAAAATTAATGAAAAAGGAGAATTTCTAACTTCCATAATAAATCCAAACTCAATTTCAAAAACTATAAATTTTGAAAATATTCAACTTGAAAAAATTGAATCAACTCAAAATTTTCAAATAAATTCCCTTGATGAAACCATACAACCAAATTTGGATAGAGTTCATGAAATAAAAAATCAATTGAGATTAGAACATTTAAATGACGAAGATAGAGAAAAAATCACTGAACTATGTTTGAATTTTTCTGACATTTTCTACCTTGATGGAGACAAACTGACATTTACAAATGAAATCAAACACAGCATAGATACGGGCAATGCGAAACCAATTTTCACAAAATCGTATAGGTATCCACAAATACACAAACAAGAAGTCAAAAATCAAATTAATAAAATGTTACAACAAGGAATTATAAGACCTTCAATATCTCCCTGGTCTTCCCCTGTTTGGGTAGTCCCAAAAAAAATCGACGCCTCGGGAAAACAAAAATGGCGGATCGTTATCGATTACAGGAAATTAAATGAAGTCACGATTAATGATAAATATCCACTTCCGAACATATCTGACATATTAGATCAACTCGGTTAATGCACATGTTTTACAACTTTAGATTTAGCTTCTGGTTTTCACCAAATTGAAATACAAGAAAGTGACATTGAAAAAACAGCTTTTTCGGTTAAAAACGGACATTACGAATACCTCAGAATGCCGTTTGGAATGAAAAATAGTCCAAGTGTTTTTGTAGACTCCTAGATAACATTCTACTAGGTTTACAAGGTGAACGATGCTTAGTATATATGGACGATATCATATAGTATACTCCGCAACAGTAGACGAACACATAGAAAGACTTTCAGTCATCTTCAAACGATTAAGAAAAGCTAACCTGAAATTACAACCTGACAAATGTGAATTCTTACGCACAGAAGTTGCATATTTAGGACACATAATAACGAAAGACGGTGTACAACCAAACGCAGACAAAGTCAAAGCTATACAAAATTTCCCACAACCGACAAACGTAAAAGAAATAAAATCATTTTTAGGATTAACCGGATATTACCGACGTTTCATCCCAAATTATGCCAAAATTTCAAAGCCATTAACAAAATTGCTTCAAAAAGATATTCCTTTTATTTGGACACCGAATGTAAAAAATCATTCGAGGAACTAAGAGAAAAACTAATGAATTCCCCAATACTAAGATACCCTGATTTTAATGATGAATTTCTATTAACAACTGACGCAAGCTCATTCGCAATTGGTGCTAATCTTTCCCAAGGACCAATAGGAAAGGATCTTCCCATTGCTTACGCTTCAAGAACATTATGCCCAGCTGAAACAAAATATTCAACCATAGAGCGAGAATTACTTGCTATAGTATGGTCCGTCAAACATTTTCGACCCTACTTGTATGGAAGAAAATTTAAATTGATTACCGATCATAGACCTCTTACATGGCTATTTTCAATTAAAGATCCTGGCAGCAGACTAGCTCGCTGTAGATTGAAATTAGAGGAACCTGGAAGAATAAATAAAAATGCGGATGCTCTTTCAAGAATAAAAATCAATCATCTTAAAGAATGCTCAAAATTTCATTCAATACTAATGGCAAGCACAGATAACGAATTTTCAGACACTGAAACTGAAATTTCACCCGAAACTATAAACGAAGAATTCGAACGATTTACTTCATTAGTCGAAACAAAATCCCTAATTGATTATTCAAAATTTGAAACTACTAACGACCAATTACTAGATAAAAAACATAAAAATATTGTAATTATCCTACAACAAAATAAAATTATTGAACTTCATGAAAAAATATTAGAAGATTTGATAGACGATGAAGAAATATAATTTAGCTATAATAAAATAATTATAGTTCCCAGCAGAACAATAAAAGATAGGAAATATTTTATAATATTAATTCCTTTTAAAAACAACGATGCTTTAGCACAAATGTTTGTAACTTTATATAAAAGTCAAAATGAATTCAAACCAAACGAAACGTATCATCTTGAAAACAATTTAGAACTTCCAGTTCAAGAAATGCTATCATACATTCTTGCAGAAAATAAAAATACCAAATTTATAATTTGTCAAAATGTAGTAACCACCCCAAGTCAAGCTGAAATTCCGATTATATTAGATCAATACCATAACGGAAAAACGAACTTACATCGCGGAATAAATGAAACGATCAGACGCATAAGAAATATATAATAATTGGACAGGATTGTCAAAAGACGTTGAAAACTATATAAAAAATTGTGAATTATGTCAAAGAACTAAAATTTGTAGAAGAAATCTAAGTAATCCCTTCGTAATTACCGAAGCACCTAAAGCACCCTTCGAACGAATTAATATTGACATTCTCGAAGTCCCAACGAAAAATTACGCCCCTACAATTAATGACGAATTGACAAAATTTGTTCAAATATATCCAATCCCAGATAAAACATCACAAACGATTGTAAATATACTATCGTTATTTTTCCAACACTACGGTACCCCTTCAAGAATACATTGTGACTCTGGTAAAGAATTTACTTCAGCCTTAATGAAAGATTTATGCAATCTTTATGACATTAAATTGACACATTCAAGCATAGACCATCCACAATCGAATGGATCTATAGAAAGATTCCATGCTACCCTTATGGAAATTATCAGAATACACATGTCAAACCACCCTGACGAACACCCCTTTAATGTACTGCCATACGCGGTAATTACGTACAACAACTCAAAAAATCGAACCCATGGATTCACTCCGTACGAGTTAATTTTTGGACATACCTGTGGTAGACCCCCGGATACTCTCTATAACGAAAAGTCCCTTATTACAAAATACGTAAGAGACTTAAATAATAGAATATCTTATTATTATAAAATTGCGGGAAAACGAATGCAAGAAACCAAACTAAAGGCTAAAGAACGCTTTGACGAACGGATCTCAAAAAATCAATACGAATATAAAATCGGAGATTTAGTATATATAAAGGAATCTCAAATAGGAAATAAACTACAAGATGAATATAAAGGACACTTCAAAATCGAAGAAATTTTTCAAAACTCAGCTATTGTGGTAAATGAGGAAACTAAACAAAAATCAAAATATAATTTTGATAAAATGAAACCCTATACTACAATAGAATAATCTGGAATAATCTGTTTCAGATTATCCCTGCTTTTTCGGATAATAGCAACCCAATACACGATCAAGCCAATCAACAATACCTTAGGAATATACCACCATGAAGATTCGGATATGGTTATATCCAACGCGAATTGGAAATTACTGGTAAACAAGAATACGAGTGTTTTACACCAAACTTACGAAAACAATAATACAATTTCAGAATCTCTTTTAACCATTTTTCCTAAAAATATAGAAACAATCCAAACCCGAGCATTTTTCGCTGAAGTCAAAACACATATCAGTCTTTTGACACAACTTTCAAAATCTATTCAAAAGAAATTTCAAGAAATCTCTCTTGATTCTAAACGTTACAAACGAGGAATCATAGACGGTATAGGAACAATATTCAAAGCCATTACAGGAAATTTAGACGCTTCCGATGGTGAATATTATACAAACTGTGTAAACAAAATAAATAACGACGAACATGAACTTGAAAATCTTATAAAAATAAAAAATTTCAATAATACCATTAGAAAACTTCAGATAGATGAAGAAACTTTCAACAGAAAAATTCAAGTAATATTACTACACTTCAAGATTATGCAGACGAATTTTCCTTAATCACAATAAAATTAAAATTTTTGGAATTAGCTGATCAACTCATGATAAGCTATAACTATATAGAAGAGAACTTAGATGATATCTTAAACGCTATCACTTTTGCAAGATTAGAAATAATCCATTCTTCAATAATAACACCTGAACAACTAGTAAGTTCACTGCAAGAAATCTCTCAAAGCTTACAAAGACATAATCTACCTTCACTAGCGAAAACCTCAAAAATCGCCCAATATTTAGAAATCATCGAGTTAGAAGCTTTTCAAACTCAGCAAAATTTAATATTCATTTTGAAAATACCTTTAATTGACTCACAAATATTCACTATGTATAACCTGTTCCCTATCCCTATTAAGGACAACAAAACTGATTTACAACACGTCCTTTCTGTAAACTCAAAATATATCGCGAAAGATGATGACAGCTTACTATATGCTATTGTACCAAATCCAAAACTATGTAAAACATTATTACCTAAGCTATTGCTATGTTCCAAATTATATGTATATCCTAGTAATGAATACTCTCCATGTGAAGCGAAACTATTCAGAAATTCTGAAGTCATTCCTGACAATTGTCAAAGTCTTATAATATATACACAAGGGTATAACATTCAACAACTTGAAGATAACATATGGCTAATCATTGTTGCAGAACCATTGCACATTACAATCAATTTTTTGAGCTGAAAACTTCATGCAATGCATTTATAGGCATAACTGAAGTCCAAACTATATCAAAATATACTAAAGATTCTACCTATGTCGAAGCAGATCCACATTCGATTAGCATTCCTTATGAATGTTGTGCAGATTTACCAGCTAAGTTGAAGTTGCCTGATTTAAAACCTTTTAAGCTAAGTAACTTGAACATAGACGATTTGGAAATTGCAAAACACAAGCTTGACCAAAATTCTAAAGTACTCGACGATCTTATTAATGAACCCTTTGTGAATAAACATGTTTCCTGGTCCACTTACTTTACCATTACCATTGTTGTAATAATTATAATTGTGTTGTGCTGTTACCAATGCAAAAGACGAAGACGAGCAGTATTGGCCATACAACCTGGAGACTCTCCACCTTCTTCACCCCCAGACCGAAACAGAAACAAGTCTTTACGAAGAATTTTACGTATTTTACCCAGAAGACGACCCAACATCAGAGAATACTCCGATGAGGATGATCAAGACAACCCATTAAGAGACTTTTCACCATAATTGTGAAAACATTTATATTCGTATATGCCTACATGTAACCATCTATCATAACGGAGGTGCATTGAACAAATCAAATAATTTTGGAAAACCATTGTTGAATTTCCTAAAAGTCAATGCAACTTCGCATCAACTTTTTTCTACGGAAGGGAGTTGTTATATATTCCAATACAATGGGTCTTTTATAACCCTATTGCGCATTATGTATTAGGGTCACCCTGAAACTAATGCGTCTTAATTAAAAGCGCGGATTCAATTCCTGTGTTTCACAGATGCTAAATCATCACTTGGAAACTTATAAGTTCAATTCTTCGAGAGTCGCCCGCATTACTAGTGCGGTCCCTGACTAAAGTCACATCTCCTAGAATCCTGGCGCGATTCAACACGGTTCTAGTACGGTCACTTGCTATCGTAATATCGACTAGTTTCCTGGTGAACCTAACCAGTATAGGTTAAGAAAGCAAACAAAGAAACAAACAACGAAACAATAAAGAAGTAACAAGTAACAAATAAAAAGTGTTTTTTAAAAAGTCTTCGAGCAAAGCTACGATACAACATAGATGAAAATAATCGAAATAAATAATATTGACTTTGGTGTCACCATTTTGATTATTGGTGTCACCATTTTGATTATTATTCATTTGGAGTACTAACGTAGACTGCTCAGAAGAATCCCAGATCTCTGAGAATATAAAATAGATATTCAAGTGATTGGTAAAAATGATTTCTTTGTATTCAGATTGTGTTGCAAACAATATAAAATGTAAAGTGGAAAAATTTAATGTTACAATCTAACCTTCATAAATTTCCTACAAATGTGAATCGCTGCACTAATATATTGTGATTTCATTTGAACGTAATGTAACACTTTATACGAAAGCACAACTTGTGTTTCATTTAGCTATAGCTTCTTCAGAAATGTTCAATACTGACCTAAATTCTAGTTTTTTTAAAATTTAATTTGAATCGACTTAAAAAAACTTCTACTATTTATGCGAAAAGAAAGTTTTAGCTCTTTACTTTTACTTCCTTATACTTTTACTTCTCTATACAAAAAACTGTGGATATTTCCAAAGAAAGGAAGAAAAGCAAATAATTCCAAAAAAACTCCAGATATATGTGTAGATCCTACAGTTAAACAATTTCAGACACAAAACTGAAAGAAAAAGTTCTATCGAAACAATCACATTCATATAAACATACAGGGCATTTCTTTAATGTCCCCCCTCTTTTATTTTTAGAACGAGTCAACTCAAAAAATTTGAATACTGGATGTATACTTTATTTTGAAGCAAAACTGAGAGATGAAACTGTCAAGATGGCGACTGGGCGCCATCTGGAAAAAAAAAATTATATGAAAAGGGGGGTCTTGTGAAGCTCCTGACGAATACTTCATAACCCTAAAATATGAAGTCAATATCTTAACCTACTAAAAAATGACGAAACATTTAATAATTTCCTGAAGACAAACACATCAATATCGATATTTCTATAAATATTTATTTTTATCTGCCATATGGCAATTCCAACAAGCCGATAAGTTTTGCTAAGTTATTTTTTGTTTATAAAAATAACAAAAACTGTCACTACGATAATGAACAACATTGTTCAGTTAGAATATTCTCAATTCATTTTCGGTTTTACTAGTAGAAAGGTACTACGTCAACAATCTCTGAAATGGTTAATTCTCGTCCATTGGAAGAAAAAATTGAAGCGATTTTTATTTACGGTGCGATACATAACTTTCACGAAACCGAAAAGGTTTTCAATGAACGTTTTCCGAATCGTCCTATCTGTAAAAACTATTTGAGGGAACAGCAAGTGCAAATAATTGGTGAGGTGGTAGTGGATCCTGAACAGTCTACTTATTCCGTCGAGAATGTTTGTGAGGTGTCTCCTTCTACTGTGTAGAGACTTTTGAAGAGGAATAGGTATCATCCATGCAAAATTGAAATGATTCACCAATTAACTGAAGATGACCCTGATCGAAGAACAGAATTCTGCCAAATCATGACGGAAACCATTGCAAGACATCCTACTTATCTCCAAAATATTTGATTTAGTGAAGAATGTACTTTTTTTTTGACGGCGATGTTCACAGATAAAATTGCCGTTATTGGAGTGACACCAACCCTCACGTTTTCCGGGTAACACATACCCAATATCCAGAAAAAATTAACTTTTGGGGAGGAATATTGGGAAGCCATATTGAAAGACCTCTATTCATTGATCAAAATTTAACAGGGGAACTGTATTTCAATATGCTGGAAACTGCTGTTGACCCTCTCATCACTGAAATCGTCGAAGCGAATCCTAATGAATGAATGAATATTTTATTCCAACAAGATAGAGCACTACCACATTACTCCAGACAAGTATGAAAATATTTGGAGTCTACCTTTCCCGGTCATTGGATTGGCCGTCGAGGTCCTATAAGATGGCCAGCTCGCTTGACAGATTTAACACTTTGGACATTTTTGTATGAGGCTGTATCTGTATCTGTATCTGTAGAGTAGGGAGGGTGAGTGTAGACCCACAGCACTTAGGCCACATGTGACCCATTGTACATCCTCCCGTGGAGTTGTCCTTCTAGGTTATCACCAAGATTCGCCAAACACACTCTCTTTGGCAACCTTGACGTGTCTCACGACGGCCTTCGTGAAGGTTTCGGCAGGTTCAGCGACATTACTGTCGTTGTGCTCTTCTTCAACCTTCTTGGGGTTTCCTCCGTGGAGGTGCTCAAGTAAGGGCGCTTTCCTTCAAGGGCAGCCGGTTCTTTGCCTTGATTCAAGGCGGAGCTCTTGGCGCCCGCCGCAAGAAGTGCCCGTGCTGTTGGAGGTGGAGTGGGGGAGGGTGCACTTATAGTTGCTGCCACTCCTGCCTCTATCGCTCTCTTTCTCCATTCATGTGTATTCCCACTAGTAGCAGGGAAAGAGTTAGTCACTCTGGCAGAGCCCCGTATCACCAGAGGGAAGCTGATTACAATGAGGTCCCGCCCGGTTCCCCAAGGAACCGCATATCAACCTGCGGCCATTCAGCTGTTGGCACGATTCCTCACACCTCAGCTTGGGTAGGCTGGTCCACGGTGGCATGTTTCGCAAAGGCTTTCGGAGAGTTTTGGTTCCCCTCACCCTACTCATTTCTGCCGGCGGCCCCGTCCATAAGGCCACATTGGCTTCCCGGACAGGGTTCCCAGTCCCCTGGCCATTCCCCTATCCGCCACCTGGGGACGCGCCCGATAGATAACCCAACCCACGGGTTTGTATGGGGCTATTTGAAGCAAATAGTATACGAATCTGATCCTGCGTCAATACTGGATATATGGCAGAGAATAATGAATATTGTAGAGATATTGACGTTACTGTTGTAACGAATTGAAGAATTAACTGTCTTAAACAAATTTATTTTAACAATACTTCACTATCACAACTAATTTATTTACACCACTCAGTAACTAACGCTTAATTTATCTTCACCGTTTGTTAACTGCTCGATTCGCTTTCTTGGTACAGACTACTCTTCGGGACGAAGAGCGACGTTTTTATATTGTCAACGAACGTTCCGGATCCCTCTGCGGATTTCGGGACCCATCCGGAGTTTTCACTCCACAGTCTGTATGCTCGGTCATGGAAGATGGTTACCACACACCAAAATCTGAATGCCGCTGGATCTGAAGATCGTTTCCAACATGCTTCTCACAATTCTCCAGTACAACCTGTCGAGCCCAGAGGCTAATTTCGGGATCGCCAACTCCAAGAGATTTTGGTCGAGCATCGACTCCTTCAGTCTAGTAAGACTCCTCCAGACATCTTCATAGGACGGTTTGTCTCGAGAATGCTTTTTGGTCACCAAGTAGAAGATGTTTCTCTGACCCTTCTTCAACTGTAGCACTCCTCCGATTTCTGGATTCTGTTCTCGTAATGTTTGAAGCTGACCGAATTTCTTGTTGAATACCACAGCGATGCCCTTGGTCATTTGGAGATCCTCTGCCACGCAGTGCGCTAGGGCGTAATCAACTGGAACCTTGAAAAGGTCTCGTGGCTCTTCTCGAGTTACCCCATGTACGACCTTCTGTCCGTTCGAGTATAAGGACATGAATTGCTGGAACGTCATTTCATCCTCTGGTGGTATGAGGGCGCGAACTTGGTCGTGATTTCCAGCATAAGGAGCCAGTCTATTGAAATGGACGACCCTAGGCTTTCCTCGAGGTGGCTTATGGATTCGGTAGACGAGGTCATTAATCTTTTTCATGATTTTGTACGGACCTTCCCACGAGTTCCGCAACTTCGGTGATAAACCACGGCGGCGCTTAGGATTGTACAGCCAAACTAGGTCGCTGATTTCGAATCCTCCAGCATTCGCCTTGATGTCATAGGCCTCCTTCATCCTATCGCTGGCACTCCGGATGTTCAGACGGACTCGTTCATGAATGTCGTCCATTCTCTGCCGAAGCTTGCTGACATAGTCTTCCCCCGCAGTGTCTTGTTCTGGAGGCATCCCAAATTTTAGGTCGCAAGGAAGCCGCAGCTCTCGTCCCATTATAATACTGGTAGGGGTTTGGCCGGTTGACTCATGCACTGCCGAACGATAAGCCAGCAGGAACAGGTGGAGGTATTGGTCCCAGTCTCTTTGATGGTCAGAGACTACCTTGGACAAGTGGCGGTTTATAGTCCTATTCATTCGTTCCACCATTCCATCGGACTGTGGATGTAAGGCTGTGGTTCTGGTCTTTCGAATGTTCAACAGTTTACATATTTCTTGGAACAGATTGGACTCAAAATATCTGCCCTGGTCCGAATGCAGCTCCAATGGGACACCGAATCGACATATCCATTCCTTTACCAGGACGTCAGCGACGGTAAAGGCTTCCTGGTTGGGCAGGGCATAGGCTTCTGCCCACTTGCTGAAGTAGTCCATGGCTACCAGGATGTATTTGTTCCCATGGTGGGACTCTGGGAACGGGCCGGCGATATCGATGGCGATTCTCTCGAAAGGACTACCCACGTTATACTGGCGCATTGGAGCTTTCAGTCGTATCCTAGGTCCGTTACTGGCAGCGCATACAGCACACTTTCTGCACCAGTCCTTGACGTCGGCTTGACAATTAACCCAGTAAAACCGTTGTCTTACTTTCTGGAGGGTCTTCGTTACTCCCAGATGTCCTCCAGTGACTCCATCATGGATTTCTTTGAACACCTCCCGTCGTCTGCTCCTGGGTACCACTGTCTGGTGCCTTTCTTCTGCACCGTCTTCAGACTCCAACACCCGCTTCAGAACCCCGTTTTCCAAAGTGAGGGAGTTCCATTGTGCCCAGTAGGACTTGATCACTGGCGAATAACCTGCTACCTCCTGCCACGATGGTCTTCGATTACTTTTCTTCCATCCGATGACTAAACCAAGATCTGGCTCTTTCTCTTGGTCTTCCTTGATCTTATCATCCTCCCAGTTGTCGTCTACAGCTGTAGTTCTACAAATAGCTGCTTCCTTCTCTTCTGCTCGTCGATAATGTGAGCAGTCATCGGGGCAAGGTCTCCGTGATAGGGCATCTGCGTTTTTATGGCTAGTCCCAGCTCGATGTTCTATTTCGAAGTCAAATTCTTGTAATCTCTCAATCCAGCGCGCTACTTGGCCCTCGGGATTTTTGAACTGCAGAAGCCATTTGAGAGCTGCATGACCGTTCTCAACAGAAATCGTCTTCCATACACGTATTTGTAGAAATGCTCTACACCTTTGACTACGGCCAACAGCTCTCGCCTGGTGACACAGTAATTACGCTCTGGTTTACTGAGCGTTTTGCTGAAGTAGCCAATAACTTTCTCCTGTCCATCCTGGATTTGAAAAAGGACTGCTCCAAGTCCCACGTTGCTGGCGTCCGTATCCAAAATGAACTTTCCGTCAGGTAAGGGATAGCTCAAAACGGGAGCGTTGATCAAAGCTCTTTTCAGCTTCTTGAATGAGTCTTGGCATTCCTCAGACCACTGGAACGGGATCTGCCCTTCTGTGAGGCGAGTCAATGGTTTGGCGATGTTGGCAAACCCCAGCACATATCTGCGGTAGTAGGTGCATAAACCAAGGAAGCTCCGAAGCTGATGTATGTCTTTTAGAATGGGCCAATCCTTAACTGCTTTGATCTTTTGTTCGTCTACCGCCACTCCTTCCCCAGAGATAACGTGGCCAAGGTAACGGACTTCTTTCTGAAACAGATGGCATTTCTTGGGACTTAGTTTTAATCCAGAACTCCTCAGACGCATGAACACCTCGTCCAGATTTTTCAAATGATCGTCGAACGATTTTCCGACCACGATTTCATGGTCGAGATACACTAGACACGTCTTCCATGAGAGCCCTTTGAGAACCGTCTCCATCAATCTCTCGAAGGTCGCTGGAGCATTACAAAGCCCGCATGGCATAACCGTAAACTGCCACAATCCTGAGCCGATGGTGAAAGCTGTCTTTTCTCGATCTTCTGGGGCCAATTCAACTTGCCAATATCCACTCTTCAAATCCAAGGTCGGGAAAATTGTGGAGTCGGCTAGCGTGTCTAGGGTGTCGTCGATTCTTGGAAGAGGGTAGCTGTCTTTCTTTGTCACGTGATTTAGTTGGCGATAATCCACGCAGAACCTTGTCGAGCCGTCCTTCTTCTTCACTAACACGACTGGGGAAGACCAGGGGCTGTCAGAAGGTTCGATGACTCCTTCTTTTCCCATATCGCTGACTATCTTGTCTGCCTCTTCTCTCTTGGCAAGAGGGAGTCTTCTAGCCGATTTCCGGATTGGTCGGGCATTCCCAGTGTCGATTCTATGCTGAACCACATTCGTTCTGCCGCCTTTTCCTTCTCCAATATCGAAGATTTCCTGGTACCTCTTGACTAACTCCCTCAATTTAGATCGGTGAGTTGATGGTATGTCTTTGGAGGAAATGTCAATTAACTTCTTCAACTCTTTAGGCAAGTTGTTGGCTTGGCTAACTGAACTGCGTACACTCCGTATGACAGAGGAAATGGACGAACAATGCCCCAGCATTGTTCCCTTCTTCAAGGTCACGGGAAAGTATTTGATATTTATGACCCTGACCGGCACAACTTTATCAACACGCAACAGGGTCTTCCCCAGTGCGATTCCTCGTCCAATTTTCTCATCGTGTAGCTTGGGCTCGAACATTACCACCTTGCCGCTGCTCGCAGTTTCGTCCAAGCGAGCCTCCAGGATGGTTTCAGCCCTTTCCGGTACGCACACGTCTTCGGCCAATAGGACTCTAATCATCTCTTCGCTTCTTCCATGAAGCACCAGCTCTTCTCCGTCGACACATAGGATGCCGTCTTGAAAATTCAGCTCGAACCCTCTGGAATTCATTATGTCCATTCCAATGATCGCATCGTCCTCGATGTCCGCCACCAATGCACGATGTTTCAATTTTGTGCTGCCCAACACCAATTCAATTGGTATTTCTCCAAGTACATTGGCTGGCTCTCCTGTTGCAGTGCGTAACTTCCAGCTTGACGGTTCAATTCTTGCCGGTGTTTTGGCAAAGGTTGGCCCAAGAATGGTTCTCGTTGCACCTGTATCTAGCAGCATGGTGCAAGGCTCGTTGTTGATGAGGCCGTCTACGAAAACACCTTTGTCTTGTCGTTGGAGAACGGCAACATATGCGTTTTTTACGGGGGCTTGCTGGGTACAGGTCGACGATTGCCCCTTCTCATCGACCCCCTCTAGTTTTCCTGATTTGGTGTCGATTCTTTGAAAGCTGGACATTTGCTACGCACATGTCCAATTTTCCCACAGTTCCAGCATCTTATATTTTTCCTCTCAGGCAAAACTTCTTTCATTACTTTTCTGATGGTGGCCTCAATATCTGCAGGCACTTGTATATCCTCCTCGATAGCTCAAACTTTGCTCTGGCTCTTGCAGGATTGTTTTGCAGCCTCAAACTCCAGAGCGCTTGCCAGTGCATCCACGAGATGTTTGGGATGAGCTAGCGTCAAGGCCTGTCTCGTTTCTTGGTCGCGAAGTCCATCCAAGAATGCTTGAACTGCTAACCGCTCCATTACATTTTCGGGTGTAGCAGGATACGCCAGACGGACCAATCGAGCTATATCGGCTTCAAACTCCTGTAGGGATTCTCCTGATTTCTGGCAGCGGTTCATGAGCTGTGAATGGTAAACGTGCTCTAGGTGGGCCTGTCCATACCGCAGTTCAAGATGCTTTACAAGTTGGTCATAGTCTTCCTGTTCCTGGGCCGTGAGGGTTTGCAGGATATTCGTTGCTTCTCCACGCAACGCCAATGTTAATGCTACCGCCTTTTCTCCTGCATTCCATTCATTCGCTCTGGCCACAGCTTCAAATTGTCGGCGATAATTTGCCCAAGGAGTTTTTCCGTCGAACTGGGGCGGCTTCATGGAGAGCTTTCCTGGTTCAGAACTGAGTTTGACATCTTTCAGTTCCGGAATTGAGTTTTCAGTAACCGTTTCTGTGGGGTGGGCAGAATTAACACTTTGGTTTTGCAACTTGCTAATTGTTTTTTTCATATTGCTGATTTCTGCCTCGAATTCGCCTTTGATTTCATTGCCTAACTATTTTCCCATTTTCTTCATTTCTGCTCCGATTTCATCTTTGATCGTCCCTTTGATTTCCTCTCTGAATTTGTCTATCTCTGTCTCGATGGTTCCTATCCTTTCTTCGAGTAGGCTTGCCACACTACAAAGCTCTTTCTTCAAGCCTTCTGCATTTTCTAGAAGTTCTTCCTTCAAGCACTTCGAATTTTCCAGAAGCTTCTCCTCCAGACTTACCGAATTTTGTTGAAGTCCATCGAGTTTGCTCATTATTGAACTCCAATCACCCCCAGAAACTTCGAATGAATATGTTTCTCTTCTTCTTCTCCTGATTCAATCAAGTTGTCCCATAGTCTCCTCTGGAGTACTGATTTTTTTCCGGAAGAATCCAGTTCTCTCTCCTCCAATTCTTGCTTCAATTCGGCAACTTTCAAGTCCACTAGGCGCACTTTCCTTGAACACATTTTATCTCTTACTGTCTATTTTACTCAAAACTGAATATGTCCACTTATTTAATGGAGTCCGAAACACTTATTTATTTTCACAAGTCTATTTTTCGCGAGAAAGGTCTATCAGTTTATATTTCCGTCGTCCGGTACTGTCCGCTTCGCGAAACACAATGAATCACCAGTCTATCTGCGCGAAAGTGCGAAAGTTTTATAGTCAATTTCACCGTAATACAAAAATTGTCCACCAAGCGTTCACAAATTTATTTTAAAAATCCACTTCTGATCACCAATTGTAACGAATTGAAGAATTAACTGTCTTAAACAAATTTATTTTAACAATACTTCACTATCACAACTAATTTATTTACACCACTCAGTAACTAACGCTTAATTTATCTTCACCGTTTGTTAACCGCTCGATTCGCTTTCTTGGTACAGACTACTCTTCGGGACGAAGAGCGACGTTTTTATATTGTCAACGAACGTTCCGGATCCCTCCGCGGATTTCGGGACCCATCCGGAGTTTTCGCGGTATGCGTCATGCGTTGGCTGACTGGGAACCGGTCAGGGCCGGCTTCAGATTCATTACACTGTGTTCAAAAATGTTCGGCGTGACATATCGGATAGGCTGTTCATATGTCAAGAAGTTCAAGGCAACCATTTCGAGCATCTTCTGTACTGAACTTAAGCTTATTACCTCATATTATGTAGTTAAATGTCAATGTATTCAGGCAATTATTAAAAGTTCCGCCAGTTTGTAGTATTTGAAGATATTGACATTATATCCTCAGGTTGTGAAGTATCTGTCAGAAACTTCAAAAAGATGTGTCATAAGACCCCCCATTCCATTTAAAATTTTTTTCAGATGGCGCCCAGTCGTTATTTCAAAAGTTTCATCGTTCAGTTTTACTTCAAAATGAGGTATTCATGCATTAATTTCATTATCTGAAATTTCAATTTTTTGAGTTGACTCGTTCAAAAATTGAAAGGGGGGGGGGGGACATTGAAGAAAAGCACTATATAAATACAAAAGGAAAAAAGTTTCCAAACAACTACTTCTATATGAATATTTAATTATATTAAAAATATTTTTTCCTATTCGGTTTGTAAGTACTACAAATTTTCGTTATGGAATTGAATCAGATATCATTCACAGGATTGCTAAACGATATAGCATATGGGAGAGATGAAATTTCACTTACATGGAACACTGCCATCCTTAATGACGGACATCGATATTTTGGAATAGCTGACTTATTGCCACTTCAACACCAATATGGATAGCATTAGAACTCATTCATGAAATCACCACCTTATGTTATGAATGAATTGAATCTACTCATGTCATCGATGACAGTACGTAATCACATTCATTTGCTTATTTGACTCATTCCTAGCCATACGAATCTGGTTTGAATTGAAAGGAATATATATCACGAGGAAATAATTCTAGAGAAAGGAAGATTTCTTATTCCTACATCCAAATGAAGAAAGAAAGCAAATTAAATTCCGAAGTGAACTCTTTACAGAGATATCTATATTGAACGAAGGAGTATAAACATTGTTCACATAAAAGAAGTTGCCTCGAAAGTGTTTTTTCGTGTAGTGCAATGTCTGCAAGTTACTTCTCTGTATGATCTACACATCTTTGTTAAGAATTTATTTTGGAATTATTTGCTATCTTCCTTTCTTCAAAAGTTTTCCACATATTTGGTATGAAGATGGAGAAATAAAAAGCCAAAACCTTTCTTTTTTCAAAAATGTATCTCTTCTGAAAATATATTCCATTCAATTTGAACTTTTACTAGCTTCTTGATGACATTCCGAATACGAACTCATTGAAATTATAGGTAATACCAACTTTCTGGCTTCTTGTATCAACCTTCCCTGTATCTTCAAATAATAACCATTTCTATTTCGAGAAGAGAACTTGACCAAGAAGAATTGCGTATGATTCTGACTATTCAATCATTGAACAAATATTCTGCGTTCTTGAATCGTTTCATTTCTGATTATTCCGAGAGTTTGAGTTTCAAATAATTCTTCTACAAATGTAATAATAATTATAATGATATCGTCTTTATTATCTTCTAATACATTCAAAGCAAATTAATCAGAAACAGTTCATTTATTATATGAAGATAAAAGGCGAAGTTCAATTCACATGATGACAAGTCATCTTTCAATTGCTCTTCCACTTAACCTCAAAAATGTCGCCTAGTAGGCAAAGGAATAAACAAAAAGGGTTTTCTATTATCTTAAAATATTATGACTATTTATAGATTGTAACAGGTAGTTAGTAGCTATCGGGTCGTTAATAGTTTGAAGATAATAAGAATCGTTGGAAATTGGTAGATATTAAAGATGATTGAAATCGTCTCGTTTCAAGGGCTCGGGAATGTCATTATAAATTGCACATATCTGGTAGCTGAAACTCCTTCTAAACAACTCTGTGCGAAAGGATGGTAGACTTAGTCGGCCTATATACCTTACATTAATATTATGCACATCAGTTCTAAAAGTAATTTTCTGGTGTGAGATAGCACTTTACTATTAATTATTTTGTGAAACAAAGTTGCAGCATATAACACTTTCCTATTTAATCAGCCGGTATCCTTCAGTTCATATGATATTATTTCTTTTCTTCTAAAACCAAAAAATTAACCGTAAGTAGCGATTCACACAAATTCGCCTTCACCTTTGGACACCTGGAAATAAAGAAGAAGAAAACCAATTTTACATTTACTAATCATAACAAGCATGAGTTATTCATGAATATGACGTAATATATGTAAAATTTTGTTCAATACTGAACACTATGGACGATCTATTCTATAGTTGAACAAGTGTTCCGATTTTGTGAAGTGTTCAGTGACAGTCTTACAATAAATCCTTATGCAAACATGTTATCAGTGATTTTCTTTAGCAACCAGATGATTCCATCATATATCTCTAGTTTTTCAATGCAAGCAGCTTATCAAATCATCTCTATAGGTGTAGATTTGAATAGTATAATACTCATCAAACGGATGAGATCTGATCAATCCAAACATTGTTCCTTATGGTACACAAAGCGAGTTATTAATTTATTTACCGAGACGGATCAAAGCAACAAAACATTGTAATTCTCCCTACAGCAGTATATTCCCGCCCATACACTGGATTATCAAGAGGATGATGGACGGCAATCCCATCAAGCTTCTAGCTTGATCTCTGAGAGATATCTAGCGAACGTGTTTCATTGCATCATAAATACTCCAGTGAATAGAACGGGGCTTACGTTCAAAGAGTCGGTAAGTTCTGAATTTGTTATATATTTTATGGACGTGGTTAGTGAATGTACGAAATGGAACATTCACAATTCTTTGCCTTCACGCCCGACATCATGCCGAAAAAAAGAAACAATTAGGCCCCTTTCTCAAACTCTCACTTCAATCTTGTGTTGGAGCATTTCAACTGGAAAAATATATCTACCTGACGTAAAGAATAAAACTCTCTCTTCACAACTCTTCTTGGAAGTTTTTCTGCTCACTTTATGAAAATTTTACTTCAGTTGAAATAAATTATAGGAAGTATCCAACCAATTCTGGGAAAAAATCTATCGAGATGATACTTATAGGGCATTCAATTACCTTCAAAATGTACTCATTCCTAACTTATTCTACGGAGGGAGTTTTAAGAATACTGCTTTTTCTATATTGTATCTGAAAGAATACACACAAAAAAATTAAAATACAGTAATTCTCATCTGACCGATACTACTCCACTGATGAGATATGTTGAATTCCAAATAAACCATCAATATAGCAAATACATTTTTGAAGATGCTTTTATTTAAACAAAACGAGAATGAAAACAATGATGTCATAGGAATCCGTAATAATAAAACGAAGAACTGGATGGAAAAAATAACATAACTTTGGCCGTTTCAAAGCGGGTAAATAATGAAGTCGTCAAATAACGACTCCAGATGTAGATCAGCGAAAGTGATATCATTTCTTTTATCATACTGTCGGCCAGGATAGAACAATTGAGGCTTGCATTCCAGACGCTGCCGACCAAATAGAGCACAGTTGTGCATCTGCATGATCTGAGTTTTGAGGAGATGCATCTCTACTAATCCTGATAGGCTCCAAACGTCGAGCTCATCCATAGAATTCGCACATTCCTCACCCATTTAGGTCTTCGATCCGTAATAACACCCTCATTTTTGCATTTTCGAAAAGAATAGAACAATCTAGGCTCGCCTTTTATACAGCTGCACGTCTCCATGCAACCAGTTGTGCAACTGATTGGTCTTGAACAAGAGTACCAGCATCTCTTTTGATCCTAAAATTCTCTAGATCTCAAGCTTTGCTATATGATGTATATTCAATCAGGTCTTCGACGAACTCCCTCCATTTTGTGATCCAAAATTTTCATACCTGCTGCTGAAATTTCTTATGGGGTGACTACACTTCAGGTATAGCCTCTGAAAGAGGCTAGAACTGAAGTAAAGCTAGGCCTGAGTTAGGCAAATTTGCGAAATCTATGATATGAATCTTTTTGGTGCATATCAACGAAACTATCACTTACAGAAACACAGTTTGGCATCATAAATTTAGAAAATTTTTTCTTCAACAATAGTGATAATATTTTTTTCTGACTAAAATGCACCAAATTGAAAATATTGACCATTTTCACGAGTGGTAGAGCGTGCAGGAAGAAATTAATCATTCTGCCTTCTGAACGTTTTCCAACCATTCTGTGCAATACATAGGAAATTGAGAAATGCTGGAATATTCCTAAGTGCATTTTCTCTTTTGTGCTTCATTTATTGGACTTGAAGTAACCAAAATACGTCATGTTTGCCTGATGGACAGTTTTATAGCTTTTCCTCGTGTTGCTTTGCAATCATTGTAAACTGAGATTGTTGAGTAAAATCACAATTGAATAGTAAGAGAGAGAGAGATGAATAGTAAGATCAGAATTTTGCTTTTACGAGTATGAGCTTGGATAGAATCATTCTTGCATTGTCAGAGAACGGCTCTGAGATGAATATCGTGTTAAAATGGCATACTGGAAGTTCCGAACCATCACCAGAAAAATCAAAATGATGTAAGTAGATGAAGTTAGCTTGATACATAGGTGTATTTTGCAAGAAGAATTTGACAAAGTTTATTTGCAATTGATAATTATAACTTGCAATATTTGAATTGACGTAAAATTATATATGATTACTTCGTTAGGAATTTGCGAAACGGATGATTTTTTTCCAGTTGATTCATGTTGTTAATGAATGTGCCAGTAGTCCGGATGCCCAGAATCAGTTGTGAGGAAAACAAAATCGTTGCTAGAGGATCAGATTGGGAGGTGGGTCTATAAGGAAAATATACTCTTCATAAAGGGACTCTCGTAGAAGAGAACTGAAGTACTTCTTCAAGAAAGCAGGAATTGATTCTGAAAAATCACAGGGCTATTCACTGGACTGAGAAGATACCTGAAAAAAATCAGGCTGTGTTATATTTGAGGCTTAGTTCAATAATAAAAGAAATAAGTTGATTTTTCACACTTCCTCATAGCAATGATATGTGGGAAAAAAATTACCTAAATTAAATAAATGAGAATTCTAATTGAAACATAAAAACTTTCACAGACGATACTTTTGGAAGTTCTGGATGTGACTAAAGTACCTAAAATTTTAATTGCTACAGATCGAGAGCTTTAGATTACTGTAGTTTACAGTCAAATGTGGAGAATGATTCCGCCTGCTTCAAAATAACGAGTGAGTTTGATCTACCATCACTTATAATGTAAAAATGAGAATACCTTCATGAAATTTGTACAAATGCTCTACATCTCACTTTCGTGCTAGATCCGTCTCTGGACTGAAATTGCATCTGAGGCTCCAGGAATTAGTAGAATAACTACCCACTTCGTAAATAAAATGATATCTGCAATAATACAGTACCGTTCAAATTACATAGTTTAATCAGCTTAATATCACACTGCTGAATCGTAGTCTAAATTAGATTTTCTTGGGGTTAAACCGGGTTTTGACTTGCACGAATAGAAGACGTAAAGAGAATTATCTAAATTGAAGGGGTTATATTTTTAGGAGTGATTAATTTTTTGAGAAAGAAAGTTTTTGGCTTTCTACTACTCCATCTATCAGATGGAGTAGTAGAAAGCCAAAAACTTTCTCTCCCAAAGAATTATCTACTTTTTCATTTTTCGCAGTAATAGTTGAAATTTGTTGGAAAATGTTAAAAAAGAGTTTGGAATTTCAGTAGCAGAAGTTGGGACAGAAGTTGGATACGAAAAAATTGTTGTAACAATTGACAGAGTTTTTCAACTGAAAATGGGATTCTTTCAAATGATATAGTTATTTGAAGCATTATATTCATAATAACGAAAAAACATTTACCAAAAAAGTTTGATTACATAAATTATCTATTGTGATGGAAGTATATGCATCAGTAGACAATTTCTTTCGTTTCTTAAACCGTTTTTGACTATATTTACTGCAACATAAATATTTCACTGATGAAAATTACTCTTTTAGATGTCGTCAGGATAAATTAGGAAGTTCCTAATTACGAAAGATCGCTGTCTCTTCAAATTACACCCTACAGTAGGAGACGTGAGAGTATCTTGAACGTAAGAGTTTGTAACCGTGTCAATAGAATGTATGACTCTCACTCAATATCGCTATCGATACTCCGAAAGATTGAAAACCCTTTTATCGAATGGTAATTTGGAGATCTGCTCTCGCGAATCTTCTAAAAACTGACTCTGAGTTTACAGAGACGATGGATGTCGACTAATCGATCTCAACTCTCCTACCTATCCTAACATCAGATGAGGAGGGAAGCACTTTCAAAGGATGATTCGCCCACCGAAACCAAAGGCGAAATTCGCCCTACATGGAATCTGGTATAAGGTTAGGTATATCTGACATTAAAATATTTTCATTAAAAAAGGTTGCTGTGTGAATCTCAGCCCTTTGTGGATTGGACAACTTCGAAATGGACCAACCAACTGGAATCACTTCAGTTCACAATCCTGTTATCTCTTGTGAGTGGTGTTGTTCCACTCCGAGTTAAGTATATATCCCTTGGGCATCCAAATGGTGCAGGATGCTTCTGTTTACGATATGCCCATCCTTTCCGAAGTCACCGCATCTTTCTTTTTTGAGATGAACCATTGCACATTTATCTATCCCAAATTTCATTACGATAACAAGCGTGTACCCTTCCACCACCCTCCAGGACTGATGGAGATCCTTTTCTGCAGAAGCATAACATTTAAGATCATCCATAATGAAACAAATGAGTGACCTTATGCCTCCGGTTTTCGGAAGTGCCACAGTTATAACCTCAAGTATTTCTGAGCGCAACGGATAACGGCAATACTAAGCTACAGAAAAGAAGGGGACTGAGGAAATTGTCCTGAAATAGACACCGTCTGAAATGGACCCACCTTGTATGGACTCTAGCCGCATCAGATGTTATCGTGAAGGGATTACGCCACAGTAGTAGCCGTTACTTAAAGCATCTCACTATTCTGTCGAGTACCGTATGGCATCTGGGCAAGATGAGCTAATGCGATGTTGTATCAAATTCCTTGCGATAATCGATCCAGGTCGTAAATACGTTACGCTCATACTGTATCGAATCTGCGTTACACATCTATTTCTGCTCTTATATTCGTTCGAATACTCGGTCAACTGCGGTGAGTATTCGTGAGCATAGGATACATAGTTGTTTACAAGTATCCTTGTAAACAACTTATAATACGCATTTGAGAATATCATCTGTCGGTAATTCTTAAATATCGACTTTCTGATCGAGCTCTCTGCTGAAAGCCTCGATTTGTTCTAGGGCTAGAGTATATGAGTTGAGAGGCTGCAGGTATTCATAAATATCTTTCCAGAGAGCGAGAAGGTTTCTCACGGAACCTGAAGTAATCGGCGATACTTCTCGCTCGCCACGCTAATGACTTCTTAGCAGCCACTAGTAATCATGTCCTATCAAGGCAATGCTGTTTGGTGATCAGCAACACGCCTTGACCCAAAGTGTTATGGCTTCGACGTAGTTTTGCGGCTTTTCGCCGCACTGCGGGCTTGAAACACTGCCCTGTAATCTGATACCCATTGGATACGAGACGCGTGTTGTTTCGCCAACGTGATATAAGCCTCCATAAATTGTACCCGCCGTTCGATCTTCTGAGTCGCAAGGCTCGGATACCGTTCTTCTGATTCGGAAAGCGATTGAGCGACGCTGAACACAACGATGTATTTTCATTATTATAATACAGGTGGAATGATGTGGCATGACAAAATCGTACAAGTTCACATCAAGCATTCCTAAAAACTGCCGAAAAATATTCTGAGCAAATTGAATACCCCATTTCCCCTATCTCTCTGATAATGACGGATAATGCAAGTTATTATTCCAGAAATGTTGAATTGCAACTTATGCATGCAGAAAAGAGAATATCATCGAGTGGCTGGCACGAAAACAACATACCATTTGATGAAAATATAGTTATAAAAGAACTATTGTCTGTATAAAGCTCGTTACACTAAATATGTAGTCGTCAAGATGGCACAGAAACGAAATATCATTAATCTGCCTCTGCCTCCTCGTACTCGCGAACTTAATCCCATCGAACTCGTTTGGGCTCAAGTAAAGGGTTTCGTTGCAAAAAAAAACACTACATTTGATATAGAGGATGTCAAATACTCTTTAAGGAATCCTTGAAAAATGTCGATTCCGAATAATGGCTAAAATGTATGTAACCTGCTATAAACTAGGAGGGCATGTGGAAATTGGACCATTCAGTTGAGGAAATTGTAGATACTCCAAGCTGGGATGATTCTGCAATCGTATTAGAAATGACACGTTGAAAGGTAGGACCTCGTTAATCCTTAGCCCGCACAAGTTTCTCAACTTCTGAAAGTTGTCGTTCGAATGGGGGCGACAGCTGATTAACGGAAAAACAGATTTTGAACAGATATTTCTTAACATAATTTTGGCTTATACCTGATAACTTGAATGAGCAAACAAAAAGTACAGTACCTATATGGAAGTTTAAGTCACAATTGTGATAGCAGATATTTTTTCAAAAGAAATATCAAGTTCTGTAGATTCGTGGTGTTTTTAAACTAACAAGCTACTCTACTATGAAATATCGAATTCATTCCATATTTTGTATGTACATAATACGTGTGGAATAATCACGTTTCGTGTTGATCAGTTATCTGAATCTCATGAAACTCAACATTCGAATGTTTCAAATTCTTCTTCACAGCTAAACTGTTGAGGAGTTTCACTGATAATTATAATTTTATGGGAGAAATTCTTTAACACGAATCTAAATTTAGCTGAAAAAACGCACATCGGAAAAAATATTTACTATACTAATAAAAAACAAACGAATGAACTACAAAAACGGCTGCACATGATCAGGTGAAAAATATCCAGGGAATAATTATGTTCCATTTCTTTCACAGATGTTGACAAAAAAACCTTTTAGAAAGTTTTGATAAAAAATGAGAAACTGGAATGCGATTTTGTTTTGTTGAGTCGATCGAATGGCCAGCTCGGTCACCGGACCTTACACCATTAGATTTTTTTCTATGGGGGTACTTGAAATCTAAGGTTTACGCTACAGCACCTGACAGTATTGCCATTCTGAAACAACGAATTGTTGAAGAATGTAGGGCAATTTCCGCTGACACACTGGGACGAGTACGACAAGAGTTTAGCAATAGGATGCATTACTGCCAGGAAGTAGATGGAGCACATTTTGAACACTTATTATAAGAACTGATTCTTAAGTCTTTATTAATTAAATGCGAAACAATAATTTTTGTATTTCTTCAATTTATCAATCAAAATCAGACGAAACCCAAACAAAATTGGTATGACTGAATAGGTATTTTCAGTACCTTTCAAACGAGCTGTCACTTGCCATAGGGTCCCATTTAAAATTTTTGGTCACAGTGGCCTTGTGACGTCATTTATGACTATTGCGTCACCTGTTATGACCAGTTAAGAAGCCTACATCCGTTTATTTCCACCCTCCAAATTTCATTATTATAAGTATACCCGTTCCAAAGATACGAGGGGGGGAGGGGACTTTTGACTAGCACTGTATAATTGGACAGGATTATCAAAAGACGTTGAAAACTATATAAAAAATTGTGAATTATGTCAAAGAACTAAAATTTGTAGAAGAAATCTAAGTAATCCCTTCGTAATTACCGAAGCACCTAAAGCACCCTTCGAACGAATTAATATTGACATTCTCGAAGTCCCAACGAAAAATTACGCCCTTACAATTAATGACGAATTGACAAAATTTGTTCAAATATATCCAATCCCAGATAAAACATCACAAACGATTGTAAATATACTATCGTTATTTTTCCAACACTACGGTACCCCTTTAAGAATACATTGTGACTCTGGTAAAGAATTTACTTCAGCCTTAATGAAAGATTTATGCAATCTTTATGACATTAAATTGACACATTCAAGCATAGACCATCCACAATCGAATGGATCTATAGAACGATTCCATGCTACCCTTATGGACATGACATGTGTATCAGAATACACATGTCAAACCACCCTGACGAACACCCCTTTAATGTACCGCCATACGCGGTAATTACGTACAACAACTCAAAAAATCTAACCCATGGATTCACTCCGTACGAGTTAATTTTTGGACATACCTGTGGTAGACCCCCGGATACTCTCTATAACGAAAAGTCCCTTATTACAAAATACGTAAGAGACTTAAATAATAGAATATCTTATTAATTTAAAATTGCGGGAAAACGAATGCAAGAAACCAAACTAAAGGCTAAAGAACACTTTGACGAACGGATCTCAAAAAATCAATACGAATATAAAATCGGAGATTTAGTATATATAAAGGAATCTCAAATAGGAAATAAACTACAAGATGAATTTAAAGGACCCTTCAAAATCGAAGAAATTTTTCAAAACTCAGCTATTGTGGTAAATGAGGAAACTAAACAAAAATAAAAAAAAATTTGATAAAATGAAACCCTATACTACAATAGAATAATATGGAATAATCTGTTTCAGATTATCCCTGCTTTTTCGGATAATAGCAACCCAACACACGATCAAGCCAATCAACAATACCTTAGGAATATACTACCATGAAGATTCGGATATGGATATATCCAACGCGAATTGGAAATTACTGGTAAACAAGAATAGGAATGTTTTACACCAAACTTACGAAAACAATAATACAATTTCAGAATCTCTTTTAACCATTTTTCCTAAAAATATAGAAACAATCCAAACCCGAGCATTTTTCGCTGAAGTCAAAACACATATCAGTCTTTTGACACAACTTTCAAAATCTATTCAAAAGAAATTTCAAGAAATCTCTCTTGATTCTAAACGTTACAAACGAGGAATCATAGACGGTATAGGAACAATATTCAAAGCCATTACAGGAAATTTAGACGCTTCCGATGGTGAATATTATACAAACTGTATAAACAAAATAAATAACGACGAACATGAACTTGAAAATCTTATGAAAAATCAAATTTCCGTGACAACATCTGTCATAAAAAATTTCAATAATACCATTAGAAAACTCCAGATAGATGAAGAAACTTTCAACAGAAATATTCAAGTAATGCAGACTACACTTCAAGATTATGCAGACGAATTTTCCTTAATCACAATGAAATTAAAATTTTTGGAATTAGCTGATCAACTCATGATAATCTATAACTATATAGAAGAGAACTTAGATGATATCTTAAACGCTATCACTTTTGCAAGATTAGAAGTAATCCATTCTTCAATAATAACACCTGAACAACTAGTAAGTTCACTGCAAGAAATCTCTCGAAGCTTACAAAGACATAATCTACCTTCACTAGCGAAAACCTCGAAAATCGCCCAATATTTAGAAATCATCGAGTTAGAAGCTTTTCAAACTCAGCAAAATTCAATATTCATTTTGAAAATACCTTTAATTGACTCACAAATATTTACTATGTATAACCTGTTCCTTATCCCTATTAAGGACAACAGAACTGATTTACAACACGTCCTTTCTGTAAACTCAAAATATATCGCGAAAGATGATGACAGCTTACTATATGCTATTGTACCAGATCCAAAACTATGTAAAACATTATTACCTAAGCTATTGCTATGTTCCAAATTATATGTATATCCTATTAATGAATACTCTCCATGTGAAGCGAAACTATTCAGAAATTCTGAAGTCATTCCTGACAATTGTCAAAGTCTTATAATATATACACAAGGGTATAACATTCAACAACTTGAAGATAACATATGGCTAATCATTGTTGCAGAACCATTGCAAATTACAATCAATTGTGAAAATAAAAACACAGTTACAGAAGTAATCTATCGAAACTGTATTTTTGAGCTGAAAATTTCATGCAATGCATTTATAGGCATAACTAAAGTCCAAGCTATATCAAAATATACTAAAGATTCTACCTATGTCAAAGCAGATCCACATTCGATTAGCATTCCTTATGAATGTTGTGCAGATTTACCAGCTAAGTTGAAGTTGCCTGATTTAAAACCTTTAAAGCTAAATAACTTGAACATAGACGATTTGGAAATTGCAAAACACAAGCTTGACCAAATTTCTAAAGTACTTGACGATCTTATTAATGAACCCTTTGTGAATCACTTACTTTACCATTACCTTTGTTGTAATAATTATAATTGTGTTGTGCTGTTACCAATGCAAAAGACGAAGACGAGCAGTATTGGCCATACAACCTGGAGACTCTCCACCTTCTCCACCCCCAGACCGAAACAGAAACAAGTCTTTACGAAGAATTTTACGTATTTTACCCAGAAGACGACCCAACATCAGAGAATACTCCGATGAGGTTGATCAAGACAACCCATTAAGAGACTTTTCACCATAATTGTGAAAACATTTATATTCGTATATGCCTACATGTAACCATCTATCACAACGGAGGTGCATTGAACAAATCAAGTAATTTTGGAAAACCATTGTTGAATTTTCTAAAAGTCAATGCAACTTCGCATCAACTTTTTTCTACGGAAGGGAGTTGTTATATATTCCAATACAATGGGTCTTTTATAACCCTATTGCGCATTATGTATAAGGGTCACCCTGAAACTAGTGCGTCTTAATTAAAAGCGCGGATTAATTTCCTGTGTTTCACAGATGCTAAATCATCACTTGGAAACTTATAAGTTCAATTCTTCGAGAGTCGCCCGCATTACTAGTGCGGTCCCTCACTAAAGTCACATCTCCTAGAATCCTGGCGCGATTCAACACGGTTCTAGTATGGTCACTTGCTATCGTAATATCGACTAGTTTCCTGGTGAACCTAACCAGTATAGGTTAAGAAAGCAAACAAAGAAACAAACAACGAAACAATAAAGAAGTAACAAGTAACAAATAAAAAGTGTTTTTTAAAAAGTCTTCGAGCAAAGCTACGATACAACATAGATGAAAATAATCGAAATAAATAATATTGACTTTGGTGTCACCATTTTGATTATTGGTGTCACCATTTTGATTATTATTCATTTGGAGTACTAACGTAGACTGCTCAGAAGAATCCCAGATCTCTGAGAATATAAAATAGATATTCAAGTGATTGGTAAAAATGATTTCTTTGTGTTCAGATTGTGTTGCAAACAATATAAAATGTAAAGTGGAAAAATTGAATGTTACAATCTAACCTTCATGAATTTCCTACAAAAGTGAATCGCTGCACTAATATATTGTGATTTCATTTGAACGTAATGTAACACTTTATACGAAAGCGCAACTTGTGTTTCATTTAGCTATAGCTTCTTCAGAAATGTTCAATACTGACCTAAATTCTAGTTCTTTTAAAATTTAATTTAAATCGACTTAAAAAAACTTCTACTATTTATGCGAAAAGAAAGTTTTAGCTCTTTACTTTTACTTCCTTATACTTTTTCTTCTCTATACAAAAAACTGTGGATATTTCCAAAGTAAGGAAGAAAAGCAAATGATTCCAAAAAAACTCCAGATATATGTGTAGATCATACAGTTAAACAATTTCAGACACAAAACTGAAAGAAAAAGTTCTATCGAAACAATCACATTCATATAAACATACAGGGCATTTCTTTAATGTCCCCCCTCTTTTATTTTTAGAGCGAGTCAACTCAAAAAATTTGAATTCGGGATAATAAAATGAATGCATGTGTACTTTATTTTGAAGCAAAATTGAGAGATGAAACTGTCAAAAATCTGGAAAAAAAAATATATGAAAAGGGGGGTCTTGTGAAGCTCCTGATGAATACTTCAGAACCCTAAAATATGAAGTCAATATCTTAACCTACTAAAAAATGACGAAACATTTAATAATTTCCTGAAGACAAACACATCAATATCGATATTTCTATAAATATTTATTTTTTATCTACCATATGGCAATTCCAACAAGCCGATAAGTTTTGCTAAGTAATTTTTTGTTTATAAAAATAACAAAAACTGTCAGTACGACAATGAACAACATTGTTCAGTTAGAATATTCTCAATTCATTTTCGGTTTTACTGGTAGAAAGGTACTACGTCAACAATCTCTGAAATGGTTAATTCTCGTCCATTGGAAGAAAAAATTGAAGCGATTTTTATTTACGGTGCGATACATAACTTTCACGAAACCGAAAAGATTTTCAATGAACATTTTCCGAATCGTCTTATCTGTAGAAACTATTTGAGGGAACAGCAAGTGCAAATAATTGATTAGGTGGTAGTGGATCCTGAACAGTCTACTTATTCCGTCGCGAATGTTTGTGAGGTGTCTTCTTCTACTGTGTGGAGACTTTTGAAGAGGAATAGGTATCACCCATGCAAAATTGAAATGATTCACCAATTAACTGAAGATGACCCTGATCGAAGAACAGAATTCTGCCAAATCATGACGGAAACCATTGCAAGACATCCTACTTATCTCCACAATATTTGATTTGGGGAAAGAATGTACTTTTTTTGACGGCGATGTTCACAGACAAAATTGCCGTTATTGGAGTGACACCAACCCTCACGTTTTCCGGGTAACACATACCCAATATCCAGAAAAAATTAACTTTTGGGGAGGAATATTGGGAAGCCATATTGAAAGACCTCTATTCATTGATCAAAATTTAACAGGGGAACTGTATTTCAATATGCTGGAAACTGCTGTTGACCCTCTCATCACTGAAATCGTCGAAGCGAATCCTAATGAATAAATTAATATTTTATTCCAACAAGATAGAGCACTACCACATTACTCCAGACAAGTATGAAACTATTTGGAGTCTACCTTTCCCGGTCATTGGATTGGCCGTCGAGGTCCTATAAGATGGCCAGCTCGCTTGACAGATTTGACACTTTGGACATTTTTGTATGAGGCTGTATCTGTATCTGTATCTGTAGAGTAGGGAGGGTGAGTGTAGACCCACAGCACTTAGGCCACATGTGACCCATTGTACATCCTCCCGTGGAGTTGTCCTTCTAGGTTATCACCAAGATTCGCCAAACACACTCTCTTTGGCAACCTTGAGGTGTCTCACGACGGCCTTCGTGAAGGTTTCGGCAGGTTCAGCGACATTGCTGTCGTTGTGCTCTTCTTCAACCTTCTTGGGGTTTCCTCCGTGGAGGTGCTCAAGTGAGGGCGCTTTCCTTCAAGGGCAGCCGGTTCCTTGCCTTGATTCAAGGCGGAGCTCTTGGCGCCCGCCGCAAGAATTGCCCGTGCTGTTGGAGGTGGAGTGGGGGAGGGTGCACTTATAGTTGCTGCCACTCCTGCCTCTATCGCTCTCTTTCTCCATTCATGTGTATTCCCACTAGTAGCAGGGAAGAGTTAGTCACTCTGGCAGAGCCCCGTATCACCAGAGGGAAGCTGATTACAATGAGGTCCCGCCCGGTTCCCCAAGGAACCGCATATCAACCTGCGGCCATTCAGCTGTTGGCACGATTCCTCACACCTCAGCTTGGGTAGGCTGGTCCACGGTGGCATGTTTCGCAAAAGCTTTCGGAGAGTTTTGGTTCCCCTCACCCTACTCATTTCTGCCGGCGACCCCGTCCATAAGGCCACATTGGCTTCCCGGACAGGGTTCCCAGTCCCTGGCCATTCCCCTATCCGCCACCTGGGGACGTGCCTGATAGATAACCCAACCCACGGGTTTGTATGGGGCTATTTGAAGCAAATAGTATACGAATCTGATCCTGCGTCAATACTGGATATATGGCAGAGAATAATGAATATTGTAGAGATATTGACGTTACTGTTGTAACGAATTAAAGAATTAACTGTCTTAAACAAATTTATTTTAACAATACTTCACTATCACAACTAATTTATTTACACCACTCAGTAACTAACGCTTAATTTATCTTCACCGTTTGTTAACTGCTCGATTCGCTTTCTTGGTTCAGACTACTCTTCGGGACGAAGAGCGACGTTTTTATATTGTCAACGAACGTTCCGGATCCCTCTGCGGATTTCGGGACCCATCCGGAGTTTTCGCGGTATGCGTCATGCGTTGGCTGACTGGGAACCGGTCAGGGCCGCTTCAGATTCATTACTTTGCCCCCTCCTTAAGACGTTTCGCCCCGAAATGTCATCCTTGGCGTGTGTCGATACCGGCAGAACTCTCCATATTTGCACTGTGAAGTTCGATGGAAGTAACACTCCACAGTCTGTATGCTCGGTCATGGAAGATGGTTACCACACACCAAAATCTGGATGCCGCTGGATCTGAAGATCGTTTCCAACATGCTTCTCACAATTCTCCAGTCCAACCTGTCGAGCCCAGAGGCTAATTTCGGGATCGCCAACTCCACGAGATTTTGGTCGAGCATCGTCTCCTTCAGTCTAGTAAGACTCCTCCAGACATCTTCATAGGACGGTTTGTCTCGAGAATGCTTTTTGGTCACCAAGTAGAAGATGTTTCTCTGACCCTTCTTCAACTGTAGCACTCCTCCGACTTCTGGATTCTGTTCTCGTAATGTTTGAAGCTGACCGAATTTCTTGTTGAATACCACAGCGATGCCCTTGGTCATTTGGAGATCCTCTGCCACGCAGTGCGCTAGGACGTAATCAACTGGAACCTTGAAAAGGTCTCGTGGCTCTTCTCGAGTTACCCCATGTACGACCTTCTGTCCGTTCGAGTATAAGGACATGAATTGCTGGAACGTCATTTCATCCTCTGGTGGTCTGAGGGCGCGAACTTGGTCGTGATTTCCAGCATAAGAAGCCAGTCTATTAAAATGGACGACCTAGGCTTTTCTCGAGGTGGCTTATGGATTCGGTAGACGAGGTCATTAATCTTTTTCATGATTTTGTACGGACCTTCCCACGAGTTCCGCAACTTCGGTGATAAACCACGGCGGCGCTTAGGATTGTACAGCCAAACTAGGTCGCTGATTTCGAATCCTCCAGCATTCGCCTTGATGTCATAGGCCTCCTTCATCCTATCGCTGGCACTCCGGATGTTCAGACGGACTCGTTCATGCATGTCGTCCATTCTCTGCCGAAGCTTGCTGACATAGTCGTCCCCCGCAGTGTCTTGTTCTGGAGGCATCCCAAATTTTAGGTCGCAAGGAAGCCGCAGCTCTCGTCCTATTATAATACTGGTAGGGGTTTGGCCGGTTGACTCGTGCACTGCCGAACGATAAGCCAGCAGGAACAGGTGGAGGTATTGGTCCCAGTCTCTTTGATGGTCAGAGACTACCTTGGACAAGTGGCGGTTTATAGTCCTATTCATTCGTTCCACCATTTCATCGGACTGTGGATGTAAGGCTGTGGTTCTGGTCTTTCGAATGTTCAACAGTTTACATATTTCTTGGAACAGGTTGGACTCAAAATTTCTGCCCTGGTCCGAATGCAGCTCCAATGGGACACCGAATCGACATATCCATTCCTTTACCAGGACGTCAGCGACGGTAAAGGCAGGTTGGGCAGGGCATAGGCTTCTGCCCACTTGCTGAAGTAGTCCATGGCTACCAGGATGTATTTGTTCCAAAGGTGGGACTCTGGGAACGGGCCGGCGATATCGATGGCGATTCTCTCGAAAGGACTACCCACGTTATACTGGCGCATTGGAGCTTTCGGTCGTATCCTAGGTCCGTTACTGGCAGCGCATACAGCACACTTTCTGCACCAGTCCTTGACGTCGGCTTGACAATTAACCCAGTAAAACCGTTGTCTTTCTTTCTGGAGGGTCTTCGTTACTCCCAGATGTCCTCCAGTGACTCCATCATGGATTTCTTTGAACACCTCCCGTCGTCTGCTCCTGGGTACCACTGTCTGGTGCCTTTCTTCTGCACCGTCTTCAGACTCCAACACCCGCTTCAGAACCCCGTTTTCCAAAGTAAGGGAGTTCCATTGTGCCCAGTAGGACTTGATCACTGGCGAATAACCTGCTACCTCCTGCCACGATGATCTTCGATTACTTTTCTTCCATCCGATGACTAAACCAAATCTGGGTCTTTCTCTTGGTCTTCCTTGATCTTATCATCCTCCCAGTTGTCGTCTACAGCTGTAGTTCTACAAATAGCTGCTTCCTTCTCTTCTGCTCGTCGATAATGTGAGCAGTCATCGGGCAAGGTCTCCGTGATAGGGCATCTGCGTTTTTATGGCTAGTCCCAGCTCGATGTTCTATTTCGAAGTCAAATTCTTGTAATCTCTCAATCCAGCGCGCTACTTGGCCCTCGGGATTTTTGAACTGCAGACGCCATTTGAGAGCTGCATGGCCGTTCTCAACAGAAATCGTCTTCCATACACGTATTTGTAGAAATGCTCTACACCTTTGACTACGGCCAACAGCTCTCGCCTGGTGACACAGTAATTACGCTCTGGTTTACTGAGCGTTTTGCTGAAGTAGCCAATAGCGTTCTCCTGTCCATCCTGGATTTGAAAAAGGACTGCTCCAAGTCCCACGTTGCTGGCGTCCGTATCCAAAATGAACTTTCCGTCAGGTAAGGGATAGCTCAAAACGGGAGCGTTGATCAAAGCTCTTTTCAGCTTCTTGAATGAGTCTTGGCATTTCTCAGACCACTGGAACGGGATCTGCCCTTCTGTGAGGCGAGTCAATGGTTTGGCGATGTTGGCAAACCCCAGCACATATCTGCGGTAGTAGGTGCATAAACCAAGGAAGCTCCGAAGCTGATGTATGTCTTTTAGAATGGGCCAATCCTTAACTGCTTTGATCTTTTGTTCGTCTACCGCCACTCCTTCCCAGAGACAACGTGGCCAAGGTAACGGACTTCTTTCTGAAACAGATGGCATTTCTTGGGAGTTTTAATCAAGAACACTTCAGACGCATGAACACCTCGTCCAGATTTTTCAAATGATCGTCGAACGATTTTCCGACCACGATTATATGGTTGAGATACACTAGACACGTCTTCCATGAGAGCCCTTTGAGAACCGTCTCCATCAATCTTTCGAAGGTCGCTGGAGCATTACAAAGCCCGCATGGCATAACCGTGAACTGCCACAATCCTGAGCCGATGGTGAAAGCTGTCTTTTCTCGATCTTCTGGGGCCAATTCAACTTGCCAATATCCACTCTTCAAATCCAAGGTCAAGAAAATTGTGGAGTCGGCTAGCGTGTCTAGGGTGTCGTCGATTCTTGGAAGAGGGTAGCTGTCTTTCTTTGTCACGTGATTTAGTTGGCGATAATCCACGCAGAACCTTGTCGAGCCGTCCTTCTTCTTCACTAACACGACTGGGGAAGACCAGGGGCTGTCAGAAGGTTCGATGACTCCTTCTTTTCCCATATCGCTGACTATCTTGTCTGCCTCTTCTCTCTTGGCAAGAGGGAGTCTTCTAGCCGATTGCCGGATTGGTCGGGCATTCCCAGTGTCGATTCTATGCTGAACCACATTCGTTCTGCCGCCTTTTCCTTCTCCAATATCGAAGATTTCCTGGTACCTCTCGACTAACTCCCTCAATTTAGATCGGTGAGTTGATGGTATGTCTTTGGAGGAAATGTCAATTAACTTCTTCAACTCTTTAGGCAAGTTGTTGGCTTGGCTAACTGAACTGCGTACACTCCGTATGACAGAGGAAATGGACGAACAGTGCCCCAGCATTGTTCCCTTCTTCAAGGTCACGGGAAAGTAATTGATATTCATGACCCTGACCGGCACAACTTTATCAACACGCAACAGGGTCTTCCCCAGTGCGATTCCTCGTCCAATTTTCTCATCGTGTAGCTTGGGCTCGAATATACCACCTTGCCGCTGCTCGCAGTTTCGTCCAAGCGAGCCTCCAGGATGGTTTCAGCCCTTTCCTTACCACACGTCTTCGGCCAATAGGACTCTAATCATCTCTTCGCTTCTTCCATGAAGCACCAGCTCTTCTCCGTCAACACATAGGATGCCGTCTTGAAAATTCAGCTCGAACCCTCTGGAATTCATTATGTCCATTCCAATGATCACATCGTCCTCGATGTCCGCCACCAATGCACGATGTTTCAATTTTGTGCTGCCCAACACCAATTCAATTGGTATTTCTCCAAGTACATTGGCTGGCTCCCCTGTTGCAGTGCGTAACTTCCAGCTTGACGGTTCAATTCTTGCTGGTGTTTTGGCAAAGGTTGGCCCAAGAATGGTTCTCGTTGCACCTGTATCTAGCAGCATGGTGCAAGGCTCGTTGTTGATGAGGCCGTCTACGAAAACACCTTTGTCTTGTCGTTGGAGAACGGCAACATATGCGTTTTTTACGGGGGCTTGCTGGGTATAGGTAGACGATTGCCCCTTCTCATCGACCCCCTCTAGTTTTCCTGATTTGGTGGCGATTCTTTGAAAGCTGGACATTTGCTACGCACATGTCCAATTTTCCCACAGTTCCAGCATCTTATATTTTTCCTCTCAGGCAAAACTTCTTTCATTACTTTTCTGATGGTGGCCTCAATATCTGCAGGCACTTGTATATCCTCCTCGATAGCTCAAACTTTGCTCTGGCTCTTGCAGGATTGTTTTGCAGCCTCAAACTCCAGAGCGCTTGCCAGTGCATCCACGAGATGTTTGGGATGAGCTAGCGTCAAAGCCTGTCTCGTTTCTTGGTCGCGAAGTCCATCCAAGAATGCTTGAACTGCTAACCGCTCCATTACATTTTCGGGTGTAGCAGGATACGCCAGACGGTCCAATCGAGCTATATCGGCTTCAAACTCCTGTAGGGATTCTCCTGATTTCTGGCAGCGGTTCTTGAGCTGTGAATGGTAAACGTGCTCTAGGTGGGCCTGTCCATACCGCAGTTCAAGATGCTTTACAAGTTGGTCATAGTCTTCCTGTTCCTGGGCCGTGAGGGTTCGCAGGATATTCGTTGCTTCTCCACGCAACGCCAATGTTAATGCTACCGCCTTTTCTCCTGCTTTCCATCCATTCGCTCTGGCCACAGCTTCAAATTGTCGGCGATAATTTGCCCAAGGAGATTTTCCGTCGAACTGGGGCGGCTTCATGGAGAGCTTTCCTGGTTCAGAACTGAGTTTGACATCTTTCAGTTCCGGAATTGAGTTTTCAGTAACCGTTTCTGTGGGGTGGGCAGAATTAACACTTTGGTTTTGCAACTTGCTAATTGTTTTTTTCATATTGCTGATTTCTGCCTCGAATTCGCCTTTGATTTCATTGCCTAACTGTTTTCCCAATTTTCTTCATTTCTGCTCCGATTTCATCTTTGATCGCCCCTTTGATTTCCTCTCTGATTTTGTCTATCTCTGTCTCGATGGTTCCTATCCTTTCTTCGAGTAGGCTTGCCACACTACAAAGCTCTTTCTTCAAGCCTTCTGCATTTTCTAGAAGTTCTTCCTTCAAGCACTTCGAATTTTCCAGAAGCTTCTCCTCCAGACTTACCGAATTTTGTTGAAGTTCATCTTTCAAACTCTTCGAATTTTCGAGAAGCTTCTCCTCCAGATTTACCGAATTTTGTTGAAGTCCATCGAGTTTGCTCATTATTGAACTCCAATCACCCCCAGAAACTTCGAATGAATATGTTTCTCTTCTTCTTCTCCTGATTCAATCAAGTTGTCCCATAGTCTCTTCTGGAGTACTGATTTTTTTTCGGAAGAATCCAGTTCTCTCTCCTCCAATTCTTGCTTCAATTCGGCAACTTTCAAGTCCACTAGGCGCACTTTCCTTGAACACATTTTATCTCTTACTGTCTATTTTACTCAAAACTGAATATGTCCACTTATTTAATGGAGTCCAAAACACTTATTTATTTTCACAAGTCTATTTTTCGCGAGAAAGGTCTATCAGTTTATATTTCCGTCGTCCGGTACTGTCCGCTTCGCGAAACACAATGAATCACCAGTCTATCTGCGCGAAAGTGCGAAAGTTTTATAGTCAATTTCACCGTAATACAAAAATTGTCCACCAAGCGCTCACAAATTTATTTTAAAAATCCACGTCTGATCACCAATTGTAACGATTTAAGAATTAACTGTCTTAAACAAATTTATTTTAACAATACTTCACTATCACAACTAATTTATTTACACCACTCAGTAACTAACGCTTAATTTATCTTCACCGTTTGTTAACCGCTCGATTCGCTTTCTTGGTACAGACTACTCTTCGGGACGAAGAGCGACGTTTTTATATTGTCAACGAACGTTCTGGATCCCTCTGCGGATTTCGGGACCCATCCGGAGTTTTCGCGGTATGCGTCATGCGTTGGCTGACTGGGAACTGTCAGGGCCGGCTTCAGATTCATTACACTGTGTTCAAAAATGTTCGGCGCGTGACATATCGGATAGGCTGTTCATATGTCAAGAAGTTCAAGGCAACCATTTCGAGCATCTTCTGAACTGAACTTAAGCTTATTACCTCATATCATGTAGTTAAATGTCAATGTATTCAGGCAATTATTAAAAGTTCCGCCATTTTGTAGTATTGAAGATATTGACATTATATCCTTAGGTTGTGAAGTATCTGTCAGAAACTTCAAAAAGATGTGTCATAAGACCCCCATTCCATTTAAAATTTTTTTCAGATGGCGCCCAGTCGTTATTTCAAAAGTTTCATCGTTCAGTTTTACTTCAAAATGAGGTATTCATGCATTAATTTCATTATCTGAAATTTCAATTTTTTGAGTTGACTCGTTCAAAAATTGAAAGGGGGGGGACATTGAAGAAAAGCACTATATAAATACAAAAGGAAAAAAGTTCCAAACAACTACTTCTATATGAACATTTAATTATATTAAAAATATTTTTTCCTATTCGGTTTGTAAGTACTACAAATTTTCGTTATGGAATTGAATCAGATATCATTCACAGGATTGCTAAACGATATAGCATATGGGAGAGGTGAAATTTCACTTACATGGAACACTGCCATCCTTAATGACGGACATCGATATTTTGGAATAGCTGACTTATTGCCACTTCAACCCAATATGAATAGCATTAGAAATCATTCATGAAATCACCACCTTATGTTATGAATGAATTGAATCTACTCATGTCATCGATGACAGTACGTAATCACATTCATTTGCTTATTTGACTCATTCCTAGCCATACGAATCTGGTTTGAATTGAAAAGAATATATATCACGAGGAAATAATTCTAGAGAAAGGAAGATTTCTTATTCCTACATCCAAATGAAGAAAGAAAGCAAATTAAATTCCGAAATGAACTCTTTACAGAGATATCTATATTGAACGAAGGAGTATGAACATTGTTCACATAAAAGAAGTTGCCTCGAAAGTGTTTTTTCGTGTAGTGCAATGTCTGCAAGTTACTTCTCTGTATGATCTACACATCTTTGTTAGGAGTTTATTTTGGAATTATTTGCTTTCTTCCTTTCTTCAAAAGTTTTCCACATATTTGGTATGAAGATGGAGAAATAAAAAGCCAAAACCTTTCTTATTTTAAAAATGTATCTCTTCTGAAAATATATTCCATTCAATTTGAACTTATATAGCTTCTTGATAATATTCCGAATACGAACTCATTGAAATTATAGGTAATACCAACGTTCTGGCTTCTTGTATCAACCTTCCCTGTATCTTCAAATAATAACCATTTCTATTTCGAGAAGAGAACTTGACCAAGAAGAATTGCGTATGATTCTGACTATTCAATCATTGAACAAATATTCTGCGTTAGTTGTTTACAGCTGATTCTCGGCCTCCCCCCACCACTATGACGTATTAATTGCTTTTTTTATTGGTTGTTGTTTGGTGAAGTCAAGGTGATGTGACCTTGAAGGGTGTGGTGTATGGATCGTTCAGAAATTTTTTCCCGGTTCTAATCCTCCCCCCACCAATATGACGTGTTAAGATCATCCATAATGAAACAAATGAGTGACCTTATGCCTCCGGTTTTCGGAAGTGCCACAGTTATAACCTCAAGTATTTCTGAGCGCAACGGATAACGGCAATACTAAGCTACAGAAAAGAAGGGGATTGAGGAAATTGTCCTGAAATAGACACCGTCTGAAATGGACCCACCTTGTATGGACTCTAGCCGCATCAGATGTTATCGTGAAGGGATTACGCCACAGTAGTAGCCGTTACTTAAAGCATCTCACTATTTTGTCGAGTACCGTATGGCATCTGGGCAAGATGAGCTAATGCGATGTTGTATCAAATTCCTTGCGATAATCGATCCAGGTCGTAAATACGTTACGCTCATACTGTATCGAATCTGCGTTACACATCTATTTCTGCTCTTATATTCGTTCGAATACTCGGTCAACTGCGGTGAGTATTCGTGAGCATAGGATACATAGTTGTTTACAAGTATCCTTGTAAACAACTTATAATACGCATTTGAGAATATCATCTGTCGGTAATTCTTAAATATCGACTTTCTGATCGAGCTCTCTGCTGAAAGCCTCGATTTGTTCTAGGGCTAGAGTATATGAGTTGAGAGGCTGCAGGTATTCATAAATATCTTTCCAGAGAGCGAGAAGGTTTCTCACGGAACCTGAAGTAATCGGCGATACTTCTCGCTCGCCACGCTAATGACTTCTTAGCAGCCACTAGTAATCATGTCCTATCAAGGCAATGCTGTTTGGTGATCAGCAACACGCCTTGACCCAAAGTGTTATGGCTTCGACGTAGTTTTGCGGCTTTTCGCCGCACTGCGGGCTTGAAAACACTGCCTGTAATCTGATACCCATTGGATACGAGACGCGTGTTGTTTCGCCAACGTGATATAACCTCCATAAATTGTACCCGCCGTTCGATCTTCTGAGTCGCAAGGCTCGGATACCGTTCTTCTGATTCGGAAAGCGATTGAGCGACGCTGAACACAACGATGTATTTTCATTATTATAATACAGGTGGAATGATGTGGCATGACAAAATCGTACAAGTTCACATCAAGCATTCCTAAAAACTGCCGAAAAATATTCTGAGCAAATTGCATACCCCATTTCCCCTATCTCTCTGATAATGACGGATAATGCAAGTTATTATTCCAGAAATGTTGAATTGCAACTTATGCATGCAGAAAAGAGAATATCATCGAGTGGCTGGCACGAAAACAACATACCATTTGATGAAAATATAGTTATAAAAGAACTATTGTCTGTATAAAGCTCGTTACACTAAATATGTAGTCGTCAAGATGGCACAGAAACGAAATATCATTAATCTGCCTCTGCCTCCTCGTACTCGCGAACTTAATCCCATCGAACTCGTTTGGGCTCAAGTAAAGGGTTTCGTTGCAAAAAATATAGAGGATGTCAAATACTCTTTAAGGAATCCTTGAAAAATGTCGATTCCGAATAATGGCTGAAATGTATGTAACCTGCTATAAACTAGGAGGGCATGTGGAAATTGGACCATTCAGTTGAGGAAATTGTAGATACTCCAAGCTGGGATGATTCTGCAATCGTATTAGAAATGACACGTTGAAAGGTAGGACCTCGTTAATCCTTAGCCCGCACAAGTTTCTCAACTTCTGAAAGTTGTCGTTCGAATGGGGGCGACAGCTGATTAACGGAAAAACAGATTTTGAACAGATTTTTTTTAACATAATTTTGGCTTATACCTGATAACTTGAATGAGCAAACCTACTTATCAGTGTGTCAATATTTAAATCAAAAAGTGAATGAAGATATTATTTTAAATATGTATCTTTGAATGAATAAACGACCCATGTCGTCATAAAATCTTTTGTTTGGGACCCAATTATCGCATGAAATTGGGTGGACCCGGTATTATATTTCCGTCTAAATCAGGTGTGGCAAATCATAAGGTATTCACAAAATTTTGTTTGAGCATTCTATTGGCGTTTTGTATTTATAATGTGTTACGTTTTACTATTAGGAAAAAGAGTATAACTATCTAACTCTTCAAGTTTCTACAAAATCATGGGTGCCAACCCTATCCGACAGGCGGTAAGCGTATGATGGAAGAGGATAATAATAGTTTCGATGATACTTGAACTTTGAATATATTCGTTAAGATTTCATAAATTCACGCCTGGTATAATCGCAGTACGTCATTCCAAGTTAGACATTTCCAGCAGACCTCATATCAAAATATTGCCATTCCATTTCCCTAATCTCCAAGCCCTTTCTTCGTACACAATACCTCCATGACATGTCGCACAGATCTGAAAAGTGACGACCCCTGAGACTGCACTCCGTGAAGTGTACCGAGCTGTCCAAACATCATAGAATATGAACATGACAACCAGTTTTCATTCATCTAGAAGGGCGACACGAGTGCTCCAAATGATATCATGTTTTCTATTTATAAAGCCTGGCACAAAAATATAAAACACGACAAAAACTCCGAGTGGAGCTTTGGAACTTCCTGAACTGTTATAATTTGTGAGTCCTTCAGGAGAAACAATTTCATCAGCTTTATTAAATGTCAAAATGAATTATGTTATCGTCTGAATCGGGTGGAAGGTAGTTTGTTCAAGTTTTATGGCGTTTTTTGAGTTATAGGCGTTTTTTTCGGTCGATACAAATCGCAATAAAATTCAAATCTCGAGAGGACGCAAAAAAAAGAAGCATATGAAATCTGGTCCTGGTGTCGTAAAAAAATTTTCAAGAGAAAATTTCCGATTTGAATTTGCACTTTTTAGGCTCGAGTCAATATTTCTGATGGCGTTGCTAATTGAACATTGAATTACTTGATCGAGAGTAAATGAATATTTTACTACTGAAAAGCCTGTTAAAATTGATGTTACATGACTCAGTTGGCCATATAGTTGACATCTTGAATTGTTGGGATTCATTTTCGAATGATTATTGTATGATTTGGAGGGTATGATTGATTTGGAAAACTAAAAATCCACGATTTAAATATACCTATGTTGAAATAATGTAATGTGAACCATGCAATACATCTTTATCATGGAAGAACTCTTGTTCATCAGGCAAAATATGGCAGGTAGCTGAAGCTGCCTCGTAGTGACTTTAGTAATATCTTCAACCCGAGATGACCTGACCGAAACCAAAAAGTGCCGATGCCATCTGTTGATGACTCCATGCATTTGTGTTGATTCTGCAATCAAGTGTTGCCTGACCTTGCACTTGGCTGTACCGTACCGATGACAGCTAATGAGCTAGAAACACGAGTATGCAGTTTGCATATTTTTTGAGTGATGAGGTTCAACCCAAACTCAATGACAATATACTGACTGCGGAAACATATCCGAACAGAATGGTTGCAAGTCATACAGGGTAGGTCAAAAAATATAAAAATTGCTCAAGGGTACAATGTCCTTAATTCAGAAACTTCAAGTAATTTGTTATTGAGAAAATTGTTGTCCCAAGTTCAAAGTTATGCCTACATACCAAAATTGCCTCCTAAGACATTCTTCAGCTTTTCAAATTTTTGCGTTAATTTTTCAAGTTTGTAATTTTTTTATCCCTCTAAACACTTTCATAGGATAATCATAAGAAAATCAGTTGAGCATAACTTTGTTCAGATTCATGCATATTCGTGCAATTAACTTGGATCTGCAGTGCCACATCAAGGCACGTTTAATTTCAACAATGAAATCCAATTGTTGAAAAAAAAGAGTTTAATCATTCACGTACTCACTTCAGATGTTCGAAAACTTCATGTTTTATAATTATTCTTTAAACAGATGTTCTTGTTGAAATGTTTGGTTATTCAAATAATGAAATTGATTTCTTTCGAGAATTGATATTTTCTCTTATATCAGTGAATTCAGCTGAGAATATTCCAGGAAATGATTTTTACGAATACCAACCAATATAAAAATGAGGACAATAGCAATTTCAAATCTTTTAACAGATTTTTGGCATTGAATATGTGAAGAAAAGCTGTTTAATCCGTTACTAAACGGAACACATTGTGAACATTATTGAACTAGATGGAATAGGGGTGAAAAAATATTTTTGAAAACTCAATTCAAACGACAACTCAAAAATCAAAAAGCTATTGAATACTATCAACATATCAGCAACACACTGAAAAGTGTGGGATACTATCAACTATTCAATTTCACATAAAAATCTCAATATAGTTAATTCGTACATTGGATTAGATGATTCTGCCTCATATTATCCAACCCTATTCGAAGAAATCACTTCGAATTTTCCTTCTGCAACGAATTTCTCAACAAGAAATATGATTCATCAGATTCCATCCCAATAACTTTTCACAGCACCAATCCCCAAACTGATTCCTCGAACATAAACACACCGAAACAAATAACGAACGTCCAATGCCTAAGTTTGTTCTGAAGAAAACTCGTTGCAGTTTGAAACGTTTACTTCTCAATACGACTTTTACCATTGGGAGAGAATTTTATGGCTCGACGTGAACTTCAATCAATATGCAGCAGTTTACGAAGTAAGTTGCATGTTATTTCATTCTAACCGGAAATATGTCGCCGAATACAAAATGTTTTCAGGGGAATGTGGAGGCGGAGACGAGAAATTGTGGACGTAACGGTATTGTTAAACCCACCACATACTTTTTCAATACTAGAAACTGAAAGATATGAACAAGGAAGTGAGCTATGGAAAGTGACACGAGAAAATCTCCAATGAAATATACTACCGTCGAAAAAGTACTGAGACTTGGTCAATGAAATGCAAATATCTATTATTTTTCGAAATTTTTTGTATCGCTTCCAAGTAAGAACCCTTCCGAAATAAGAGAGTCACACCAACGGATAACACAATGAAGAAAACATTCTCATTTCGTTTAAGAAAACATTTTGGCTTTCTTCTTCCTACTACATATTCAAAAAATATTTCATTGTGACATGTACACTACCCAATTTTACAAAACGCAACACGTGTTTCGCTATACAATCAATCTTGAATGTTATACGGAACGGTGCTTATGAGATCAGTTTTAAAGCTTCGGACTAAGACGAGACTATAAAAAAAAATCCATTCGAAAGGATAGAACTGCTGCTGAATCATATGGATATAACCTTATAAATTTTGGGCTTATGGAATCCCTGATTATTTGTTAATCTCGGCTGGTGTGTTACAATAATTGATTCCTACTGAAGCAGTGGTATTAACGATTAACTGAGCTTGTAGACCACTTTCTTTGCGCTCCTCAAGTTGGTCCTTTTCTGTCGTCGTAGTCTGGTTTTTTATTTTTCCTTCCAGCACGGTTTCAAGTCATGTTAAGTTGGAATCGTAATTCTGCTTTTCAGTTAGATACTGGTTTTGATAGTATCTACCATTTCGTCTAAATGTATATTTTGATTATTTTGCTTGTTTTACTCTCAAGCATGGTCGATAACCTGTTGAAATAATTATTTTCAAATGGTTTCATTAAAAAAAAAAATAATGGTGTAGATAATGTTCTAAATACTAATTCGAAAGCTCCTAGGTAGTAGTCATCACAACACTCTCCTCAGCAATCTTCGGTATCGTTTATTTTGGTCCGTTTATTTTGTAGTTCTAGGAGTTCTTTTAGACTATATTCCTGATTACCTAATACCAATGTGATTTTTTGATGTAACACTTCACCTATTTCTTTTAATTATTTTTCAAGTGTCTTCCCAAAACTTTCAGTTCTTCCAGTTGAAATAAAGCTAGGTCATGAGCGATTTCTATGCCAGGAACTTTTAATAGTTTTACGCTTCTGAATATCTCTTGCTCTGTTAGAAATTATGTGAATTCAATAGGGCAGATTATCAAACTGTTTTTTTCTTATATCATCAAAGTGAAATATGCAATGAGTTTCAACTTCTCACGATGTTACTCAATACACAATGTATATAATTTACGGTACCTACATTCACACTTCAACTCAACTTTTGTTGGGGCACCTTTTATACAGGCTGATTCACGGTGGATGGCACATTAGACGTTTCTGGTGAACCAGAAAACGGATCACTTTGAAAATTTAATGGAGGGCATATTCGGACATTCTCTAGCCAACTAAAATATTTTCGACAATGCGGTGTTGCCGCTTCTATTAGAAAGCAGTAGCAACTTTGATTTTTCAAATGGAACACTCTGTATATAATATTATTTTTGGAATCTCCAACAATTGTCCGACAACTTTTCTTGATATTTTCCTATACCTATCTGTTACCGTTTTCGAAATAAAAATTAATTTCAATTTTTTTCTTCGAAAATCATGACTTCTAAAAATGCCGATATCTTTTAGTCAAGAAGTACTATGATATCGAAATTTGGTTTGGAGTTAGGTGATACTTGGACACTTCAGTGATACAGTTCTTTCGTTTGCTTGAAAAAGTTGCTGAAATTTGATTATTTTGAATGGAACACCCTGTATATTATTGAAAATTCGGAAAGCTGCTGAAATTTGCTTTCTTTCTATGTATATCATACCCATACCTAACTAGTCAAGTTTCGGACTTATGAACATTTATTTGTGAAAATGTCCCTTCAGAATGGTATTTCCATTCGGTATTTGGTAAGCAGGCCATGATTATTTTTGACAGTAGCGTTGTGACATTCTCCTAATAATATCGACATTTTCGTCACTTCAGAAGTTGCAAATACCTTCAAAACGATGGAACAAAACTATTCAAACGAAGTTCTTATGAATTTGTTCATTATTTTTGGACAGTGTGACAAAATTATCAGCAGAACATGTGGAAAGTTCAATGAAATGTATCCGAATCTACCGCCAATGAACCTCAAGAAATTTATACGAATTCAGAACAATTTCAATGCATTTGGATCAACTTTAAAAGCACCAAGAAACTTGCCTCGACCCGTAACTTTCGAAGACAACCAGATTAATGTCTCAGCATATTTTCACGCATTTCCGAGTCATCGATAAGAAGTGCTGAAGAAGATTTGGGTATAAAATATTCATCGGTTCAAAGAATCTTGCGAAGACATAAAATGCATGATTATAAATTCACCAAAATTCAAGCAATGAAGCCTCAAGATCCTCAACAGAGAGTAGAATTTTGTGAAAATCCTCACGTCACAAAAGAAGCCGGATTTCAAGAAAAATTTAGTTTTGATGTCTTCTGCATGTTGATGGACAACAAATTGAGGTACGCGATATACGAGGAGTCATTAACATCCATAAGCTACCTGAATATTTTGGAGAATACTGTAGACAGTTTCGTGGATAATCTGCCACTCGAAGATTATCGAAACTGTTGGTACCAACTAGATGGAGCTCCTGCACATTGCACAAGAGAAGTGAGCGCAGAACTGGATAGACTATTTGACGATCGGTGGATGAGGCGCTTGGGGCCATGGAATTGTCCAGCGAGATCACCCGATCTTAATCCATTAGATTTTTATTTGTGGGGAATGGTCAAAGAAAAAGTTTACAAAATACCCGTGCGTTCGAGAGATGAATTGTTAGAAAGGATTGCCCAAACATTTGAAGATTTGGATCCCAATGAAATCAGATCTGCCACCACGAAAGCAGTCAACACCCGCATTTTAAAGTGCTTGGAAGTGAACGGCCAGCGATTCGAACATATTTTGAAATATTCCACATGATTGTTTTACTTTTTTATAATTATTCATATCAATATTTCCAATTTCAAGTTTCTTGGTGCTTTTTTAAAGTTTATCCAAACATATTGAAATTGTTCTGAATTCGTATAAATTTCTTGAGGTTCATTGGCGGTAGATTCGGATACATTTCATTGAACTTTCTACATGTTCTGCTGATAATTTTGTCACACTGTCCAAAAATAATAAACAAATTCATAAGAACTTCGTTTGAATAGTTTTGTTCCATCATTTTGAAGGTATTTGCAACTTCTGAAGTGACGAAAATGTCGATATTATTAGGAGAATGTCACAACGCTACTGTCAAATAGTAATCATGGCCGGCTTACCAAATACCGAATGGAAATACCATTCTGAAGGGACATTTTCACAAATAAATGTTCATAAGTCCGAAACTTAACTGGTTAGGTATAGGTATGATATGCATAGAAAGAAAGCAAATTTCAGCAGCTTTCCGAATTTTCAATAATATACAGGGTGTTCTATTTAAAATAATCAAATTTCAGCAACTTTTTCAAGCAAACGAAAAAAACTGTATTTTTTTACCACCCTGTATTGAAATAATGGAAATTAGGCTGACGTGTGGGAAGTGTCCAAGTATCACCTAACTCCAAACCAAATTTTGATATCATAGTACTTCTTAACTAAAAGATATCGGCATTTTTAGAAGTCATGATTTCCGAAGAAAAAAATTGAAATTAATTTTTATTTCGAAAACGGTAACAGATAGGTATAGGAAAATATCAAGAAAAGTGGCAATTGTTGGAGATTCCAAAAATAATATTATATACAGAGTGTTCCCTTTGAAAAATAAAAGTTGCTACTGCTTTCTAATAGAAGCGGCAACACCGCATTGTCGAAAATATTTTAGTTGGCTAGAGAATGTCCGAATATGCCCTCCTTTGAATTTTCAAAGTTATCCGTTGTCTGGTTCACCAGAAACGTCTAATGTGCCATCCACCGTGAATCAGCCTGTATAGTTCAACGTCTAATCACATTTTACTAGTCAAGTCATTCATTAAATTGTGTTGTACCAAATATTAGATCGATCTGTCAACCGGAAGGGAGCCAAACTTCAATCACCAAATTTGACCCAGACAAACAGGGCAAACTAAATGAAACCGTTTAAGAAGGCAACTTCAGAGGTGAAAATTGCGCGTCGCCAAAGAGTTGCAAATCTGAAGTTCTGAAGCAGTGCAGACTGTTTTTTCAACAGTCTACTACATTAAATGAAAAAGACAGGGTTTCCTATTATTTTTGAGTGTAAACCTAAAGAACTCCTTGTGAAAGAATGCTTTTGATCTTTTTTGTTTTGTATAATATCGATATGTATCCCACAATTTATGTTCATCATTATTGTTATAATTTCGCATTGTTCCGTTTGTCTCCTTGTATTTGTCGATGTCTTATGAAAAACATCCTATACACGTATTCTATTTCAAATCACCAGACAGAGTAATTACCTCCATTTCCAGTTACGCAGCGGAATATCAACCACACAAGACCTAAGTCCAGAGTGATGTAGAGCACGCCAAGGAAAGAGATGAGAATCATCTGTCGTAGAGATAGTTGTCCATGAAGAACACGTGAGATAGCAGAATAACTGACATGAGACAGGACGAACAAAAAATCCATCCGATGGCTCTGGAAACGTAGTTAATCTGTATTCGCTCTCCTTTGTTCTTGAATAATGCGTATCCGAAAGCTAGGCCTATTATACCTGGAGAGGCTCTGGCATGCGAGACAATGTAGTATTTTGTGAAATAATCTGTCTACAATACTCTCGTCCTGGAATCAGGTAAATAGGTTCTCAACAAGGGAATATGCAGCGTGCCTTGTTCAGGATGGAAATGGCATATATTTTTCCAAATATGTATATGTGAGAGTGTTATTTTGATTTTCCAAATTGGAAAAAAATTAATTCACATTGAGCGATTGCTATGCCAGGAACTTTCAATAGTTTTACGCTTCTGAATATCTCTTGCTCTGTTAGAAATTAAGTGAATTCAATAGGGCAGATTATCAAACTGTTTTTTTCTTATATCATCAAAGTGAAATATGCAATGAGTTTCAACTTCTCACGATGTTACTCAATACACAATGTACATTCGGCTTTCACTTTTCTATAATTTACGGTACCTACATTCACACTTCAACTCAACTTTTGTTGGGGCACCTTTTATACAGGCTGATTCACGGTGGATGGCACATTAAACGTTTCTGGTGAACCAGAAAACGGATCACTTTGAAAATTTAATGGAGGGCATATTCGGACATTCTCTAGCCAACTAAAATATTTTCGACAATGCGGTGTTGCCGCTTCTATTAGAAAGCAGTAGCAACTTTGATTTTTCAAATGGAACACTCTGTATATAATATTATTTTTGGAATCTCCAACAATTGTCCGACAACTTTTCTTGATATTTTCCTATACCTATCTGTTACCGTTTTCGAAATAAAAATTAATTTCAATTTTTTTCTTTGAAAATCATGACTTCTAAAAATGCCGATATCTTTTAGTCAAGAAGTACTATGATATCGAAATTTGGTTTGGAGTTAGGTGATACTTGGACACTTCAGTGATACAGTTTTTTCGTTTGCTTGAAAAAGTTGCTGAAATTTGATTATTTTGAATGGAACACCCTGTATATTATTGAAAATTCGGAAAGCTGCTGAAATTTGCTTTCTTTCTATGTATATCATACCTATACCTAACTAGTCAAGTTTCGGACTTATGAACATTTATTTGTGAAAATGTCCCTTCAGAATGGTATTTCCATTCGGTATTTGGTAAGCAGGCCATGATTACTATTTGACAGTAGCGTTGTGACATTCTCCTAATAATATCGACATTTTCGTCACTTCAGAAGTTGCAAATACCTTCAAAACGATGGAACAAAACTATTCAAACGAAGTTCTTATGAATTTGTTTATTATTTTTGGACAGTGTGACAAAATTATCAGCAGAACATGTGGAAAGTTCAATGAAATGTATCCGAATCTACCGCCAATGAACCTCAAGAAATTTATACGAATTCAGAACAATTTCAATGCATTTGGATCAACTTTAAAAGCACCAAGAAACTTGCCTCGACCCGTAACTTTCGAAGACAACCAGATTAATGTCTTAGCATATTTTCACGCATTTCCGAGTCATCGATAAGAAGTGCTGAAGAAGATTTGGATATAAAATATTCATCGGTTCAAAGAATCTTGCGAAGACATAAAATGCATGATTATAAATTCACCAAAATTCAAGCAATGAAGCCTCAAGATCCTCAACAGAGAGTAGAATTTTGTGAAAATCCTCACGTCACAAAAGAAGCCGGATTTCAAGAAAAATTTAGTTTCGATGTCTTCTGCATGTTGATGGACAACAAATTGAGGTACGCGATATACGAGGAGTCATTAACATCCAGAAGCTACCTGAATATTTTGGAGAATACTGTAGACAGTTTCGTGGATAATCTGCCACTCGAAGATTATCGAAACTGTTGGTACCAACTAGACGGAGCTCCTGCACATTGCACAAGAGAAGTGAGCGCAGAACTGGATAGACTATTTGACGATCGGTGGATGAGGCGCTTGGGACCATGGAAATGTCCAGCGAGATCACCCGATCTTAATCCATTAGATTTTTATTTGTGGGGAATGGTTAAAGAAAAAGTTTACAAAATACCCGTGAGTCCGAGAGATGAATTGTTAGAAAGGATTGCCCAAACATTTGAAGATTTGGATCCCAATGAAATCAGATCTGCCACCACGAAAGCAGTCAACACCCGCATTTTAAAGTGCTTGGAAGTGAATGGCCAGCGATTCGAACATATTTTGAAATATTCCACATGATTGTTTTACTTTTTTATAATTATTCATATCAATATTTCCAATTTCAAGTTTCTTGGTGCTTTTTTAAAGTTTATCCAAACATATTGAAATTGTTCTGAATTCGTATAAATTTCTTGAGGTTCATTGGCGGTAGATTCGGATACATTTCATTGAACTTTCTACATGTTCTGCTGATAATTTTGTCACACTGTCCAAAAATAATAAACAAATTCATAAGAACTTCGTTTGAATAGTTTTGTTCCATCATTTTGAAGGTATTTGCAACTTCTGAAGTGACGAAAATGTCGATATTATTAGGAGAATGTCACAACGCTACTGTCAAATAGTAATCATGGCCGGCTTACCAAATACCGAATGGAAATACCATTCTGAAGGGACATTTTCACAAATAAATGTTCATAAGTCCGAAACTTGACTAGTTAGGTATAGGTATGATATACATAGAAAGAAAGCAAATTTCAGCAGCTTTCCGAATTTTCAATAATATACAGGGTGTTCTATTTAAAATAATCAAATTTCAGCAACTTTTTCAAGCAAACGAAAAAACTGTATTTTTTTACCACCCTGTATTGAAATAATGGAGATTAGGCTGACGTGTGGGAAGTGTCCAAGTATCACCTAATTCCAAACCAAATTTTGATATCATAGTACTTCTTAACTAAAAGATATCGGCATTTTTAGAAGTCATGATTTCCGAAGAAAAAAATTGAAATTAATTTTTATTTCGAAAACGGTAACAGATAGGTATAGGAAAATATCAAGAAAAGTTGTCGGGCAATTGTTGGAGATTCCAAAATAATATTATATACAGAGTGTTCCCTTTGAAAAATCAAAGTTGCTACTGCTTTCTAATAGAAGCGGCAATACCGCATTGTCGAAAATATTTTAGTTGGCTAGAGAATGTCCGAATATGCCCTCCTTTAAATTTTCAAAGTTATCCGTTGTCTGGTTCACCAGAAACGTCTAATGTGCCATCCACCGTGAATCAGCCTGTATAGTTCAACGTCTAATCACATTTTACTAGTCAAGTCATTTATTAAATTGTGTTGTACCAAATATTAGATCGATCTGTCAACCGGAAGGGAGTCAAACTTCAATCACCAAATTTGACCCAGACAAACAGGGCAAACTAAATGAAACCGTTTAAGAAGGCAACTTCAGAGGTGAAAATTGCGCGTCGCCAAAGAGTTGCAAATCTGAAGTTCTGAAGCAGTGCAGGTTTTGGATATGTACAAGATATTCAAACTCGTACATTTTGACGTTTTTCCAACAGTCTACTACATTAAATGAAAAACACAGGGTTTCCTATTATTTTTGAGTGTAAACCTAAAGAACTCCTTGTGAAAGAATGCTTTTGATCTTTTTTGTTTTGTATAATATCGATATGTATCCCACAATTTATGTTCATCATTATTGTTATAATTTCGCATTGTTCCGTTTGTCCCCTTGTATTTGTCGATGTCTTATGAAAAACATCCTATACACGTATTCTATTTCAGATCACCAGACAGAGTAATTTCCTCCATTTCCAGTTACGCAGCGGAATATCAACCACACAAGACCTAAGTCCAGAGTGATGTAGAGCACGCCAAGGAAAGAGATGAGAACCATCTGTCGTAGAGATAGTTGTCCATGAAGAACACGTGAGATAGCAGAATAACTGACATGAGACAGGACGAACAAAAAATCCATCCGATGGCTCTGGAAACGTAGTTAATCTGTATTCGCTCTCCTCCCACACAGCACTAGATATTCTTGGAATATTCCCTGTATATCATAAAACGAACGTATATATTCCAAATATTCATAGAATATTCTTGGAATATATACATACCTTTAGAATATTCATAGAATATGCTTGAATGAATATGGCAGGATTATTCCCGAAAGAATGTGCATAGAATGTCTATAAATGGATTATTCTCCCTTGAATATTCTAAGAATATTGTCGATCGAATATACCATATGGTATATTCTTAGAATATGTCCCCACGGTATATTTTGGAATATTCTATACAATGGAATTTTGAATTATCTTATAATAACGTATTCAAATAATTCAATATTATTAAAAACAAAAATATTTGAAGATCTTAATCGAATGCATAACCTAATGTATATAACCCTGATAGTGTTAACCAGTTTTTGAACTCAACGCAAAGATTCTGGATGAATTGCGAAATGAATGGGCCAATAAATGAACCAATTGCATCAATAAATTGGTTAATTCTCATCCTATTTGTCTTTTTGTATTTGAAATTATTTAATTACAAAGCGAAAAATCCTGGAAACAGAGAAATGGGGAAGTGAATAATTGGAGTAAACGTTTCTCATTGGTCAATTGAAGTGTAGCGCGCGACAGTCGAATAAGCTCTGTGAAAGCGGCTGTCCCTTAATGCATGGTACATTTGCGTTTGCGTTAAATTCGACATTTGATTCAACATGGCGGTTGACGTGGCAGGTTCGCGTGTGTAATGCATGATGTGTTGGTGTTATTATCAAAGCATAATTCTGTCACGTTCAGTGTACCATTTATAATTTGGGGTTGTCCAATTTGCAGTACAGCGAATAGTTTGATTGTGGATCTTCAAACAGGAGAGTTGCATCTATTCAGTCTTCAAGAAAAGTAAGTAAAATGCAATAGTATCGATAGTAAACTGAAAACGTAATGATTACTTTTCAACAAGACAATGCAAGTTGCTCTCCAAGTCATAAAATGTTGTAAATGTCATGAGTAACCTATGCGAAAACTATCTATTTGATTTTTATTCCAGTTTTATTGTGCCACTTTCAAATAGTGATAATGAACGTTAATGTACATTTTGTTCCAGGTATTACTATTGAAACACTGGCTGATGCATTGTTGGACAAATATAAGGAAAACTATTCTGGTGAGCAAAGTTTGAATAACTTTAAGTAAGTGAAATTCATTGAAGAACCCATCATACCACTCATTTTAAATACTTCATTTGTGGGTTTATTTTTCTAAGTGAGAAACCTAACCTAACCTTTTTCTTGATGTAATACACTTTTTCTTTTTCAATGAAATGATATATTTATTATTTTTTAATTAGTGCTGATGAATTCACAGAGTTGTTAATTTTAGTATATTTTTTAGTATACATTTGTTTGAGAGTAGGAACATCCTAATTTGAATACATTTTTAATATTTGTAATATGACAGTATTCAGGAATATTTTATTCAGTGAATAAATATTTTGAATTAGATTTTTTATTTTTAATATTGGTTGAAACGCCAAATATTTCAGTGTATATTGTTTTTAAAATATATTTGTTTATGAATATTATGTGTTTTATTACTTGTGTGAATCTTGTATCAAAATGCAATATATACATGCCTAATAGCGGTTACTCGTCACATTCTTGGAATATTCCAAATATTCCTAGAATATTCATAAAATATATTTAAAGAATATTCTATGGTGTTTCTCTATTGTATATTCCTACAATAAACTAAGAATATCCTGAATATTTTATGAATATTCCTCGGGTTCTATTCCTGGAATATTCTTAATAGAATATACCTTGGATATTCTAAGAATATTATAAGATATTCTAAGAATATTCCCAAGGAATATTCTTAAAATATATCAAAGGTTCGCCAGGAGCACTTCCAGGGAATATTCTCCAGAAGATATATATATCCATGGCATATTCATAGCATAATACAATATCCTTAAATGTATATTCATGAAATATACCTGGAATATCTATTGCTATGTGGGCTTTGTTCTTGAATAATGCGTATCCGAAAGCTAGGCCTATTATACCTGGAGAGGCTCTGGCATGCGAGACAATGTAGTATTTTGTGAAATAATCTGTCTACAATACTCTCGTCCTGGAATCAGGTAAATAGGTTCTCAACAAGGGAATATGCAGCGTGCCTTGTTCAGGATGAAAATGGCATATATTTTTCCAAATATGTATATGTGAGAGTGTTATTTTGATTTTCCAAATTGGAAAAAAATTAATTCACATTGAGTGAGAGTGAGAAGGCTATTCTGATAGTTAAAGCTATTTGGCTATCTACTTTTATTTCCTTCCAAAAAAAAAAGAAAGGGGAAATCACAACAACTCCATGAAGATATCCAGATTGTACACAAGAGTTTCTTCAGGTATACTTTCAAAGTATTTTTGAGAGATATTATTGAAACAAATTGATTGATGTAGCCATTGCTACGTGGTAGGATATCATCATGGTTTTCTATGGTTTTTCAAAATGAGGGTTTTGTTACCTCATTAGTAGCGAGTTACAAAAGATTTCCAGACGAATCACTAATTTTTTGTTAACATTACAATTTTATATTGCCGGGAATGAGAATACTACTCCTGCTACGATGGCAGTACACATCCATGTGTCTTGTCTGAAAACTTCGAATTGCATCATTGAAAATTAGGGTGTTCCATATAAGCGATATTTCTTATGGAAACTTTTCCATATAATACACTATATAGCCTTCCTTATTCATTTTGATTTCATAACGAATGTTTGTAGTTTAAACTTCATGGGTAAAAGTGATTTTCATGTAATTTCATTTTCATATGGCAGTATTTTTTTTTCGTCCAGGTTGAAATATTCTTTTTTCAATTGTGAAAGTATGCAAGAAATTATGTAAATGAATTAACAGTCGCTCCAGATGAAGACTACTCAATATATGAAGATATTATTTCAGGTATTTATCAATATTCAGCAAGAAATGTTGTGAATAAATTACCAGTCGCTCCAGATGGCGACTACTCAATATGGAAGGTGATGACTAGTATTATTTCAGATATTTATCAATATTCAGATTGACCGGTACTTTTGGGCGAACTAATATAAATATGTAAGGAGCAAATTTGAAACATAGGAAACTCGTTGGTGATTATAATTCAATGAGGAAACAGATATTGGAAATTCACGGAATCATTGAAAATATAGGTGTTTTAGAGTACATTGGTATGTACTCAAGTTAGTGATTTCAAATTTTGATGGTTTTCATTATCTTGGAAAAATCACCATCATCACTTAGTCATCCTATCAGAATAAATTCAACTTTTCTTTTGGTCGAAACAGGCGCTGGAATTTGAATGCTAAAAAGGCACATGGAGGTTGAAAATCCAATTCTTTACCCGAAGGCTTAATTTTTTCCTCTCAATTATACTGTATCAACTAGTATTCTTTTCAGCGGTAAAATAATTGTGGTAACTCATACTTTTATCACATAATCAACACATTTGAAATTATCAATTAATGAGTCAATATTTTTCGTATCTAATATACTAGTGTATTTATTTTCCAAGCCAGATATGAGGTTCTCACTGTTATTCTGGCTTTTTCAATACCACACATTCTAGAAAATCCATGAAGCTGAATCAGCTGAGAATCTGCTCAAGTATAATGAACTAAAAATAATAACAAACCTCCATAAGTACAAACAACAAACAAAACATTTCATTCTGAAAAATCCAAAAGATATTTACAAAAAAATAAATTAGTTGATATATTCTCAGTACTTCCTAATCCTACAATCCTACGTTCCTGAAACTATCTCATTCTTTCAAAAGGTCCCACTCTCCCTTCAATTCCACTATTCGGTGATTTACTGTAAAATTATAATGTTTCTGGTGGATAGCAGACAAGCACGACTCAAGCATGCAGGTGTTAAAAAATAAAGCCGAAGGCTTCAAAAATAAAGCCAAAGGCTTTATTTTTTACTCTCAATTATACTGTATCAACCAGTATTCTTTTCAGTGGTAAAATAATTGTGGTAACTCATACTTTTATCACATAATCAACACATTTGAATTTATCCATCAATGAGTCAATATTTTTTGTATCTAATATACTAGTGTATTCATTTTCCAAGCCAGATATGAGGTTCTCACTGTTATTCTGTCTTTTTCAATACCACACATTTTGGAAAATCCATGAAGCTGAATCAGCTGGGAATCTGCTCAAGTATAATGAACTAAAGATAATAACAAACCTCCATAAGTACAAACAACAAACAAAACATTTCATTCTGAAAAATCCAAAAGATATTTACAAAAAAATAAATTAGTTGATATATTCTCAGTACTTCATAATCCTACAATCCTACGTTCCTGAAACTATCTCATTCTTTGAAAAGGTCCCACTCTCCTTCAATTCCACTATTCGGTGATTTACTGTAAAAGTATAATGTTTCTGGTGGATAACAGACAAGCACGACTCAAGCATACACGTGCAGCCATCCAAGGTATACTGAAGTACCTGAATCTGAACAAATAAAAATTCTCAACGAAAGAAAAAAAATTGTGAGCCGTCACTGGACATCTGGCAGATGTGAAACATCAATAAAAATATTTTGCGATCCCTGTGATGATTGTTGGGTACCAAAGAATATGTAATCGAAATATACCTGTAATATTTTTAAAGTGGCTTCGATATACCTACTAGTGAAATTGAGCGTCCCAGCTAGTTATTGCAAATTATTATTGAAGATCTTGAATCATAAATATCAATAATAAATATTTCAATATGAATTCCACCATCATTAGTAAATCAATTCATTAATTAATTTTTTAATATAACTGTTAATAACAAATAACAAAAACATTCCTGTGCTTCTCGCTGTCAGCTATATTGAAATACAATTTTGATGGGTGCAGCTATAGATGTTCAACATCAGAAATCAGAAGATTCCAATTGCTCAGTGATTTGTCGTATTTATAAATTTCGCCTGCCAATTGAATGATTGATAGAAAAATTAAATTCACTCACTCAGTTACCTTCATGATGATTGATATAAAGTGATCCATTTCCGTTCTCATTCGCAAATAATAATGTAGACCTATATTCACTTTTCAATAACTTTATGACATTGTAACACTTTTAACTATGAAATCATTGATTATTAAAGTTTGAATCAAGTGGTAGTGGTGACCGTATAGTTAGCAATGACAGTGATCACAGCAGTTATTTTCGTGGTGTCGGTGTATTTGCTATATAATATCTTTTGATATAGTAACCTTCACCCTCTATGCAGACGATACAACCATAGTTATGTCTGAAGAGGTGAAAAAACTAGAAAAACGAAGCAATACACTCATGAACCTTATAATTATTACTAATTAAAAATGTAAAAAAACAACTTCGTGATCTAGATTCATGACTCCATCCAGATGAAACAAGCTGCCAAGAAAACAAAAGGCAAAGTTTTTCAGACCCCATGTGGATGAAGATTTGAGTTTTGAGCAGCGATGAGGATGTCTCACCTTTAGATGAATTGAAAATCCTCCTGTAACAGTATTGAATGAAGAAAGTTACTTGACAAAAATTTTCGTTTCATATTGAATTCGCTAAATGGAGTGTTAGAAAGAATTCCTAGAGCATAATTGTTCTGGAAATAATCAACAATTCACTGGAAACAAGAATTGGAAAAAACCGGAATATTGGAATTCCATTAGTTTTTGTTTGTTTTTGATGAACAAATGCTGTCACAGCATTTTCTATTTCTTTGAAAAGTTATAATCAATTCAATTTACACTGAATCACTGAATAAGGAGCTTTTTAGATGAAATTATGTTTTTGCAGTCTTTCTCATTTTTGATATCTGTATATCATACACAACAGACAATTGCTATTTATATACTTCTGTATAGTATTGGATACATGTATGTGTAACATTCATTGCATTAATGTGAATTGTAACGAGATAATGATGAATCCATTATTAAATATTCAATGATATGTGATGAAAGAATTGCTATCTACACATGTCAATTTTAGAGAATGTTTCCTGTTGCTGGCAAAATATCGATTGGGTGTGTAAGTTCAATTGGGAAGATCAACTGTCCAAAGAAAAGAAATTTTATAATTTGTTTATAAGTTATTCTATCTGAAAAATATTTCATCAATCGGATCATAAGGAGACTTGAGAATGGCTCTGTTTTGTGAAAAAATAAAGGAGTATGATTGCATTGAGTGAAACTCTGCAGTATCATCCAACAATGGATATTTTCTACAAAGTTCAAAAGACTACTTCGAAGATTATATTTCAAGAAAAAAATATTGATGGGAATTTCTGCAAGAGAAATAATGAATCTCTCGAAAACAATCAGGACTTGGTAGCATACATTTTTTTATAAACACAATATCTGTGTTCATCGTACTCACTGCTAATGATACTGTATTTATCTTTGTGAATTTATTCGATCTATGAAAGTTTTCTGACTGATTCGGCCGTTCCTTGATGAAGATCCATAATAATTTCATAAACTACACCTCACAATTTGATCTGCACAAACTTCATTTGACAAATATATCACATGTTTCGCTAACACGAAAGCTTCTTCGAAAGTGATTTGAATACTACAAGTTGTTTCTTACGCAAATATTTATGTACCACAGGTAAGTACAATTGAGACTACCTCCATCAAATTATACCTATAACTCTACAATTCTAATATACCTGAGGGACCTCTTCAGTTATGATTACCAGAGCATATTACCTCACTTCTACATCAATAATAATACTTCCGCGGTTTTTTAATTTGATGAGGGTAGTCCCAATTGTAGTTACCTGTGATATATAAATATTAGCATAACAAGCAACTTGTAGTATTCAAATCACTGTTGAAGAAACTACTGTATTAGCGAAACATGTGATATATTTCTCAAATAGTTTTTGGAGATCAAATCGTGAGGTGTACTCTATAAAATTACTATGAACTATGTTACTACATTAAGCTATTTATTTATTTTTTCTTCTTTCCCTTCCGTTAGATACAACATTCATCAGGTATTTGAAACTCATTTTTCGAGGTCTGATTGAAGGAAGGAAAATCAACTGAATTATGAAATAGAATGTTACATTATGAACAAATATAAAGATAATGATCATTTCGTCAAACTGAATTCAAAATTTCAAACAAAGTATCCACTTCAATGAGGCAATCAATTTGATTTCCATTATGTGCAGAGATGATGAACAATGTTTTATAGTTTTGATGAACCGATAATAAATTTCACCTTCCATGTAGAACTTGATTGGAATCAACCAAGCGAATGATACTGATCAATTTATTAGTTGCCACTAAATTGAATTTCATAGTGTACTCATGTAATTGGCTTCCCTCCATCAATATGGTTAGTCCAAGCCACCGAAAAACTACTGATAATCAATAATCCATAAATTACTAACAATTTGATATAAGCAAACTTGGGGCATTTCGATAATGGCAATATCACAATTGGAGATAAATAATAGAATAGCATATCATTTGTGAAGTACCATGTCTGGAGCATACATTGAAATGAATGAATTAGAAATTGATTCTCCATAATGAGAGTGCAAATACTGAACATAGCAAAGTGTGAAATACAGGGTGTTTGTTGAACATGACACTCCTTCCTGCAGATTTTCTTTCACGTGTTGAATTCTGTCAATGGCTTTTGCGCACATTGGTTCAAGTCCCTCAACTACTGACACCTATTCTTTTCACCGATGAAGCCAGTTTCTCGAGAAAAAGAATTTCCACAATAACCCTGTTTGAGCTGGAGAAAATCCACATGAGTTGCTTGAAGATCGCTTCCAACATCAGTTCTCGTTAAACGTTTGGGTGGAAATTGCAGGTGACTTCCTACCTGGAGCGGTATTTCTGCGAGGAACACTTACAGGTGAGGTATACCGCAACTTTTTGGAACAAACGCTACCTCAGTTTCTGGAAGATATACCATTGGTTACAAGAAATGTGTGCAATGTGATTTATGCACGACGGTGCACCAGCGCATTTTAGCGTATTGACTTGAGAGTTTTCAGCAGTAACATACCGAGATCGCTGGATTGGTCGAGGTGGATCTCACTCATGGCTTTTTCGATCACTGCACTCAAAACCCCTGGATAATTTTCTATGGGGCCACCTAAAGTCATTAGTTCATACTACTCCAGTGGAGGATGTGGAATATTTGAGGAATCTGATAATTGCTGGGTGTAACGCAATCAGAAACGATTTTGGTGTTTTTGAAAGAGTTGGAGAGTCAATAACGAGAAGATTGGATTCTTGCATCTGAGCGGTGGTGGTCATTTTCAACGGTTCTTGTAGATTGAGAAACATAACATATAATTTTTTTGGTAAATTGTTATTTTCCAAATTATTTTCCCTTCGTATCCTCGAAAAAAAGCGTCCTATCAAAAATCATCAAAGGACAAAATATAATTAGAATAGTCCAAGAAATAGTCAATTGAATTTTTGCCGCATGTTTAATGAACACCCTGTATATGTATATCATACCTAATGAAAGTTATCCACTCTAGCAGATAGAGATACAGCTCTCCATCAGGTCAAACAAGTTGTGAAATTGAATATTGACACACATTATCAGTTTACTGCTATTGAAGACGATTGATCTCGATACAGTTACAGCCATGCTGATACTCTTCAATAGAATGTGGATATATGAATGAAAAAAATTTGATTCCCAACCACTTGAGATTATAACAATAACAATAGTTATCTGAATAATCATTCTATACAAAGGAATTTTAAATCCTATATTTGCCAGCAAAAGCGAATTATAAAAAAAAATCCAACTATTTGATTTGGAAGCAGTTTTGTCAAGGTTGTGGGATCTATTTGGTGAAGAATTAGCTTGAGAAGAATACGATAAATAGTACACTTTTGCGAATGAATATGAAGAATATTTTTAGAAAACTATAGTTTTTTATATATTTTCCAAAGATCCTCATAAAAAGACAATATACATCATATTTTCTGAGAAGTTGTGATATCAGATGAACTGGAGCGTTATAACCGATATCTATTTTGAATATTTGAAAGCTCATATGCAATACAGATCTTTCGTTCGGAATGTAGTGCTTGTGTGATACTTGCCTAACCCATTGATGTATTCCTACGTAAATTTTGCAATTTCTGATGGCTATCCATATTCCTGTATGTTAGTGCGGGCCAGAATATATCGCAGCTATATCACAATTTGCAGGACCAAACAGTATTGAAGAATCACAAAAGAATTTTCACATAAAATTCACATGTTTCTTGAACCTCAGGTCATCATCGATATACTGCTCTGAATTTTCAATGTTGTTAGAAATTTTAAGTGAGTTGTCATTGAAATATATTTATAGTTTTCCATTACTCGTGATCTCTTTATTTCTGCAACCTAGGACGATTATTTCAGTTTTGGAACTTTCAAGAGAAAGTAATCTGCTCTTGATTATTGTAGAATGATATTAGCTGAAACTTTTGTAAGCAGTTTTTGATTTGGAAAGCCTAATAGCAGCAAATTGATGAATTTCACGGAACTCGAGAATTTTTGAAAAAATCCGCTCTATAGACAGAAAATTATAGGATATCAGATATACTACTCTGTGTGATTCTCTTGTTGATACTCCTACCCTTCAGAACACTATTATTGATGTTACCAATTGAGTTCATCCAAACGAGTAGCTTCTTATGACGATCACAACCGATACACCTCACCCATACCAAAACACCGTAGCTTCGAGCACAATACTTCGTGATTGAAAGTATTAAATGCTGTACAGAATTTCAATGAAATTAGAATGGTGCAAGTAAGATAAGCAAGTGGAATTGGCTTGCTTTGGAATTGGGAGAACGGAAAATATTCTCCTCAGATCAGCTAGTACATATATAACTGTGTGGAGCTGATAAACTTTTTTATTGCATTCAGTATGAAAATCTATTATTAGAATTATCATAATAGTTACTTTTGGTGAACAAATGACATGTCTCGAGATTGGATTGAACATCAAACTATAATTGATATTAAACTATTTTTGAAAATGTATTTCCTTCCATTCTATTATCATATTCAACAAAATTTATTTAATTTTAAAACATATATCTTAGTCCTTCTAAATGAAAAAAAATACCTATGTAACTCAATATGAATCAAGTTTTTTCAAACGTTCTTCTATTACGATAGACTGGAGTCATATAGAAACATGAATGAGAATACTTTTATATTCCTAGTACATCCAACTGGAAGTAATCCAAAACTCTTATGCATCAAAGTGAATCTCGCATATTCCTCTATGACAGAAAACAAATATTGCAAAACACTCTACGTTTGACATTCCTTGTGAACTCCTCAATTATTATCCAAAGGACATATCCGATGTATATTTTGATCTCTTCATCATAGAATATAAGATCACGTCGTAACCCTGAAGACATTTTTCTGGCTTTGGATGGTTAGCAGATCATTATCTCTCTATTGAAAGGCTGTGCTTTGAAAAATGTATTCAAAAGCATGCGAGTATATTGTGCTAGAAATATACTTGAATATATTCTGAGTAGAAATTTCGATTCTGAAAAGAACTCACAAGCAGACAGCAGGAACAGGAAGTTAAGTCCTGAATTAAATAATTCTCAGATAGGTTTTAACGTTTTTATATGGTTATAGTTTTCTTCAGCTTGGAATCACCATCAGAGACCAATAATATTCATTTCCTGAAATGAAATAACAGAAAATGGTAATACCTTTAGCATTGGTGACTTTGCCAAATATTATTCATTCAATTCATGAATTATTTTAACAAATTTTTAATGTTTTCAGTATTTCTATGCTGTATCATTTTACTGTACTTCCTGGCTCTCAAATACAGATTTGTACAATCATTTTGACGTTTTGTGAAATGATTGCATTACTAATATGAATTATATATGTATATTTTGTGTAATTAATGACTTGTTTATTTTGTAGAAATGCATGATTACTTTGATGAAATGAATGAAATCACTTCTGTATTATTTTCACTAGTCATTTGATTTTTACTACCGGGTTCGTTAAAACTAACTAACTAACTATTTGTTTAGTCAGTTTTTATTCTTGACTAGCTTTCACCCGCCGTTTCTCTCACATTTATGCCATTAAATAAGTGTCAGTACAATAGAAATGAGTCAATATGAGAACTATATTTCAATGCTTGGCTGGGATTATCAATTTTTAAAAATTATTACATACGATGAAGTTTCGAAAATTTAAAATATGCTTTATTGAATTGCAACAACAAATGTTGAAATATATTTCACTGTAACAAAAATGAATAATTTTCAATTTTTTGTATCTTTGATATATTTGTTTCAGTCACATACTTGATTTCATCTCATTGCCATCCCATCTCGAAATAATCTGTCTTCTTAAAAAATATGTCAGATCTTGTCAATCATTTAACACCATTTTGCCATCATTACCTTCTTCAATTATTCGAAAAAAAAATATGTCTGTCAATTCGCCTGATTCCATGTGTTGATATGTTTCGAAATTTTTTGATAAATTCAAATATATTTGTGTATTCCAAGAATTCCAAGTGACAACCTGTCGATGCTGTGCCAGATATGAGACATCATTTGCTTTTTTTAAATGCATTTTGTATACATTCTCCCCATATTCTAGAAAGAAGCTGTCAAAACATGAAACTCGAGTAGTTGGATATTATTTACCAACTCAGCATATGAATCATAATGACGTTACTCAAGAACTAGCAATTTTCAGGCAATGGAAGTCTGAACCCTAAATTAATTCAACTAACGTCTCTAATACTACTTGAATATACATCAATCAATTGACAACTTCCGGAATCTAAACTTTGCGGATACTTTCAACCACACCTATGACAATTTCAATGATTCGGAAGCCCTGTAAAAATCTGTTTAAAATCTGTTTTTCCGTTAATCGGCTGTCGCCCCCATACGAACGATAACTGTCAGAAGTTGAGAAATTTGTGCGAGCTAAGGACTAACGAGGTCTTACCTTTTAACGTGTGATTCCTATATATTTTGTAACCATTACGCTCACCGTTTTTGGAACCGATATATCTTTGTATATGAAGCAGATTATTCCAGCAATAAATCTGACAGGGTCTTTGCAACACATTACTGTAGTCATACCATTGGGGACAATCTCCAAAAAACTTCAGAATGGTTGCATAAATTGGTACCAACACCGAAAGTGTTGGTATACATAGAAACGAAACATGTATACGCAATTAGAAAAAAAGGTATTCACACTTACTGTATAATTGTGCTGTAAAAAATCTTGAGGTTTTTTTCTCAATATTACGTCTCTTGTGGAAAAAACTTTCAAATCAAAAATATAAAAGTAGTTCTTCATGTGAATATTATCAAAGAGATACTATCAGAGAAATAAACGCCACCAACTCAACCAATGAAATTCTCATGAAAAAAAAATTTAACGGAATACTACTATGAAATAATTATCTCATATATCTGATGAATAGTATTTCCAGTCTTGATCCTACAACGCATAATGAAAGTTAGTCTTATGATACAGTTCAAATTTACTCGAAAATACCTCATATCAAAGAAACATACTGGGAATCAGCCCGGCTTCGGAAAATTCTATAGCTTTGTATACCACAAACATTTGTAGGACTTTTATCTATTCCGAATAATAGAGCATGCTGATGTTATTAACTTAGTTACCTCGTTCCAATTCTGATAAGGTGTATGTATCACAAATAAAACATTTTAAAATCAGATTAAAACATAACAATGGGAGTTTTCGGACGAAGCAGGAGAAAATCAACAAAACAGCATTGAGTACACAACTTTGAGTTGAACTACAAGTTCGACTTCAATTCGACCAAAGTTATCTGTTTTCTTAGACCCAGAAAATTGAATCTGAACCTCAGCAAAACGTGTTGAAAAAAAATTTTATTTTACTATGAACCATTCATCAAAAAACCAACTCTACACCATGCATTGTAATGATGAACAGGAAATAAAAACCTAATTCGTGTAGTATCTATAAATATGTGAGAAAACTTGGATTGAAAATATCATGTAACATATCAGATAATATGTTATGCTCAATACAGTCACGAACACGAATATGGTAAAGAACGAGTGGGTTGTTCAAAATGTGAAAGTTATATTTTTAGGAAAGACTAATTTTTGGTAAAGAAAGTTTGTGGCTCTCCTCTACCCCGTCTTGATACAGAAAAATGTGGAAAACTTCCAAAGAAAGGAAGAAAGTAATCAAATCCAAAAGAAGTAACTGTATACATATATGAATAGGTGAGGCATGCAAAGAAGTAACTTTCAAACAAGAATCTTTAAGAGAAAGCCTTCCTGAAATAGCTATTTCCATAAAAACATTGAATTACACGAAGGAAAAATTCTTTCGAAACAAATACTTTTATATGAACACTGAATTATAAAGAAAACCCTTTTTCCTACTTAATTTGTATTCCAAACATTCATTATGGAATCAAATCATATATCATTCACAGGGTTTCTCCACTATATACTGAATGAAAATAAAAATTTCACTTACATGGAACACTGTCATTCATGCTCATTGGTAGACATCGCAGTTTCGCCGTAAGACACTTGCCTTAGAGCTCTTCAGTACCAATCTGGATAACATTATAAGGAAAAACACATTTCATTCATAAATTACGATTTTTTATGTCACGGAATAAGTTTCATCTACCTATGTCTTCGACGACATCGTATGACATCCATTCACCTATTTGATTAAATCCCAGCCAAAAGGAATTTTATTTAATTTGAAAGGGTTATACAGGTACAAAACGTCAGGTTAATTTCAATATTGTAACTTTTTTAGTGCTTGTGAAAAAAATTGTTATACAAATTTTATGTACCCCCTTTAAGGGGCTGTATCTTAACAAGGGATGCTCCAATGAAATTTCTTTATATGAAAGATCCTACCTTGATGAGAAATCGCCTTATTGAATGTTTTACACTTATTTAGTTATACCCTGTATTTTTAGGAATGACTAATTTTTGGGAAAGAAAGTGTTTGGCTTTCTACTACTCCCTCTTGATACAAAAATGTGTGGGAATCTTTCAAAGAGAGAAAGAAAGTAATCAATTTTGAAAGAAGTAACTGTATACATAGATGTGTAGGTCGATCATGCAAAGAAGTAACTTCCAGACACGAATCTGGAAGAAAAAGCCTTCCTGAAACAGCTACTTCAATATAAACATTGAATTACACGAAAGAAAAACGCTATAGAAACAAATACTGAATTATACAGAAAACACTTTTTTCTACTCAGTTCGTGTTCCAAACATTCGTTATGAAATTAAATCAGATATCATTCACAGGGTTTCTACACTATATACTAAATAAAAATACATTTTCCACATTTTTCTGTATCAAGATTGAGTAGTAGAAAGCCAAAAACTTTCTTTCCAAAAAAGAATTGTTAGTCTTTTGTTGAGGTAAACATTTATTTGGGACTACTCATCACCTTCGCTTTCAAAATGCTAATTTCCGCTTTTGAATTTAACTTATGGAGATGATACGATAAAAAATCCCCTCACGAGAAAAATGAGCATGATTTGATTGATCTGAATAAGATGAAACGTCCATCTCATATTCACAATAACGAAATAAACATGGGCTGAAATTTCCTCAGTCTGCTTTAATTTAATAAAAACTGTTTCAGTATTTCACTCTCCAAATCCATATGTACAAACGAACCATGTAATAAATTTATGTTGATTTTTTGTTTGTCTCTGTACGATTACGTTATTTTCGATAGCAAATATGTTGATAATAATACAATGTGTTTCCATTTCATGATATTTCAAAACCTGAAGATAACAAATAGGCGAAATACAAATTTTTGTTTTGAAAAACGAATGAACAGTGACGATAATTTTAATTTAGTTTTCCCGAAAATTTTCAAATAACATTGTATCGTAAGAGTTGCACTCGAATCTTCAACAACGTGTGAGATTTTCACCTCAGAGTTTCAATTTAAATGGAACTCCTATGGCTGGGATTATCTTACCGTATGAATGTTTTATACGTACTAACATCGAGTGCTGATGAGGTGATTAGACGAGTTGTCTTATCCATTAAGGGTGACAGTGTTCTGTTCTTGAATGGTTTTATTCAGCTTGTTTGTTTGGGTAAAATTGAGCACCTAATTGAAGTTTGACTTTCCCTCTGTTGAAAGATGGATCTGATATTTGGTATATATATTGAGTTTTCATGACAATACAATTTAATACATTATATATCATTGTGAATCCAAGGATACCGCAGCTTAAATCATTGTGAATCCAAGATGACCGCAGCTTAAAAATGACGGATTAGGTACATATTTTTTCACAACCATCTCAATATGAGTATCAAATGACAGGGCTTGGTTAGTAGAATAGTAGTACACTTTGAAAAGGATGCAAATTCGAGATGACCGCAACTACAAAATGGTGGATTACATATTATTTAACAACTGCCTGAATATGTTGCGGTCCAATATTGACGTATCGAAAGTTTTGGTAAACGGTGCTATCGGCTACGTTGCAGAAATTGTTTGGCCTCAGTTTTATCGAACTCAAATGTACAAAACAGATCTATCGTCAGTTCAGATCAACTTTGAAAGAGACGGCATACATCTTATCCACCCTAAAGCCATACAGTTTCCAGCAAATTTCAATTATGGGACGGCTGAAAAAAGGATGTTACTTTCAATTTTGTCATGGGCCTCCACTGTCCATAAGATGCAAAGCACACTAGACCACGCAGTTTTATATTCAGACTCGAAATTGTTTGAAAAGGACAAGCAAACGTAGCCTTAGGTTGAGTGGTCTAGGTTTATGTATTGAAGGAAAACAAACCTTGTTATACTGAAGCTCGGAATGAACTAAAGGGAATGAGTAGAATTGAGTAACAACATCAGAAACTGAAAACTTGAAAATGAAATAGGTCAAAAAAAATTATGTCAAACATTTTTATAAAAAAAAAGATAATAATGATGTAGATAATGTACTTGAAGCTGAAAAATAATTCGACAGGTTCTAGGTAGCAGTCATCATACAACCTTTCTCAGCAATCTACGGTATTGTTTGAAGGTGATTGACAATGTTTCAAGATGAATTTCGCTAGTTCGGACTTACATTGTCCACTATATAAAATGACTTGAAATCCCTGAAACAACTAAAAAAGAAGAATTAAAAATGAATAGCTGAAAATAGCAATTATATTAAGCAAAATAAACCTGAAATGAAATAATAGTGAAATTAAATGCAAGTAAAAATAGAACAATTGAATAAATAAAAATAAAGGAATGGAAAAATAAAATAAAAATGGAAAGTGGAGAGATTCCAAGTCACGTTAGTTCACGACGTTTCGATTGTTAGTATCTACAATCGTCTTCGGGTGATGACTGGACTGATTCCTCCGAGAGATGACTATTTATAGGTCGTTCGAGTACTTTCACTTATCCCCGCTTTCCATTTTCCGCTTCACTGGTTCCGTGGGAGATGACCGTTTGGCGGGAGTTGGCCATTTTTCGCTTGATGATGGGTTTCCATATGTTGCGTATTTTTACGCTGGCTTGGCTGAATACGTTGTTGGACAACATGTATGCGGCTTGCTTGAATTTTCTCCTAAACCAATGTTTCTCTCTGGGCAAGATCTCAGCTTGGGACCACTCGATGTTGTGTTGATGGGTCCAAACATGGTCTGCTATCAGGAATAGCATAACGAATGTTTGTAGTATAAACTGAATGAAAGATAATGATTTTCAATGAATTCAATGTTGATATGATTTCAGTTGTTCCGAAGGAATTTTTTCTTTCGTGTAATTCAATGGTGATGTAAAATTATTTGTTTGAAAGGGTTTTTTTTCAGTTTTTGTCTGAAAGATGCTTCTGTGTATGCTCTACATATCTTTGTATTGAATTTTTATTATAGTTTTTAAATTTTTCCTCTCTTTAAAATTTTTCCACGTTTCTTATTCAATGATAGAGAAATAGAGAGGCGATAAGTTTTCCCTCAGAAAACGGGGGCGTAGCTTGTTAAGGCATATTATGTACTATATAATGATTTCTACATCACAATATAGTAATCTGAATCTCGTTGACTAATAACCTAATAAATTTACTGTATAAAAAATGTGTTAACGTCTATTTTCAGTTGAATATCTTCTTATGAAGTTCATTATTGATATATTTCACTTCTCTTCTATAATATATTTTCGATACAGTTATAGTTTTTGATAAATTTTTTATCACATGTGAATTGAGAAGCTCGAAGAAAAGACATTACTAATATGTATACTAAGCTGCACAGTGCTGACACGTATACTGACAATAAGTACTTTCCGCCGGGTCCATGTAATTCATCATAATTTACTCCATCATAACATCGAAGGAAAGAAATCGCAATGCATCATAACGCTACAAGATCATAATCGAAATATACAGAATACGTAATGCAGAGAAACTTAAGCCGTCATAATCGCGATTCATCATAACGTAAAACAGCAGAACGTACTTTGTCATTAGGTACAAATCCATAACGTACTTATAGAAATTTTAACCGATAATAATCGTAATGCATCAAATTCGCATTGTTTGCATTGTATCATGAACTCAATGTATCATATCGCTAAAGTGTAGAAATCGTATTGTACAGAATCCGTATTCCATCATAACCGTAATGTATAGAATACGTAAAGTATCATAACGTGATCCATCATAATTTGGTTGCGCGCGCATCAAGTCTGTCCCACAATAGCTTACCGGTGCCATAGTCAATGGGCCGAAAACAAATATTCCAAGCAGAATAACCATCATATTCTTAGCGGAAATTTGCTATACTACGTAGGGGAGAATGTATTTAAAATGCATTTTACTTTGAGTTTCATGAAAGATAACCAAAATTATGTCGATTTAATTAATGTTTGGAACTAATATCAAACGTTTTCTAATTTTTCATTGATAGTGGAACTGTTATTGAAAGATACAGTATAATCACTAGAGAGGTGATTGATAATAAGTATTATAATCATTAATTAATTTGAAAGAGTTATATAGGAGTGACTAATTTTTGGAAAAGAAAGTTTTTGCTTTCTATTACTCCATCTTGATACAGGAAAATGTGGGAATCTTCCAAAGCAAGGAAGGAAGTACTCAATTTTGAAAGAATCAACTGCATACATAGATGTGCAGATCATGCAAAGAAGTAACTTTCAGACACAAATCTGGAAGAAAAAGCATTCCTGTAACAGCTACTTCCATATTAACATTGAATAAAATGAAAGGAAAATTCTTTCGAAACAAATACTTTTATATGAACACTGAATTATACAGAAAACACTCAGTTTGTATTCCGAACAATTATTATGAAATTAAATCAGATATCATTCTTAGGGTTTTTACACTATATACTAAATGAAAATAAAAATTTCACTTACATGGAACACTGTCATGCTCACTGGTAGACATCGATGTTTCACCGTAAGACACTTGCCTTAGGGCTCTTCAGTACCAATCTGTTTTTTCTCATAATGTTATCCAGAATGGTACTGAAGAGCCCTGAGGCAAATGTTTCGAGGCGAAACAGCTTGGTTTGCCAGTGAGCATGCCAGTGTTCCATGTAAGTGAAACATTTATTTTCATTTAGTATACAGGGTGTAACTAAATGAGTATTAAACATTCAAGGAGGTGATTCCTCATCGAAAAAAATATAGGATCTTTCATATAAAGAAATTTCATTGGAGCATAACTTGTTAAGATACAGCCCCTTGAAGGGAAGGGGGTACATACAATTTGTATAAAAATTTTTTTCACAAGCACTGAAAAAGTTACGATATTGAAATTAACTTGACGTTTTGTACTATCAAAAAGCCACTCAGCCAGAAATTTATTTGGTTTACCCCATGATTGTAAGGGGTGGAAAAAGCAACCTTCAAAATTTATTTCCAATGTAACTTTTTGTCTTGTTATTTGTTTACCATTCAAAAATGTATTTCCTATAGCCTGTTTCATTCTGAACAAAAAATATCTCTTTAATTTTTTGCCCAAAATAACAACTACAGAGATACATCGTCATGAATGCGAAAATACGAAACTAATCTATCTAGTAGGTTGCTATTAGCGATAGTGACAATTAAATTGGTATGACGCTGTCAGTTTGTGAATTTTTGAAATTGAATAAATACTAATTGTCTGTTGTTGTTCTTTTCTTAATTTGTTACTTTAATAATTCACTTGTCATTAAAATGGCATAAAAAATAAGGAAATGACTGATATGCATTACGTTTACGGTCTGTCGCAGGGAAATGGGTTAGAAGCTTCTAGAAGATATGCTGAAATGTATCCTCAACGGTAGCATCCTTCACATAGCTTATTTGTTCGACTTCATCAACGATTACGAGAATATGGTTCATTCGACAAAAGAACGCAGGATTGTGGTCGCCATCGAGAAGTACGAACACCACAGCTTGAGGAAGCAGTACTTAATTTTATTGAATAACAACCTACTACCAGTACTAGAAAGATTGCTTTCCAGCTAAATGTTGATCATATGACGACATTTCGGATTTTAAAGGAACAACTCTTATACCCTTACCATCTGCAAAGAGTATAGGCACTGTTACCGCGAGACTTTCTGAACCGTCTTGAATTTTGCAATTGAATGCTGGAAATGATTAGAAGAAATTATGAATTTCTGAAGACGATAGAATTCACAGACGAATGTAGATTTTCTCGGGACGAGATTATTAATTTTCATGATTACCACATATGGGCTGATGAAAACTCTCACGCTATTGTCGAAACTAACCATCAAGAACAGTTTTCTCTCAACGTGTTGCTCAGAGTTATTGGGGATGATTTAATTGGGCCTCATTTTCTACCTCCTCGATTAAATGGTGAGGCATACGTTCAATTTTTAAGGGAAGTGCATCCAGTACTGCTGGAGGAAGTTCCTTTGGATGTCAGAAGGATATGTTTTTCATGCATGATGAAAGTGGATAGGTCGAGGAGGACCACAGAACTGGCCCGCTCGATCCCCGGATCTCAATCCTCTCGATTTTTCTATTTGGGGCCATTTGCAGCATTTGGTTTATCTTACTCCTGTTCGCGATGTAGAGGACTTAAGAAACCGCATCATCGATGCGTGCAGGGTAATCAGAGAGACTCCAGGAATATTTGAGCGAATACGTGGCTCAATGCGCCGACGTCTAGACGCATGCGTTATGTCTGAAGGTTGACATATTGAATATTTACAATGATTTCTTCATGTTGTGTGTTTTGTTATTCAATCGTTTAATACGGGTACTAACTACAAAATAACAATAAATCCAGTTCGCATTTATGACGATGTATCTCTGTAGTTGTTCGTAAAATAATTTTTTGCTGCGAACTGTTTTATTTTGGGCAAAAAACCCAAGAATCATTTTTTGTTTAGAATGAAACTGGCTATCGGAAATAAATTTACGGGGTTACGTTTTCCACCCCTTACAACCATGGGGTGAACCAAATAAATAACTGGTTAAGTGTCTTTTTGGTAGTACAAAACGTCAGGTTTATTTCAATATTGTAACTTTTTCAGTGCTTGTGAAAAAAATTGTTATACAATTTTTATGTACCCCCTTTGAGGGGCTGTATCTTAACAAGGGATGCTCCAATGAAGTTTCTTTATATGAAAGATCCTATCTTTTTTTCGATAAGGAATTACCTTCTTGAATGTATTACATTTTTTCAGTTACACCCTGTATAGTGTAGAAACCCTGAGGATATCTGATTTAATCTCCTAATGAATGTTTGGAATACAAACTGAGTGTTCTGTATAATTCAGTGTTCATATAAAAGTATTTGTTTCGAAAAAAAATTTCTTTCGTGTGATTTAATGTTTATATGGAAGTAGCTGTTAGGAATGCTTTTTTTTCCAGATTTGTGTCTGAAAGTTACTTCTTTGCATGATCTACACATCTATGTATGCAGTTAATTATTTTAAAATTGATTAATTCCTTCCTTTCTTTGGAAGATAACCACATTTTTATTTATCAAGATGAGTTGTACAAAGCCAAACACTTTTTTTCCCAATATTAATTATTTTCATTTCCATTAAACATCAGCAATGAAGGCATTTTGTGAGTAGATATCAGGTATTTCAAAATAGCCGATCAGATACATAATTACATCTGTTGGTATATATTGATTGTAATAGACTGCTTCGTATAATAATTCAGTTCAAGTATTTCCTCGTTTTACAGTCTTTGGCAAATAAGGCACTGTTCGTAGCAGTCCAGTCTCAAAGCACTGGTAATATTTTCTATTATTTTATTGAAGCTTGTGGCTCACCGTCGTACTGTTGGATAATATTGCTTTGAAGTGACGCCATTTCCATCGAATCATTTGCCGAGAGCCACGGGTTAATTATTACTTTTTACATTTTGTCTGCCCTACATCCGAAATTCGTTTCCACTAGATTTTGCATCTGCCAAATTCCAAAAGTGCCATAGTGTTTAATTGAAATTTCATTAAAATTTGAACAAATTGCTAAAGATTTGAAGAGTTGAATTAAGTTTTTCAGACATTTTGAACTACGCAGACATTGCCAATTGGAAAATACGAATTTATGACTCCTGTCTACACTTCAAGTTAACCTCATTCTGAAACTATAAACTCGACTTCTCAATGCTAGTGTTCTACAAGAATATATTTTAGTACCAACACTTTTTTTCCTTCACATCAATGATTTTCTCAACAACTTTCATTGTAGTATTCCACGCAAATATTGATACTACAAAACCCCTAATTAATTCGAGACCAGCAGATCTATTTACATCAAAGTTATACATAGAAAAATTAGTAATCTGAATTTCTCACAAATTCAGGCGATTCAGGCATATATCAGATTAAGGTATTAACACTTTCATGTCATTCTGCATAGCCGTATTAACAATTTGAAAGCTTCATAGTCAAAATAGAGACAAATAAATCGATCTGGAATATATTCATGATAATAACCTTCGAACAGTTTTGAAGTTTGAAGAGAACACAAATGGTGTAAACGGGTCTTCAAGGCAGCCAATTGTCTCAAAATTTCACTCGACATTATAATGCAGAATTATGAAAAATTAGGGAAAATGAATGAATAAATTCAAATATTCTATCATATTTAAGCTTCTTCAGTATCATAGGGCTCTTCTGAGATCTTCAATGATTTCAAAACTTCAACTTCCGTCATTATTCCTACATAGTATAAGCAAGCGCATGGATTATAGGATTATGACAAAGTACGTTATGATACTTTACGTTATGTTTCAAGTTACGATGAAGTACGTTATGACGCGTTACGGTTTCTACCGATTACGAATATGATCGTTTGATGTTATGGTGCGTTGCTGTTAGAATGGAATGATTTTATGATGCATTGTGTTTATGATCACGTTATGAAACTGTAAATTATGCCCATGTACGTTTCTATCTTGTACTATATGATCAATTGCGATTTCTGTCGTTTGACGTTATGATGGAGTGAATTTCTGTGTATTAAGATGAACATTATGATGCATCAGGTGTCCCCCTTTCTTCACCGCTTGATATAGTGTCCTATCTCTACCCGTAACCATATCATTGCGTTGACATATTCTTCATTCGGAAGTATTCAACTAACATTTTTTGGCCCTTCGAGCTGGATTGACCTAGTAATGTTGTTTTAACTTGATATCATCTAATTGAATTTCATGTAGATTCGAATAGAACTCACACAACGAAAACGAAAATTTTGAACTTTTCCTTTGGATAACGAATATACTCGAGTAGAGTGACATTTAGGCAGGGACTTTGCTGCGACTTGACAAAGGCGTCAAACAACGTAATGATGGATTTTCATCAAGTATTGACCGGGTCCATCGCATTAGCCTATATAATTTTTTGAATATTTCGTTAATTAACATTCACTTTTTTTTATAAATGATTTACTCAAATGAATGGGATTGAGTGAATTCAACGTGGAAAGTGATATAGAATGGAGATATCTGTGTTCCATAACTACGTAGCAACTGCTAATATATCTCAAGCCGTGTAAACATTTCAATTCCCTTTCTCTGCTTCTCGTCGAAAACAAACGCTATCCATTTGAATATGCCGACAGGATGGATACCAGCGGACACGATCTTCCTAAAATAATATTTGAGATATGAATATGCAAGGATCGCTTTCAGGAAGTGACATTATATAGACTGTTTTCCTGGCCATCCATCAATTTTGAATTTAATTTGCTGAGTGGATTTTGTAGCATAGAATGTGAGGATTGATGTTCCAAATATAACACTTGTGTTTGTTTGCCACCTTGATCGCATCTTCACATCGAAACATTTCTTCACTTTCTGAAGTTAAAGCTCGAATGAATGGAAAATTGTTGGATTACTGATAATCTACGTTGATAACATTCTTGCAATATTCCGTTGTTCACGAATAATTTTTTCAGTGACATCATCATTTTCCCAGATATAATCTGTATATATATAATATACAGCCCATTTGAAATATAATGAAGAGCAGATGAACTCATCGAACAAATATTCCTAGCATTCAGATTGATCTGCAGAATATGATTCCTGAAATATCTGTCTATGATAAAAATAGAATAATAAGAATATCAACTTGAGAAACAAAATTCAGTAATTTTGGAAATACAAACGATTAGAGTACTCTGGTGCACTAGGATGTCTAGTGCATAGGTGTGTACCACACCCAAAAATCCCCCCACTCCTCCATACTTTCCCCCATTCCCCCACATTTCCACCGCACTTCCCACATCCCCCTCACTCCCCCACACTTCCGTCCTTCCCACAGACTTCACCTACACTTCTCCAATCCCCCCACACTCCCCCCATCCCCCACACTTCCCCCGACTCCATATCCCCACAACAGTATGACGCTTATGCAAACTAGTTTGCATAGAGTACATACACCACCCAACCCGAGAATAACACACCTTCACTCCGTTGGGTGCTATTTTCTGTTTTGTAAGTTTTTCTTTTGTGAACTGTCAGGAATATACCTGTACGTGCTAGTTTCCTTCCTGAATACATCGTATTGCTCCTCATCACCGAAACGTCAAAAAATGGAAGCTTTGTTTCGAATTCGTTGTTCATAGTCAAATCAACATCCAGACAGATTAAAACCATTAGATGGAGTTCAAGGTGAACTGAAGATACGAGAGAGCCTTCAGCATCACTGGATCTGATAGCTGTAGATGGGTCCACACGGAAATCATGAATAGAAGATGAATCATTGCCTGAAGTAAATCGGCAATTCAGCAGTAACGCACTATGAGAAGACATCCACTTCATTTTATTGGCAGAAACCCTAGTGCTCGATAGAATACGGTGCCTCTATCCAAGACTATAGATATTCTTGGATGGAAAAAGAGATATATCAATCAAATAAACCCAACAGTTCGTAAGGTGAATGGTCTTCCAGGTCAGATGGTAAGAGGCCAGTATAGTCATGAATCCTGACCAGTAACAATCCGTTTAGTGTTCCTATCGAAGAGAGTCGTTTTTGGCAATTTGCTACCAATTTAGACGTTGCCCGGTAGAAGCCAAGAGCTTGAAACACCGCTTGACGGTCTGAGAAAATTTTCATTGAGTTGTTTATGAGGTTGGATTCTACTCTCACAATTTTGCATCACATCATCACTGGATCTGATAGCTTTGGATAAGTCCACACTGAAATCATGAATAGAAAATGAATCATCGCCTGAAGTAAATCGACAATTCATCAGTAACGTACTATGGGAAAATGCTCCATCTTATTGGGAGAAACCCTATTGCTTGATAGAATACGGTGCCACTATACAAGACCATAAGATTAGAGATAGAAATGAGTGAATCAAGAAGGGATCATTGAGTTCAGAGTCACCAGGAGTTGATTTTGATCTAGAGTACTATTCCCTATTTGTGATAATTTTTAATGGACAGTCTGTTTGACGTATTTGATAGAAGAGAAAATCAGATCTGTAAGTTAGCAGATGACCATGTCATCTTGACAAGGATGACGTCAGGAAGGTAGCCTGTAATAACATACCTATAGAATTGTGGTGATCCCTTCACGAGGAAAAGGAATCTGAGTCATTCAATTCTACGTGTTTTTTGTGGAGCGTTTCCATTCGTAATGGAGGTGGAATTTCTAAGTATTTTCACAGAAAGCTAGACTCTGTCTCAATGAACATATCGAAAAATTCGTGGAAACTCTTGATGCTCAGGCTCCAAAGGAATCCATTATGATTGTCAGACCAATGATCATGTATAGAGTGATTTCTTGGTGTACAGAAATTTTGCATCAAACGGTGCAGATGAAGTTCTCTGGAGAAAGTAACAGAAACAAACCTTAGACCTCCTTCTCATTTCCATAGATGGACTGCATACAGAATCGTAACTGTGCATACCATCATTTCTGAAACAAAATCAGACTTATAATTGTCACTGAAAGTAACAGTATTTGGCTTGATGTACCTCCCTATCAACTATACATTGTCTTGTATATTTCTCAACAGAGAATCCTCTGAAAGAAAACTTACCAAGAGTTGTTGGTTCCCATATAGATCAAATGCTGTATCAACAGATACCACATTCCTTTCGAAAATCTTGTCCCGTTCAAGATACATTTACATCCGCTCTAGAATTGCATTCTACAGAGTTGACGTGATACGTATGTACCTACATATTCACCAGTATTTATCCTCTGGAGGTACGGTCTAATTCAACCCTTCTGTTAGTTCGGCGATGATCCTATAAAAATGTGGAAACATTTCTTCAGAATAACAAGAATCGAGAACGCAAACTGATCATACGAACCTCATTTTATCCAGTACACTTGTTTTCAGTAATTTCAATCTCTAGAACAGATGTGAGAATGGTGGGATATAGTTATGACGACTCGAGATAAACCATAAGTTTTGCTGTTATGTTCGTCCATTTGGAGATTAAGAAAGCGAGAGAAAGAGATGTAAGTTTTGGAATGATAAAATTGTATGTCGTAAAATGTAGTGACCTATTATATTGACAACAAAAATTTTGTCTAGGTCCTTGTCACAATTTATTGAGTAGGTAGTGAATAATATAGTTCCGAATAATGTCCGCACTGAATGAGTTTACTGTTAGACCAATTACCACGTATAGAGTAATTGTTTGGTGACCGAAAGATTCCTAGCAAAAGGCTCAGACGAAGCTCTCTAGTTCATGCGGTAGACTTGCCAGGCTATCTCAGATGTTCGCAGGGTCACACTTTCAGCGACCATAAAAATCCTCTGAGATTTTTTTTCTACAAATATTAAAAAAAAAAAAAGGTTGGTGGACAACAAATAGAATTTTGCATACTGCCAATTGCACAAAATGAGTGTAGTGGACTGCAGATACAGAGTGATAACATTTTGACAATAATCTCATTTTTGATGCCTCAAGCAAATAGATACAACAATATACTACACAATAATATATGTTGAATATTCGCCAGAAAACAACTCCTCTTCTGGCTGATAACACTGCGGATATTGAAAAGTAAAAGATAGGAAATTGTCTTTCTAAATTATGTGTTCAATAAATTGATATAACCAAGATATTATTATCAATCCACCAAAGGATCTATGTGACAGTGTTTCATGTGGACATCTACGCTATCGACTTATGAAATCTTAATATATCATTTCTTGCTTGGATTTCTTGCCATACTGACATAGAAGGTGAATAAGCTGCTGACCCATTCTCAAGGGAGGGCTGCAAGCTGTTTCTTAGGACTGAAACATGATCTTCGTATAGATTTTGGCTACCTAGACTTCAAGAGTTTCAGACTTCCGAAAACATCTACCAGAACATTGTCTACTCAATTATATTCTGAACAAAAATTCCAACCAGTTACATTGTCAAGTTGGTAATATTTCAGTTTTGAGAAATAAACATTTCGCTCATCTTATTAGTCTTCATCAAAAAAAATATTTGGAAAACTTCCAAAGAAGGAAAATAACCGTAATGATGTTTTTCGCAATATCAACTTTCTTCGTAATGGAATTATCAATTCATTCTATTTATATTGAGGGAGCCAAAATTGTTGGAAGCTTCCAATTGGCAGTGTAGTAGCTTGAATCTCTGGAACTAGTATTGCATCAAAAACATCAAAAACCCAATTTCTTTTGAAATGATCGAATCAATGTGGAAAGAGATATTTTTGAATATTTTCTGTCAGTTTTGAGTCAGTTTCTTCTACACACATTGTTCAAATAACAGGACGTAGTTCATAGTTTTTGATTGGCAAACCACTTATATCCGATGTACTTCAATGTACTCAAGAACAGAAATCTCCGACAAGGTCCACTCCCTTTCCATTGTGCCAAAACACTCTGCTAATGATTTTTTAATGTTTGCATCATTCTGCGTTCCCTCTAGCAGGACCGACAGAAAAACTGAATAAAGTCCGTTTTGCCACCCAATTAGAAGGTATATAAACTCATTCATTTCTTTGTGAAGGATTAACTCATAGATGTACGTGAGCTGATTGACAATTCTACAACAATTCCTGGGAAAATGAAATTGTAATGAGAAGTGTCTCTTCCTGTATTCTGTTCACTGTGAAGATATTTTTTTAATTTAAAGCGGAAAAATTTATCGCGTTTTGTCATATAACCTTATGGTTATTTGAATTGAAAGGTTATATTTTTAGGAGTGATTAATTTTTGGGAAAGAAAGTTTTTGGCTTTCTACTACTTCATCTGATACAAAAAAAATGGATGAGAGAATCTTCCAAAGAAAGGAAGGAAATAATCAATTTGAAAATACGTAACTCTATACATGGATGTGTAGATCATGCAAAGAAGTAACTTCCAGACACAAACTGAAAGAAAGTCCTCCTGAAACAGCTACTTTCATATAAACATTGAATTACACGAAAGAAAAAAATTTTTTCGAAACAAATACTTCTATATGAACACTGAATTATACAGAAGATACTTTTCTCTATTCAGTTTGTATATCAAACATTTGTTGAGGAATAAGAATCAGATATCATTCACATGAGTTCTACTTCGAATGAATGCATCAACTTGTTCAAAAAAAAAGGAAATCAAATATAAAATTAACATTATCAGGAAGGATTGTTTCGGAGAAGATATTGTTGGAGAGAAGAACTTGAACAACAGTTACAGACTCGAACAATATATTTTCCAATCGAGATGTTCATCAATGCACATTCCCAAAAACGTGACATGGGTGGCAGATTTGGAAACTGGTTTATCATTTACAGTGAGATTGGATTTTGTACAAATTTTTTGACGGTTGTGAAACCGAAGGTATTGTGTCTTATTCTTCAATTTGGATAAGATACAATATCTTCGGTTTAACAACCGATAAAAAATTTGTACAAAATTCGATCTCACTGTAAATGATAAATCAGTTTTCAAATCTGCCACCCATGTCACGTTTTTAGAAATGTGCATTGATGAACATCTCGATTGGAAAGTACATTGTTCGAGTCTGATATCAGCGCTTCATTCGCAGTGCTATCTTCTGAAAAACTTGAGAACGGTACCTACACATTCTCAATTGCTGATGGTATATTACGGGCAAGTGCAGAGTCGTATGCGCTATGATGTTTGTTTCTAGGGATGGTCAACCACGTCTCAGGAAGTTTTCATTGCACAAAAAAAAGTATCAAGTGCATCATTGATATGCCTTGTACTGAGAATTGTGAAAGTTTTTTCAGCAAATATGGAATCCTAACACTTCCATCGTTATATATTTCTGAATTGTGTTTCTATATTTTCAAGAATGGAGATAGTTTTGTGAAGAATTCTGATGTACATCAAGTAAATACTCGTTCTCAAAATCACTTCCATATACCAATTTGTAAAAATAGACTTCATTTCTGCTCTCCTGCTAATAATGGCTTACGTGCATTCAATTAATTAACAAATTAATTGAAAAACTATTCTTTTGGAATCCACGAAATCAAATGTAAGAACTGTGATGCAAAATATTATGGACAGACAAAAAGATGTATTAAAATACGATATAAGGAATACTCAGCACACTTGAAATATGGAAAAACTGAAAAATCATCAGTCGCCCATCATATTCTGTAACAAAATCATTCCATAGACTCCAGTTCATCAAGATTAGTTAGAAAAGTTAACAACAACACACATCTAGATGCCTATGAGAGTGTGGAAATAAGTAAACACAATAATATCATGAATAACGATGGTTGACCAATACCTAATGGTATACTTTATAGCTTGTTTGAATAATGTTTCAATTGATAGATTTACCTGACTATTACATTAGGACACATTGTAAAATCAATTCAAAACTAGTAGATGAGGAAATATTGTGAAGTTAATTTAAGACACTTAAGATGCAGGTTCCTAGAAGAGGTATCCATGGTGTAAATAAGGATAACTTTGTAAGTATGATCATTTTGATTCTCCTCTTGAAGGTGATCACTTGGTGATCGAAACACGTGTCGAGGTGTTGAAATAACGGTTTGGTATTGGGAAAACCCCCAGTGATATTCATCACTACACCAAAGGTTCTAAACAGTGCATCACAAGAAATGCATGAGTTGAACCAAAACTATGACGTCTTACATTTGGAAAAGAAAGATTTGTAACTCAATCATTCGAAATACTTGGGAATTGATGAATTGAGAATTCGAAAAAATCACTTAATGATCAAGTATAATTGAATCCTCCCATTCTGTTTAATCTGTTTTCAAATATAGGAATCGTTAACCAATTTACCACATGTTCAATAGATGAGTTGATAGAATTCCTTTTGAAATGTTCCAATTTCCAATCAGTTCATACCGAAACTCTATTGCAATCATGTCATTCTTCCATAATGCTTGAAATTTCAGTGATTTCTACCTCGATCATGGTGAAATAATCTATCATCAGTTAGGTAGAAGGTCAATCAATCCAGATTGATATATTATATGAAACAAAGAGTGGGTAGAATTTAGTCATTATGAACACACCTGAGGGATCTGTTGTTCAGTGAAACACATTTGCAGATTTGTGAACTGTTCAGTGAAAATCTCTCAATAAAGTTCTACTGGCATAATTTTATTGACTTTCTTTCATGTAGAGAAATAGCCAGTTCATTCAGAACTTCAGGAAAAAATTTTGTACCAGATGGGTGAGTGAAAGAGCGCGTCTTTTCGATAACTCACCTTACCGTCAAGACCGAACTCTGCCTTTTGCCGGATTACCATATACGTTTGTATTTTGAGTTTGTATTCTGTTTCATAATTCTTTTGTAGCCTGGGATAATAAAATCTATTATTATTATCATTATATTGAAATACAATAAAATTTTAGAGTTTCCCAGAATCGACAGTATATTTTTGTTCTTATAATATAGATTCCATCTACATCAGCGAAGGTTATACATTTTATATAGTATCCTCGTATTCAGTTATGATATCGGAAATGTACAATATAGATTTGATTGGCAATGCAATATGAATTTCACTCACTTGATGTCATTAATATTATTTAATTTTGTCACCGAACATTTCTTTTCACATTCATATCAACATAACTTCGAAAATATGCCCTCGAAGGAATATTTCACGTTTATTCTGATGAATACTAATTCGATTTCTCTATGGATATTATCAGCAAACAACCACAGGAAATTCAGTTGCGCACCTACTTGTATGTACTATAACGAGATCAATACTGCATCCATTCGAACTGATTTTTTGTTTCCTTTTACTGAAAGAACAACAAAACAACTCATGGTGATTGGAAATGGGCTCTTGTTTTCCGTATAATGAATCGCTTTGAACTGAAAAAAATACATCAACCAACCACTTTTCGAATTGTTTGTTCCGGAAACGATTAAATGGGTTCACTTCCTGAAGCTTCATTTTATAAGTGTTATTATTACACTTATTGGAAGGACTAAAACTGTCATTAAAAACTGTTTTCAGAGATATATTTCATAAAATACTAACAGAATGGTTCTTCATTGAATCTTGAAAAACTTCTTTGGCTAATGTTTGATGAGATAACTTTTTTGTGAGGATCTCAACAAACTCACTTCTGAATTATTTTTCAATGTAAACAGTGAATGATAAATCCGACAAAAAACTAGTATCTACAACATTTTCAAGCCTTCACTGAACAAGTTGAAACAAGTCATAATTCCTACAGAAGAGAGTATGACGAAACCAAAGAGTTACTTCTCCACAAACTTTTCTCTTTTGAAAATATATTTTTTCAATTCAAACGAGATTTCTATTGCTGAAAATCAATCATACATAAAACGGAGCCAAGTAGTAAGACGACTAACGAAGTCTCTCTGACTAAATGTTGTATAAAATGCAAAAAAGTTGCTTCGAGTTGTACAAAATGCATCAAATATCAAACTGTCATTCACTATAGTGAAGTTCTAAGAATCATAACTTTTATTGATAATGATTGTATTATATCTGTTACGAAAAAATAAATGACGGGATTGTTGATGATATGAAGTACCTCCACTTCCGATGGTATCTTTACTTCCGGTGACCTGAAGTAATGTATTTTATAATATGATACATCTAAACGGCAACATAGTAAAGAAGTTTCTCAGCCTAAAAACAAATCAAGGCAAGCAACACCTCAGATAGTTGCAAAAACTGTTGTCGAATCTGCTATCATACAGAATGAGTCGCAATTGAAAATGAATGAATCAATATATCTCAATGAAGATATTCATTGCAGTGATCCTTATCCTAATGTTTCCAATCGATAACAAGTTTTGCTTGATAAGTATGATTGAAAGCGAAAGTGCCACCGTTGAGTGTATCCCTAATCTTGTGGGTGGTCTTTGGTTCTGCTTTGATGGCCTCCTTTGTTCGTCCCTATCTCGGAATCTGGGGTCATCCCTGTTCAGTGCGTTGTGTAAATCGCTTATCACTCGTATTGTGTCGAACATGTCCTCTGCGTGATTTCTCATGTATGCGTCTACGTAGTGTATGTTCAGGTTCAGATCCCGGAATATGTACTTATTCGGTATATATCTTGGAGTGTTCACGGCGGCCCTTACGCACGCGTTCATAAACGACTGGATCTGTCTTCTGTATGTCGCTGCGCACAGGTTCCAGGCAGTGCAGGCATACATCATTATCGGTAATATTACGATATTTATCATCAGCAGCTTCACTTTCAATCCCATGTCGCTTCTCCGACCTATTATTGGTAATAGGTTTTGTCGGGCAAATCTCGCCATTCCTATTCTCTGCCGTATGTGAGACCTGAACGTTAATTTTTTGTCTGGGTTCACTCCCAGGTATGTAGCTTCGTTGATCCATGGACGTGACGTACGCTTGGCTTGTTGATCTCGCCAGCAGAGCTGTGTCGTCCTCGTAGAGCGTCAACTTGTTAAAGTTGTTCTCCGACTTGGGCACGTCTGCTGTGTATATCGAGAAGAGTTGTGACGAAAGGACTGTACCTTGTGGAACCCCTGCTTCCAGTAATCGCATGGTTGAGTGTTCTTGTCCTACTCTGCAGCGGAATATCCCGTCAGCTACAAGAGACTCGATTCATCTTACCATTGGTTTCGTATAGCTCATTTCAGCCAGAAGTCCATCATGCCAGACTCTGTCAAACGCCCCGGTGTTGTATCCATTGTCGAAGTTGAAGTCTTCCATCGCAAAGTCTCCCACGCGGCACCAGATATTCATGAAATATTCCCTCTATGTCATAAAACGGACGTATACATTCCATGCCTGCAGAATATTCATAGAATATGCTTGAATAAATAAGTTAGGATTATTCCCGAAAGAATGTGCATAGAATGTTTATAAATGGAATATTCTTCCGTGAATATTTCAAGGATATTAACGATCGAATATACCATATCGTATATTCTTAGAATATATCCCCACGGTATATTTTGGAATATTCTATACGATGTATAACTGGAATTTTGAATTATCTTATTTTAACGTATTCTAATAATTCAATATTATTAAAAACAAAAATATTTGAAGATTTTAATCGAATGCATAACCTAACTTTTTGAACTTAACGCAAAGATTCTGAAGAATTGCTCCAACTGCAACCGTTGCAAACGACAAAAAGAATGATGGCCCATTCTTTCTGTCGTTTGCATAAACCAATCGCATCAATAAATCGGTTCATTCTCATCCTATTTGTATTTTGTATTTGAAATTATTCAATTACAAAGCGACATTCTGGCATCAGAGAAATGGGAAAGTAAAGTATTGGACAAAACGTTTCTCATTGGTTAATGGAAATGTAGCGCGCGACAAACAACGCTTGGCACCTTTGCGTTGAAATCGACTTTTGATTTAACATGGCGATTGACGTGGCAGGTTTTCGTGTGTAATGTATGGCGTATTGGTGATATTATCAAAGTATAATTCTCTCATGTTGAGTGTACCATTTATTGTTTGAGGCTGTCCAATTTGCAGCTCCGCGAATAGTTTGCTTTTGCAACTTCAAACAGTAGAGTTACATATTCAGTCTTTAAGGAAAGTAAGTAAATGACAATTATATCCATAATAAAGTCATGGTGCTTAACCTACAATACCTCATTTCAGGCCCGAGAAGAAATGGTGTGTGAGATTTGTTGGTTTGACTAAGTACATGTTTAAACTAGAGTGATTTCAGTTGCATATTTTCAGTAGAGAAAAGTAAGTGAATGACATATTCTTTTGTATCATTTGTTTTCATAATTTTCATCACTCTTTGTGCGCAAAGAAAATGAAAACGTTATGAGTACTTTACAACAAGGGAATGCAAGTTGCTCTCCAAGTCATAAAAAGTTGTGAATGTTATGAGGAACCTATGAGAAAATTGACTATTTTATTTTCATTCCAATTTTATTGTGCCACTTTCAAATAGTGAAAATGAACGTTAATGTTGGACAAATATCATGAAAACTCTTCTAGTGAGAAAAGTTTGGATAACTTTAAGTAAGTGAAATCCATTGAAGAACCCATCATACCACTCGTTTGAAATACTTCATTCGTGGGTTTATTTTTTGAGGTGAGAAACCTTTATCTCGTTCATTTCGTGATGTATAACATTTTTTCTTCTTCAATGAAATGATATATTTATTATTTTTTAATTAGTGCTGATCAATTCACAGTGCTATTTGGTATTGGTCCGTTATCGTTATTCATAATATTGTTATGTTTACTTATTTCCACACTCTAATAGGAATCTAGTTGCCTGTTGTTATTAACTTGTCTAACTAATCTTAAAGAACTGAAGTCTATGGAATGGTTTTGTTGCAAAATATGATGGGCGACTGCTGATTTTTCAGGTCTTCCATATTTTAAGTGTGCTATGTGTTCCTTATATCTCACTTCAATAGATCTTTTTGTCTGTCCATAATATTTTGCATCGCAGTCCTTACACTCAATTTCGTAAATTCCAGACTTTTCCGAATTCTCGACTTTGTCTTTTGGACTTCCTAAAAGGTTCTGCAGTGTATGACTTGTTTAAAAAAAAAAACTCCAGTAATATTCATTACTACACCAACGGTTCCAAACAGTATATCACAAACTATGAATATCTCGAATATTTTACGAATATTCCTTGGGTTCTATTCCTCGAATATTCTTAATAGAATACACCTTACATATTCTAAGAATATTTCAAGATATTCCAAGAATATTCATAAGGAGTATGAAATATTCCTGGAATATTTACTATGTGGGCTATTACCCTCAAGACTTGCAAATCTGTCAAGTTTTCTGATATGAAACCGAACTGTTCGTGTGGTAGGATTCCTAGTTCGTTGGTTTGGTCCTCTAATCTGTTCAGGATGACACGGTTTGCCACTTTGCTTAATCAAGGGGTTGAGCTGATTGGCCTGCGGTTATCTGAGAATAGGTGTTTCACTTTTGGCTTCGAGATATGTATAACCGTCGCCTTCTCAAACGAGTACGGGAAGTGTTGCAGTCTGAGTATAGCATTTATGATGTTTGTTATAGCTGCTATACCCCTTCGTGGTAGAACTTTCAGAGCCCGGTTTGTTATTTAATCTGAGATTGGGGCTTTCCGAGTAGCTAGACGTCTCACGATATCTTTCACTTACTCGAGAAATTTTGGTAGCAGGAGTGGGGCGTTGTCCCTTCTTCGACTCTTGAGTCTACGTACCGTCGTTTCCACCTGTGTCTCTTTTTCTTCTAGTTCGTCCGTGAACGGGACGTCGTTCTCTCTACACTGCCTTTCGAAATTATCCGCGAATGCTTCCGCTTTCTTCTGGTCCGTGTAGACGATTCCTTGCTCCCGTGTATTGGTGGGCATGGCTTTCGAGGTCCCTTCCTGAGAGTTTTCTGCATTTTCCATGTTCAGTTTTAGGTGTTCAGTTCTGCCAGACGGATTGTCCATTGTTGATCTCGGATTGCTTTCAGCTCTTCTCGAAGTATTCTGCCAGCTCTTTGCATAAACCTTTTGTCCATTGGTGCTCAAATCCGTTAATATCGTCTTTTCAGACGTATTCTGATTCTAATGAGCTCCATTGCGCTGGGATGGGACTTCGTGCGCGCTTCTTTCCATTGTCTGGGTGATTGCCTGTTGCAGCTGTTGTGTGGCGTTTCCAGATCGGTCTTTGTTTCGATGCGTGGTATGTCTCCTATCGCATCGTGAATGGTGCGCTGGAATCTTTTCCAGTCGATGATTTTCTTTGCTGGGTTATCTGGTTCCACCTCACCTCTTTCTATTGTTAATAGAATGGGGTTGTGTTCTGATCATCCTTCGTCTAGTACTTCCATCTCTGTAATATAAAAAAATCAATTATTTTAATTAAGCTGAATTTCTTCACAATATTTTGATTTTCTTCCACTTCTCAAAATCACTTCTATAACATGGTTCTGAACCGACTTTATTATTTTGGTAGGAAAACTACAGATGGAACTGAAAAAAAAATGAGCTTGTATAATCATTTTTTAAAAAAATTACAGCGATTTTTGTCAACTCTGAATGCCAATCTAGAACCAATTTTGGAGCATTAGTCAGGATTGAAAAATCATTTATATTTTTGTCCAGTATCATCATATACGTCTTCTCACACGTCTTCTCACTAACATCCGTTTTTGATTCACTTCAAAACTTACTCATTGTATGATTTTTAGTATGAAATGTTAAACAAAAACCGCGACCCCATGTTTCGCTATACAATAGCTTTCTCAAGCTATTGTATAGCACAACACGTGTTGCAGTTTTTGTAAAACCATTTATAGTGAAAATCATACAATGAACCGTAATAATTAGTTTCAATATGGATTTTCATCAAGTAGCGGCCAGTCTATTCAACAATTCACTTTGGTCTATCTATTTCAAAATTGTAAATAATCCAGAATTGATCAAATCAGAAATCTCCATCATCTGCGGAACATCTGAAAAACAGTTGCCAAAATATGTATGTACAAAATGAACTCAGAATAATACCTTATGGAACTCCAACATCAATTTTAATTCGGTTGAATGAGGAAACCCTATAATTAATCAGCAAAAAGCTGTAAGATAATTCATTAACGATGACATTCCCTCGATAGATCTGAATTGGTCTTTCTGTAATGTCCGACCATCTATTTATCCTTCTATCGTGATATTGAATAAAGCAATCTGAATCGAAATACAACCCTTAACACATTTTTTGCACCTCCTATCACAGTAGGCCGCCTTCCCAACAGCTTAGCATCACTGTCTAGAAATCCCCATTTCTTGCACTCTGATTTCAGTCGAAAATCCTCTTAGCCTCGGTCAATGGAGGAAGCTCTTAAATTCCGTATCTGCCAAATGTACTTAGAATGTCACCCGATTCTACAAAGCCAAAAGACACTTCGATATCAAAGATGCCGGGATCGTTCAATCGGAGAAAGGATGAAAAATGGGAGAAGAATTCAATCTGAAGGTCGCGAAGTGTCGTTCTACCATTGAAGGAATATTTGAATATTTCATCCTTTTTTATCGAGGGTGAGAGGGTAACATTCCCTTGGGGTGTTATTCGAACAAACTATTCTTAGTGATCGTAGAAGCTTACAGAGATCAGCGTAATGAATGGGGAAATACAAAGCTGGAACAGAGTTATGAAAACTTGTTCAAATTTCATTCATAACGGGGAATTGGTGTAAAAATTATGTTTACAATTATTGAAAAGACTCATGAAACAAAATAATCAAAGTGAATGTGTGATGAAAAAAATGTTTCTACTGGAATAGTTCCAAATGAAATGTCGATACATTCTAATGAAAACAATGTCAACAATTCATATGCTATATAGTGTACCACTAAATGTGCAACTAACTGGATTGTTCCATACCATCACCTGATCGAAATTGAATATCTGTTGAATGTGTTAAAATCTGTTCTCTCCCCCCCTTCGCCCCCTAGAAACGACAACTCTCAAAAGTTTAAACTTAGGATAAAAAAGGACTAGCCTTCAACCGTACGATTTCTAGCACTAGTTGAACAATTGGGAAGAAAATCGATCGTATGGCCTCAAAATTGTGAATTATGTTGCACAAATACCAAGTCATGTCCTCTTCTCAAATTTCTATCAATATTATGAAAATTTCAAATCAAGTTCTCCTGTATAACATATTTTTTCAAATTCCTGTTTCATTCCTATTCAGAGTATTTACAATCAGACCTCAAATCGTTTCTCAACACACATAATGTAATGCGCAGACGAAAAAACTATATATTGAAGTATCTCTACAATTCGATCTAAATTTTTCTATTTGCTTCAAATAGAATAAATACAAAAAAACATAACAGAACTATTGCAAATAGCATGGATGAATGAAAAACAACTCATAGATTCTGAAATTTGAAACCAGTTATTGAAACAGGTAAAAAATCTGAAAGACGTGAGGACTATAGAGTAAGCGACATCTAGTTTTGATCATTCGAAGTTTTAACTTCAGGAATCATCGTCACAAACGTTCAATTTTATCAGTTGTCGTCTAATGTAATAAGTGACTATTGAATTCGAGTATTATTCAGTGAGAAAGTGTAATAATTACGTATCAGAAAATATTTCCATATACAGATATTCATTGATCTGGGGCTAGCACATAACTTGGAAATTTTATTCATAATCGATATATCAATAGCAAATCATGTGGGCTTTTAGTGAATACTTCGACAAAGAAAATTCTAGTTCAAATACATGAAATGCTGCAAATCATATTCCATATTTCATTAAAAAAATAACCTATATTCACAATAACACAATAAACAGTGATTCTCAAAATTGAAGATGTTTTTGTGATGATGAACACACATTCTGAAATAGATGAAAAAAATAATGATTATAATGATAATAATAATTAAATGTGATGATAGATATGTACAGTTGATTGAATGATAAATCAAAAGATCCATTTCTTCATCATATAAATTCGTAAGGTCATTTGAACTTTTTGTAAGAAGGATCACGACAGTATTTGTACCTATGCGAATTATTTGAAGAATGATACAATTCTCTCAATAAATTCGTGGCGATACATGCATTGATATTTCTTGATGGCTGTTGCAACATTTGTTTCTGAATAGGGAATATTCTCTTCCATGAAAACCTGATGTCGATCAATTTTTCATTATGGGGAATGATATCAATATTTCCATCTGCACTGAAGAACTTCAAGTTAAAAATCTATGGTAATTGTATCTGTCTGGTAAAATAAAACTCATAGGCGAAAAATGAGAAACATTGGAAGATAAAGAGGTCGTTTGAAAATGCGTTAGTATAACCTAAACACATCGATAAAATGAAAAGAACATGTATTAAATAGATGAATTTTAATGAAAATAATCCAAATGAGTTGGCGTGTTCAGTAGTTGGAGAAAATTGTTTCTTTTATCTCATGAAGACGCCAACTTGGTGAAATGGTCGTCAACAAGAGTTTTGCTTTTATTTCTAATTTAATTTTGCAGTCCTCTTCAAATACCTACTATATTGATAGTACTGAGTAAGACAACCGATAACTTTCATGTATACTGGTGACAAAGAGTCTTATACTTATACTGGAGCATAAGTAACCTTCTTTCGACAAAGTTTCGTAATTTACCGAACGTATTTCCGGATATGATTCTACGTAATTGACAGTTCATTCAGAAAATTAAATCTTTCATACTTCAAAAAACCCAAATAACTCTACTCGTGCATTCAGTATTCCAAGAAAGAAATGGAAGTAAGAACGAAGCAAAGACAATTTGTACCCATACAGTCCACTAAATTCAAATTGAAAAAGGACTAATTGAATCTCACCAGAGTTGGAGAAAACAGCACTCTTAAAAGAAGCAGAAGAATATATTGTACTCACTTTGAAATGCCCAAGACTCGAAAATCCGTAATCCTAGCTTGTACTCCTTCGTGTGCTCCTTGCACAAAGAATTTTAGCGTCAGGCAAAACGAAAGTCGAAGTAATCTGATTCATTATCAAACCCCACTTTATCGTTAACTTCACAGAATTTTTCAGTTTTCCAGAGTTATTTATTATTCCGGTCACATTTTTATTTTCCATGCCGGCTTTTGTTATATTCACAGGGCTGTCAGAAAACAATTGGACGGGAATCATTCCGCTCGTCAAATTCTCTGAATTTGCAGTTTCAATCCCAAAAACATTTGCATTTGTTTGATCGGACGTAAACAGAATGTAACACATTGCTGAAGCCAGCAGTACTTTCAAAATGATAGTGTTCATCGTTGTCCGCTGCCGGTTTGAAACGCTGACAGCTTTTATTGTTTTTATTAAAGGAAAAGTTCGTTCCTCACGCAGCATAATTTTGTGTGATGGGAATTTAATGGGTGCGTTATGCATGTTATATGTTTTCCTGCCTGTCAAGTATATGAAGACTTCATTTGAAGTAATGGCGATATGTTGTCTTTCATTTCATAACCCCAATGCTATTTTAATAGAGGTATCAAAATTGTCATAAATAAATTCAATTCAAACGAGGATGGTTTCATAAAGCTCATTTAATTCATATTCAAAACTGTTTTATATGAAATATAATTGATTGACCAACTTCAGGAATGCTTATTGTGATAAAAAGATTATACATAAATTGAGTGAGCATACTTGAAGACTGGCTGTAAATCAAATTATCTAAAATGATAATTCGTTCAGGCTACTCTCAACTTACCTACACTGTAGATTAATGGAGACACCTATCAGAAAATAACTACTTCCCTGGCTTATACCATGAAGGACGTTGGATTTTATTTGACAGCTGTCGGCGGTACCACTGCCGAAATCGATTTGCAATTATTGGAACACACTCATCGGTTTTGGGCTGTTTGGCCACTCTTCAGTGCAAGGTAGCGATGACATCAACATGAAGTCGATGATTTTCATGTACATTCAAAACTTGGATATTCGAATATTGTTTGAAGTCGATTCTAAGATATTCATAATCTGGACAGATTTTTCAATTTTTTTATTCTTAAAATTGGGAGTATTGATTCTGAAAGCTGTTAACCAGCTGTTGCCCTCTACGAACGACAACACTCATAAGTTGAAAATTGTGCTAGCTAAGAACTAAAGAAGGTTTATCTCTTTCTTAACATATTATTCGTAGCACGAATAATATGTTAAGATAGGAAGTGAAAATTGATCGTCCCACCTCGCGGCTTGAACTACCGGTTCACACAGCGGTCGATTAAGTGAGTGAAGCAAACCACCTGACCGGCTACCGTCCTACCTAGTACAGTCGAAGTAGCCGGTATTGTGCATAGTTAAAGGTGTCGGCGTTCTCAAAGGCCAAAAAAATCAATACAGAGATAAAGCCGCTGCCAACTAGTCCACGTAGACTGAAGAGTTGGCGTTTTGTATTGGTTGATTTTTACTAACCGAGTTTTATGATTGGCTGAAGAGTCATAAAATTAAATTTGAAGTCATGTTACGGTAACGAATATAATGCAAGGATGGAACTGGAACTGATCGCGATTTGAGTGTTGAAATTCGATAGTGGTGTAGTTATAATTACTCAAAATTTTTGTTATCTGTTTGAAATGTGGCATCCGTGGACAAGTACTAACGACTGCGATAACAACGCAGTGAATAAGATTCGCACGCATTTGAATATTGAAACACGGAGAGTATGTTTCAATGTATATAAGAATCTACATCTCAAGATTGGTTTGGAGGAAAACAAACTATTACAAGCAACATCAGATTTGACAGAAATTCCTTTCTGAACTGTACGTAAAATAGTCAGAAACAAACTATATGAACGCAATACGCGATGCGATACGGGATCACCAAAATCTTCAGATATTCGTTAGATGAAATCATTGAAAAAAACAATATACGACTGTTATAAAAGCAATGAGATTCCTACAACTGAAATCATCAGGAAAAAATTGAATACTTCCGGCCATAACGTGAGCTGCTGTGACAAAACTTTTCAGAATTGAATAAAGAAACTAGGATTTATATTTGAAATAATAAACAAACGTCAAGCAGTTATGGAAAGCAGAAGAATGAAAGAATACTCAGAAAAATATTTAGCACAAATAATCAAATATAGACAAGAACAACGGCAACTTTTCTTTTTGGAAAAAATTTGTTATGACACTTACGACACAGTTACGAAAGGGTGGACTGATGGTTCGAGAATGTGTACGCCTAACATGCCTGCAAACAAAGGAATGCGATTGATCAGTGTGCATCATGGAGGAAGTGAAGGATGGATTTCGAATTCTCTGAAATTATTGAAAAAGTGTATGCCCTTGAGATTATTGCTGAAATATATGGATACTCCATACTGGAAACTTCCCCCTTATTTTTGTGTTTCCAATCCCATTGAGTTGATTTGGAGAAAATCGAAACAAAGCATCAGGCGTAAAAATATTTTTCCAAAATTTGATAAAAACAGAGCTAGTTAAAGAAGGAGTATATTTCGGAACAAACTCATTGAATTTCTGGAGATTTTTTTTTCCAAAATAATTCTCCGAAATAGTATCCTAAAAATTATCATTTTGATGTTTTGTATATCAAGTTCTTGTTGTAATATTTCATAGTTTTGAGTAATTTCCGGTGTAAACAAAAAATTAAAATAACTTTGCAGCATAAACATTGAAAACTATTTTACTTTTCAAAAAAAATTACCGTGGGTAACTCCATGGTTGTGTGATTTGTAATATTGCAGGCTTTCAAAATAAACCGCCGTATACAATATGCTGTTTATTTATCGTTTTAGCAATTGTTTTTTCGTAGTCCCATTTAGAAAAAATTTATAAAAACATAAAACTTCACTTAGATGGCCATGACTTCAAATCTAGATTTTTTTTAAATGCTGTACAACTTTTCTAAATAACATTTCCCGAAATTTTTCAAAATAAGTGTACTTTACTCTCGTCTCAAAATCAAATACTTGATGGCTACTCGTATATTTTAGTTTTAGGGAATGCACAAACTTTCATCAGAAATATCTTTTTGTCGATAAACCCTTAATAAATAAGCTTCCCATATATGGTGCATCCTTTGGGGATGACACTGTATATAGTTATTGGGATTCTTATGTGATCAGAAATGATTATTGAATAACGTAACTAGTCAGTTCCCTAACTATATTATTAAAGAAGAGCTGTTGGAAGGTAGGTTGCACTATATCGTTTACTTAAACTATAAATGCTTATATTTTATCGAATGATATCCTTACAATCCATGAAAAGGAGAAAGAAGAAGACTGTATTACTTCCGTCATAAATACTTTCAGTTTGTTCTTGCTTCTAGGCGAATAAAAAGGCATCGGGGCTATTCCCTAGGAAATTCCATGCATTTCCCCTATTATCGTGGAATTATTGATAGTTTACCGAAAGTTATTGTCTTCGATCCGGTGATACCCTCAAAGTTGGCTCACTTCATGGAAATTTATGGTCGCCGTGGAAATTCCAGGTGTGGTACAAATCTTCCCTAATTTCGTGATTTGTTGAGAATGAAAGATTTATAAGTTTCTCTTCTTGAGACGAGGATTTATTTTCACATAATAGTAGGCTTTGCTGAAGTCATTCTGCGAACTGACTAACAAGTTTATAACTTTTTCGGCTTTGGAAATTGTGTCTCTCGGCAAATATTTTGTTCGCTCGAGAAACTTTTACTCAGTGTAGCTAATTGAACGCCATTCGTGTTTCTAAAAAAAAGTTTTTTCATCGGAGGTATGGCTCAAAAAATTCCAGAATTCTGGTCAGGCATTCTAATTGAAAATTTCGATATTCCTGTTTTCAATAATCCAAAAAGTTTATATGAAACATATTTATGTCCTAATAACAGATAATCACTGTTCATTTGAAGAACTGTGTTTATGTGGAATGAACTTCATAAGAACGTTTTTTCAAATGGACTCAATCTCTAGCGATTCAAATCCATTTCGAATAGTTACTTTCGCACAGGTACCGCTCTCAGAGCTACTTGACGATTTTTCTGTAATGCTTATATTTTGTCCTCAGAAAAAGAGAAAAGCTATTCATATTGGATAGGTTTATCAAATGTCTCGTGAAAAATGGGTGAATAAAAACAATGTTAAATTATTTTTGTTAATCATTTCATGAAAACTTTCAGTTGATTCCTGAATTTATCAGATCAATGTAGTGTATTTCATATGAACTTGATAAATATTTCAAATTGATCATCTCGTGTGATATTCCGTTTCTTACGATTCAATCTGATGTTTACTCAGAATCCAACATTCGTCGATTTCTTCCAACAAACATTTTCATGATCGGAATAGTAAGATTATCCTACTATTGAATGCTTATTTATCAGTTGATTCTATAAAAAGACTGATAAATGATGTTCTCATAATGAATAATTTACTTGTAATTCAACTTGAAGGCAAGATATTGTGAAATAGGTACCTACACTTTGTTGCAGAAAAAGAAAATTGTCCAACTCAAGCTCTTTTTGCAATAGCTACTCATAAGTGAATGATATAACGTCGATTTGCAGACCGTTTATAACAGTTATTGAGAAATAACATATATATTTTTGAATTTCAGTAGTTCGGACTCCGATTGTCTAATATGATATGAAATGATTTGACCAAACGGTCAGCTCCAGCTAAACTGTTTAAGCGGTGAAATGTAAAAGGGGATAGGTGAAAGCACTCGAATGACCTATAAATAGTCATCTTTCGGAGAAATGAGTCCAGTCGTTACCCGAAGACGATTGTGGATATCAACAAGCGAAACGACGTCAAGTAACTTGGCTTGAAGTCTTTTGATTCTTATTTTTTTTAATTGTTTAATTTTCAATTGTTTTTTCCATTTTATTCAATTGTAATTTCATTTCGGCTTTTTATTTCAATTCTAATAATTTTCTGAGGGATTTCAAATCATTTTAAATCATATTAGACAATGAAAATCCGAACACAGTAAAAAGTATTTCTTTTAAAGAAAATCATAGGTTGCTTTGAAATTTTTATCTCTATCGAAGAAACTATTACTTCATACCAACAGCGCCATGTTACACAAGAGAAGCACACTTTTTTTAACGAAGAAATCAAATTTCTTGGCCTTTCAACTACACCATTCGTTTGATTATATCATTGCGAAGATGAACTATTTTGAATCAAGAAAATATAATATCATCTCAAAATCTACCACCTATTTGAAGAGAAAAATAAACTGTTTCAAACGGAGAGCAATATCAACTTGATCTGAACATATATTGTTTGTTTGAATTCAAAACTGTATTCCAAATAACTCAATTCGTTTATAACAAGAGTTTTATGAATCTATAGTGTGTCTCACTTCTCATGGAAACACCTCCGTATCTTCCGTAATATTCGAGGTGGAAAGAAGAAAATCTCAGGACTGATGAAAATGCTCAAAATGCACCTACCACCTGAATGGGGTTGACCAAAGTGATATACACTGTCCGCCACTCGCGATGGAACACCCCATTTTTACGGTAAAACATATCAGGGGGCAAAATAGGCTCAAAATTCCTTCAAATTCGTGATGAGGACTACCAACTTACTACGAATACACTTCTTTCCTGAAAAAATTTCAGTCCTGAAAAATCCGAATTTGTCTCACTTCTTATGGAAACACCCCCGTATCTTCCGTAATATTCCAGGTGGAACGATGAAACTCTCAGGACTGATGGAAATGCTCAAAATGCACCTACCACCTGAATGGGTTTGACCAAAGTGATATACACTGTCCGCCACTCGCGATTGAACACCCCATTTTTACGGTAAAACATATCAGGGGGCAAAATAGGCTCAAAATTCCTTCAAATTCGTGATGAGGACTACCAACTTACTACGAATACACTTCTTTCCTGAAAAAATTTCAGTCCTGAAAAATCCGAATTTGTCTCACTTCTCATAGAAACACCTCCGTATCTTCCGTAATATTCGAGGTAGAAAAATGAAACTCTCAGGACTGATGAAAATGCTCAAAATGCACCTACCACTTGAATGGGATTGGCCAAAGTGATATACACTGTCCGCCACTCGCGATGGAACACCCCATTTTCACGGTAAAACATATCAGGGGGCAAAATAGGCTCAAAATTCCTTCAAATTCGTGATGAGGACTACCAACTTACTACGAATACACTTCTTTCCTGAAAAAATTTCAGTCCTGAAAAATCCGAATTTGTCTCACTTCTTATGGAAACACCCCCGTATCTTCCGTAATATTCCAGGTGGAACGATGAAACTCTCAGGACTGATGGAAATGCTCAAAATGCACCTACCACCTGAATGGGTTTGACCAAAGTGATATACACTGTCCGCCACTCGCGATTGAACACCCCATTTTTAGGTAAAACATATTACGGCGCAAAATAGTTCGCTTCCAATACCTGAACCCTTCATTCTATCTGGAGAGTACTCTCAGGTAGGAAAGATACAGATGCTGTGAGATGCTATCATCCATCTGAGAAAAATGTCACAACACCACATTTTCATATTATCGAGATAGTGTGAAGCAGTGTATGAAAATTTATCGATGACGGTATCTATTTTAACTGACGAAGATTATCCGTAAAACTAATTTTGGTTGCTGAACATCCAAATTCTATCCCAACCAGAAGTGAGAGCTCTCGATTGATGAGGAAAAACTTCAAAAAATGAAAAAATCTACATTCAAAGGTTCACATCTCGAAAACTGTACAATTCTGAGTTTTGGCTGTGGACACTTCCAATCAGCACATCAAGAACTACAACATATCAGAATTTCGGCAAAATTCAAGACAAGTTATCTCTCATAAGAAATGTGCGGGGTCCTTTATCAAAATATTGAGGAAACATTTTACCATCCGAAACAAAATTAATCTTCATACTCATTACAACACCGAAACAATTTTTAAAGGAAAAATCGCACTCGGTGAACAGTTAGAATTTAAAATATTTTACCTACTTGCTGAATTGTTGTCTGAAATCATTTGAAGGGATTGAATTACATCAGTTTCATTGAATCATGGGGTGCCCTGAAATCACCATTGTAAACAGTTGCTCATTGATATTTACTGTCATCCTGACAATATTGTTGAAATATCTTGTTTCATCAATCCTCAGACCAGTTTTTATTGCATTTGTTGTTTCTAGTATTGTTGTTCTTTGAATCATCGTTGTTCCTGTTGTTTCTGCCGTGTTTTTGTTCACATTGTGTTTATTGTTCCTGTATTTGTGTTGGATATTGTTCCTGTGTTCCATTTGTTTTCTGTTCGTGAGTTCCTGTTCATATTTTAATATTTGTGAAGTTCCCATTTTGACTGATATCAGCTCATTTTGACTGACAAAGTTCAACATGACAAGTCTGTGACTTCAAGCAAAAATTCAAATTGTTTTAATTGTTGGTGAAGGGGTGAGGTCTAATCGTGAAGCGACTGCTGAATTTAATAGAAGACACCCGCTAGAGGTAGCTGTACACCCTGGACCTGTACATAAAATATATAATCTATTCGTGAGCATCGGCCAAGTAACAAAGGACAGAAAAATTGTAAAACATCATATTGATGATGATACGATATTGGCGGCTCATCAAGCTGATCCTAGAATTAGTTTGAGAAACTTGTCGCTTCAAGTCAATATGAGCCGCAGTAAAATATGGAGGTGTTTGAAGAGGCATAAAATGCATGCATTCAAACCCAAATTTTTACATACTTTGCACGAAGGAGATGAAATCCGCCGTATGGAGTATTGTTTATGGATGCAGGGAAATTATCTCAATGACAGAAAATTTTCAAAGTATATCTTTTACAGTAATGAGGCTACCTTTACCCCGAATGGTGTTGTATCGAAAATGCATTTTTCAATGTGTTGGAAGAACTACCTTTGGATGTGTGACACAGCATGATTTTTCAGTTTTCAGGTAAAAGTTCCACCAGTTCACAATAGTGGCATAACAAGGATTTGGTTGAATAGGAATCCACCTATGAAATGGATAGGACCCAATAGCCCTCTCGTAGTATGGCCACCACGATCCCCAGATTTACCTCCACTGGATTTTCATTTATGGGGAAACTTGAAAAATAAAGTTTATAAGGATAGGCCAACAAATAAGGAAGATCTGCGTGCAAGAATTATACAAGCGTGTAGAGAAATCACACCTAGAGAACTGAAAAGAGTTGGAGGAAATAATAGAAGGCGCCTAGAAAAATGTGTTCAATTGGAGGGAAATTTCATAGAAGGCACGAAAATATAAACAGTTAAATTGTTTGAAATTGATTGGTTTTTTTTTCAATTGAAAATGTGATTTTGAAAGTAGTGCTTCGAAAGAATTTTGAGCTACATAACATTTTTCGCCACAAAATATGCTTGTTTTTTATGAATAATGGGAAAATGAGAATATGAACTAACATTAACCATCCTAAAACCTCACTGATTATATGTTTCCGTTCCTCTTACAAAATCATCATTTTCTCTCTTATTGAGAAGGAATAACTTTCCTGACAACAAAATAAAAAATAAATTATTTATGTGAAAACAAAAGTCGAGTTTCTCTTAAACAATTTTGTTCATGTTTTGATGTCAAAACCAAAAAAAAATCTACTTCAATCATTACGGAAGATACGGGGATGTTTCCATGAGAAGTGAAACAAATTCGGATTTTTCAGGACTGAAATTTTTTCAGGAAAAAAGTGTATTTGTAGTAAGTTGGTAGCCCTGATCACGAATCTGAAGGAATTTTGAGCCTATTTTGCCCCCTAATATATTTTACCGTAAAAATTGGGTGTTCCATCGCGAGTAGCGATCAGTGTATGAGCATTTCCATCGTTCTTCCTCGAATATTACGGAAGATACGGGGGTGTTTTCATGAGAAGTGAGACACACTGTATATACAAAACTATAATATGATCTACTGAAGATAACAGGAATTTTGTATAGAATGAACAGATATTCTTTCAAAGAAGTATCTCATTTATTTCAGTTTGAAAAAAACGGTATTATTTGAACATATATATTATTGAAAATAATTTAAATTTAGTATTATGAGAAACTAACAATGTTGTACAGTGTTGTCAGTTTTATAAAGTAAATTTACATCCCATGCTTCCATTCAAACAACTTCCAATCATAGGTTTTAAAAATATTATCAGAAAAAATTTTTGGGTTCAGTGAAAAGTCACAGTCCAAAAGTCGATTGGTGAAAGTGGAAGTAAAATGAATTTCAATTGTTCAGAAACTCATCAACTCCAAATTAAATCAAATAATAGATGATCCCGTCAGATTTTCAAGTTCCCATAAGTTTAACAGGCCATGATTTTGAATTTCGTGATCGATTGAAACCTTTACTATTAATAATAATATATGACAGATCAAAACATTTTCCCCATGTAGCAATGTTGGTATTGTCTGTTTAAAATCTGTTTTTCCGTCAATCAGCTGTCACCCCCATAAGAAGTTGAGAAACTTGTGCGAGCTAAGGACTAACGAGGTCTTACTTTTTAACATGTAATTCCTAACAATTATACATGAAATGGGGTGACAACTCTGGTCTTCCTATGACACTGATAAGTGAGAGGGAAGCGGGGAACTCCTTTGTAAGCATCGCATACGTGCCAGTATGTGTTGAAAAGTGATGAAAGGAGAAAGTGTTTCATGTGTCTGTAGGCAGTGCAATTCTTTTCCGATTATTGTATCTACCATAATGGAGCAAATTTTACAAGACTGGAGTCTTAGACAGTTGAAAGATATTTTCATGGGTAAGTATTATAATTGGATAAAATGGAGGTGTTTGGGTTACTTGAGAAAGAAACTCCGCCCTCAATTTGCGAAAATTATATCAATGCTTCGTAATTTTTCACACATGCAGTATTACATTTGCCGAGCTCTGCAAGGGTATATCAATTTGAACTGAAAAATCCTCCACGTTGATTCAAATTCGCCAATCTCTTGTTTTGAACATATTTTTTATTTTGTTTCAAATAAGTGCATTTTCTCTTAATAAAATTTGATTTTCTCTTAGGCCGAACAATAAAACCTCTCACAAGTTTAAAATTTTGGGGGTTGTCATTCGTATGCGGACAACAATTGGGTTGGTCATCGGAATAAACCCACTTAAATAGTTTTTGATTGAAAAAAAGATATATTTTTTTGATTAAGTGGTAGCTCTTTTTATTTTACCTTTTTAGATATTTGAAAAAGTGGCTAAGGATGATGTGCTGATTTCTTCTTTCGTTTCAGAATCCAAGTGATGTCCCGGCAATTGTGGATAAACAAAAGCAAAATGCAGAACTTGATAGACGAAAGTGATTTGTTCAATGTTATTTGCCAGAATGGCATTTAGTTTTGAAAACTTTATTTGTTTTAAATTATTAATTAGTTAATTCATGTTCTTGTCTGAGTTGTAAAGTTGTTTATAGGCTTCGATTTAATTGTATTTGTTAATTTGCAATTTGTCAAGAATATGTCACTTTTTTCATATACGTTTTCTGATTGAATATTTATTTCTGTTATTTGTATAACTGGATGATCTCTCATCAGTGTTCGGTTGGAATATGACATTTAAGCAAAGATTAGCAAAGAAAAATTAGTTCTCTATTACGTTTTGCTTTTTATTATATGCTTTTTCAGGGTGATATTTATGATTTGCAAATAAACCAATCATGATATATAATGTATAATTTAATTTCTTCCCTTACCACTAAAGACATTCGTATGAAAGGGGCAGTTTATAAACAGAAGCATAAGTTTATATTTGATGAAGTAAATGAGTTTATTTGATTTATACAAATAGAAGCGTTTGGATGAAAAATGATGCTCTTCGAATGAAAACAGCCGATTCCTCCTACGGAGATATGTAAATAGTGTTCCGAGTTAACATATCATTTTTTCAAAACCCAAAACAGTTTTGCTCCGAGATTGATTGTACTCAGACTAAGGAATGCATACTCACTTCTGTTGAGCTAATGTGATAATTTCTATTGAAATGTATGCACAATCTTGGTGGGATATTTTTTTTTACTCTAAAGAAGCTTTTATCCAGTTCATTTGAGGTAATGATTCAACTTCAATTCGAGAGAATATATTTCTCAGTTCATAAAAATATTCCTCCATGAGTATAGGAGCGAAAGATTTCTTTCAATCGAGATAATGTTCTTCGCTTTGAGATTTTTATTTTTACAGTGAACTAATGAAATTTCCATAAAATATTGTCAATAACCATATATTTTTACTGAATATTTCATGAAAGCCAATATAAAAAATACTGCTTTAACCACAGTATTCTATCGACAACATATCAAAGACGAAAATGCCCATTCTATAAGAAAAAAATTTGAACTACAATCTTTTTTTTTTCAAAATTTGTAATTTTCTTTCATTTCTCTCATTTTCATAACAGGTTTGATAAACACAGTCGTATTGAAAAATAGAAACAAACAGAGAAATATACACAGAAACTAAAAAATAGTTCTTCTGAAATAAATCTGTATCACTATGGGTATTAATTTAGTCACGAAAAATTAAATCAGATTAAAAATAGACTTTACTCCAAGATGTAGAAATAAAATTGCCTCTATTCAGTTTACAATTGATTAAAATTTTTCCACAGACACGGCATGCAAAGATGTTAATTGAAATAAACGTTTTCCAAAAAAATTCATTATGAACAATTTGACTTGAGGCGAAATTTGCAATTTAAAACCGATTCTCACAAACATTTGTTTGAACTCTTGATACTTCATAATTTTCTGCCAGTCTTTCTTCTTGCAAGGTACTGTTATGATACTGGAATGAAAACTCAATTCTAAAAATACCTTTCAATAATATTAATAAAAGTATTCTATATTCAGAAATATTTTAGTTTCATAATTATTTCAAAGCGTGAAAAATTTGTTGCGAGAAGAAAATAGTTTGAAAAATCTCAAATTTGGTTGATTCTCGTTTCAGTTCACAGCGTTCATTCGAAATGTAACCAAACCCATGTGAAAATTTAATTCTATGTACATGTCCCAATAAATTGGTGAATTTTGGAGTTTGATAATCAATAATTCTCAATCAACACGAGACATTTTCAGTAACAATGTCGCAGGACATTGACATACGTCGCTTACATAAAGGATAATGACTCAATAAAGGCAACACTTCAGTGTGGGATAAGTAAGAAGTATATAAGTTGATTTGTGGCTCTTGACCAAAACTTCATATTGACCAAATGGAGGAGATAACCTGTTATATCCGAACTGGATTTAATACTGGCAGGACAGACAATTCCGCTTTCTGCTTCGATAAGTTTGTTAGGGGTTGAAATGGACACCAATATGTTTCGGCACAATCATGTCGCTGGATTGCAAAGGCTACTTCTCAAAAGTTTGGAAGACTGTTACGAACTGGAAAACTACACACCTCAACAAATTTCAATGCTTTATGAAGCTCAAATCAGACATTCTTTGGAGTACTGTTCTTATGTATGAAGCTTCGCCCCTAAGCATACCCTGAAACTGCTGGATTCCATCCTTCTGAATGGAGACTCGAACATCACTTACAACATTGAATATTGAAGAAGGGTTGGAGATTTGTCTCCCTTCTATAAATACTTTCACGGGAATCGTTCGAGTGACTTGGCACATTAGATTCCACGCGAAGGACATGGCTGCTCTGCGTTTTGTGGTTCAAGTCAGTACATCTCGAACTCCACTGTTTAAAAACTCTTCCATTAGGAAAACTGCGTTCAAGTGGAATAAACTTTTCGAGTACGTTTTTGCAAATGCATTGAATCTCCAGCGAATCAATTCCAATGTGAATCAGTACTATCGCACAGGCACCGCTATTAGAGCGCCTTGAAGATTTTTCTGTAGCGCTTCTGTTCTATCCATGAAAAAAATAATGGAGTAACAAAGCAGTTGTTCCTTGAATGTGAAAACTAATTTCATATTTGCATACAATTTTTTGGTAGAAAGGCATGAGTTCAAACACAACTATAAAGTATAAAATTTGAAAAAAAAATGTTTGATAGTCAATCATTTGAAATGTTTGGAAATTATTATATTCAAGAATTCTGAGAACACAATTACTGAATATGTTAGGAATCACACGTTAAAAGGTAAGACCTCGTTGATCCTTAGTTCGCACAAGTTTCGTCTTCTGAGGATTGTCGTTCGTGGGGGTGTGACAGCTGGTTAACGAAAAAAAACCGGATTTTAAACAAAATTGAATTATTTACCTCTTCTAACCCAAAATCAATTTTCTGATGTGAAAATCAATATATAGTTTATGGCATGTAACAATTCAATGAGTTATTGAAAATTTTATTCAAAATAATGAAATTTCAAAGAGTTTGTTTTTGAACTCAAGGAATATTATTAGTCATTTGGTCAGTAGGTCATAATATTCAAATTGTTATCGAATGAGGCACTATATAGGTGGAATTTACTCAGTATCAAAACGCTTGAGGAAGCTATTGTATAGCAAAAGACATGATCTTGGGATGCCTAATAATGCCTTATATCATCAAAATATAACTATGATATTCTAATACATCAATAAAGTGCGGCTAATTCTATTGCTGATTGGTCCAGAAACTGAAAAAAATAAACTCATCTCATAATATCTACATAGATTAAAGCTACATAATGTCAAATATTGGCTTACCTCAAATTGAATACAGTAAGTAATTTTGAATATTCTGTTTGAAATCTGTTTTCTGTGAAAATTGTTATAGTTTATTACATGCCTATTTAATGAGTTGGTAACAATTTTATTCATAATGTTAAAATTTTGGAGAGTTTCTGTTTGAACTCAGGGAAAATTATATTAGTCATTAGGTAAATAAGTCATAAGTGTTATTATGTGAGGCACTAACTAGGTTTGATTTAGTCAATATGGAAACGTTTGCTTGGTGGTGGTTGAAAATGTTTCATGATGCGTTTCATCAGTTTGGAGTTCCATTGTATAATATGAAATGAAATAATGATTTGAAATCCCTAAAAATATCAATAAAAATCACCCGAAGACAATTGTGGATACTAAAAATCGAAACGTCATGAAGTAACTTGGCTTGAAGTCTTTTTATTCTTTTGATTTTGATTTTTTGTTGAGTGTTCAATTTTCAATTGTTGCTTGTATTTTGTTTCTTTGTAATTCAATTTTTTTTGCTCAATAGAATTGTTATTTACAGCCAATTTTTTTAATTTCATTGATTCTTTCAGGAATTTCAAGTCATTTTATGTCATATTAGACAATGGAATTCCGAACTGATGAAATGCAGTATGAAAACGCTTGAGAAAGCTATTGCAGAGCAAAACAAATGTTACAATTTCATAAACAGTTCAGTGGAAATTTCACGATGAAGTATTTCTTGAATAGTTGATATTTTTCGAAAAAGAGGGATAGTTTTTACATGTTTCACACTTCAGCTTCCTTTTCCAGGAAATTTAGCCATATATGATAAAATTCAATTGAGATGATATCATGTGCTTATTTATGATGTTTCTCTGAACTTTATTTGTTTCATTGGGTATATTTATCAGCATTCCGACTTCATTCCAATCCATCATGTACTGTTTGTCGAAATATCCTTTATTCAATTATATGAATTTTACAACTTTTCGGTTTTTGTCTACGAAAATTCAGTAGTAAATTTAGTAGTCTTTCATATTTGATTCATTTTGAAAAAGGAATAACTCGTAGATCTCCCCAAATAACTTCCAGACAATATTCACAATCAATTAATTAGCTAGTAAGTAATTATTTTAATAGGATCGACAAAGATCCCCTTTTATAACGGGGTAGCATTAACTTTCAATTCCGTGATAGACACCTGCGAATACGCTCCGTCTTCCCACAAACAACCCTTAAACACGCCTTGATATGGTGAAGTATAAATATCCCTGATGTACCGCGATATTCAAACCTTCACCTTCTAATTTACTCTAATTATCCGAATGCACGTTCAACCCTTGCGAGCTCCAAATTTTATAGGGATGGGTTACAACAAACAATAACTCACTGGTTATGTGTCCCATACCTATTCGAAATTATCCTTTTACATTTATGGGGGTGGAAAATAGATTAATTATTTCAATTAATAAAGTGTTATCTTCGGAGGTCCAACGTTCAACGTGGGAAAAGTTCGTATCTAAAGGATTCGGGGTTTATTTGCCCTCCATTTAGGATTTCAGAGGTTACCCAGACGGAACAATATATCAAATGAATGTCCCAAACGCTGGGTTTCTGAACAAATATAGTTATCTATAATTCAAATAGGTCCTCTCAATATGTGATTCTGAAATCATAGAATGGAACAGTATATCGTGAGGATAAAGTGCAAGAGGAGTAAACTATGAGAGATATAAGATATTTTGATATTCACTCTGACCATAAACTCTATTTTTCAGAGTACCCTATAAAAATGTATCCATAACACTTAAGTCTGGAGACCTTGCTGGCCACCTCACCAGCCCATTATTCACTATCCATTTATCAGCAAACCTTTCAGTCTTGTAATTGGATACTCGTCTGGTAGTTTGCGGTGGAGCACCATCATGTTGAAACCACAAATTTGTTATAGTTAGCCGAGGGTACATCATCCAAATGGTCTTAGAAAATCGACATTAAAAACTGGTGATAGGTTTCACCATTCAGAATTCCGTCAAATGAATGAGGATCCAAAATTATATTTTTGTAAATTCCTGTCCACACGTAATACTAAATCGCACTTGAGGTCGAAATTATCGGAACTGACTAGGGTTGTTTATGCTCCTAATGTGTCCGTTATTCCGGTCGAATATTTCACAATTCATAAAAGTGCTTCCGTCTGTCCAAATTACATTTTTCAGGAAAAAAAGAAAATCAGGTTTTCTTATTTGCCAATTACAAAATTCCAATCGCCTTTCAGGATCACCTGGATGCAATTTTTAAGATATGTGTATTTTGTAACATTTTAAACCGCTTTTTTGAGATGTCGTCAAGCACTTGTATGACAAATATTCATTTCGGAGAAAATTTGACGTGTCGATTACCCCCGGTTCATGTTCATCTGCAAATTATCAATTACCTCATACATACCTCATTTATTAAATTTTCTTTACTTTGCTGGTCCATTCTGTCTCCGTATTTTTTCCTCGGCTTTTTAAATGAACCAAACTCGATGCGATTTTGTTCCAATAACTAGTTCGATGTGGTTATCGTCCTTCGGGATACAAGTTTAAATACATTTCCGAAATCCTAAAACTGTTCCTATCGTATTTGTAATAAATTTGTATCATATCTCTTGTTTTTTTATGAAAGGCATTTTTTGCAAAAAATTCAATGGCTTGTACAATAACAAAATGTCATTGAGTGTAACAAATTAAAAATCAAACTCAGAAACATCAAAGTCAAAGCCTGTAAAGATAAGAATTAATTTTTGTCAATATCTTCAATTATTCGAAAAAGAATGATAACTTATGATACACCATTGAAAAGCAGAAATCTGGTTCTATGAAAGAATTCAATATAGCGTCCATGAGAAAAAATAAAGTTGATGATGGTGGCTGAAAGAAGAAACGTCCGATAGTATATCTAAAAACACCATTATGTGAAATAGAAATATAGAGCCAGAAAAAAATTAAAACCATTTTCCGAAATTTCTGTTTTTTTCGGATATCTCCGGATATACTCGGAATTTCAGAACTTTCTCAACGACATATTGTCAGTCAGGTGAATGCGCAACTGTGCCACGATTTAACCATCTCCGTATTTCTCATAGTTTCTGAGATCTCAATGGTGGGAATCGAATTTGAAACACCCTGAATAATGTTTTTATATCTTTCATGACTTGTATTCAAAATAAATATTCGTATGACTGTAGGAGCAGGTATTTCTAGATAATTCAGCTTTCAATTATGTCATATAATGATATGCACCCAAAATCGATAGGTATATCTTTTTAGTACTAGACCTTAACTGAAAATTCAAATTGAAACTGTAAATTGAACAACATATATATTTTCTCACGTAACAAATTCATCTAGGAATTCCATTATGTTGTTAAATGAAATTATATAATTTCACATAATCACATAAATGATCATATGATTTAAATCAATTATTTTCCGATATATTTTGTATGTCATTGGAAGGAAATTTAAGGTATTTTCTCACATACGTAATTATATATAATAAATGAATGGTGAGATATCAACTAATGAGTTTGAATATTCGGTTATTACTGTTAGAATGAAAGGTAACAAATTCCCCAATAGTAAAAACGAAATTGTTAGTCTATATATTCCAACCATGAGTCTGACACAACGCTTCAGTTCAGGAAGCCTATTCTGATGAAAAAACTTTCTCCAAGCCAGAAATTAATTACAGGCGTGTTCATACTGATTTCTACATGATAAGAGCTTTCATTCATCTTGAAATGAACTAGTGGAAAATTTGAAAATGATAGAAACAATTTTACCGACTCATCTACTGAACCAATTACCAATTTTCACATTATCATATTCAACAGGGTAAAAGAGTTCAATTATATTTGGTCATTCAATAAATTTAACGAATTCTGAAATCTATGAATTCACAAGCTTTCCAGAAGATGGAGTTTGAAACCTTTCTCTCTCAAATGTAATACGTCGAGTTGTGGGTGAACTGATGCTCCTCAGCCAAAAGATGGCAAATGTAGAATTGGTCAGTGTAAACACTCCTGATCTATCCGATACGCAGGTTTCAATTTATTGTTTTTTATGAATTTGATTGAATTATCATTTGGTTTTTAAGGACTCTAGAGGACTGGATAGAGGAAATGTCACGAAGGTGAGAATAATTGGTAGTGAGAATGAGGAGCCACTGTCCCATTCCCGTTGCGAATCATAGGACATTGGCAACGGGAATGGCAGGACTGGGAGGGATACCTTGCCAGGTTTAACTTCGGACCAGAAGTGCCGTGCTTCTGTGGATATGGGGTGTCTGAAATGGCAGATCATTGTGGTCGAAAGATGTATGGATGGCGACAGGACTAGATGACGTGAATGAAAAAAATGTATTGATAGAGAAAATGGGGAAATTGTGTTGAAAGGACAGAATGGAAGAAAGGACGAATGGATACAGTACGTGAACGGATGGGCACAGAATGTAATGAAGAATGAACGAGAGGCATGATGGGTAAGCTATCTGCGTACCGCTGATCTGAAAAATAGCATGATGAGGATAAGGACTGAGAGCTTGATGAAATCTTTCCAATGAGGGAGAGCGTAGTGATAGAAAGGTAAAGCTGCTTATACACAGCCAAATTTGTTCACGAATGAACATATATCTTTTTTCGTTTTGTTTGTTCACTATTACTGTAATAGTTATCAAAGGAGATGTTATAATTCGATTTATTATTGACATTTATGGGATATGTTAAGTTGGAAGGACTATGTGAAGATTCAGAAAATGAATAAATGAAGAAGGATTATTTTCACTGCTGATTCTTCCTTTCGTGTGGTTGACGTTGAATGTCGGCATCACGAAAAGGGGGGAGACTTCGGAGGAGGGGCTACCTTGCCAGTGGTAGCGCTAGACAGATTGAAGTTGCTCAATTGTAAGGCTTCTGGCCAGGTCAATGAGAGCAACAGCAATTTTCATGTGAGTCACGTTCAAATCTTTCTTTTTCAAAAAAAGAATTTTGTAATTGGTGGGTTTGACAATTTCCTATGATGCTTATTATTGTTCCTTAAAGTGGGATGGAATCTGATAAAAATGGCTTGATTTCGTGAATTTTTAATACGAATAGTGTCGATGATATCCACCTTTTAATCATTATTGACAGCAATTTGTTTGACAGAATTCAGTTTCCTCTGAAAATCACTTTCTGAATCTGGAATATTGAATAGTCTGTGAAGTGAACTTTTGAATGCTGCTTTTTCATGATTATACGTATGTATCGAGACTGTCAGTTTGAGATGCTTTGTGATGAATTGCAAAATCGTGTTCAATATCAATTCAAGTACCTAATACTCAAGTCCAGATAATTTATTGAATTATCATCATTTACTGTATTCTAGTTTGGCAGGTGATTTTTCGAATGTACTTTTGCAGCATGACTTCTAGAAGTGAAGAAGCATGAATTACTACCTCATATTTTTGCAAGATAGGTTTTACAGCATAATGAGTTTATGGATTGTCTTATTTGTCAGTGGGCTATGCTTGAAGTCAAGCAGTGAACAAATCTAAAGAAATGAACTTTAAATGTTCAAGTCCGTCTCGGATATACCTACACAGTAGGTTGAATGGACTGACACTATCAGAAAACAACTAATCCACTGGCTAATACTACGAACGGCGTTGGATTATATCCGACAGGCGTCTGTGCAGAAATTTTCACAGAAAATTTCCTGCATAAGCAATTGGCAATGCAACTGAAAGAGTCAAACTTCAATTTTGGAACGGGCACACTTGCAGACCGGTTTCGGGCTACTTAGCCACTTGTCAGTGCTAGATATTGACCATCATCGACCTAAAGTCAATGATATGTCATAATTGAAAATCGAAAATTTTTTCATAGTATTTCATACCTCGTCTTATGTTGAAGCGAACATCAAAAATGTCACTTAATTTCCTAACCAAGTGCATATCTGAAATTTGCCCGATTTCTTTGAATAAGGAAGAACAACTTTCTTATTAGTCAGTGGACTATGCTTGAAGACAGGCAGTAAACAAATTTAAAGAAATAAACTTCAAATGTTCAAGACCGTCTCGGATATACCCGATATGCAGTATACGGCAGGTGGTTAGTACCTCGTCCACTTGATGAAGTGACATTTTTGATGTTCGCTCCAACTTAAGACGAGGAATGAAATACTCTGAAAGAATTTCCATTTTCAATTATGGAATATCATTGACTTCAGGTCGATGATGGTCACTATCTTGCACTGACGAGTGGCTAAGGAGCCCGAAAACCGGTCTGCAAGTGTGCCAGTTCCAAAATTGAAGGTCGACTATTTCAGTTGTATTGTCAATTGCATATGCTGGAAATTTTCTGTGAAGATTCCTGCACTGACGCCTGTCGAATATAATGCAACGCAGTTGGTGGTATTAGCCAGTGGAGTAATTGTTTTCTGATAGGCGTCAGTCCATTCAACCTACAGTGGAGGTATATCCGAGACGGGCTTGAATATTTAAAGTTCATTCTTTCATATTTTTATGGATCGTGAAATTCAAGTCAAACATTCGTATTATAGGTAATTATACATATAGTACAAGTAGGTGGGCAGGGAGTGAAATGATCTTTCGATGCTTAATAATGCCCAATATCATTAAAATATTACTATGCTTTCCTAATACTGCAATGGAGGATGGCTAATTCTATTGCTGATTGGTCCAGAAACTGAAAAAAGAAAACCGTCACATAATATCTACGTATATTAAAACTTCATAATGTCAAATAATGGCTTGTCTCAGCTCGGCTGAAGGAAGACAAGATTGCTTTGTTGACTCTTCAATCACAATTTCTTATTAAAAACAAATCAAAGTTTATTTAACGGTTGTTGTTTTACTAATGATGTTGAGTTTTGAAACGAAATATACCTTACTCTGAACTATACGATTTCAAAAATCATTCATGCACGGTGAAAGATTGCCACTCTCTTGTCTTTTGAACAGCGTAACAGCGCTAGACTTTCATTGATCCAAAGATAGAACTGGAATTTCTGGCGTGGAATAAACCCAAAACAAGAGCTGCAACACTGCTTGACATGCATTTTACCCACCAAGTTGGCATCTTCAGGAGATGAAGTACTTCTATTAATTCTGTGAGTCTGTGACTGTGACTGTTCCTAGATCAGAAGTGAAATACTAATTTCCATACCAATATAGAATAAACGTTATCTACTTCAACTGGCTATTCAATCTCTAGATATTGTTATATACAACTTGGTAATGAACGTGTCAGTTTTTGTACCAATTTAACAGAAAAGTTTCGCGCGACACAACATGCAAAACAACGATATATTGTTCAAAACTTCATTTTCTCGACTATTTAATTTGTCTGGTTCCGGGTCATAATAAAATGAAACAATAAAAAATGTAATCAGTTGAATAATTCATGTTGGCATGCATTCACCGTTGGAGACTTGTTTTTCGCATGTAAACCCAAATAAGTAATAAATATAAAATGCTTTCCAAATGAAAAATTTCACGGTTTCTCAGGTTGAAATTGTTACATTGAGGAAAAAAATGTTTATTGAAATACGTCTTGAGGAAGGTGAACTAATGGAAGCAACTATTGAATGTTACATGTAAATAGTAAGTTTTATAAAATAGTGCTCAAATTTCTTGAAGAATGCTCAATTTTCAATGAAACGAGCATGAAGCTGTTTCTCAGTACCCGTACTTGGAGTTTGAGTAACTGATAACTTCATTGAAACTGAACACAGTCAGATGAAATTATAAAAAATGGTTTTCATTAGAGAATTTTTCCAAATTTCTGATTTCGCTACATCATTAACTCAATTTTGAATATAATTATGCTTCCACATGAATCTTTGATTACTTTTCCATCTCTGGATTAGCCCGTTAGTTTTCGGGCACATTCATTTTCATATATTCCTAAAAATGATACCAAAGCATTGAGTTTTCTTCTGAAAACTCTCAATCTGTAATAAGAAAATGTTACACCGTTGATTTCCATAATGCTCAAAGCAATTTTCATGTGAAAAGATTTGTTTAATCTAGCAAAGCAATTGCAAATGAATTGAGCGGTTAGGAGAGTAATTCTCAGTATCTGAAGAAGATCCAAACCAAAAAATAGACAAGTATCAATCCAACCTTTGATTATCTTTTCATACACTTGACAAACACTTTTTTTTCAAGAAAAGCCTCAAATCTAGTAGACTGGGTTCTACTGCAGCTGAAACCGTAACTATTCATTGGTAGATTCTCAATTAAAACGTGGACTATCATCTAGAACTCAGATGAATGATGTATTTGTGCTACTTTGCAAAAGAACAATATGTTATACAGTGTGTCCAAGATAAGGATCCTAAGCATGGGAATCTCAGTACCTGTTGGAGATACAGCTTAGGTTGAATTAGGAAAAAGTTGTGTTCTTTAAAGCTTATTCACATGCCGTTTAGAAACTTGAAGAATTTTCACGGCCTGCTGAGATATTTGGGAAAAACGAGAATTTGACAATATCAATTTTATTTTTTTCTGACTTTATTTGAAAAGATATCAAAAAACGAATAACACTTTTTTATTGGCACTTTCAAGGTACTACACGATGGTATTTTTAGTTTTTATATCCGACGTTTCGTTTTCAAAAAACCATCATCAACTTAATTTTTTTAAATTGCCCGAAAAAAAGTACACCCTGTATCTGATTCCATTTTTTATTACGAATTCAACGATGTAACACATGCCATTGTTTTCTTTTTAGTTTAAGGGAAAATTGCATTTTTTCTATTTTTAAAATGTATTTTTAAGTAGGTTAATAATGATTTTTTCAAAGTAATGAAAACAACAAAGAAATTAACGCATTTTTTATTTAATTCAAAGGAGGTGTTCAAACAGGTTTCCGTTATTTTCCAAACATAAGTTTGATCTTCTAACTGTAGAACTTAAAACATCACGTAACATCTCTGGTGTAATACTGTTAAATGCGACAGTTACACATTCTCGTAACTGCTGTTCAGTTTCAAAAGAATGTTGGTAAACCCGGTTTTTAACAAAACCCCATATGAAGAAGTCCAGAGGAGTTAAGTCAGGGGATCGCGCTGGCCAAGACACTTCACTAAAGGTTCCAATCCACCTTCCAGGAAATCGCTGCGAAAGATACTCTCGAACTTGTCTAGAATTATGTGCAGGAGCACCGTCTTGTTGAAACCAACAGTTATTGACCTGTGCCAGAGGTAAATTATCTAAACAGTCTTCTACATAGTTTTGCAATAAATGATGGAATCGTTCGGCGGTCAAAGAATCATAGTAAAAAAACGGATCTAGTATTTTACTTCCTAAAATTGCACACCACATAATAAACCCAAAACGTTCTTGATGTCTTGATATTTTTTTAACACGTGGATTTTGCTGAGCCCAGTAATGCGTATTGCGGCGGTTGAAGATACCATTATTAGTGACCATACTTTCGTCGGACCATATTATTTTTGAAGGGAAATTATAATCTTCTTCACACGCGCGTGTATACCATTCGCAAAAATTTCGGCGCCGTTCGAAATCCCCTGGTTTAAGTCCTTGGCAAATCCTAAATTTATAGGGGTGATATCTATTTTTACGCAAAATAAATTGAGCTGTGGATTTGGCTACTCCTACATTATTTTCGATTTGCCTAGTTGATATTTCAGGGTTCTCAACAACTGCTTGTAAAACATTATTTTGGGCTTCTTCTGAAGATTCCTTTTTTCGAGATAAAACAGGCTTTTTAAATGAACCATATTCTTTTAAATTTCGAGCCAACTCTAAAAAAATGGACTTACATGGCTGCTTTCTTTCTGGATATGTATTAAGATACATTGCTGCTGTATTTACAGTATTTTTGTGGCACAAAATGTAGCACGTTAGCATGTCAAACTTCTCTTCATGGCTATAATGCTCACCCGGCATATTCGACGATAATAACACAATATTATCTATTCAACAATAAACAATAATAACGACAACAGTAACAATAACTCTAAAAACAACAACTCGACAAACAGGCTAACAACAACGACAATTACTATTTTATCGTGTAATTAAATAATATTTGACAGGCTCGGTGACAGGTATTTACGTCAAAGCATTTGTTTGCAACGCCTACTTAAAGATTTTTTTAAAAATAGAAAAAATGTAATTTTCCTTTAAACTAAAAAGAAAACAATGGCATGTGATACATCGTTGAATTCGTAATAAAAAATGGAATCAGATACAGGGTGTACTTTTGTTTCGGGTCATATAAAAAAATAAAGTTGATGATGGTTTCTTGAAAACGAAACGTCGGATATAAAATCTAAAAAAACCATCGTGTAGTACCTTGAAAGTGCCAATGAAAAAATGTTATTTGTTTTTTGATATCTTTTCAAATAAAGTCAGAAAAAAATAAAATTGATATTGTCAAATTCTCGTTTTTCCCAAATATCTCAGCAGGCCATGAAAATTCTTCAAGTTTCTAAAAAGCATGTGAATAAGCTTTAAAGAACACAACTTTTTCTAATTTAACCTAAGCTGTATCTTCAACAGGTACTGAGATTCGCATGCTTAGGATCCTTATCTTGGACACACTGTATATTCAAAATAATAACAACAAGATTCTTATTCATATTCCGCTTATGTGTATATAAAATTAAGTTAGGTCAATGAATGGGTTGAATACTATTTTTCAATAATCATTCTCTTTATTTTTGTTTTTTTGACAATAATGTCATTTCTAATTTTACTGTTCTGATCTGCTGAGATACCTTTTGAACAAAATAATAAGATAAAAAACTCGTGCAGGAAAACAAAGTCCCTATCTCTTCGACTCGTCAGAGACAAAACGGTGGTTGGCGGGTCAACAACACTCCGTCAATCGAAGAACAATAAGTATTATTTGAAATTGTGTTGTGCACATTACTCGACCATAGAAAAGGCCTGGATAAGAAATACATCATCGCCCCGAGATTCGCCCAGAGAAAGGTAGGGTGAACAATTTTGAACCCAGTTTTCCTTTTTTTCTGTCACTAATCAGTCAAATCGCAGTTGGATTTGCGGGTTAAAACCCGCAAAACCTTTCATTTTATATCTATATAAAACACAAAATTTCCTGCAATTCAACGCCACAATAGATTTGTTTATCTATTTCCGCATTCCCGCTTGCTTTTTTCGAATATCATAAAGAATTTTGGGGGGATTCATACATTCGTTTTGTCTCAGATGTTTTTCAATTTCTTTTAAATATCTGTAGCGCCCAATGTAGAGTGAAAAATTTTGAACCCAGTTTTCCATTATTTCTACTATTAATCTGTCAAATCGCAGTTGGTTTTAAGGGTTGAACACCTTGGATCCATCAATTCTTACAGTCCTATATTCAGTACAAATGAAATTCAGAAAGAAGAAAAGAGAATTGAAACTTTCTATATTTTTTTCCATTAAAAGTTCCTATTAGCATCTCCATCAACTACAGTGTTTATCTTCTAATTTCATAATTGGTCTTGATGTTCACATTTACACCGACCTTCCACACAAATAACCTATATTATTATAGTAACGAGCCGCTCTGTCTGGGCACGGGAGCAATGCTGATACTATATCTATACTAATATTATAAATGTGAAAGATTGTGGGGATGGATGAATGTATGTATGCCGGTTTGTGACTCTTTCCCGCCTGTGTAATTATGGACTCAATATATGATATGAGTATCAAGTCGGAAAAATTCTTACTCCCTGAGAGCTATCTTGTCGTGCGCTGTCTATACCGTTGGAGTTACATGCAGATAATGTATCGTAAGATTCTAAATAAATGTCCGTATTGGTATATCTACCACTTATGTGGTAGCCACAATATGCAAAATACTAAGCCATAAATAAAATTATACAGGGTGCAACTGAATAAGTGTGAACATTCAAGGAGGTGAATACTCATCGAAAAAAAGATAGGATCTTTCATATAAAAGAATTTCATTGGAGCATCTCTTGTTGAGATACCGCCCCTTAAAGGATGTACATAAAATTTGTATAACAATTTTTTTCACAAGCACTAAAAAAGTTACAAAATCGAAATTGACCTGACGTTTGGTACTACCAAATAGACACTTAGCCAGAAATTTATTTGGTTTACCCCATGGTTGTGATGGGTGGAAAACGCAACCCCTAAAATTTATTTCCAATGTAACATTTTGTTTTATTATTTTTTTAACATTCAAAAATGTATTTCCGATAGCCTGTTTCATTCTGAACAAAAAAGTCTCCTGGGTTTTTTTCCCAAAATGAACCAGTTCGCAGCACATATATCGTCAAAAATGCGAAAATACGAAACTAATCTATCTAGTAGGTCGCTATTAGCGATAGTGACAATTAAATTGGTATGACGCTGTCAGTTTGTGAATTTTCGAAATTGAATTAATACTAATTGTGTGTTGTTGTTCTGTTCTTAATTTGCTACTTTAATAATTCACTTGTTATCAAAATGGCATACACAAATGGGGAAATGGCTGATATGCATTACGTTTACGTAATGGGTTAGAATCTTCTAGAAGATATGCTAAAATGTATCCTCAACGGCAGCATCCTTCACATAGAATATTTGCCCGACTTCATCAACGATTACGAGAATATGGTTCATTCGACAAAAGAACGTAGGATTGGGGTCGCCATCGAGAAGTACGAACACCACAGCTTGAGGAAGCAGTACTTAATTTGATTAAAGAACAACCTACTACCAGTACTAGAAAGATTGCTTTCCAGCAAAATGTTGAATATATGACGGTATGTCGAATTTAAAAGGAACAACTCTTATACCCTTACCATCTGCAACGAGTACAGGCACTGTTACCGCGAGACTTTCCGAACCGTCTTGAATTCTGCAATTGGATGCTGGAAATAATCAGAAGAAATTGTGACTTTCTGAAGACGATAGAATTCACAGACGAATGTATTTTTTCTCGGGACAAGATTAGTAATTTTCGTAATTACCACATATGGGCTGATGAAAACCCTCACGCTATTGTCGAAACTAACCATCAAGAACAGTTTTCTCTTAACGTGTGGCTCGGAGTTATTGGGGATGATTTAATTGGGCCTCATTTTTTACCTCCCCGATTAAATGGTGAGGCATACGTTCAATTTTCAAGAGAAGTGCATCCAGAACTGCTGGAGGAAGTTCCTTTGGGCGTCAGAAGGGATATTTTTTTATGCATGATGGGGCTCCTGCCCATTTTAGTCAAGTAGCACGTCAGCATTCAACTGAAACATATGCAAATCAGTGGATAGGTCGAGGAGGACCACAGAACTGGCCCGCTCGATCCCCGGATCTCAATCTTCTCGATTTCTCTATTTGTAGTAATTTACAGCATTTGGTTTATCGTACTCCTGTTCGCGATGTAGAGGACTTAAGAAACCGCATCATCGATGCGTGCGGCGTAATCAGAGAGACTCCAGGAATATTTGAGCAAATACGGGGCTCAATGCGCCGACGTCTAGATGCATGCGTAATGTCTGAAGGTAGACATATTGAACATTTACTATGATTTCTACATGCTGTGTGTTTTATAATCAATGAATTAGTTTTGTTTATTACCCTTTAATCGTTCAATGCAGGTACTAACTACAAAATAACAATAAATCGAGTTCGCATTTATGACGATGTATCTCTGTAGTTGTTCGTAAAATAATGTTTAGCTGCGAACTGGTTTATTTTGGGCAAAAAACCCAAGAGACATTTTATGTTTAGAATGAAACAGGCTATCGGAAATGAATTTTTGAATGGTAAACAAATAATAAGACAAAAAGTTACATTGGAAAAAAATTCTAGGGGTTGCGTTTTCCACCCCCTACAACAATGGGGTAAACCAAATAAATTACAAGCTAAGTGTCTTTTTGGTAGTACAAAACGTCAGGTTTATTTCAATATTGTAAGTTTTTCAGTGCTTGTGAAAAAAATTGTTATACAAATTTTATGTACCCCTTTTAAGGTGCTGTATCTTAACAAGGAATGCTCCAATTTCAGAATATCTGTCAAATTCTTATGAAAATTAATACCATTGTTGTTTCAAGTATTCAATATAGATTAACTTTGTCTCTTCCAATAAGTCATTTGGACAAATCGTTTAAAAGTTGTCACGATAAGGTTGACTTGTCGCAATCCAGTAAGCTATTACGCGTCACGTGTACTATGAGAAGATGGGGAACGATACGCCGGAGTAGAGGGAAGATCTGAGCAATGAAGCGCAATCGCTGAGAACGCGATCCGAATGCGGGCAGAGGCGTGAGGGCAGACGTTGTTGACGGTTGTGTTAGTTTTACAAATTTCTTTAAAGGTAACATAATTCGATCCTGGAAACTATTCATTCATCCAAATTACATGCTGTATAGGGCCACATCAAATGCACAATATATTTGAGGTACTCAATTGGATAAGGAATGATGCTGTATTGCTCAAAATCAATTCGTAATTACTTCTCGAGGACAAAAATATTTTTCGAGGATACAAAATGGTTATTGTGGGTTATCCCTAAGGGAAAGACATATACCTTCACGGACTTTTCTGTAGACCATTACATGACATGTTTATTTAGCACATAACATTAGGAACCTCTTGAATTATCAATGATTCTCTTCTGAATTATGCATGTTATATACATATAAAACTTCCTCTTGGAGGTTCATATTAAAATAACCCGCATCGAAATTCGTTTTATAGTTTCAAACATCTGAGCATTTATATGGACAAACAGCGGGAAGCAACTTTGTTTTCTACGACGTGTAGTGATGCATATTTACATTTTTAGTCATTCATATTCATACTCGCTCCTCTGATGATAGAGCTCATTGATTATTGTATTGTTATATATTTGAATATCCAGATTTGATTTTGGAAACATCCTATTCAACCTTCGTCATTGTCTATTCGCCTGCCTATCCATAAAAATAGATTTGACATTGAAATTCTATCAAAGAATCAAAGTTGAATATTGTTGAGTGGTATATTCATAACAAAATAGGTATCAAAGTGGGTGGATTATCAGCTGCATCGTTCAATTATTTTCCGATAACAGAGATTTTTGTTGTCTCTATAGCTTCAGTCTTGAAAATTTGTGGTTCTATTTTATTTATATTATAAGACTCCAGTAATATTGATTGTCACAAGAAGTGATCGCTCAAATTCATTACTCACAGTTCAAATGTATATTTTTTATTTTTTCTGAATTCACTAGAGTTGAATACACTGAAGTACCTTCGAGCATTACAATTGATGTAATTTTTTCTTTTTCCTGAAAAAGAGCACTGTTTTGAATTATGTCAGAGGTTGATTTCCTTTCCAGTTCAATAATTTTTCTGACATTTTTCTCGAATTATTTGAAGTATATGCATCTTCGATTAACTCAATTTGTTGCAGAATCTATAGCGTCTTGCGCTTGTTTCAAAAGTTTTGAAAGGAGTTATGTATGAATGTGGAGTAAATAGTCAGATCAGAAAATGACATTGTAATGACTTTTCAAACATTTTTAGGGCATGGAATTGATGAATGACAAATTTAGGTTTCCATTTTTTTCATCCTGAAACTTTCTTTGAACGAATACTCTAGATTACAATATTTAGTACTGAGGAAGTTATTCAAATTTAAAATTATTTGAAAATGAAAGTCATGGAATACTGAATGGAGAATAGCTCAAAAACTATGTGAAATAAATATATGTAATCATATGGAATCAATATTCAATGGAGAATATAAATACATCATATTATTTATATTCCTCATTGAATATCAAAGAAACTAAAGAAGGCTCAGAATGTGGATCGTGCACTAAGCCTAAGGATTGAGTGGAAAATGGGAAAAAATACCAGCGTGATTCAAACAGAACTGGCCATTATCTCAATCGCCACGAAAGAAATAACCAGGAGATGAATTACTGGCAAAAACATAACAATATGCACTGATAGTAGACAAGCCGTATTAGCTATGAACAGACAACGAGTTACCACAAGGCTAGTACTAGAGTGCCACCAAGATTTAGCCAAAGCCTCGGTAAATAATAAAATTATCCTGAAGTGTGTCAAAGGGCACGACAGGAGTGATGGTAATCGCATTACCGATTCTTCAGCCGAAGAAGCGGCTGGACTAAGAATTTCAGGACCAAGTGACACCTACAGCCTAATAACTTTGACAATTGCGGAGCTAGCCAAACGTCACACTCATGCTCAATCACTTGAGAGATGGGATGGAATTGAAGGATGCAATCTTGCCAGGATCAGGGGTGAGTGGCGGGGGATCACTGTCTCTCTCTTATGGGTGTTTGACAGTCCCCCGGTGCAGACCACACGGCACTCACCCAGTGAAGTTATCCGTCAACCACCCAATCCCGCGTCTGCGGGTAACAGGCGTTGACCGGTTTCAAGCTAGATGTGTGGGAGAGGTGTCTCGCAAGAGCCCTCGGCGGTTACTCATCCAACGCTGGAAAGGTAACTTTCCTAACATGAGTGCCCCTCGGGGTAACTTAAGGGTATGCGGTGCAGACCACACGGCGTACACCCAAAAGTTGTTGATGAACCGCCCTATCCCGCACCTACACGGGTAATGGGCGCGACGTCTTCGACATATGATGTGTGGTAGAGGATGCTCGAAAGAGTCCTCGACGGTTACTCATCAAACGTTGGAAAGGGAACTTTCCTAACATGAGTTCTAGGGGGGAGGTGAGTGCCTGCTCGCGGCTGGAGGCTAGCGAGCCTCATCTCCAACTGGCGTTGGCCTCTTGGGGGCAGCGGCTCCACTAGCGGGTAAAGGGATACAGGGTTGCGGTAATCCATTCATGGGTGCATTGCAGCCCCATTACTGAGGCACTGGACAGCTCATGCTGTTCCGTGATCCTCGCCTGCTTCTGTACGGATCCGAGCGTTCGAGGTGTCGGGGCTCGCGGTCCTTCCGGGCTCTAGTATTCGAGTCTAGTCTTGGAGGGCACCAAGGCAGACGCTTGAGGTGTCGGACCCCGGTTGGACGGAGCTACTAGTATCCGAGCTTAGGACCCCGACCGGCCACTTCCGGGACCATATTCCCAACTGATTTGGCATGGTTGGCGGGGGCAGGTGTGCGACGCGAGCACTCTCTGGCGAAAGAAGAGCTTAGTTAACTTGTACAAACGTTCGGTCGAACGCTGCCGATGGTCCTGTCTCTTGGTTAGCCACACTAAATAGATGTAAGGAGGCAACTCCGGGTTCGGTGAGCGGGAGGAAGCCCTGCGAAATCCTGTTGGTGTGGGGTGAGGGGCGGTACCCGCAAGGATTTCCCGAAAATTCACCCCTCCACACCCGATCGCATCCAACGCCAGGGTGCGTCTGGGGGGCCTAACCGGCCCCCCAGGCCCCCCGGTGTGGTCGTAACTATGACTCTCTTAATCAGTGCTTGTGAAAAAAATTATTATACAAATTTTATGTACCCCTTTTAAGGTGCTGTATCTTAACAAGGAATGCTCCAATGAAGTTTCTTTATATGAAAAATCCTATCTTTTTTTCGATGAGGAATCACCTCCTTGAATGTTTTACACTTATTCAGTTACACCCTGTATTGGATACTTTTTTCGCAAGGCACATTTCAGAATATCTGTCAAATTCTTATGAAAATTGATACCATTGTTGTTTCAAGTACCTATTCAATATAGATTAACTTAGTCTCTTCCAATAAGTAATTTGGACAAATCGTTTAAAAGTTGTCACGATAAGGTTGACTTGTCGCAATCCAGTAAGCTATTACGCGTCACGTATACTATGAGAAGATGGGGAACGATACGCCGGAGTAGAGGGGAGATCTGAGCAATGAAGCGCAAACGCTGAGAACGCGATCCGAATGCGGGCAGAGGCGTGAGGGCAGACGTTGTTGACGGTTGTGTTAGTTTTACAAATTTCTTTAAAGGTAACATATTTCGATCCTCGAAGCTATTCATTCATCCAAATTACATGCTGTATAGGGCCACATCAAATGCACAATATATTTGAGGTACTCAATTGGATAAGGATCGATGCTGTATTGCTCAAAATCAATTCGTAATTACTTCTCGAGGACAAAAATATTTTTCGAGGATACAAAATGGTTATTGTGGGTTATACCTAAGAGAAAGACATATACCTTTGCGGAATTTTTCTGTAGACCATTACATGACATGTTTATTTAGCACATAACATTAGGAACCTCTTGAATTATCAGTGATTCTCTTCTGAATTAGGCATGTTATATACATATAAAACTTCCTCTTGAAGGTTCATATTAAAATAACTCGCATCAAAATTCGTTTTATAGTTTCAAACATCTAAGCATTTATAGGGACAGACAGCGGGAAGCAACTCTGTTTTATACGACGTGTAGTGATGCATATTTACATTTTTAGTCATTCATATTCATACTCGCTTCTCTGACGATAGAGCTCATTGATTATTGTATTGTTATATATTTGAATATACAGAATTGATTTTGGAAACATCCTATTCAACCTTCGTCATTGTCTATTCGCCTGCCTATCCATAAAAATAGATTTGACATTGAAATTCTATCAAAGAATCAAAGTTGAATATTGTTGAGTGGTATATTCATAACAAAATAGGTATCAAAGTGGGTGGATTATCAGCTGCATCGTTCAATTATTTTCCGATAACAGAGATTTTTGTTGTCTCTATAGCTTCAGTCTTGAAAATTTGTGGTTCTATTTTATTTATATTATAAGACTCCAGTAATATTGATTGTCACAAGAAGTGATCGCTCAAATTCATCACTCACAGTTTAAATGTAAATTTTTTATTTTTTCTGAATTCACTAGAGTTGAATACACTGAAGTACCTTCGAGCATTACAATTGATGTAATTTTTTCTTTTCCCTGAAAAAAGAGCACTGTTTTGAATTATGTCAGAGGTTGATTTCCTTTCCAGTTCAATAATTTTTCTGACATTTTTCTCGAATTATTTGAAGTATATGCATCTTCGATTTACTCAATTTGTTGCAGAATCTAAAGCGTCTTGCGCTTGTTTCAAAAGTTTTGAAAGGAGTTATGTATGAATGTGGAGTAAATAGTCAGTCAGAAAATGACATTGTAATTACTTTTCAAACATTTTTAGGGCATGGAATTGATGAATGACAAATTTAGGTTTCCATTTTTTTCATCCTGAAACTTTCTTTGAACGAATACTCTAGATTACAATATTTAGTACTGAGGAAGTTATTCAAATTTAAAATTATTTGAAAATGAAAGTCATGGAATACTGAATGGAGAATAGCTCAAAAACTATGTGAGATAAATAATATGTAATCATATGGAATCAATATTCAATGAAGAATATAAATACATCATATTATTTATATTCCTCATTGAATATCAAAGAAACTAAAGAAGGCTCAGAATGTGGATCGTGCACTAAGCCTAAGGATTGAGTGGAAAATGGGAAAAAATACCAGCGTGATTCAAACAGAACTGGCCATTATCTCAATTGCCACGAAAGAAATAACCAGGAGATGAATTACTGGCAAAAACATAGCAATCTGCACTGATAGTAGACAAGCCGTATTAGCTATGAACAGACAACGAGTTACCACAAGGCTAGTACTAGAGTGCCACCAAGATTTAGCCAAAGTCTCGGTAAATAATAAAATTATCCTGAAGTGTGTCAAAGGGCACGACAGGAGTGATGGTAATCGCATTACCGATTCTTCAGCCGAAAAAGCGGCTGGACTAAGAATTTCAGGACCAAGTGACACCTACAGCCTAATAACTTTGACAATTGCGGAGCTAGCCAAACGTCACACTCATGCTCAATCACTTGAGAGATGGGATGGAATTGAAGGATGCAATCTTACCAAGATCACCCTGGGCGCCCTTGGGAACATGGCGCCGAAGAAATATCCGGCGATGGCCAGGAAAAACCTACGCTCAACAGTAGGATTTCTGACTGGCCACTGTCAACTAAGGAAACACCTCCATATTATGGGGCTAGTGGACACACCTCTATACAGGATGTGTGAACAGGAAGATGAAACTGTCAGGCAAGTCCTATGTGAGTGTCCGGAGTTATCGTCAATAAGAGAGTGAGTGCTTGGCGAGACTTGGGCTATACCAGCCGATATAAAGGAGATGTCTTCCAGTGACCTGTCCACCTTCCTGGAAAGGACAGGATGGACAATGACCTAGGAGGACAACTCCTCAGTAGGATGTACTATGGGTCACATGTGACTCAAGTGCTGTGGACCTACACTTCCTTTTCCACTCTATAGACACAGATACAGAAATTCATCATATTATTGGAAAAAAGTTTCTTTTCTTTTCCATAATTGAATACAAAATCAGTACAACTTCCAAAGGAATAGAGAAAGAAAATGAATAATAACCAAAGAATATTTATGACAAAAAAACGCGTTTGAAATAACTGTTTTCACATGAACTTCAAATTACACGAAAGGAAAGAGTTTTTCCTGAACAACCACTTTTATATAAACATCGAATTATATTATATCACTCTTTATCATCAAATTACACAACGAAATATATGAGAGAGCAATTTCTCTTAATTATGTACTCGAAATTTTGGCCCAGGACACTGCAAATCACCGTTTTGGGTAACATGGAAAGTTGAATCAATGATTTTTCTCATAACATTTCGACTTTATGTCACTGGAAGAGACATCTCTGCCCTTGAGACGTAGAATAGTCGTATCAAGAACGGATAATCATGTCTTTAGAGCTTTAAGACGTCACTCGATTCCTCTACGGAAGTTTTGAAATGTGCACACTACCTTTTTAAGTAATTTCAAGAGCAGTGCGTGTTTAGATAGACCTATTTAGTCCTAGTGAACAACTCAATCATGAACAGTACCGCCATCTCTTAGCAACAAGCGGAAATACCCTATTATTTTTCCTGAGAACGACAGAACCTTCCAAGCACTTCGAGCCTGATTTAAAATCATTCGACACAGTGAACCAAAAATATTGGATCAATATTCTCAACTTTTACAAAATCTGTTCACGGAATTCAACAATCGTTTCGAAGACTTCTACAAATTGAATGAAAATTACTTTCTAGGTTCCAACTATCTATTCAATGAAAATAAATAGAAATGAACATCTCACAAGATCTACGAATGAACATCTCCAATCAATTATTTGAATAACAACAACGAATATGATACCTGATATCAATGAGCTTGTCAAAAACAAGAGAAGTCAGGTATCTGTTTTCTCGAGCTCAAAATAATCACCCTCGTTCATAACTATGATATCAATCCATTTGTATGTGATGTGAATAGAGAAAATTCAAATTCGAAACTATTTGAGCTCAGTTGATCTCAGCGATTTTGTTATATGTATGTTTCTTGCAAGTTCGATAGACTCTGTCAACCTATTAAAATAACTGATTAATTAAATGAATCACAAACCATCAAAAAAGTTTTGGCTTCATACTCCTAAACTCCTATACAAAAACTGTGGGAATCTTCCAGAGAAAGGGAAAAAGCAATACACTTCAAAAAATTAACTCTATACAGATTTTTTGTATGAAGATGGGGAAGTTCAAAGCCAAAACTGTTCTTTCCCAAAAATGGTTTCGATATATGAATATTCAGTAGAGCTCGTGGATTTTTAAAGATTTTTTCGATTCACTGACACGACTATTGAGTTTCTGAAATCTTCTTCGGACACATTCTGTAACGAATTCTTCGAAATTTTAACGGAACCAAAACTCGTTATTTCTCAATTGGACACTTGATTACGATTGAAAACCCCCTTCAACACTCGAAACAGATTTCCGGGGGATTTGACAAGTGCTCCCTGTAATACAAAGAAGTTCATTATTTTCTTCTCAAGATAACATTAAAATTCATTGTTAACGTATAGAAGTGGAATCAGAAGGCTACATTTACTCTTCTTGGATAATCTCTGAATGAAGCCAAGAGTGGAACTCTCTCATCTCGAGAATAAAATAATAATGAATCGGTGAGAGAAAACATACTAGATTTTCAGAAAGGAAGAAAAGCAGAGTGAATACCGGTGGGTCTGGCTTGTTTTCTGCGAAGACAAAAATCTGTGACATTCGTAGTTGATACAGTAAACTTACTTTGTAGTGTGATGAAAGAAATAAAGTATATCGAAAAAGTAAGAGAGATACTGATTTCATATCGAAAATTCAAACAACAAATGTGGATACTTTGATGAACTCTGAGATCTAGGAGTTTTAAAATATCTATATTCGGCATCTGGAATGTAGGTATTGAAATATTTTTCAAAGGTAATCCTAATCATGCTAACTTCATTAATGTACGTCGAAGTGCGTTTGTATTTGAAAAAAAAGTTTCATTCAGACCCAATTTAGAGATTCCAATCCTGCTTATCATGATTTAGATAACAATCGATGGACACAGTTTTCTGAACCTTCGTTATCTCTCTACCTAGAATGGAAAGAAAGCTTTCGAATTCAATTTTCAATCACTGAATGATAAACATTCATCTAAAATCATATTGATCGTAACATCATTTGAAGAGAACAAGATTTGTGCTGGTAGGCAATAATATTGATCTTTTTTCCATTTCAGAAATAGTGTTTTTGAAATGTCCTCAAAAAATGTTATTTTGAGTAATCATCAACTTCCATATTCACATTGTATACCGTGTCTTGTGTTTTTAGTTGTTCGTTATTTTGGGTTCGACTTTAACGCCATTTTCAAGAAGCTATCACTTTACTGAGGTCTCAATCTGCCTACCTACTCCTCAGATAGTGACAAGCTGCAAGAGTTTCGTGACTTGACGCCGGGGACTCAATGTGCCTACTCCTCAGGCTTCATCGCTGGTCTCTGCAAGGTTCTCAATTTATCTACTCCCAAGCTTCGATACAAACGTCCACTTCTGTTTCACCAGAATTTTGATGTAATGAACAGCGAAATCAACTTATGCTCAGCTCAGAAAATTGTCATTTCGGGAAGAATAACAACTTGGGAAATTCAAATGGATCATTCAGTAAAACTATTCATACATTTTTGAGTTCTGCAAAACATTCCACATTTGAGTATTGAATATCGAAAATGAAGGTCTCGGAAAAATTTTTAATGAAATTGAAACAGTTTTCAGTGCGTTTTTGATTATTCAATGTAGGCGTTGAATCAAAGTGGAACGAATTACCTATCTGTCAACCATTTGATACTTGAACAAATTATTTTCATATTCATAGATATATCTCAGTATTGGTGTTGAAATTATTGTGATTCAAATTATAGACATTCTTACTCGTAATTAAAAAGTTGATATGCTTCTCATCTATGGTGAATAAAGAAAAAAACTTCACAGCAACAGCCGTTATGTACGATGAACGATATCCAGAAAGGTGTCACCCGATAGGACACTTTTTGTAAAGTTGGAAAATAGATTCCGTGACTAAGTAGATGGAGAAGATCATTGCGAGTGGGTACAAAAAAATAGATGTGTTAGCTTACTGGTATGTTTACTTGAACAGAATAGTACCCAACCAGCAAAGTTGTTTTATAATTTCATGGTGTTGCAAGAGTTTTACTTTATTGATATTTTATAATTACTTCCAAAATGCTAATTGATTGTATTATATGATCGGTGAACACAATACAGTTGTAGGCAATAAAAGTGTTTTATAAATTTGTCATAGGAACGTTTATGAAATAAAATTGAAAAACCATTATAAAATAGTCAGGAAATTATCACAGAAACGTTTTTACAACCAACTTATAAAACTTATTTTCCTATAAAAGTAAATTGTAATGTAGCAGTTTTATAACACTTTTCTGCGAGATTTTTATGTTAGTTATAAAACTATTCCAAGCTCATTTTATAACGGTTTCATGTAGCTTTAATGAAATTATTTTATTAGAATGTTTTCAGACACTATTTTATTTTCATTAGCATATTGTCACTTCAATGATAATTTCCCAACTATTTTATGGTATGGTATATTCACTACAATTCAAAAACACTAATATAACTGCTATAAAATCGAATTGCTTTTGCTAATATATATTTGCTGCCACCAAGAATAAAATGCAGCATTTAAGAACAACCAGCTGACATCGAGTCCTGATCACAGCTTTGAAAAAATCTTCAAAATTTTAGTTGTGTTTAGTAAGAATATTTTTATTTAGTTATTCAAATGGGACACCATCAATATCGTGGTGGAAATTAGTTCTTCAGCAACTTCTAAATATTTGATTTTCAGAAAACCTGATTATTTTTTTCTGAGTGAAGCAGGTTCGTGTTACAACCCTTTGAAAGATGACAAATTCAGGTACAGCAAGGCATGCTTTACAGAAAGTATTCAGAAGTAACTCCTCGAATAACTAATACCTACTGTCATATAGATGGTGTCCTATAAAAGATACATAACTCTGGCTTTTTTACACTTTCTGTGACCACTTGTTTCAATGAAAATAACCCTTCTTGCTTTTTGGGTTGCATAGAATTGATAATTTTTTCTTGTTCTGTATCGTCATTCTTCAGCATTCGTTCTAATAGTTCTTCTTCAGCAATTTGGTAGGTCATTAAATTACTTCGGTTCAGTTTATACATCATTGTAAACCAAATGGCTTCGGGCATAGAATTGTGGATTCGTATTACCTTATTAGCATCAATTTTTGGCCATGAGAGTTGGTTATTAATTGCCCATGATATATACCCATGATATATACCTAACCTAAAACGTAGATAAAATCAAATCCAGCTTCAGAAAGACAAAAGTATCAACTGAAAATATAGGCCTGAATTATCAAATATCTGGTCAATTATTGAAGATCATTAATATATATATTCTGACATCAAAAACTTACCCGTCGTTTCCTCTAAACGCATGATAAATTAGATATCAACAATATATCATCGACGTTCATATCCCACCAAAGTGTCGTTTATTAGCAAAAATGTTGCCAACTAACTCATAAACAATCACAATAGTTGTGTACCGACAGCAGAGCCACAGCGGATCAGAAAGGCAAACAAATATTAACAGGGCCGTATTCTTAGTAGTCTGTGTAAAAAAACATCAAAATAACGGGGTGCTTATACTTGTGTTTCGAAAAAATATTCCATATAGAAATGAGCTGGATGAGACTTCAGTTTTAGCAGCTAAACCATATACGGTAATTCACGAAATTTTATCCAATTGGGAGTATCTAGGTTTCCGATATTTTGTGATTTGAGCGTATGCTCGCGTTCAAATTGGATTGGATAGGTTCGGTACCCGCTTTTTCGTGACAGTGTTCATATCCATAGGTATTCGTTAGTGTAAATGCCTTTGATGTTGGGATGTTGACTGATTGACGTATGATAAATTTTTGTGGCGGGTTCGAATACTCTATTTGTAACAAATAATTTTTCATAATTTTTTGTTTAGTGAAAGAAGGGATAATAGTTGGTTTGGGCTAGTTTGGTTTTGTTGTTATTTCAGATAATCCATCTATTAAAAAAATACGGTCGGAAATCTTAATAGTGAATCTAGAACGGTTTGGTGTTGGGAGAAAACTTCAGTAATATGAGGTAACACTCTTGCAAAATGCTTCCATATTTTCAATACATCACAGCTTATGGTCAAAAAATATTTGGAAACTCATTTCTATAAATTATAATTCATTGATACATTTTGTCAATAACGAATAATCAGTTTTTATTGTTACTGTATTCAATTCTAATTCATCCTCAATTTTAGACACTATGATATGCATACATTAGTGTACTAATTTATACTTTCAATTTGATAATAATTCCATCGTGTGGATATTGTAGTGGATTTTGAGCATTTATTGGGGGTTATATAATAGTTTTAGATTCACTTCGAGGTGCTTTAAATAGACGAAGAAATGACTTGGTGTTTCATAAAAAAAACTTTTTGAAAGCTTTTTGAGTCGCCCTCTATGTTGGAAATACTATAAAACACTTCAAACTATCCTACCTAACCTAGTGCTTCAATTTTCTTCTTGCGAAAAACAGGAAAAGGTTATTATAATGGTTAAAACCCGTCGTTCAGCCTTTATAATCGACGAAAGAAACTTTTTAGCCAAAACATCAAAGACATATAATATAAGTTCATAAGTTTTATGAGTGCAGAAGTGAAATTTTAAAATGGCTTCAACATTTCTATTTGTTAGTTTTCAGTTGGTGACATATCTATTATATTTTACAAGTGTCCAATACAAAATTACTTCTTGCGTATTCAACACTTTTTTATTCTATTGTTATCGTTTTCGGTTGTATTATATTCTTCAACGCTCACTTGGAACTACTAAAAAAATCTTATAAAACTGTCTTCTAATTATTTTATAAGTATCGCTTGAATATGTTGCAAAAGTGCAGTAAAGGAAGTCTTTACAAAACTACTTTTCAAGAGTGTTTGACAAATTTTATAGTAACTGCCAAAATGTTTATAAAACTGTTTTGTAGTGTTTGTAAAAGGCCTTACAAAATATTGATAATGACTATAATGCTTTATAAAACGGTGCCAATTTCCTATTTATAGCAGTTTTATAAATACTTCGAAAACATTTCTGGGAGGAATGCAGTTTTATAATTTGTTTCTCCGAAACGTTTCCGCAACTATTATAAAATACGAAATTGCTAGTTGGGTATTCACTCGAGAGACTGGAAGTTATTACCAAAAAGCAGTGTGTGTGAAAAATATTGATGAAACACCACTTGCTTTCATTCAAATATCAACTACATTAAACATTGTATGAAAATTATTTTATCAGACGATTGGTAACCAGTTTCTCCAAAAAATGAGAGTCAATTCCATTCAGACGAGTCTCTTTTTACCAACATATTCAATAGAAGCAATACTCGCCTTCGGATACAAGAAGACAGTTCAACGTAAAGATGGGCATAATGTAACAAATATTTTTTGGTCCAATTATCTCCGAAAGATCTTCCATCAGTGACTTCCGAACTTTGACAATAGGAACAGCCATCTTGTTGAGGCTACATCTGTCAAATTAGTTGTCATTCATTCAGTCTGTTTTGCCAACTCATCATGAATGAATATATCATTCAACAACATTCAATTTGAGTCCACTATTTCAGGAAACGATCGAACCACACTCGTACGTTGACAAAATGCAAGATCTGCCAAAAGCATTGCCGCTCTTCATTATGAGAGTGTGCAGTAGAATCCGAAGCAATCGATTTTGCTTCGCTCACAAGCACTTTTCCTTTCGCAGACCATAATTTGGGGCAAATTTTGCATCGTGACTCAAGCCTGCACCCGTACAAAATTCAACTGACCTAGGAACTGAAGGTGAACGACCATAGATGACGTGTGTTCGTTGAATGGGCCCTGGAGCAGTCGGCAACTGACCCACATATTCATAAAAGAATCATCTTCAGTGGAGTAGCCCTTTCTGGATGAATTTGTACAAAATTGTCGAATTTTGGACAATACCAATCAACATGAGATCCAATAGCGTCAAATGCATCCCGAAAAAGTCACTGTTTGGTGAAGATTTTAGGCTGGCGGCGTCATCGGTCCATATTTCTTTGATAACGACGATGGCCAGGCCATCACTATAGGTCGATGATTACCAACTTCTGAATTAGAGGATCTGGATACAAACGACATGTGGTTTCAACCAGACGGCGCTACATGCCACACAACGCATGCCACATTGGATATTCTGCACGAGCGATTCGAAAGCATGGTCACAGTAGAATGCTAAAAGACCCAGTAGTCCCACAATCTCCACTTTTTAGTAATAAATCACAGTACGCCTGATCGAATCGTGACAAACAGTCATAGGATGCGCTGTGAATTGCCTCAATGATCTTCAACAATGTCGTGTCTGAAATTTTTCATAGAATTTATTGCTTCTGGCCTATCAGACTGACGATGTTTCGCTTGAGGATTGATGACAATGAAAATTTTGGTGTGGCTGACGTTACAACTCTGCCAAGAATATTCCAAGTTCTGATTTATTCCATACTAGCAATCCGCTCCGGCTCCGCACGGGTGCAATGCTGTGAATAATACAGTGCAACGGTATTACGATACTAAGGGTTCTGACTTCATTACTGGAATGCTATATGACGTTAAAGAAGCTAGATTCTGAGATTTTTTTGACAAACAATTTTTTTATCTCACATGAAAAATATTTTTTTTAATAAAGAGAATGGGTACAAAATTTCATGATTATCGGTTAAGTAGTTTACGCGTGAAACCGTAGCAAATAAACTTACATAGTAGGCATAGGGAATCAGGGATAGGAACATAGTAGGGATTATATTCGCATTTTAAAGAAATGAGAGTTTCAAAAAAAAGGAACGAAGATGTTAGCAAAATGATAAAGATTGCAACTAGGTTCATTTATTATATATGGAAATGTAATATTTTGTACTTATATTTTGAAATGTTTTCAAGAGGTGTATTTGTAGCAGATTAAAATTATATATTTTCATCCAGGGCTTAATGAATAAATAAATGGATTAATGTTGTGTTCTTATTTGTAGTACATTCTTTTGGTGTCATTAGCCAAACAAAAAATGTGCTAACACTCATTTCCAATAGTATCAGATTATATCAGTTTATTTTCTCTGAATAATCTCAAAAACGCAATAGAAGATTCATTGAAAAAACATATATAGAATATTCTCGCATTAAATACTATAAAAAATAAAATAATTTCTTTTTTCCAGTGTAGTATACATTCTAAAATCGATACAGATAATTAGTGATTGCAATAGCACGTTTATCGTTTTAAATATTACGAGAATTTTACTCGAGATACATGCAGTGATGAGTGTAGCGAGAGCTGATGTTGAGAAAAGTAGCAACACATTGTATATCATTTGTAGTGCAAGATAATGATAACAGAAGAGTCCTTACTCTTTTACACTGATACCAATTTCCTAGGAAGTATTTTATTGATCATTGGTATGCTTTTGATTACTATTATATTCATACACTGGCAACAAGCTTAGATATCTTTTCGGAAATCGTTTAGAAAAGATAGTCGTTGCCGACTGTTGTTTCACCCATTTCTAGTCCCTATGTAGGCTGTTATGGCAAACACCTGTTAGAACAACGGGTATTGAATCATATAAAAAAAAATGTGTAACATTCCTCAGAGAACAGGAATCAAGTAACCAGGCCATCCTAACTGAAACCAACTAGCAGAATTATGTTTCGATGCGGGCAAGGTGACCACCTGCATCATTTCCAATAATATTTTCGATATATTTAAGAAACAAAATTGTCGATTTTTTTTTAATCAGTCTTATCTGTACAGTATGCAAAAATATTGCATTTTATCCAGTTCTGAGACATGTTTGAGGTTGCAAGTCCTTTCAGTTCCTTGGTAACTTATTTTCAAATCGATTTCAAAATTTGAGCCAAATTCAAGCTGAAACAATTTGAATGAAAAATTCAAAGCGTTCCATAATATTCTATATTACTACAAAACATCCACTCAATTTTCCAAGAAATTTGTTTTACTGTCTAGCAGTTTATATCTCTTATTAACTTATTGAGCAGTGTATAAAATGTCAAACGCTGACAAATCCACTCGTGATGAATAATTATGGATGTGCAGTAGTCCTGAGAAAATAAAACACAAACATCAAAGGTTCCGACAAGAGTGACACTACTGGTTTTAGCTTTGAAGTGGCATAGATCGAGCGACTTTACCTCGTTAGATTTTTTCTTGTGGGGTTTTCACAAGTAGCAAGTATATGCGAATAAGCCACAAACTACAGCGGTCCTCAAAGCCAACGTTTCGGATGCTTTCCACCCAGAGAAGCCGTGGCAAACATTTGAACGATATTATTTTCCACACATAATGTTCTGAATAGGTCTATTGAATTGATGAAAAATTTCGATAATGTCTCACACACCCATGTTCACTTGAAATTTATAGATAAGAAGCACTTAATGAAAGACCTTTCATAACAGGAGAACAATAATACGTGATTCATTCAGAATAAAATCGAAAGGTACTTGAAAAATTCTGTAGGCCATTTTTTTCTTCTTTGCTTCAGGAGTTCTTCACATATCTTGTTCAATGATAGAAAAGTAGGAATCCAAAAAAAAGTTTTATCAAAAAATTGATCTTTTCTAAAAATATTTTTATTCAATTCGAGATAAACGCCTCGTTTCAGTTTTATTAGTCCACTCTGTATGATTTCAAACTTCAAAACGAATTGCTCCACATCATAAAGTGTGACTCTGAGAATGAAAATTGACGTATTAGACAAAATAATCGACAAATCTCAATGCAATTACAATTTTATTGAATTCCTATAAAATAGAACTAAAAAACAAACAAAGAAAATCAAATAATCACATTTCCACTTCATTTCAAAGTATTCAGTTAAACTATAGAAGCAAGTGTTAACAGTCAATATCTAATTTCAGGTGGGAGATTTTTCTTTTTCGTGAACAAGCGTTAAAAAACAACAAAATCTCTTTCGACGTCAAAGAGATTCTCTCAGCTCCGAGTTGTTCAATAAAAAACGAAATGAAAAACATCGCGGATATACCTGAACCGGAATAAAATGAGCTGAAAATGCTGTAGGGTGTCATTCTACATGTAAAAGTAAATTTTGCTTTGTTTATATGTAAATAAGCATTGCCCGTCGAGTTATTCACTGCTTTTTTGTGATTATATGGAAGTGAAAACAGCGCGGAAGGTCACGAGGTCTTCTCCAAAAGTTACGAAGGTGTTCTTTCTGAAATACTAGTAGCAAAAATCTCGAACAAACTTTTAAAATTTTTAGGAATCATTGAATCAGCTGATGAAACCATTCCCACTATCAATTCCATTTTTTCCAAAATTCAGTTCCCAATAATAATGAATATCTCATTAGTGAGCTTCAAGTGGAATGTTGATCAAATTATAATTTTAATAACACAATCATTGAGTCTGGAGAAAGCAATACTGCAAAGAGGCTACTTCTTGAGATGTCTTTCGTTTCACAAACAGATCATTGTCTTGATAAAAATCTAAGCCAAATCATTCGAGTGAAATTCATTTTATTCTTGTATATATAGACAAAAATGATCATACTTCGTTAATTGTGAATTTCAAAATAATATTTTGGTTTTTCCAATCTCAGTAAGTTCAATTGCTCCTTAATGATATTATCAAACTGTTTCTGTAACACTTCAGCGGCAACATTTCACAAAACCCCTAATGTGGGTCCCATCTCATGTGGGCATCCCAGGTAATGAAAGAGCAGATCTACTGGCGACAGCAGCCATCTCAAATTCATTGACTCATACTGACCCCAAAATAAATCACATTAACCTGAAATCTTCCTGACAACAAGAAATCATCAACAATTGGCAACATCAGTGATACAATTCCACCTCCAAGCTAGCAGAAATAAAAACATCAGTACTCTCATGGAAAAATATTCCCAATCACCGAAGACACCAAGTTATCCTGACTCATTTGCGACTGGGACATACCCGCTTAACACATGAATACCTCATAGCAGGTGGTGATAAACCAAGATGTGAAATGTGTGAAACAGACCTGAGTGTTAAACACATTCCAACAGAATGCTACATCACATCGACAGATTCACTCATCGCATCCCACAAACAATGAAAGACATACTTGGTGAAAATTGTGACACTGAACAATTGATAGCTTTCCTCAAAAATATACACATTTTTCAACATACATGAATTAATTTTAAATATCATATACTAATTGAATCATTTGTAGTATGCCGTTGCTAATCACCCTAGCGGTTGATGTAACTTTCTTCGAGTAAAAGAAATATACGATAGGAAACAAACCGATAAGTACTATTGGAGTCGATAGTATGTTTGGTATCTCCACCGAATTCCAGAAATGCTTGAATCATCCACCGTTCATGTCCCGGAATTGTCGCATTCGATTTACCGTTCCTCGTACGACGTTATGCAACTGCTCATGGTTTAATTCCGCAATTGCTCCCCTCACTCTATTTTTTATCAGTGTATAGTACACTTGATTTTCCACATGAGCTCAAAAGAATAAAGTGACGATGTTGAATTGGTAATCTTGTGGATCACCTCATTGGTCCATTTGTTTCCACCCATTTATCAGGAAAAACTCCATTGTGATAACTCCTTTTGATAACATTCTGGAGAAATCACAAGTATCGCTCTCATGTTGAAGAGCCTTCGAAGGTAATTGGATCAAACAATTTCTGTACGATTATGCCCACACGCCTTCTTGTGAAAGATGAGCATTTCCTTGTGCCAGATAACAAGTATTCTTTCCATTGAACATGCCATTATTGATAAAAAGAGGCTCTTAGAACGCCTTATGGATTTTCCTGTAGTGCTTGTGTTCTGTTCTTGAAAAAAATATGCCATTGGATCAACTCCATTTTTTTAGAGATACTGGTTACAATATGTTAATCGTCTGATAGAATAATTTTCATTGAATGTTTGATGTAGGTGATATTTGAATGAGAGGAACTGTTTTTTCAATATTTTTCACATAGACAAGTTACTGGTCTTGACTTCCAAAGCAGTTTCTCGAACTATTTGTTTATGAATTGATGAATGTAGCCATTACTACGTTGTGGGAAATCATAATAAAGAAAAGAGAATTGAAACTTTCTATGTTTTTTACCAATTTGATTTGTAACTAACGTTACTGCAGTTTCGTCTTATACAGACATTTTCAAACTTAAACTTCAAGTTTTATAAGGACATTTTCAAACTTAAACTTTATAGAAAAGAGAATTGAAACTTTCTATGTTATTTACCAATTTTATTTGTAACTAACGTTACTGCAGAATTTCACTAGTTTGGACTTCCTTTGTATGCTATATAAAATGATTTGAAATCCCTGAAACAAGTAAAAAAGAATAATTAAAAAAGAATAGTTGAAAATAACAATTATATTAAGCAACAATAAACCTGAAATGAAATGATAGTGAAATAACCTACAAGTAAAAATATAATAATTGAATAAATAGAAATTAAAGGAATGAAAAAAGAAAATAATAAAATAAAAAAGTGTAGAGATTCCAAGCTTGGGACCAGGACCAGGACAAGGACCAGGACAAGATCTCAGCTTGGGACCAGTCGATGTTGTGTTGCACAGAGAGGAACATTGGTTCAGGAGAAAATTTAAGGAAGCCGCATACATGTTGTCCAACAACGTTTTCAGCCAGGCCAGCGTAGATATACGAAACATATGGAAACCCATCATCAAACGAAAAATGACCAACTCCCGCCGAAACGGTCATCTCTCACGGAATCAGTGAAGCGGAAAATGGAAAGTAGAGAAAGTGAAAGTATTTCAACGACCTATAAAATAGTCATCTCTCGGAGGAATCAGTCCAGTCATCACCCGAAGACGATTGTAGATACCAACAATCGAAACGTCGTGAACTAACGTGACTTGGAATCTCTACACTTTTTTATTTTTCATTATTTCCATTTTTCATTCCTTTAATTTTTATTTATTCAATTATTATATTTTTACTTGTAGGTTATTTCACTATCATTTCATTTCAGGTTTATTGTTGCTTAATATAATTGTTATTTTCAACTATTCTTTTTTAATTATTCTTTTTTACTTGTTTCAGGGATTTAAAATCATTTTATATAGTAGACAATGGAAGTCTGAACTAGTGAAATTCATCACGAAACATTGTCAATCACCTTCAAACAAACCTTACTGCAGTTTCGTCTTATAAGGACATTTTCAAACTTGGACTTTAAAGAAAAGCGAATTGAAACTTTCTATGTTTTTTACCAGTTTTATTTGTAACTAACGTTACTGCAGTTTCGTCTTATAAGGACATTTTCAAACTCAAACTTTAAGTTTCATGAGGACATTTTCAAACTTAATCTTTGAAGTTTAAAGATATTTTCAAACTTAAACTTTAAAGTTTAAGTTTGAAAATGTCCTTATGAAAATTAATGCTCGAGTTTAAAAATGTCCTTATAAGACGAAACTGCAGTAACGTTAGTTACAAATAAAAACGGTAAAAAACATAGAAAGTTTCAATTCCCTATTCTTCATTATTTCTTCATTTTCATTCGGATTGACCATTTTCGTCTGCTGAGTGGCGAAACCTTTTTATTAAATATTTAAGTCATGGCTGGTGACGTCTTTAGGGAAAACGTTCAACTTACATGATGACTCTGATGCTGTGGATTTTTTTTTATATTTACAATAACTGAGAAACTTATCATCGTTTTCATTACGGGTAAGAACGCCCATGATTTGAATTATAATAATTTCAACACATCACTGGGATATATCTCTGAATATTAAATTAATTTGTTCAAGTATCAAATGGTTGAATAATTCAATGAGCCATTATGGTGACATTGACATTGATATCATGAAATTGTTGAAATCAGTGGAAAAAAAACGAATTCTATTATTCTACATTAGATCGCGTGATCGACGTAATTTTTTCCGACCAAAAAAATCTTACAGTGAGTTAATTTCTCTAAAATAAAACATTATCTTGTAAACTAAACTGCTGAACGTAATAATGTGAAAACATACAGGATGTTTCATTTAAAATTCCAAAGTTAGCAGAATTTCCTGAGAAATTGAAGATGCTCCAGAAATATCCTTTTTACAATCAATCCGAATTGTGATACAATTCAAACAACCAAAATTCCACATTGAAACCAGGTGAGATAAAAAAACTATGGGGGGAGGTTGAGTCGGTGTACGACTAAATGATATACAGCAGCGTCCACAGAAAATGAACATATTATTTTTGAAATTTAAACCAAAATTTTGCGATATGACACTTGTGAAGTAAAATATTAACAAAATTTGATGAACATAGTAAGTGGATCAGTTTTGTGTATAATTTTCTCATGACAAAGTTGATCGACTTTTCACGTAGATATGCGTTCCACAAAATTGAAGTCAAGAACATAACAAGATCATCATTCTCTATCATAACAAGCCGTTCTACCATCCAAACATACTGCGAAGACGCTGAAAATAAGTATAATAATTCTCGACGTAATTTCGACTGAGCCTTCGGGAACATCATAATTCCATTAGTAACGTCGCAAAGTAGCGTTCCCGAAATGCAAATGATGCGAACAACGTAATTGAAGATACAGAACGAAACGTTTCTTCACAATGCCGGCGATCATAAAACATTCAAGCGAAAGCTCAACGCCAGCGATAAAAGTTAAAAATTGCGAACTGACAGCAATCTTGACGGAAGAATAAATAGGCTCCTTTGGCACATCCAAGTTTCGGGTTGCACGCATATGAAGCGAGATAAATCTCCTTTTCGTTGAACCCCAACACATATAAAATATTTTCATATTCTATTACGTCATAAAGAAAGTGAGGTTCGGTCGCATACGAATTTTCATTACGCGTGCGAGCTGGTACATAAAAAAACGAATGGCACCTTGGAAGATCCGTGATGTGCATGGGGGCAAGTAGAGGAAATTCATACCGAAAATATTGAAGATATTTATATGAATACATAACACCCTCTTCTAGGGCAAGATATCAAAGTCGGACAAAATTTGTTTGTAATTTTCAGTACTTTTTCATGAAAAAAAATGGTGTGACATCACTCGCCGTAGAGAGGGCGCTATCAATCATTTTTCATTGAAAGAGGATCTTGTGACTCTTTGCTCGAAAGGTATTTCAATTCTCCATACAACTACCTTAATTGTTTTGAGTTTCGATAACTGGTTGGTTATTGATGTATGAATTGGAGTTTAGAAAAATTGATAATTCATAACTTTGCAACCAATAGAGAATTGAAACAACTCTCAAGTAACTTATCACAGGTAACTAAAAGTTTTCGAAGTGTGAGGGAAAGAAATTGTTCAAGGAAATAAATCGTATTTCTCCTTGTCCCAAATTCGAACATGAATAACAGCGCAACCGCTTATCGGTATTCGAAAAAAATAAAAGTCATCCGAGTACCACTAGACTCCCCTTTCCATTTGACAATAATTAGTTGATAACACTCTCTCGCGGACAAGGATGGTTTTCTATTAGAAAGTACCAAAAATGATAATTTTTTACAAAAATTTCATCCGACTCCTGCCCCATTCGAAAGTTTGAGTCCGCATTGTACATATTTTTTCGAAATATTGAGTTGGCAGTATTCATGTTTCTATTAGAAATAGTTTGTCAAATTCCAACAAATTCACTTTTCTGAGCATTGTTGAATTGTCTGATTTTGACGAAATGGTATCATTTTGTACCTTGTATTTTCAAGCATAGTCTACTGGCCAAAAAAAACATGATGTCACTTCTTAGTATATATTTCAAATGAGTATATTCATCCACAAAAAAAATATACTTATACCAGAATGGAATCAGATTTGTTACACCTTCATAATTTTTTTGGTCTCTTCTGAACCAAACAGTGTTATAATTTCTCTGATGTGCCATGAGATATACCAAACAACCAGTATATTTCATAATAGTATGAACATTTTGAAAAAAAGTTAATTAAAATAGCATCACATTTTGCGCTGCTTTTCATCTCTTGAAGAAATAGATGGAGAAAACTAATGAGGAATCTCTTTTAGGTTTGATATTAGTGGGTTGAGTCTTCGGTCGATCCCAAAGATTGTGTCTTCGTGAGAGAAGAAATTTCACAAACTACACTTAAACGATTTGATCTCCACTAACTTTATTGAAAATAATCATAACATGTTTCGCTAAAACATTAGCTTTTTCAAATGATTAATCATTTGAAAAAGCTAATGTTTTAGCGAAACATGTTATGATTATTTTCAATAAAGTTAGTGGAGATCAAATCGTTTAAGTGTAGTTTGAGAAATTACTATGGATCTTCATCAAGTAACGGCCGAATCAATCAGAAAAAAAAAAAAAAAAAAAAAAAAAAAAAAAAAAAAAAAAAAAAAAAAAAAAAAGAGAAGAAATTATAACATTTACCTAATCAGACTTATTATTTAAGAACAGTTGAGTCCAGCAAGGCACTCATGGTTCAATCATACATCAAAGATTGAATCACGAATGCTTTGTTTTGTTATGCTGGTTTCAAAAAGTTGATGTCGAAGAGAGACTTTCCAAAGGACCGCCTTGGGATTAAGTCCTGTGTTGTCCTTTTAAGGACAGTTGAGTCCATTAATACATTCTTGGTTCATATAAGAATAATAACTCACGTTGGAAATTATTTCAAGTACAGAATATGGTCCTGAATTTCATTACCTAGTTACTGCTGAAGTTGTTGCTGTTTATGTAAAATTTACTTGTGATGCACTGTTGGAACCTTTGGTGTAGTAATGACTATCACTGAAGTTTTTGTTTCCAACACCAAATCGCTATTTCAAGAACTCAACATGTGGTTGAACTTCGTTCAAGAGGAAAATTTAACTTCCTTCAAGAGGAAAATCAAAATTCACAAGTTTCTCGGATGAATGTACCTTTCATCTTAGTAGACAAGTAAATTGTTAAAGTTTCCGAAACAGGAGTGATTCAAATTCCAATAAGGTACGGTAAAATCACACCTAATGTCCATGAAAGCTGAATATTTTATTTTATTTACAGGACAATTTTTCAGGAAGCAGACCTGAACAGTGGAGGATATTTCGAATTGCCTGATAACCAAGTTTTGCCAAGCATCAACAACGACATTCAGATCATCTATTGCAAAATGAAGTGGTTTTTCAAATAGATGGGGCTTCTCATTCCGTAGTACAAGTGTGACAGTCCCTCGATAATGATCGAGGTCGAAATATAAGTCTAGAGGAGGCAACCAACTGATGTAGATAATTTAGGGAAAGAAGGTAGTGTAGGTATTAACACCTGATATTCTTCAGGTGTTAATAATTGATAGAGGAAACACCATTGTAACGTAGAAATGACCCCCCTTGCAACTGACTAAACGTGTTTCACCATTCTTTCACTGTCTCAATATCAAATGATTCATTAAGGGTGGTTTTTTTATGTGGAATATCTATTGCCGCACGTAAAACCGATTGCTGTCGTGGCAACGGGTAGCCATGCGCAAGCGACTGTGCGATTTTGGTTCAGTGTTACGCTGTCTCTCTCATCACACCGAGCTCGGATACCTATAGTATATACAGTTGTGTTAACTACAGTTTACATAACCTATGTTCTACTAAATAAATAATATGAAACATTTTTATTTCATAGGTGTACTTATGTATAGTGCAACAATGAAGAACTACGTGGGGGTATACACACAACTCATACTCCAGTTCAGCTTTTCAAAATAATTTCGTTGTTAATAATAAATTCAATCCTAATAATGAAAATCTAAAAAAAAAACAATTACAAAGTAAAACAAAAACTACGAGGGTTTCGCTAAAGACCAATCTGCTTGAAAAAGAAGAAAAACATTCATCAACCAAGATAGAAATGAGTCTACATATACTTTGCACTACCGAAACGAAAATAAATCAGTTGGGATTATCCACTAGTTCATGGAAAATCTGTCTACTTTCAGAAAGCAGCCATTTTCTGAGTTCCCTTTCCAAAGAATTTCTCCTGTAAGTCGTTTTGGGTGAATCTTGCATTATGTTATATAATATTGGCACTATATATGTAAAAGATTTTTGAACTACTGCTTTATTCGCTCTATGTAGAACAAGATCGGCTCATATTAAAGTCTTTTTATTACAAGGATGCCTGTGCGAAAGTGGCGATACACATCAGATTCTAATCGCTCAAGATTGAATCCATTTGAAAAAACGTACACAGAAAGTTAATTCCACATGAACGCAGTTCTACAAGTGAAAGACTTCTTGAACAGTGAAGTTCGAGGTGTACCGAGTAGAACTTCCTGGTGGAATCAAATGTCACAAGTCATCAAGTGACTTGTGACATTTGATGACACTTCCGGTGAAAATATCTATTAGAGAAAGACAAATCTCCAACCTTTCTTCAATGTTCAAGGCTCTAGACTATCGAGGTTGCAAGTGATGTTCGCGTCTCTAATCAGGTTGATGGATCTTTTCTAGATGGAATCCAGCAGCTTCAGGGTATGCTTAGGGGCGGAGCTCCATACATGAGAAGCTCTGAGCTTTATGAAGCATCAAAAGTTGCTGAGGTGTGTACAGTTTTCAGGTTTGAAACAGTGTCCAAAGCTTTTGAGAAGCATCCTTTGCAATTCCGGCGACATGATTGTGCCAAGATATAGTGGTGTCCATTTCAACCTCAAACAAACTCATCGAAGCAGCAATTGGAATTGTCTGTCCTGACATTACTATATCCAGTGGAAACATTTATCTGTTTAGAGAAAACCGATGCCTGGGTGAAACACGCATCGATGAGCGTATTGCATTTCTGGTGATTGAGCAAAGTGCTTGTTTTGGATTTATTCTACGCCAAAGGTTCCAATTTTATCATTTACTGTGTCGATTCTTGCAAAATACTCACTATTAGAATTATCAATGTTTCATTTATTGGACCAAAATACTTTTTCAGAAACCATCCAGGATAAAGAATATGAAGTGGCTATGTTCAATTATATACTCTATAGATGCGACAGGGAATAATGTATTTCCTGACTTTCACTATGAAAAAATTGAATGCCCAGACACCAGTCTTCCCCAACAGTTAATAAAATATATCCACCGCTTCCAGTCGCGAGCGACATCGACCCAGTAATTTGATAAGCGATATCAGCCCTAGTCGACATGCACAAATTAATCCAAGTTAACCGTGATGAGTAGAAATTGGAATGATTTTTCTTGCCACGAAACGTCCGTTCGCAATTTCCCCGAGGGTTAATATCAACATGGAACGCGGCTTCGTCTAATTAAGCCTTCCAGCGACATAGTTCAGGCACCCGCCGATCGTTCTATGCCAATTATGTGCTTTTATTTGAGCAAAAGTGTGACATCTCCGCTCGACTGCGCCTTCGGATATGTTTCGCGAGATTACATCATAATATAGCCTCCACAATGTAATTGGGACGAGTCGCACCGGCAGATTCTGCCAGGCTTGCCTACCTTCCGCTTCAACGACAACTTAGGGCGTGTCTGAGGACTTCTCTTGAGTAGTCAAGTAAAAATATAAATTAAACATTATGTTCAACTTGAGTTGATCTATCCGTTTCTCCATGACAACCCACGAGATGTCATTGTGGCTCACAACAGCTTGCAGCGCCCTCACTTATAATGAAGTCAACAGCATCTACTTTTTCAGGGAATTTTCGAATCAACTTGGACGTTTTTAGGTAATAGCCTAGTGCTTTCAGAGTCACAAAACCTTCCTGAATACAGGAAACTTAATGCTGTCCACGACAGAGTGGAACCAATATATGTGTTCTACTATTTTATTACTTAGAAAACTGTTCATTCCGCCAGAAAACTGAAATTTTCCTCCACATTCTAAATATCCAGTTTTTGTTTAGCACAGGCTGAGGCTGTATCAATGATAGGTTCTGATCCTAACCAAACCCCTTGCAGCGACCTTCTTTGGCGGAGTGTTAACAGTGTCACACCTGCTAAGTTTATAACAAGATTTCAGAGTAGAACCAATTTGTTGAGTCTACATTAGGAGTTTTTTGGCAGTTCTAAACCAGCTTATTGATTCATAGTCAGTTTCTTTCCCATGGCGTAGTTCAGGCACTGCGCCGATCATTTCATAACAATTATGTGCTTTCGTTCGGGCAACAGTGTGACTGTGACAGTGTGACCTCTTGACTGCGCTGCCAGGTATATTTAGCAAGATCATATCTTGAAACGGTCTTCACAATGTGATAAGAACGAGTCGCACCAGTAGATTCTTGGAGGTTTCTCTTGTGTCGAAGACTTTCTGCTATAATGTCAGGTAAGTGCGCTACCGGGGATTGTAACAGTTATAGACTGACATGTGCTGAGAATCGCACGTTGGTAGCTTGCAGCTTGCACAAGTTTGACTTCAAAGGGTTGTCGTTCGTAGGAAGGCTGGTTAACGCAAAAACAGAATTCAACAGATTAACAGAAATTCACTTCACAGAACTCTTAAAAAGGAAAATGAAAATATATGTTTAGATTAGGTTCCATGTGAGTAAATACCAATTCCAACTGACGTTTTGATATCCTGAAATTTTCGATTATTTGTGATACATCAGTGAAATTGTTGCCTATGAGGGGTGATTCTTCTTTCCGGTTTATTTAAAAAGGTGAACGGGTCATGTTTTTTTTTGTAGATGAAATGATAATTTGGTGATATTCAAACACATTCTTGTACAAAATGAAAAGTGGCGAATATCTCCAATACAAATTGCAAAACATCAAATATATTCTGAAATTTGGTGTATCGAACAGACTTCAAACTTCTCAAAATTCTATGTTAGTTTGAAGGTGATTGATGAATGGCGAATATCTTTACTTTGAACTTCTATTGTCTAATATGATATAAAATGATATGGAATCCCTGAAAGACCAAATGAAATCAAAAATTGAAATGAATAACTGAAAATAACAATTATATTAAGCAAAACAACCTAAAACTGGACTATTGCTCCGAAAGATGACTATTCATACATCATTTTAGCGCTTTCACGTATTCTCTCTTTCCTCTCTATGCTTCACCGGTTTATCGGGATATGACTGTTAGGCGGAAGTTGACCGTTCATCGCTTGAGTATGGATATCCATATGTTGCGTATCTCTACGCCAGCTTGACTGAATACGTCGTTGGACAATATATGTGCAGCCGTTGGACAACATATGTGCAGACAACATATGTGCAGCTCTCTCGAACTTTCGCTTGAACCAGCGCTCATCCCTGTCGATGATATCAGCTTGGGACCACTTGATGTTATGTTGATGCGTCCAAACATGATATTCCCGATATTCCTGATATTCCCGATTTGCTGGTTTGTCTTCGTTGTGTGCTTCTCTTGTGGTCGGCAATGCGGACTTCCAATGACATCTCAGTTTCAACAATATAAGATTTGCCGCACTCATAGGGTATCTGGTTAATGCAATTCTTGGAATCGTAGTCAGCGTTTAGTGGCCGGAAACACGAATGGTGTTTCCGGATCTGAAGCAAGTTCTGAAACTAAAAGTAGTCAATCAAATCCTGCTTGAGAAATCTATTGGATAGCGAAAAACGTGTCGCTGTTTTGAATACATTTCACATTGAAAATCAAAATAAATCTCATTAGTGAGTTCTGAGATGGGTATTCATCAAGTATCGACCCGTTCCGTTCGATTTACGGATTCTGGTAATAAAAAATCGACAAATCCTGTCAATCCAATATACCTTTTTCTGCCTCTGGAATACTGATGCAGTACCGGTTTCAAATGAACATATTGTATATTCAATTGGGAAGTGGTCTGATAACCTTCTCAATTATAAATTATTTCTCATAAATATATTCATTCAAACCAATTTCATTTTCTTGTTTGTTGAACTGATATAATGATCATTTAACTAGACACAAATAGTTGTTTGTCCTGCCCAATTAAATATCTATCACGTTGATGAGCAACAATTTGCATTTATGCAAAAAGCTTCGTAAATAACTTTTATAGAAGAGTACATTCGGAAACTATGTTTGGTGTGATTGATGGCAGGCAATATTTTGTTACCGGTGTTTTGAGTATGTGAATTATTAATTTTGTAGCGAATATGGTATGATTTCCAGAGTGCATTGCAATGATTTGAAAAGATAGTAATTAATAGGCTCTTTTTTGAGTGTTTTATCGAAACTAATTCCACGTGACCTCAAAATTATATAAATAAATGTCTTCTTTTTCCCGAAAACTTTATTATTTAGCAATACCTTAAGAACAAACAACATAATGAAACGACGAGTTTGTAGGATTAGTAGCTTTGACTATTACTGATTGTTCGATTCATCAAATATAACACATATTCATATGAGATATTTACTAAACAGTTTTACAAAAACCCATCACGTGTTTCGTCATACAATAACTTTTTCGGGCGTGTCGGGTGTGGAATGCAGGACCTTTTCACAATGCACTCCCTAAATCTATAGGATCATCCCTGGCTGGGGATGCATAGAATCGACCACAACTTGCTGGATCTATGTCATGCTGGTGAACAGAACTGCAACTACGACTCTTCAAGGCCATTAGGTTCAGGGTCACCAGGAGCTGCCTTCAAGGTGGGTTACTATCTCCCTCTCTGTGGTAGCTCCTGATGAATAGTCGGCTTGATGCTCTCGACAGAAGAGAAGTAGATCTGCAAGCTAATGCAGATTACCTACCTTGTCATCTTAGTAAGGTCCTCGTCGGGAAGGGTAACTTGTAATATCCTTCAGAGTACGATAGACTTTGTTCACAGTTAGTGCCGGAGAAAGGAGATTATGTCAACCCCAGCCAAACTGTGATAGTAGAATCCAACTTCATATACAAGTCAGTGAAAATATTATCGGACAGTCGAGCGGCATTGGAAACTCTTGGTTTTCACCAAGCAACATCTAAGCTGGGTTCATTTGGTCGAGTGCGAATAGGTATGAACCACAGTGGTGCGGTGGTGGGGCAGATTGACCCATTCACTTTTGACTCAACCTAACCTAACATACGATGGTTCTTTCGACAGTCATTTACCTGAAGCTACTGTGTAGGAACGTTGGATCATATCAAATTGAATTTGTGAACTTCTCTAGAGGCATTTATTCAAAGTCTTATTATTCAGTCACAATTGAATTTGAGTTCAAAAAGATATTGTATAACATAAATAAAAAAGTTTGGGAAGCTTCGCAAACAGTTTGAAAAAAATGCATTCATTTCTAAGTGATAATGAAATAAATGAGTTTAACTCATGCTGAACGCTTACCTGCAAATGCTGAATGCTGGGACGAATGCCATCTCTAATCGGGAATAATGTAGTCTTGTCAAGAGATATATTGGCGCAACATTAGGCATTTTCACGGTTTGTACTCTATACGTTGTTTCGAAATTCAATTTCAGCTCTCTCCACGTAGACCAAATCCTACTTCGAAAGTATATTATCGAAACTCATTCTATAATTGGAATCTTCACCGCAAAATCATCAGAATCTCCTCTTCTATATAAACAGTTGCACCTTTAGTGCAGTGAAATGTGTCCTTCATATGTTTCCCAACTAACTTTGAGCAAGTTCCGTTGATGAATACAGGAATTTCACACCAAAACGACTAAGAGGGCAGAAGAATTCGAGTTTTGTTATCACATTAGTATTCGTAACTTGAACGAAACGACAATAAATGTTTATGTTGATTCGTATGCAATATACCCAAATTTCATCAGAGAATTGGAAAATAAATTTCAATTTTTCTGTAATAGGTTCTGTCATACGTAATTGGTTCTTTCTGATACTTTTTGATTTTAAATCTAGGAATAATGAGAGAGAAATGATGAGAGTTAGGGAAATACTTTTAGCACAGTCATATGTGGGTCCATAAGGAGCATATTCCAAAATTACATATATATATATATATATATATATATATATATATATATATATATAATATAATTTATTGAGTTGTGGCTTTTTTTTGCCAATGAATAAAATTACAAATCATACTTACAGTAAAAATGAGTAAAAAACAAATGATTGAACATATAAATCGACGAAAAAAGTTAAACATTAATATATATATATATATATATATAAATCCTTTATTTAGTCAAAGACTAATAAATTATACATATAAGTGAATAACAATTTTAAAAAAATCGATACAATCTAAAAATTATAGTATTTTTTTTGTAACTTGTACAATGTCATTAAGCTGTAATATACTTATATTAAAAATAATTAATTACTAATTTACATCTCACCTCAAATATATTGTAAAATCTTATAAGTGAAATTAATAAATTAAACGTCGCGTCGTTCTATAGAACTGAAGTCAACAAAGTGAAATATACACATATAGATCCTTATTTAGTCATGAAACTAATAAAAACATTGTGAACAATATACAAATATACAATGATAAAATAGGTGACTCGCACACATGTGTATAAACTTACAAACAAATATAATATATAAAATGAACCACACAACATTTATATAAAAAAAAAAATGTTACTACAATATACTTCCATCCGTTAATAGGTGCTTCTTGAGTTTGATTTTAAATATACTCAGACTTTCAGAATTTTTTACATAAACCGGAATATTGTTGTACATGGTTACACCTTTAACAAAAATAGAGTTTTGGCTATATGTTCTGCTAACCAGAGGAACGCGAAGATTACCTCTACATCTAGTATCGTGCTGATGAACATCCTGATTGAGAACTAAGATATTCTGCAAGTATTCAGGTGCTATACCTCTTTTAATTTTATGAATGAATATTAAGGAGTGATATAATAGATAAGTCTTAACCGGTAACCAATGAAGAGTATCGAGCATAGAATTTATTGACGTGTCACGTGCACAACAAAGAATAATTCGCATAGCTCGATTTTGCAATTTTTGCAAACGGCTTAGCACATTTTGATTTACCAGATAAAGCACTGTTGCACAGTAGTTGAAATGAGGAAGAATAAGTGTATTATAAATTATAAGTTTACTCCACTGAGTGAGATGCGGAGAATATCTCCTCAAATAATAAATTTTCATGGCAATTGTTCTTATAACATTTTTTGCATGGTCATTAAAATACAGTTGACGATCAACCAAAACCCCTAAATATTTAAATGTCTCAACCATTTCTATCTGGACACCATCGATTGAAAGTTTTGGCTCTGTTTTCATTACTTCCCTATACATTTTATCTCTACTGATTAACATCCATTTTGTTTTGTTTGTATTTATTTTCAATAAGTTTCCACAGCAATAATTTTGAATGGCTTCTAAACTTTCGTTGATTGCATTGAAGCATGTTGAATGATTATTCCCAGTGTAATAAATAACAGCGTCGTCAGCAAAGAGGTGTATACAACATTCTTTCACCACCTCAACCATATCATTTATATAAACTAGAAACAATAAAGGACCCAGAACACTACCTTGAGGTACTCCTATATTATTATCGAGTGTGCCAGATGTAACATGGTTAAGTCTTAATTTTTGCTTCCGGTTATTCAAATAGTCTGCAATCCATTGTAATGCTGCATCTACAATTCCAACTGACTCCAATTTCTTCAATAATCTGGTTCTGTCAATAGTTTCGAAAGCCCTTTGCAAATCCAGAAAAACGGTCACTGTTATTTGATTTTTTTCTAAAGTGTTCTTCCAATCGTGGAGCACACATTGCAGAGCAGTTTCACAACTGTGTTTATTACGAAACCCTGACTGAACACATGTAAGGGCCTTATTACCTTCCAAGTGATCCACAATTTGATTGTAGACCGCTTTTTCTAGTACTTTTCCTATAATTGGTATCATATTTATTGGTCTCAATTCACAAGCTTTATTCGTATTTGGGACTTTGGGAATTGGGATAATTGTTGCAATTTTCATTTCATCAGGCACTTTATGAGTTTCGAAAGAATAATTTATCATATTCAAAAGTGGTTTAGAGATGGTTGAGAAGCATTCTTTCAACAATTTTGTACTATTTTTATTTGTCATTGAAAATATTATTTCCTTGAGATTCACAATGGTAATCATCTTGAAATATCTCAATTTATGTGAAACAGGACTAACTATAAGAGGAATTTCGTCTTGAGGTATTTCAATTGAATCAGTGATATCGTTAATACTTTTGACATAGTATTCATTAAGACTATTTGACATTTTGATATTATCATTTTCAATAATAACATCATCGAATTCAATACTTGCATATGTGCTAGAAACACTATTCTTTGGTATATATTTCTTCAAAGTCTGCCACATTTTAGTAGGATTACCGATATTACTATTTATTTTATTTTCTAAATATTTCTTTTTTTCTTGTCTTATAACCTTCACAGCAGTGTTTCGTTTTTGTCGGTAGGTTTCCCAGTTCTCTGCTATACGATTATTGACATATATCCGATAGCTTTCATCTCTCTCTGCAGTCGCATTTTTGACTATAATATTCCACCATTCTTGATAGTGAGGTAATATTTTTATCTGCCTCACAGGGGCAACTGTATCAACAGCTTCTAAAATTGTGGTAACCAAATACTTATATTTACGATTAATATCATAGGTTCTATAATCCCATTCTATACTCTCTAGTCTTTCATTGATTGCATGATAATCCAAAGTCCTACCTCTACTCTCGATTAATTTTACTTCATTTTTTGAAACAACTTCATCGAGATTTACTATTATATTTCTGTGGTTACCAATTCTAGGTAAATCCAGTACTTGTACATTGGTGTCACAATTTGACAACACTAAGTCAATTAAAGTACCCCCACTACTTGTTATGTTCGTATGCTCTTTAACTTTATTTTCAAAACCAATATCCTCTATCACAGCCATCAATCTCTGAGTGTACGTATTCGTACCATACCAATTAATATTGAAATCTCCAACAATAATAATCTTCATATTCTTGTCTGTTAAATTATCATCACACCATTTTTCGAAAAAGTCTAAAAATAATACACAACTGCTGTTTGGGGATCTATAAACTGAGACAACTAAGAAAGTAATTTTATGATACACAAATTCTACAGATATTAACCAGTAGGACTTTTCAAAACACGTTTAGAAATAGTCAAGATTTGTAATTCATTTTTTATATAAATGAGGGCACCACCAGTGTGCCTACTACTACTGTCCACTCTATGAACTACATAACCACTTAAATCAATTTCACTATTGTATATATCAGTTGTTAAATGTGTTTCCGATAAACAGACTAATAAAGGTTTTTTATCATCAACAAAATGCTTTATTTCATCAAAATGTGCTAGAAGACTTTGCGAATTCATGTAAAGAAGAAAACAGTCAATATCTTTCGTTATGCGTTGTATTCTACGGTTTTTTTGGCTCTCTCTAAAAAATTACTTTCAATTATATCCTTATCTCATCTCTATTTGGATATTCACCTACCTCGATATGAACTAAGTTACTATGTTTTCTACCATTAACAATTATACTAGTTAATTTAGAAACTAACATATTTTTAGTAAGTACACGTCTACCATCGTTAATATCTACTAATATTGCTCTCGTCTTAATATAATTGTCTAACCTGGTAATGTACTTACCAAGTTTGTCATTAAATTTGTCAATAAAATAATTTAGATGTGATAATCTAAGAGGAACTGTAGTCAAAATCAAATTTGTATGGAGACATTGTTTCAAGTTATTATTTAACATTTTGAATGAAGGATAATTCTTATTGAGAAAATCATTGAAACCAGCTTGTATAATCACAAAATCGTTCATTGTGAATGATCGTGTCAACTGTATTATAGAAGAGAGTTGTTCAATTGCTTCTTCTACTTCTTTATTTGAAAAAAATTGTTCATTTTTCCTTTCTTCAAGAATCTTTGTATCCACTGCGTCTATCTGACTTTTTAGTTCAGTCAGTTCTCTGCTGTATCTTGTATTTTCCTGTTCTAAAATTTTAATTGACTCCACCATGCTTCTGCATATCTCCTCCATTCGTTTGAGCTCATCTGCTAACAATTTATTTTCATCAATCCTAATTTTCATATTATTTTCATAGGACTGATTTGTTTTTTTGATTTCAATAATTTTTTTGTTCAGTTTTTCTATGATATTACTCTGTTCCTTCAACATTTCCTGGTCTTTTTCATCTCTTTCCATTACTTCATCTTCAAAATCCCTTGTTCTTCTATTCAGCCGTTTGATATATATGTTATTTTCTTCTATTGTTTGTTTCAATTGGTCAATTACCGCTTTAAGTTTTTCGACTTCTTCATTTGCATCATCTTCATTCTTCTGTAGTAGTAAGTCCCTTTCGAATATTTGTTTTTTCATTAAAGCAACTTCCTCAAGTGCCTTGTCATGCTCTACTTTATGGGAAATAACTTTTTTCTCGCATTTCATCGAACAGTATATCTTGCCACCACCCAGATCTTTACAGAATTTCTTTTTTTCTATACAGGCACGATGAAATACTTCGAAGCATACTATACAACACACGTTTTGCGATTCTTTGTTTTTGCAGCATTTAAAGTAAACTTCCATTATTTGGAGCTGAAATTCAACTTGGTACGCCACTGGTCACTGGTTCTAGTATCAGTGTTTCGTTTTTGTAGCAGAAAAACGGTCCACTTTTTCGGGTGTAAGTTGTTTTCATTCACCGATATGCATATCAGTTATTATTTAATCTGTTGAAGATGTATCATTAATTACAATATTTATCAACTCACTTTCTTCGGCTCGAATTCTTGAGCAGATTCATATAAATTTTACTTTTGAAAGACACTTTAAACCATGGAAAATAGACAAATTACTAGAGAATACTTTGTGTAATGAAGTTTTTGGGTTTGACAAATGTCATACTTTCACATAAATGTCATTTTTCAATGGGCATAATGATTTGATAACCTTTGACTCTAAAGGGAAAGTTGATTGATACAATTTTCATTATTATCAATATGAGTTTTGGTATAGTTCCAGCAAGTTACTGTATATACTGCTGAGATTATCAATGTCAGTTCTCTTATTCATACAATTAGAAGACTTATTAATTTCAACCATTTCAAGAAAAAGGCGTTTGGAAATATTTTTTTCTGTATGTAAAACTGTGATATTAGAGTAATTTGGTTTATGTCCTGTTTCTATAGAATATTGCGCTAATACACATGATTATTACACACTATTACACACTATTATTATTACATACATTTCTGCTGATTACATTGGAATTTGTATTACTGCCAGTATTGGAAATTATTTTATTGAGAAGTTTTCTGGGATAGGAATTTTCGATCAATATGTCTCTAAGAAGTTTGAGATTTTTTTGCTTGAGGGAAGGGTGTACTAATTTTTCTATTCTTTTTTTCAAACAGAGTATCAAATTGATTTTAACTGATTTCTTATGAAAAGAGTAGTAATTGATATATCTTTCTGAATTAGTAGGTTTCACATACCAATCAGTGATCAAATAATTATCAATTTTACGGATAACTTTTGTATCAAGAAAAGGAAGGGTCTGATTATTTTCTAATTCGATAGTGAATTGTATTTTTCTATCATATCTATTGACAACATCAAGAATTTCATGAGATTTGTCATAGGGTATTGCACAAATGACATCATCAACGTATTTTTTTAAAAAAGGAATTTCAAAACTCAGTTTAGGAAGTATGTTTTCAAAAAGATCATCCATTACGTATTGAGCTATGATAGGAGAAATAGAAGCTCCCATTGGTGTACCAAGAATTTGTTTATAGTATTCACCTTCGAAAGAGAAATAACTTGAGTTGAAGATGAAATCAATTATTTCAATAAACTTTTTTTGGGTTATTGAACATTTTTTATTCTTATCATTTTGATAATACTTTTCTCCACTAGATGCATAGGTATATTGCTAAAAAGTGAAATCACACATATGCACGGAGTCAACAACAGGAGCCAACCAATATGGACCCCGTGCATATGTGTTGTTTCCTGCTTTCGGCAAACAAGTGTAGCCCATCTTCACACTTGGCTGCACCGCGCTGATGAGGCCAATAGCCAGAAACACGTGTTCGCGGTTTGCCCCACTTTTGGAGTGTTGTGTCCACTGATTATTTCATTTTTGATTTTTATATCATACCCACTCGATAAAATATCTCTTTGTATTTATATCCTGGACCCGGATGTCACGCAGGTAGCTATAGCTGCCTACGTGGTCATGTTAGATATAGCCTGGGAATTCTAGGTCTTCTAACTGGAACCACAAATGTGCGGTTGGCTCCTGTTGTTGACTCTGTGCATATGTGTTGTTTCCTGCTTTCGGAAAACAAGTGTTGCTCATCTTCACACTTGGCTGCACCGCGCTGATGAGGCCAATAGCCAGAAACACGTGTCAGCGGTTTGCGGACACTTGGATGATCTTCCAAATGTAGGCTATGAACATGCAATGAATTATGCCAATCAACGCACATGAATTATATTTATAAGATTTTCTAGGGACCGGCTAATACAGAATACTTTTTGTTTCTCTTCCGTGATTATATTTTGGAAACATTTCCCTATATGAAATCATTTATATAGAATCATTTATTTCTGTTTAAACTCGTTTCAGTGAACTACATCTCAAAATACAGGGTATATATTTTTTTTTTGTTGGAATTCAAATTGAAATTTTCTATTTTCTATTTCTATATTATTTCGGAACATTACTGCATTTACACTAAATGATCTATTGGGAATGATACCATTTTCATCACTTCTCATCATTTATTAAGTTAATGTGGTACATTTTCCTACTTTTTATGTTCAATAAAAAAATCAAATATGCTCATTTGAAGGTAATATCACTTCTTACTCACATCAATAATTTGAGGAATCTGATGTTATCGTCTGGGATCAATATTCTTTGTGAGAGTGAAATTTGGCTGAATAGGTCTATTTCCAATGACAATGTCAATATTAATGGGTTTCAATTTTTCCATGGTGATAGAGCGACCAAGATTGGAGGAGTTGGTATTTACGTTAAAGATGGATTGGAAACATCAATATTTTCTCCACCGAATAATATTGAGTGAATTTGGATCAAAGTCAAACTGAAGTTGAACAGTTTTGGTATTGGAGTCATATACAGACCTCCACACTAAAATTATTCGGATTCTTTGAAGTCTCAACAATCATTACAACTGTTGAAGTTTTTTGTCTAGGTGATTTTAATATCGATACGCTTGATTGTGATAGCAAAAGCAAATGATACCTTTGAATTTCTGGGGCTAAAACAAATGATAGATGAACCGACCCACATAACAGGTGAGTCAGCCACATTATTTGACTATGTACTAGTAAGTAATGGAGATATTGTAGCGAATATAGGAGTGGAACATATACCAAAAGTGAGTGATCATGAACTTGTTTTTGCTACAATAAAATTGAAAACTAGAATTGCGACATCACGTCTTGTCACTACTAGAGACTTCAAACATTTGAACTATCCTTCATTTATTCACATCTGAAATCTTTCCCATGGAGAATCATTTATGAACTGAATGATAAAGATAGCAAAGTTGATTTTTTGTCGATAGCATCGCCACCCTACCAGATATACATGCACCATTCGTTACTTTTAGAATCACCAAACCATATGCTCCTTGGCTCACAGATACAACTGAACTCATGGTCAAGGATAGAGATAAGGCACAAGTATTTTTTTTAAATCTGGAAAATTAATTGATTTCAATCCTCACAAGCAAATGAGAAATATGGTAATCTAAGATTTAAAAAAAAAATTTTTTTCAAACAAACTGAGTACCTCCCAGACGAATAAAATTTGGTCCTCTCAAAAGTTTGATGAGCTTTGGACAAAATGATACGTGTTTACCGGAACAATTGAATGATACTGATACTGTCGCAACTCAGTACTCGCTTGACTGATCAACAAGGGGCTTTCATTCGCTGTTTCACCCATTCATCATTTATCCAAATAATAAAAGAACTCATTTGAAAACCTGATTGAATATTTATTGTAACGAAACGGGGAAAATACTTCAGAAAACACTCACACTGAAATGTTAATCAAAAATTCAATAAATCAACACTCAAGTTGCTTTCAATCAATTCGGACTTCCATTGTCTAATATTATATAAATTATTCTGATATCCCTGAAAAAATAAAAATATCAACCGAAAATAACAATTTTATTAAACAAAAACTGAAATTACACCTTCAAACAAACACTCAAGTTACTCGACACTATTCACAACAAAGCCTTACGAATATCCTTAACCTTTCAGCGGGCGCGTGTTGAAAATTACATAAAGAGGCGCGTGCGGACTGGTAGTCCGCATGTGAGTGTGGGCCTATATTTTAGGATATTCGATAGGTTTTGAGTAAATTGTGATATGTACTTGAATAAAACACATTTTATAAGAAATATAAAAGCTTTCACAGATGCAAAAAATAATACAAAAAAAATCAAAAATGAAAACAAAAGAGATTATTCCACAAAACAGTATAAAAATAACGTTAATCACTTAGTATTAACCTAAACAAGTAGAACACATCAAAGTAGCGTGCTCTGAGCACATACATTTATGACACTTTTTGCAAAAAAATCTTGATTGACGATTTTTCTTGCGATCGCAGTAAAAGCATCAACCTTTCTCAGGATGTGTATTGACTTGCCTAGTCGCTTCTGGTCCATTCTCTTCGATACCACATATCTCCATAATTCTCAACCTCAAATTTCTAGGTAAACAAAGGATTGTGGCCCTTTCACGCAAGTGATTTTCCAGTAATGCAAATCCGAGATTTTGCAAAAACTTACGTCGTAAGATTTTATCGTTAGTGGTTGCATGGTGAATTGCTTGACAGTTTATACCACCAACGTTCAGACAAGCGTAAAAAATCACCATCGGCCATCTCCGTGTTGATCACAATTGTATGTTGCGCATAACTTGTATACAACATCAACTCCTCCTTTGGTCTTGTTATATTGTGTCATTATCTCCGGCTTGAATAAATCTTCACTTTCAGGATCAATGCTATCATCGGAATGCATACTAGAGGCTAACAACACAACGTTTTTTTTCTTTGGACAATGAGATGCAAGGGTGCAGTTTTCTCTGAAGGCAAAAATAGTGGATTTTTCGGGAAGATTTACGTGAAGCAATTCGGGAGGTAATTCTCTTTTTTTTTTCTCTGAGTTCTCACAACAGTTAGCCCATAATTTGTGATAAGCCTGTCAACTGAAGGTATACTCATGAACCAGTTATCCATCGTGATGTTCAGTTCCGAATTATGAATTGGCTGGCTTAGTCTCTCAACAATGGACTGCCCTGAATTCTCTACGAAAAATTGCCCCTCTGGTTGACGTCCAACATATACTTCCATGTTGGCCGTATACAACATTTTTGTGTCACATAAAGCAAATATTTTTATACCGTATTTATTCGGCTTACTCGGTATGTATTGACGAAACGAGCACTTTCCTCTGAAGGCTTCCGATTTTTCGTCAATGGTAGTGAACGCAGATAAATTATATTTATCTTTACAATTTTTCACAAACATGTCGAAAAATTGACGTATAGCTGCCAGTTTATCAAAACGCTTCCTTTCTTCACGACTGTTCTTGTCATCAAGTCTGAGACATCTCAGAAGGAACTTGAAACGTTTGATTGACATTGTTAGTCTGAAAATCTCAATGCCCTTACCGTTGCTCATCCATAAATCATCTAAATTTAGATGATTTGCTTTGTATGTTCCAGAAATATATAAGAGTCCGATGAGAGCTCGAATTTCATTTATATCAGTAGGTCCTACACTCTCTGTCCAGTGTAGGAATCAGAAAGGAGTTCGATGTATTTGTTTGTATACTCTACAATAATCTGTAGCATTTCAGCATTGAAAAAAAAATGCCAAATTTCTATAGCAGTCTTCAGTTCTCTAGTAGCTCGCTTTGGTCCTGGTAATTGTTCCAATAAATTGGCGCGATTTGTTCTTTTTCGTTTATTAGAACACGGCAACCCATTCCACTTCGTGCCATCTTTTCCTGTATAGACTGGTTCACTCCTCCTTTCATCTCTTCTTGTCCTGATACTTCTACCGAGCTGAAGGTGTCTCCTTCGTCTATCTCTTATTCGATATCACTATCGCTTCTTTCTTCCACATGGTCAATTCCGTTGAGGTCCACCTCATCGTCTAATTCTTCCTATTCATTTTCAGTGTCTGAGAGGCATTCAAGCATCATCCTTTCGAGGATCTCCTGCTCGCGTTCATAATTATAGGACATTGTATCTGAAACAAAGTGTAGATTGTAAAAAGAAACCTAATGAGGCGCGCGCAGAATGACGTTCCGCTAAAATTTTATTTTTCACTCACGCTATTAGAAAATTATTTTGATAATAATGAGAAACATAGAGAAGTATAAATAGATCCATTTACCTATAAACAACTGATTTGAACTTACCTTCTCATACACAAGGTAATAAAAAAAAAAACTACGTGCAAGGGGGCGCGCGGATTGACATTCCACAAGGACCTATCTTATTCACGTGTTATTGCTTTGAGCTGTCGCGGCGTACTAGAGTCATAGGTAATGAGTTGAGTAGGTAGAGGGAGCCAGAAAGCCTACTTGCCAAGTTTAACAAAAATACAAACGATAGTATGTGTGTGCGGACTGACATTCCGCATGCGAACACTGAAAGGTTAAGTGCCTTCTGTACAACACCAATTGAAAGCATCTACTGTGCAACCGGGAGAGCCATCTTTCCATAACAGACGTACCTATCTCAGTTTGGCATATGCAGCAAAAATAAGTGCAAATCCAACAACAGAGGATATGCGACAATTTATTTACCCTTGATCTATCCCTACCGGAAACGTTTCTTATCAAATTCAAACCACCTTTTCCTTGGAATTTCAAACCGTCGAAATGTGATACGAGCTTAACTAAATACAACAAACACAGTACCAATAGCCAGATCATAAAAAATGAACTCAACGGAACTGGATGGAATTGGACAAAGATACGACATAGTGTCTTTCAGACATGTTGAAACGCATGTTTAATTTTGAAACTGGTAACGCTACATTGCCTCATGAACAACGATATATTTTACAACTGGCAATACCGACACCGCGCTAGAAATCTATAACTTCGATACCATCTCCATCTCTCTTTGCGTTGATTATGTCACACCTGTCTCTCACTCTCACACAAACACATACACACCTTTATATGAAATAATAATTCTTTCCCAAATCTTAGTATATTTTTTCTATCTTCAACATGATAATGACGTTACAATTTTCCTAAAATTCTACGAAAATAAAAGAATGCGATCAAGTATAATGAATGAGTAAATTTCAATCCCGACAAAACAAACGCTGAAAATACCAATCATTCGCAATGATATCATATATCTTACATTGGTGTCGAGGCTAAGGACAACCTCTACCACGCCGACGTCCTGGGTTCAAATCTCATACCTATCAACTTTTTTTGATTAGGATCACGTTACTGGAACTTGACAAGGGGGCCTGAGGGGTGAGGCGGAGTACTAAGGGGGGCCGAGGGGTGAGGCGGATTTCCAAGGGGGTCCACGCTCTTTGAATCTCTCCGATACTCATTCCATCCTGCGTCGATGACATCACACGTTATTCCCACTCCTGTTTCAACCAAAAATTGAAAAAAGTTCAGCTCCTTTAGAAAATACATGGGATTTTGTGCTCGTATCGGTGTTGTTCATCTACTGGATTTGAATTTCCCGCTGTACGCGCGGTAGCTTCTGATTGGTCGACTGTATAACGATAAAACTGGAAAATTGAAGGAAGTCTGAAGTGAGCTAAGGCTCAGTTTACACATAATGGACGTCTGGCCGAGACGAGGCGCTGACCTTTGCCCCTTCCGTGTGAAGTGGACCTGAGGTTCAAAAAGGTCCAGAATGAACCTGCTCAAATTTACACGTATTTTTCCCATTAGAAGTGTCATAGAACTCCTATAGCTATATTACTAAATGCAATTCTTGGAATCGCAGTCCGCATTCAGTGGCCTCCCAACTAGCCATTTCGTATTTTATAATAGTTGCGGAAACGTTTCGGAGAAACAAATTATAAAACTACATTTCTCCCAGAATTGTTTTCAATGTGTTTATAAAACTGCTATAAATAGGAAATTGGCACCATTTTATAAAACATTATAGTTATTATCAATATTTTGTAAGGCCTTTTACAAACACTACAAAACAGTTTTATAAACATTTTGGCAGTTACTATAAAATTTGTCTAACACTCTTAAAAAGAAGTTTTCTGAAGGCTTTCCTTACTGCACTCATAAAATAATCAGAAGACAGTTTTATAAGAGTTTTTTAGTGGTTCCAAGTAGGCGTTATAAAATATAATACAGACGAAAACAATAACAATGAAATAAAAAAGTGTTGAAAATGTTTTCTTGAAGACGCAAGAAGTAATTTTTTATTGGACACTGGGAAAATATAATGTCACCAACAGAAAACTAAGAAATAGAAAGGTTGAAGCCATTTTAGAATTTTTACTTTTGCACTCATAAAACTGTTAAAGACATTGTATTTCGAAGATTTATATTTTTACTGCAAATGAAATTTTATTGACATATATATAGCCTATTATTAGCAAAATTCAAACGCGCCACTCATTTATAAACGTTTTCGGTAAAATTATTAATTATACAAAAATTTACTCTGTCGGCTTATTAATTTTCTAGTCGCAAACTTAACTCACTTTATTCTAAATAATATAATGTTATAATATTTATGTACTTTTCAGCTGTAAATATCAGTATATATGCGTTATTTCATATTTTCAACTCATCTAATTTCATTATCCCGGATCGCTATCATTTAAAATGGCGTCGTTCTATAAAATAAATGGGTATCAGTAGCAAGCATTTCAACGTATTTTAACTACTATGTTACCCCTATGAAACTGTTAGAAACACTTATTTCTGGGAGTGATGGTATTGCGGCAGAGTCGGACTATTTTTGAAGCTGTAGGTTTCTACAAAAGTGCTAGTATGAATGAATAATTTCTCACATACAGTTTGGATAAATATTATCTGTCGGGATGTTTTTGCTAAAAAGTTTCTTCCATCGGTTATAAAGGCTAAACGACGGGTTTTACCATTATAATAACCTTTTCCTGTTTTTAGCAAAAAAAATTGAAGCACTAGGTTAGGTGGGATAGTTTTGACCTCGAACTGAATCTAAAACTATTATATACCCCCAATAAATGTTCAAAATGGCCGCCATTGATACAAACAGAAAAATCCACTACCGTATCCACACAATGGAATTATTATCAAATTGAAAGTATAACATATATATACACATATATATGCATATCATAGTGTCTAAAATTAAGGATGAATTAAAAATATTGAATTTACTTATGGGGTACCTATACCCCATAAGAAGAACTAATTTCCACCACGATATCGATGGTGTCCCACTTGAATAACTAAACAAAAATATTCCTACTAAACATAACTAAAATTTTGAAGAATTTTTCAAAGCTGTGATTAGGAATCGATGTCAGCTGGTTGTTCTTAAATGCTGCATTTTATTCTTGGTGGCAGCAAATATATATTAGCAAACGAAATTTTATTGTATAACAGTTATATTAGTGTTTTTGAATTGTTGTTAATATACCATACTATAAAATAGTTGGGAAATTATCATTGAAGGGATAATATGGTAATGAAAATAAAGTAGTATCTGAAAGCATTCCAATGAAATAATTTCATTAAAGCTACAGAAAATAGTCATAAAATAAGCTTGAAATAGTTTTATAACTATCATAAAAATCTCGCAGAAAAGTGTTATAAAACTGCTACATAACAATTTACTTTCATAGGAAAATAAGTTTTATAAGTTAGTTGCAAAAACGTTTCTGTGATAATTTCCTGACTATTTTATAATTGTTTTTTAATTTTATTTCATGAACGTTTCTATGACAAATTTAAAAAACACTTTTATTGCCTACAACTGTATTGTGTTCACCGATCATCTAATATAATCAATTAACATTTTGGAAGTAATTATAAAATACTAATAAAATAAAACTGTTGCAACACCAAGGAATTATAAAACAACTTTGCTGGTTGGGCTGGTTTTCATTAGGCTGCTACGATAGTGTTCCCAGATCTGAAACAGGTTCTGATGTTATACTTGGACCCAATCCTTCTTATCCTTCCCTTCAATCCTCTGATGTAGGGAAGTACAAGAAGGTACTGGTTGTGGCGGCTTCTCTTCCTTGCGGAGCTCTTGCTGTCTTCTAGCTAAAGCCTGTTCCACCATCACTTTGGAGTAACCATTCCGTTGAAGGTCATTTTTGATGATGCCCAGTTCCTTTTCGAGACCTTCCCTTGTACTACAGAGCCCGAAAGTAGAGCCTTGATGATTCCTCTCTTAGTCGATTGATGGTGGTTGGATTATGCTAGAATTCTGTGAGCAAATCGAATAAATGTCGTTTCAAATGGTTTCAAATGAAAAACACTATTTGAAAAAGCCAAAAACTATTCAGGTTAGGTATGAAAAACTCCGAAATGATATGGAAGATAATCGAATTTTATACTGTTCAGACCAAAAAAATACAGGATGTTCTATTTCAAATAACAAAGTTATCTATGGCCAGAAATATAAAATTGTGACAATGATTTTTTAACATTCTGTTTAATATTGAGAAACGGATTTTATTGAAATCAATATCCCAAAATCTCTTTTATGCTTGGTCAGAATTCGAAGGGATGATTATAATACATTTCGTTGTTAATCAGTATCCAATTGTACCTATCAGTTTTATAAAACAATCAACTCGAGAACAGTTATAGTTAGGTACATAGTATCTCATATGAAATCATACAATTTTTCTCTGACTTTTTCAAAAGTGTAACGAAATACAGGGTGTTCCATTGAAAAACTACAACTTTAGTATGTTACACTTTTGGAGCCACCCTCTAGACTCCATAATGTTTTTTTCTGCAGCCTCAATCAATGTACATATAATGAAATGGAGAAATTTTCGAAAAACTTAATGGTTTGGTTTACGAGGAACGTATCGTATGGCATGCCGTACCCTGTATAAAGAACTTTCATCTCAATATTGAGCAGTCCTGATCACAACTGGTCTGGAGTTCAATAATCACGGTAATTTATGAAACATATGAATTCCATGCAAGCAATTTCCATTTCGCATCTTCAGAAAGCTGAAACTGGAGGTTTCGTGGTGGCTGTGGTGACGGACGGACTTGCCGATAACGTCCGTCCACAAATAGGGAACGCTATCGCCAGGCTTTTTCTTGTATTGTGACTGTCCATTTTGTAAAGTGGAACATTGCTTCGAGCAAGACCGCTACGCACCCGACAAACGTCTTTTCAGATACTGACAGGAGGAGGCTGGCCAAATGCGTCTGATAGTGAAGCAACGGCCATTGAATGATAGAGAAATGGAGAGAGAGAGAGAGAGAGAGAGATAAAGAGATAACTGAAACTTGAAGTTTTATATAGATGTTAGTTCAAGAAAGAATATTTTGTGAATGTATATTAGTTGTGGGAGAAAAAGTAATATATACATACGTCTGAATATTTCGCTGAATCCACCCAATCAATTGGTTTATTATCACAGTGGAGATGTTAACTTGTTTGTGTTTCTGATTTTTCTGTAATCCGAATTCTAACGATAGAGCCACTTCTCTATTCAAATGCATAGAAAGGTCGTGATAATTTCTGAAAAATATACGCGTATTTTCAAAATCCGAATTCATACTAGTGATAGGATGGTGTACATCACTGAATTAATATGACAGGTATAACTGGAAATCGTCAGCTCATAAATATACTTCACACTGGGATAACACTGCTGGAAAATCAAAAATGAATTGCGAGAATATCAGTGGCCCTAGGGCTATACTGTTGTACACCAGAAGGCGATTCCAGACATAATGAGTATACGAAATCATTATCCACTATAACAATCGGCACAAAAATAAATTTTTGTCCGATCTCCCAACCCAACCGTGTTAGAAATCACGCGTTGAAAGGTAAGACCTCGTTAGTCCTTAGCTCGCACAAGTTTCGACTTCTGAGGGTGCGACAGCTGGTTAACGGAAAAACAGATTCTAAAGAGATTTAAACAGAAATTTATACGAATTCATTTCAGCAATAATTTAAAATTCACTTGGTCGACTGTTTTTTTCCTTAGAGTAGTATTATTTGAAATTTCCAAAAGAGATATGTTGATATAATAATAATAATAATAATAGTAATAATAATAATAATGATAACAGAGATTTTCTCTTCGAACTTCGCAGACTCTATCCAGACCACTTTGTCAAGATGGTTGTTCTGATTATTGGAGTCCTTGGGGGATTGATGCTCCCTCTACTCTCGAATCTTAAAATCAAATCGGCTTGCCGCACTAAAGCAGAAATCTTAGCCGGACAGATGCTGAAGGCTGACATTCTTGGCTCACTGCGCTTTTTTAGGGCATATGATTCTCAGACCCAATGATCACTTACCGCACGGTGTGCGCACGGTGTGCGGTAAGTGATCATTCCGGTAAGTGATCATTCCGGTAAGTATGGAGCCTAGCTCCAGAGACTCATCATATTGAAATTTTTCGGAAAATATTGATTTCTAGATTATGAGGTACCTACTTTTATTCACATATTTGTTGTTGTTTTCTTCGTTATCAACAAGTGAATTATATTTCACCATCAATTTGTGATGTTCGAAAGCATATGCGGACAGATCAGATTTTCTCATCTACAGAACGAAATTGGTTCATTATAGTGAATAATAAATATGAAAATTTTGATACCCTGGCAAAAATGGTGGCAATATTTCCACAAGGCATAATTTTTCCCTACCTCGACACTCACGAAATCCCTATTTCATTTCTCGTATGTATTTCGCTGTTGTCTCGAATATATCGATTCCAAAAAGTGTGGTCGAATATATTTTTCATATCCAATCAATAACAAGAAGGCATTCATAATTCCCGCGAGCTTTCACTAAATCTGATATCGCATTACATTTGTTGTAAATATTGGACTACTCGAGACGCTAAATGTCTCATCTTCGGAATTCCATAAATAATCAGCATGAAAAATCCAGCAGTGCACGATCGTCACAGAATTCTACACTGGCACTAGGCGAAGCTATAATTCGAGTACATTCTGATTTATCGACCTGCAATGCGTCACCTTAATCCGAATTATCGCTTCCCGAACTAAATTGGTGCATGAACAATTCCTGCACACCACATCCCTAGCAACTTGTAAGTCGTGGAAACACGCCTGAAATAGTGCCTTGAGAGTGATGGAAATGGCCCTTAACGATGTGTTCTTGAGATGATTTGAATACCGATGCCATGCTGGGGAAATATACAGGGTGGATCATCGAAAATAGGTCAGCAAAATTTACGAATTTGTATTCGACATGAGAAAATCCATAATTTTTTTGGGTGGGAGTTATCTACATATCAATGCCATTACTGTAATCCTTAGCGTGGGCGCAAATCACATTTATTGTATTTTTATGAAAAAGGGATATAGTGAGTACCTAAGCAGTTCATCTCACTATGTTATATATGTCAACATATTGATGCTATCAGAGAAAACAAAATCTAATGAATCGGCTATCAGATATCATCGTACTAGTAATGATGTCTGCCGCAGTTGCGAACGAAACTTTTAATTATAATGATAATCATTTTTCATATCATTCGTTCACCTCGTTAGAAAAAGACTTGTTCAGATTTTGGTTAAACACGACAGAGTGAAATGAAAATGAAATACATTGTGAAATATGAATGAATGTTCAGTATATTGGGCGAATGAATAATTAGTACAGACATATTCCAGAATAGTAAGTTACTTTAGGTTAGGTCCACCGACCCTCCACCGCAACCCGCAAGGGTTTATTGTGGCTCACACCTATTCACACTCGACCAAATAAACTCAACTTCTTAACGAAGCCGATTAGTTTGTATGGTGAGTCCTCTTTCAGGTCAGATGATAGGAGTACGGCTCTGCCATGTGGCGCTATAATATTCATTAAAAACCATATCTCATTACGGAAAATGAAACCCAATGCGAGCGAAACCGCAAGAACTTCAGTCGTCTGCCAGACCTTCTCAAAGTGTTTCCTGCAGAACAGAAATAACATAATCCGACATTTGCGAGTCAGCAAAAAGCGCAGGAATCGACTACCGCCAACGAATTAGCAAAAAGACTTCCAAAATAAGTCCTTAATTCCATGACGAGCAAAGGGAAACTAATGTGCGCATATATTCTCCTCAGGAATTGTATCATTTCCCGTTGTTTCATACAAGGTGTCTGAAGCATTAAATTTCCTGAGTTATGAGATGCCAGACAGTATGGAAGGCGACTCATGAATTTGAAGTAGTCTAAATTGATAGCGTTACAAAAGTGTAGAAATGAGAAGGTGAAGCTATTAAAATAACTACATTTCTGCGATGCTGTGAAGCTATTTTAATAACTACATTCCTGCGATGCTGCTTTAACGTTGTTTCCTTCTGAAGTTCAGGCGTGTTCAGGCGTGATATACAATTCCAATTGAAATAACGAAGAGTTACCATTTTGGATGTTGTAGTTATAGACAACATCAATAAATATTACTGTAGTTTAGTCCCAACACCAAACCGTTATATTTAACACCTCGACACGTGATCACCTGGTGATTGCAACACGTGTCTAGGTACTAAAAATAACGGTATGGTGTTGGGACTGAACTCCAGTAATATTCATTACTACACCAAAGGTTCCACAAAGTGCAAAAGAACATTGATGTTGAAATTTATTTGATTCGTATGTATATGCGAAAAATATTAGTGGAATACGGTGTATGAAAGTAGCTTCATCAGACCAGACTGTCATTGGCATCGCTTTAGGCTTCCAAACATAGATTGAATACCTGGATGGCAAGAAAATTTATGGACTTCTGGAAGGATTGGCTCAGTTCGAGGCGTTTATTCACCCTTAAAATCTTGATACCAAACCGTTGTTGGCCTACAGTAGGGATAAACTACGATGTCTAACAGACCTTCTCAAGGTCACTGTCATTTGAATCGTTATATGCAGAGACTCGGACTGTCGGAAGACAGTGTTTGTGGTCTCTGTTTGTAAAATGATGAAACAGCAGAGCACATACTTTGTTCCTGCCCCGCTGGGGACCGACTAAGTTTTTTTAGAGTTGGGCAGAGCCGTACTTTTACCATCTGACCAGAAAGTCCACTTACCATACACACTAATCGGCTTCGTTGAGAAGCTGAATTTATTTGGTCGAGTGTGGATAGGTGTGAGCCACAATAAACCCTTGCGGGGTGCGGTGGAGAGTCCAGTAGACCCACTCACTGTGGACCTAACCTAAGGTATATGAATTGTGTTAAAAAGTTCATTCCTAATAGCCCATCGTTCACGTACGTATTTGCAGGTAGAAACCAGGTAGAGATTGGGTAACAGTCAGATACTGGATAAAATAAAAGAAAAATAACATAATACTAGGAATTGATCGATTGTATCTCATTCTGTGAGGAAATGAGTGATCTAGATGCATATGAAAACGTTAACATAACTGTAAGAAGTAGTGTTGATTATCATTTGAGGATGCTAACAGGGTTAGCGAAACGCGCCTCAGGAGACGGCGTTTTTTTTCTGGTAGAAAAAAAGTTTTTCAATAGATTAATTTCACACCAGAGTTTCCAATTTCAACTACCATTTGTTATATTTCAAAAAACATAGATATTGAGTATGAGAAAGCTTGACGATACTATTGTATACCAAACCCGTCTTGCGGTTTTTCAAACTGTCCCGTGAAAATCCCATAATGAAGTGTTACTTGAGTGAGTTACGGATTTTCATCAAGTATCAGCCAATTCTATCACATTTAACTCGTATACATTGTTGAACATTTTATGAAATAACATCTTTTATGGTGCTCTATATAGTTACTCGGAAATCTGAACATCTCTGGAAAGTTACTTCAAACTAGTCCTTCATGAGGTACTGAGTGTATTGTATGTGAAACTATGTAGCTGAAAACTAACCCGAGGAAACGGCATGATGATGAAATGGCGCAAAAAATCGACATCCCGTAGTAAAAGCGAAAGATCGCATAAAACGGAAATGCATTTCCCAACTTCTTAGCAGTTATTTTTCTGTGCTGTTCCAGTAGAGAATCCCAAATGAATGTTTATTTTCTTGAAAATTTCCTCAACTACAATTTATGGAGCAAATAATGTACATGGTTGCATTTGTTGAATGGATTATGATCTTCTGACATGATATTAGATGAGTATACCTTGATTGTTAGTATACTCGTATTCGCGATTTATTGGTGACTTTTCTCAAGCTTTCATCTGATTGATGTGAATATCTAAAATCTATTTCTTTCGTATTCCCAAAAACTCTCGAAAAGTTGTGAAGTGAGTCTATGTGTAAAATTCATATGAATCCTTGTCGATTTCATCCTAGAGATGTGGTGACTAAATACAGAGGTCAAGTATGAAATTTACCTATGCAGCGGTATTTAAATGAATATTTATGGGAATAAATTATACGTACTTATCTACTGAATATCTTCATTATTGCTTATGATTCCATATTGTACCTGTCTCAATTTCATGGTTTTTCTGATAGCTTGTCGAGCTATACACTGTGGTCATTATTAAGTGTGCAACACATAAGATTATCCAAATTGATTATACAACCAAAATACAGGTAGGGCCGAAAGTTGATGCACTCAGAAAGGTGCACTTGGAATGGTTGCAAATGAAACAACATACAAGGTAGGTCAAAAAATATAAAAATTGTTTAGGAGTGAAGTACCCTCATTTCAGAAACTTCAGCAAAATGTTATGAAGAAAAGTCGGTAGTTATACCTAAAAACCAAATCATGGCCTCCTCAGACATTTTTGAGTCCTTCAATTTTTGCGTAATTTGTTTTCCAGTTTGTAATTTGGTTTATAATCACCCTAAACACGTTCGTGAGTTTTTCATAACAAAATCTGTTGAGCATAACTTTGTTCAAAGAAAATAAAATGCAATCAAGTTGCATTTTTATTTCTTTGAGGAATCATAAACTCCATGTTTATTGCAAAGATATTTAATACAAATCCAAAATTTCGCAAACCATATTATTACCAAAGTAAAACAACAGTATTGGAAATATATAATAATGCCAAAACTCTCATTTGAATTGAACATTTTGTATTTGTAATGTTTATGAAAAAGCTATACGAATTAATTAACAAACATTAGATCTTTTCAAAATAATCGCGAATACCCAAACAGCAAAATATTATTTTCATTATTAATAAATATTGACAAAATAATCAAAAAGGAATAATACAATATTTTCAATTATATTTGAAAGCGGTGCCAATGGTTTTGACAATTGTTATAGGCTTATTTTTATTATAACTAAAACATTATCAAATGTGTGAAGAAAGAATCATCGACAAGTCCCTATGTGTCCACCTCCTTGTTCAATGCATCTAATTGCCCGAATATAAAATTCACAAAGAGTGGATCGCAACACAATTGTTGAAATATTTCGGCAAAGAACATCTGCAGGACATCTATCATGTATAAACCATAATTTATGTCGCTCTTGAAAGCTCATCTTGTTTGAAAGATCCGTTTTCCAAAAACTCTGTCAGTTAGTTTGTAGTAACAAAAACGTCCCATTAACTTGTTGTTAAATATACTGTACCATACATTTGTTTTTTGATGATATTGGTTTTTATTGTCAATGACAAAATTTATATTCGTCTACAAAATGATACTCTTCTATTTGTCCTTGAATCCACATGCAGGAGTCATGCCGTACGTTATAGTCTCGTTCTTGAAATGTGCAAATAAACATAGGCTTATAGGCATGATATTTGTTTTTTTTTAAAAATATTTTCAACAGAGCTTTGTTTTACACCCATATAACTAGAAATTTCATGTGTGGATCTTCTAGGGTTTTCGACAACTGCCCGAAGTACTTCTAATTGATTTTCTCCAATACATACGTTCATTTTTATATTTATAGTTCAAACACACAGCCTGCTTGGAATTATTTGAAAATTTGCTTACAGTGGAGTAGTGCACTTGTTTGACTGGATGACGTGCATTGAATATATCTACTACTCCACCCCCTGGTTTATAGTTATCTCCACATATTGAAACCAATTTTGCCTTCTCGACAAAAGTTATCTGTCTTGGAGAAGGCATTTGAAATCAAATAAACTCAATAGTCGGACAATGATTATTCAAGAATGAGAAGTTGATGTCACCAAATTGTCATAATGTTCACTTTCAACCCTCATTTGTTTTGTGCCATGGATCTCCGCAGAAGTTTTGATAGGATTTCATATTTGTCGATTAATCGGTATAGCATTTTCATATATATTCCAAATACGAAATGTTAACATTAAATGAAACATTTTGAATATGCATATCACCAATAATGATGTTTTAACCTTTTCAAAAATATGGTTGGCAGAATTCTAAAGTTAAGCTGAATATCTTTGCAACAAACATGAAGTTTGTGATTCCCTAAAAAATTGGAAATCCAAGTTAATTTCACAAAAATCCTTGAATTTGAACAAAGTTATGACAACTGATTTGGTTGTGATTACTTTAGGGGGGTTGCTGAGCTTAGGTTTTGGTATTCAGGAATAACTTTCAATTGTGTAAACAACTTTTGTCAATAACATTTGCTAAATTTCATGAAATACTATGAAGTATTACATTTGGGACACAATGGTTTAAAACCTAATGTTTTAGAATGCTTGGAGATTGAAATATTTAAGAATTGTAAAAATGTTTTGAATGGCCAAAGAGAATTGAATTTTTCCTCACTTTTGAAACTGTTTTCTGATGTGGAACTTCATCTGAGGAAGCTACTATGTAGCTACTATGTGTAGTGGTTTTGTAAACTATCAAGTGGAAATCTCATAGTATCACCTGAATAATAGAGCAATTTTTAGGGTGAACAAAAAATGCTTCAATTCTGAAGATTGTCTAAAAATATGTTGCCAAAATCTCAATATTTCACTTCATAGTGATTTTCAACATTGAATGTTTATAAATTTCATGTTTATAAAGGTACCTGAAAAAAAGGCTATAATTCACTACTGAAAGCAAGTAAAAATATGTCAAAGAACTGATTATCATTGCATATTATTTACTGTAGGGGAAGCTAAGTTCATTCATCTGTTAAGAACAGATTCAGCATAGGAGAGGTATTCAAATCAATTTGATCGTTCATTAGACATTGCACAATTTTGAAATACCGTGGTTTATGCAAGTTTATTAATAACCATTGCATGAGAGTTCCATACACTATTTTTCCTACACCCGATAAATAATGAAGAACTATAAATGATATACTTATATTTGTATTGAACACAATAACAGTAATTACTCGTATTTCTTTGAAAAATTCTACAGAATTTTGATTCTGCCTCCTCCAGGAGGCAGAAAGAAGTCATTGACTTCTATACAACGATACTTCAATCAAAAAACATCAGGATGGAACCAAAATCACTAAAGACCTATATGAGTACTTGCTCCAAATGAAACCTTCTCCCAAAGGGGACTCAGCTGCACCTTATGTGGTGAACACCCCAGCTCCAGAAAGAGAGCTCGAAGATAAATGCCGAAAAGTACTAGAAGCCATAAGGACCACAAATGGTTGAATAATTCAAAATCAATGGATGAAGCTCAGAAGTACCAAAGGATGAGCGAAGTTGATAGACGCACCTACGGAATAGGTTACGGGTAAGGTTATCTTTCAAGAGGTGGACGGACCTAAGTGACATTGTGGGGACGAACTGCACCTCGTGAAGAAAAACCAACTCCCAAATACAAAAACATTCGCGAAAGTGATGGAAATAGAGATATAACCACAAAAAAATGAGATAGCGGAAGCCACGCCTACCGCAAGCACCAATACTTCGAATAATGACAAAGAAAACTCTGTGTATGCTATGGCACGCACAACTCAGAATGGAGAGGAGAGATTAGAATCTGGAAAAAAGGGAAAACCAGAAATATCTATTTCAACTCTCTTAACTGTACGAATATTCTCAACAAAAACATTCCTGAAACAAATAGGGAGATATATGCACCTGGCCCATCAACTATTCTTAGCACACTGAAGAGCAATTATAACGCTTCAGAAGAGAAAATGAGAAAACAACAAGAGGAGGAAATCATGAAAAAGAAAACTCTATTTGTCAGAAAAACAAATACAGAACTCAACAAAAACCTAAACTCCGATTAGAGTGAAGAAGATGACGATCATACCATGGGAAAAAACAAACGTAAAACAACAAAGAGATGCAAAACCGACTCACCCAGCCAGATGCCTAACTCAGAAAAAGAGAGTGTTTGAATAGAAAGTTACTAAGAGTTATAAGAGAAAGAGGAAACCCTGAAGGAAGTAGCCGAACGAAACAGATAAGAGAGTATAATTATACTTTGAAGCTGCAGTACAATTCCCATAGGAGATGGACAAGCACGCAATATTAGAGAGTTGCAAATTGAGCCGGTAAAAAATACTACGCCAAATACTATAACGACGAACTCAAGACGGAGATCGACAGGCTCGAAAGCATAATGGATTTGGTGAAGTCTCCCAACAGAAATAATTCTCAACCCTGAACACAAAGGGATGAATTTCCCCATTAGAGAAAAACGATGGATATACACACCCTAGAAAAACCCATAGATGGAAAATAATGAAATCAAACAGCTCGGAAACAGAAACGAGTAATAGGTATGAGGAACTCCAGGAGGTCATGGATACAGACGATTCCGAAGTTGAAACTTCCACAAATAATCACAGAAGAAATCCAAACGAGGACACAAAAATGAGACTTTACCACTAATAATTATTGAAGGCATACTCCCATTGAACGAATGAATCCTGAAAACTATCGAATGAGAGCTGAAAGGCAGATTTGAATCAAGGTACACATGGCGATTAACGCTTTTGTACCCCAAGAATAGCGAAGACCACCGCACAGTAAGAAACACACTGGATGAGCAAAATACAAAATATCACTCTCACATACTGCTTGAGAATAAAACCCACTCATTCGTCGTGAGAAGTCTAGACGCACAACCCCCTGTGGATGATATTGCTGATGAAATTGAGGGGGAACATAAGATAGAGGTCGGAAACATCTACAATATGAAAACAGAAGAAAGACCACTACACCTCATCATAAACAAGAAATATGTCATTTCAAACGACCCAAAAAAGAACTTCCATTTCATTCTCCATGTGCGAGTCGAATGGAAGCTGCACAACAATTTGAGGAAAATAACACAATATCATAGATACCAGCTTTAGGGTCATGCGACCTTAAATTGCAACAGGAAATGTAAATGTTTGAAAGGTGCTCTATACAACCCCAACAACGAATGTGTCACACCCAGCAAATAGCGGTGATTGCCCGGTATAAAAAGAGACGCTACAAAAACTAGAAATGGGAAGGCAGAACAGGTTTCACAGATTCACCCCAGGCCGAACCCCACCAACATAATACGTGGAATAGGGAAAAGCCCCCTAACAAAAAGTAAGTTGACAAGACGTAAACAGATTTACCCGAAAAGTTGAAGAAGAAGCGAAGAAGCGTCTGGCGCCTGAGCAGATGGACCAGCAACGTGAGAGACCTGGCCTGCATGCCACAGAAGACCCCCCACCCATACCCAGAACAGTCCCCCCTAAACGAAACGAGTCATCGGGACTACTTTGATAAGGTGGAGCAGGGGAGAAAAATCCCCCAGGCTTCTACAAAACTCAACTCTCTAATAAAAATGAGCGATATGTTAAGGTCGCTAAATGATCTCAAACGTCTGCTGGAAGGCACGATGGGACCTCTAGAATAGTGGAGTGAATTCCTCCAGAATATTGACAACTACAATCTATAGATGTAGTAAGTAGATTTGCGAGTGTCCAGGAGAGCCTAAGATGACTAAAAGTCCGGATCTCTACTTGTGATACCTCACAAACACCGTGAGGAATGCACTCTACTCTCTCCGTTTCTCGGCGGGGTCATGGGGGCGCGTTTTGTCAGGGCATTTCAGTTTCCTTTCCCTTCCATTTCTTTGGAATATTTCAAGTGGAGATAAAGACAAACGTACACATACCATTTTAGATAAAGATTTTGATTTTTATTTATTTCGAACATAATAATTGTGGTTAACCCGATTTCTTAAAAATGTTAAGATTATTCATTGTGCAAATTGAAAAGTTCATTGCAGATCTTACTGATCTGGAAGTAGAAACAATATTTACATTTATTCCATTATTGCTAGTCTCAATAGAGTTCAATATTGTATCGGGTGCCTCGTCGAAAAAGGCTTTTATTCATGTGAAAATATTTTCGATTGTATTCCAACACATCCTCCAAACTTTCGCATCAATAAAGCTTGTAGCTTTTCATACTTAGAAATGTCTATATTATCGTTGATATTTGAAGATGAGCAATCAAAACTTTTTGGAGAATGTCATAATTTAGTCAGTATTTGTCAGTATTTATCCAATTCATAAAACGCTAATATAGTTTTTCGAACACCTTCTTAGATTTTTAGAGTAAAATATTTTGTATTGCATTTTTTGCTTTCTCTGATATGTTTAAAGGAGTCGAAGTGAATTTTGATAATATAATTATCGATAGAACAGGAGTACAAAAAATTCTGTTTTTTACCACTTTTCTGAAAAACCTCCTTCCTTTGTTATGTACCCCAAATACACATTACTATTCGAGTACAACAATGATCCGACATCGTAACAAGTATTCAGACCCATCAAACCAGAAATCATATTAAACATCCTTTTCAAGCCGAAACGTGAAGCAATTCCAGGGACAATATCAGTTTATGTAACAATGCAACAGGCCTCTCAAAACTTCCGAATGGAAAAGCTGGCTTTCTGAATTTCCCAGGCGACTGAAAAACTTCAGGCTATGTCAGGGTCGAACTGGGCCAGAAGAGCCCGATTGGCAAGTGGTCCTCCACAAGACTTGGATAATGATAATGAAATGTATTATGAAAACACTCGATATATTGAACTTCCTTAGGCCACTTATTGAACTTTGTCATTGTAGAAAATCAGTCATACAATTTTTGTGTCCTTCGTCTGCAGATAGATAGAACTGATTTTTAACAATTAGGTTTGTAATAAAATAATCAATGGAATAATTGATAAAATAATTAATATCGAGTAGCAAAAACTCAGTTGCACACTCCTGCTCTCTGGGTAACGGTAAAAGATGCCATGTTGGATAAATTACATAAAAATGAAATTTCTAGAATGAAATATAATCATGTTCACAAATCCAGACTACTGTGAGCCTAAAAGAATGTATATCCAATTCGAGTTGGAAGAGTTATGGAGTAGTTTACTATGAATTGAAGGATTGAAAGATCTGAATTTGCGATAAAATATGCAGGTCCGTTGAAAAAAATTGATGTGGGTGGCGCCAAGTAAACAAAACGTAATTCGAAAAATAAAATGATTATATATTATAGTCTTCATGGAGTTCAATCGAAATCTTCCATACATTTTAATTCATATTTTGTATAGTGAAGATACCTGATCAACCTTCATCATCTTGAAACATGGAATGGACGATCTAGAGCTTTTTAGCTTGGACGCGCGACACTCCAGCATCAAGTTCGCCATAGAGACTACAGTTAAGATTTATGAACTAGAGCCACTTGCGTCAGCGAAACGCCAGGAAGGAATTCCAAAAATCAACTACTTTCAAACCCGAATAGAAATAGTTATACTGAAAACCTCGAAAGCCGCGAAAGCCTTATATTTATCGTTTGTTCGAAGGTTATCACAACTAATATGAAACTGCTAATTACTTGAGAACGGCTAATTCGATTTGAAAAAATTAAAAAGTATTGGATAGAAAATCAAAATGTCTATTAAACGTAATATCACAAGTTTTCTTCAGATGCTATCAATGATTGTTCGCAATGCATTTCTTATTGGAACTCATTGATACAATTCACTGTAAACTCAAACTATATACAATTATGAAGTGACTGAATGAACGAAGATAGAAATAAAAATGTAACCCTAAAATTTTCAATATTCGTCGGAATAAGACAAAACTCATTCATTAACTTCACTTTATTCAGGTTCATACCTCGAGTGCTCGAGGTGAATAGTCAAAACCATTTTACCATCCATTATAATGATTCAATAATGAACCAAAACATCGGGTTGAATTAAAACAGTTTTGAATGATTTCTGATCATCTTTATCTATCAGTTTCATTCCAAAAAGTTCGTAATGAAGTAAATGGAATCATTTCCAAAAAAATGACCACAGATTGAAAATTGAATGCTTCAATGCAAAATAATTATCAAAGGAAGAAATGAAGCCCTTAGTGAAAAAATGTTTTCAGAGCAACAATTTTCTGATAAATTCGTTACCTCACTGACAAGTCTATTGGAAGAATATGATGAAATTTTTCATTGAGGAATGTTGTGAAACAATATTAGTCAATCTTCCATTGGGCTACATCCCTACGAAAATGAGCTTCTCGACATAATTCATCGTCTTCATATTATAAATAATTATAATGGTTCTATATCGATCATTATTCGATAATAGCTATTTATGATATCACTTGTTAGTTAACTATTTTCATGTTATCGTATTTGCTGTGAAGTGAAAGTTATAGGCCCAAAAAATCGAAAACCTTCACATTTGAACAAGTCCAGAAGTTTATAAATGATGTGTCCGATGCAAAAATTTTTATGATAAAAGTTGCTACTGTTTTCGGAATAAATGGAGCCTGTCGGCGTGAAGAGCTGTGCCATTTATTAATAGAACATATAGAATCAATGGATAATTTATTGATTCTTCAATTTCTAAATACAAAAATGAAAATAGGTCATTATGTATGCATTGTTGGGAAAAACATTGATTATTTTATTAAATACGTTGCATTACGCCCTTCTGTTATCAATCATGAATGTTTTGTGATTCTTCATTCCCATGACACTAGACACCTTTCTGAAGCACATCAACAACGTAGGTCCTTCCATCACTTTCACAATGGAGAAGGAAGTCCACAACGAATTGCCATTCTCAGACGTATTGGTGAAGAGGACCGACACTAAATGGAAAACATCTGTGTATCGAAAACTTACTCACACAGGACAGTATCTGAACTAGAATTTCAACCACCATCAATCGACTAAGAGGGAAATCATCAAGACTCTACTAGACCGTGCTTTTGGGCTCTATAATAAAAAAGAATGTCTCAAAAAGGAATTAGGTCAAAAATGACTTTCAACGGAATGGCTACTCCAAAGTGATGGTGGAACAGGCTTCAGCTGGAAGACAGCAAGAGCTCCATAGGAAAGAGAAGCCGCCACAACCATTACTTGTACTTTCCTACATCAGAGGATTATCGGAAAGGATAAGAAGGATTGAGTCCAAATATAACGTCGGAACCTGCTTCAGATCTGAGAATACTATCCGTAGCAGTCTCACGAAAACCAGGCCACCCAATGCGGACTGTGATTCCAAGAATTGCATATACCGGATACCCTGCGAGTGCGGCCAATCAGCAATAGCAGAGCATGTTTGGACTCATTAACATGACATCATATGGGCTCGAGCTGAAATCATCCACAAGGAGGAACACTTGTTTAGGAGAAAATTCAAAGAAGTCGCATATATGTTGTCCAACAACGCATTTAGCCAAGCTAGCGTAGAGATACGCAACATATGGGAACCTCTAATCAAGCGGAACAAAACCAACTCCCGTCAAACGGTCAGCTTCCGCTAAAACCGATGAAGTGGAGAGAGGGAAGAGGGGATAGGTGAAAGCACTCGAATGACCTATAAATAGTCCAATTATCACCCAAAGACGATTGTGGATACTAACAATTGAAACGTCGTGTAGTAACACGTTTTGGAATCTTTTAATTTATATTTTTCTTGTTGATATTTTTTTTAATTTCCATCCTGTGTTATTAGTTCATTTTTTCATGTTTTGGTGGTTTTTTGTATTCAATTTCATTCTAATTTTTGTTTTCTTTGCATAATATAATTGTTATTTTTCAGCTAATCTTTTTAATTTTTTGCAGATTCTTTCAGGGAATTCAAATCAATTTATATTATATTAGACAATGGAAGTCTGAACTAATGAAATTGATGTTTATTGTCTTTTTCGACATCCTTGGAATTTCATGTGTAAATTTGGTTCATGCAGGACACATAGTGAACAAAGAATATCATCGTGAGATTTCAGCTATTCAACGTGAGCGAGTAGGAAAAAAATTACGTGGATTGACTCAGACTACTGAGATTGCTAAAAACATTTTTGGTCATCATGTGATATTTGTGTTACACCCTACATACTTACTAGATGTGGTTCCTTGAGATTTTCTATCTATTTTTTTTGATGATGTTTCGTGTTTCCAGACGTGGAAAAAGCGACGAGGACTATTGAAAAATAAATCGAAGACTGTTTTGAACATTCGAATAGAAGTGTAGCAATGGTGGAAGATAGTATATTGAAGTTTTGGCAGTTTTGGAAAAAAAAAATTAAAATAGTTACACCAAAAATTCTGTTATTTTTCAGCTGAACCTCGTATTGCCAGTACGACACTGGACTATGTCACAATCATGCAAAATTCCCAAGTCAGGTAAACTTCGAAAGGATAACCCATTCATTTGAATTCTATATTTCTCACGACCTCAGACTACGCCTTCGGGAGACTGAAAAGTTCAACGATGAGAATGTCGAAACGCTGTTCGGGGACCGTCTGAATGCTGCTGTTCTTTTCTCTGTAGGATTGCGATCTCTCGGAGATTTCGAAAGGTCGACGATGAGATTGTTTTTGTAATCAAAACTTGGTAACTTTCACGGAAAGTTTGACTGTTGGGCTAACATCAAATTCAGGACTGGATAGGATATCAAAATAATCTAAGAGCGATGATGGAAAGATTAGAAAGTCTTTGTAGTTGGAATTTAAAATTTTTTATGTAACCAAAGGCTTCTGTAAGGTGTTCGAAATAAGATAATTTATTGAATATATCTGAAGAAACAATATTTTTTTCTCATTTCCACATCGATATAGAGTGTGACCCATTCATAATCGCATCATCCTTGAAAACACTCATTTTCATCCAGTAGATACTTTAGAAATCGAACTTCAAAATTTCATTCATGAGCCAACATTCATAATTTTTATTGTCGAAAACAATCATCAATTTTTCAGGTCTGACAAAACCGGTGAATTCATATGGTACAAAAATGGTTTTATCCAAAATAATGTCGAAATGGATTCAAAGTTGTTAGAAAATGAAATTGAAAAAAATGCTTAACAATCTCCACAAGAAAGAAGTACGCTTGGGTTGGGTTGTTCCGCAACTCACTTCTGTTGTTTTCCAGTGTAGTTCTTCTTATAATACAGGAAAAATCATTAATTCAGTTCCACCAAATTTCAGGGAGTATTATCTCCCCAGCTTCAACAGAAAATTGTAACAGTTTTCTTATGAGTTCATGTTTTCATAAATCACCAAGATATTGCTACTCTGTGCTGAGCCCCATCAATGAGCCATTAGATATTGTTAGTGAAGCAAAAAATGGATGTTGTTTTGGATGGATGGATGGATGTTTTGATGGATGTAGATCTGAGATTTGAAAAATTTATAAATAAACTCTTACGACGTGTCTATTCTGCACTGAAAATCATTTATGGTAACTGATATATTCTGCCTTTCTATATGAAAAATTCCTTATGTGAATTTTTGGTGTTTCCAGTTTTCAATTATACGGATGTTCTTTATGACCCATGTTTAACCAATCAACACAAAAATGAGATTCAGAAAGTTCAAAACTCGTGCCTTCGGTTCATTTTTGGTATTGGTCAGCGACACAGGATCCCATATAAGTTTAAAAAAATTGGATGGCTGAGCAGAAAAGAAGGTTACTTCATGCTGTCTGTTTTTTCCATAAAATAATTGTAACAAATAAACCTTCATATCTTCATAGAAAAATCACATATTTATCGTACGGACATTCTTAACCTGAATATTCGATATAAAAATATAACTGCAATGCCAAAATTCAAAACAGAAGTCTTCAAGCGGTCTTTCAGGTACCAGACTTTTCGAAAGTATAATTCTGTCCCCAACCGCATCAAAAAATTGAATTTTACAAAGTTCAAAACTGAATATAATGACTATTTGTTAGACTGAAATTGAATCAAATTATTGATATCTCATAAGGAATGGGTGACGTAAACTCTTTATGTGAAATGTTTATTCTTATCTATATTATAATATCATTATTTATAACAATCACAGTTTTATTTTTGTTTCCCTTTGAGGGTTAGGTGGGAGAACATTCTCAGTGATGTGTTTCATTACGGACGATGAACTTCGCCCTTCATTTCAATTATTGCAAGTTGAAAATATAAGTTATATTGGGTTTTTTGTTTTGGTTATGAAATAATAAAAGCGATATTAATATTATTATTATATTTGTTTCTATTGTCTAGATATGATAATTGAAGGTTGAGTAAAAAAACACAGTAATATGACAATTCGACTTATTTTTGAATGAGGTCATTCATTGTTATTATTAGTATCATAATACAACTCCAACAAGGCTTTCTGACGAAAACTTCCTCAAAGTAATATTATCATTCATTGCACTCATTGCATTCACATGTGTTCAAAAGTTTCTAAAACATCTGGCAAAAATATATTGACTCGACCAAACTCAATGAGGTATCCGTCAGTAAAACGATTTGAAAAACCGCGACTTCATCTATTTTCACACAAGTAATTTATCATCGCCCTCCTTGGCCTACGCAAGAGAGAATTTTCTAGCACCCACGTCGAATCGCAATCTGGCCCTGGAGAGAAATCATCTGGCCCTTAGTCTTTTGTTGGAAAGCGATGACGTGTTCAAAGATAATGCGCTTATTTGAATACCCCCAAAGTCGTTCATTAGTCGTCTTAAGGTAGGTGTCAACCATCTTGTAGCTATTACAAAACCTCGTCTTGATGGAAATTGATTTTGTTCAGATATGCCAAAACGTTATTAGTCTTGGTGACAAGGTAACTCCTGAGTTAGTGCTGCAATGCGTCAAACCACCATGGCGGTATATTGGAAGTTACGTGTTTAATTGGAACTTAAACACTGTCTTACATCTACTGAATTCGTAATTGTTCGAATCGCAAACGTTGTGCCACATTTCAAAATATTGAACAGCTACATGAAGTATTGAATCGAGATGATTGTTGCAATACACCTGTCCAAACAATTAATCGAGGTGGGAGGAAGATTTTACTGATGAATGTTATCTGCGATCGATAAATATTGTAATAAAACTCATTAATACAGTTTATTGTATGATTTTCACTATGAAGGGTTTTCCAAAAACCACGACACGTGTTTCGCTATACATTATATATATATATATATATATATATATATATATATATATATATATATATATATATATATATATATATATATATATATAAAGATCAATAGATAAATAGATAAGTACTTTCTGATCATTCCCATATTGATTTCAATTTAAGAGCCACCGGTATACAGCTGTTTCAGCCTATTGGGCATCGTCAGTACCGGCAGGCGGTCCTCGATCGAAGACAAAATTTAAAAAACCAGAAAAGTACTTGACAAAAATAGCTGCGTAAACGCAAGTGAAACATAAGTGGAACCACCTATTGGTGTGACACCCAAGTAAACTTGCCAAGATTTTATGTCAGTGTTGCTGGTTTGACCAATCAACCGACAACTGCGGTAGCAGAAATTTGGGAAGCTAACCTGAAATTCCATCGTAACTATTTTTGTCAAGTACTTTTCTGGTTTTTTACATTTTGTCTTCAATCGAGGACCGCCTGCCCGGTACTGACGATGTCCAATAGGCTGAAACAGCTGTATACCGGTGGCTCTTAAATTGAAATCAATATGGGAATGATCAGAAAGTACTTATCTATTTATCTTTTGATATTCATGGAATTATTTTCCAGCAGCTTGACTGCTGTATATATATATACATATATATATATATATATATATATATATATATATATATATAGATAGATACAACACTCCAAAAGTGGGACAAACCGCAGACACGTGTTTCTGGCTATTGGCCTCATCAGCGAGGTGCAGCCAAGTGTAAAGATGGGCAACACTTGTTTGCCGACAGCAGGAAACAACACAAACGAACGGAGTCAACAACAGGAGCCAACCGCACATTTGTGGTTCATCTTAACACTTGGCTGTACCGCGCTGATGAGGCCAATAGCCAGAAACACGTGTCCGCGGTTTGCCCCACTTTTGGAGTGTTGTGTCCACTAATTGTTTCATTTTTGATTTTTATATCATATCCACTCGATAAAATATCTCTTTATATATAAATATATATATATATATATATATATATATATATATATATATATATATATATATATATATATATATATATATATATATATATATATATATATATATATATATATATAAATATATATATATATAAATATATATATATAAATATATATATATATATATATATATATATATAATAAATATATATATATATATATATATATATATATATATATATATATGTGAAACTGTTACTGACGATATATATATATATATATATATATATATATATATATATATATATATATATATATACTCAATTCATTGTGTTGAAAGCTGCTACTTTGTGTTGATATGGGTTGGTGCACGAATTATAAATGATAATATCTGTATGTGCCGGTTTACGATAAATTGAAAAATCATGTTTGTTGTTAACTTTTGATATTGTCAAGTCTAAAAAATTTTTATAGAGTCGTCCTATTCCATCTCCATTGTGAATATAATAGAAGGATGAATAGAATTGATGAAATCCAAAAAGTTTATCAAATGTCTGTTCGTTTCTGTGAAACATATTATCCATGACACAATGAATATTGAAATCACGGTAAGAACATTACTTTGCTACCAAACGCTTCATTTAGATTATTCAGATTGTGGAAAGCATTGAAAAAAATTCAATGTGATTACTCTCAAGTGGATTTCTTTCTAATAGAACAGAGTTATATAGGGCTTGGAGTTTTTTATTCGGAAGGAGTTATGTTGATGTTCATTTCTTCTGATAATATATAATGAGTAGCAAATGACACTTCCAAACGAAAATTCTGGTTGTGTAATTTTGCAGTGCACAATAAACATCAATTTGAGGCCTCAACGAAATGAAGCATTGTTCGCAAACATAAGAATGGCAACATCAGATACCAGAACTGCAGCACTCTACTACTTCATCTACTGAAGATGCCAACTTGGTTAGTGAAACGCGCGTAAAGGAGTGCTTATTTTTCTTGTTTTGGATTGTTTTGGTTCCATCTCATGACAGAGGTTCCAGAAATGATCAATATTCTAACAGACAGTCAGAGGCACTCCAGGTAATGAACTGGGAAGGATTCGACTGAATTAACCGACGGATTGAAATATATCCACTCTATAATAGATATCTGAACACTGTAAAACTGAAGAATATGCTGGAAACGGATCATCAGTTACAAATATTGACCCTAAACCAGTTGTGAGAGTGCGAAAATCTATGGTATGGGTTAGGTTAGGTCTGAAGTAAGTGGGTCTATTCGACCCTCCATCGCAACCCACAAGAGTCTCACTCCTCCTGTCTCACTCCTATTCACAGTCGATCGAAGAAGCCGATTAGTTTGTGTGGTGAGTGATCTTTCAAGTCAAATGGTGAGAGTACGGCTCTGCCGAACTCTAAAACCTGATCCGGTCCCCAGCGGGGACCGGATCAGGTTTCATTTTCCAAACAGAGGCGACACACACTGTCTTTCGACAGTCCGAGTCTCTTTATATGATGATTCAAATGACAGTGATATGTAAGAAGGCCTGTTAGACATCACAATTCATCCCTACTGCAGTCCAACAACTATTTGGCATCAAGCTTCGAAGGATGAATAAACGCCTTGGAGTGAGCTAATCCTGGAAGATTCTGCCAGAAGTCCATAAATCTTGTTGTCATCCAGATGTTCAATGTTTGTTTGACAAAACCTAAAGCGATGCCAATGACAGGTTCTGGTCCAAGAAGCACCCTCCTCTGCAAGGGAATCAGCAGCCTCATTGCCTTTTAGGCCAGGTTGGCCAGGAATCCAGACCTGAGACAATCAGTAAAGTTTTTCTATCGTGGAGAGTCGTTTTTGGCAATTTGCTACCAATTTAGAAGTTGCTCGGTAGGAGCCAACTCCGGAGTTTCCAACTCCGCTTGACTGTCTTAATACTGTTAATTAGATTCTTTCAATCTCTCCGCAAACAATTCATTAGCGTAAATATCCGCTTGAAATACAGTCGCATAGGTTCTTAGGCAGGTAGATATCTCTGTCCTGGGTCTGCGACTAAAAACACCTGCACTAGAACAGGAAGGTGTTTTCGATCCATCTGTCAACCAACAACTATCTGCTCTTAATATTTCCTTCTTCCGGAGGATCCAGTCCTCTCTACTCGGGAACAGTACTTCATAAGGCAGTTCGTAAATGACAGTTCGAGGCATGAAGTCAGAGGTCATTTCCAGAATGCTGTAGGCCAGAGAGCTCCCCGCCTGGGCTGTTTTCTGTGAAGCCTTCGGCCACCAGACAATTGTACCATAAGTTATCATTGGTCAGACAATCATCACATGAAATTATTGGATTTGTTCGTGACCAAAACCCCAAGTTTCACCATGAGTCCTTCGACATGTTTAATAGGGACAGTCTGGCTTTGTGTGAAACTTTTTCCAAATGAGCGTTCCAGGTGAGTTTTCATCAAGGACAATTCCAAGATATTTCAGCTCCGTACCCAAAAAATAACCTCACGTTTGAGGAAAAGTGTCGTTGGATCATCTAATTTTCTCCTCCTGGTGAAGGAGATTATCACAGTTTTGCTGGGGTTGACAGACATTTGTTTCCTCAGGCTCCAACTGTGAACAACGTCCAACGTGCTTTGGAGAATATCACAAGCTACCCTTCCCGACGTGGACCTTGCCAAGATGACAAGGTCATCTGCATAAGCTTGTAGATCTACTTTTTATCTGTCGAGGTCATCAAGCAGACTATCCATCAGGAGCGACCATAGACGGGGAGATAGTACTTCACCTGGTGGCAGCCTCTGGTGACCCGGAACCTAGGCTTTTGCTTCACCAAGAAGAGATATGGTTATCTTCTTTGATCCTCTGTGGACAGTTTTCATGATATGATGAGATCACTGCTTCGCGAAATTGCTCCGCTACTATATACATATCATTACAACTGTGAATAGGAATGAATCCGTCCTCAAAGTACTATTGGAGAGAGTTTTTATACCACCTTCATTCAGTAGATTTGAGTCACGATATTTCACTACTGATTTTAGACCCCTTTCAATATTGAAAAGAATATATGTATATAGTATGGAACGAAATGAGAAAATAGGTCACTATAAAATGAAGAGCAGTAGAAAAATATACAGAAAAAAAAAAGAAGTTTTGAAGTATGAAATTATTTAATAATTTCATATTTCAAAACTTCTTTGACATCTGTCGAAGAAGTAAAGAAATAAGATATCAAAAAAAAGGAATAACTGCGAATATATTCAAATTTCTTATCCATTTCTGAAGACGGAGGCAGATTTTGGCCTCCGAAACGTGAAAGATAAGTATTATTTCTTAATATTTTTTTGATAGGCAAATTGTTAAATACGACAAGTAACTGATAAATAGAAGATTTTTCTTTGTGAAAAATACTTTGATTTTTACGCAGTAATTTATCGGGGTAAACTTAAAAGTTTGCCCTTCTACACTTGTATAAAGTTCTCCATTCTAATTTTTATATTTTTCAGATTGTGGAAGGTAACAAATACCCAAATACCCAAAAAAATACTTCAGATTATCTGTTTTGTAAGACATAGATCTATAGAGTGACGTATTCCTGAGACAATTTTGAGAAAAAAAGTCTATATAAATTCATGTCTGGAAATGCTACGTTTCGGAGATACAGTCTTGGTGACAAGCTATCCCTGAACTAATGCTGCAATGCGTCAAACTAGTATGGCGGAATATTGGAAGTTACGTGCTTGATTGAAACTTAAACACTGTGTTACATCTACTGAATTTGTGATAGTTGTCAGATATGAGGAATCTGGAAAGTTGCTCCCTGTTTCGGGAGATTGTATAGGAATATGAAATTTTGAATCAAGAAAGTTGTTGCAGGTAATATTCCCGTTCACAGACAATATTTCAGTTCATTTCATATTTCATTTTACTGGAATTGATTTCAGAAAACCAATCATAGAAGTGGAAATGTTGAATGGTTTCATTTTCGAGAGGCCACTGCCATCAATGAACATAGTTTCTGTGAAAAAAATTGATCCACTATTTATTTCTTTGTCAGATTTTTCATATTATGGAACGAAGAGACTGTAGTTCAGTGGAAAAATTCAGTGTAATATTGATGAATAAATATGACACTTTCAGCAGAAGGTAGAACAATGTTAATGTTATAAAAATAAAAAAAAAAAAAATTCTATTGATCCTTCAAACTATCGATAACAATAGATAATATAAGTCAGTGTTACATGAAATTTAGTTGATAAACAAAACTTACACCAGGACATCCACTTGCTTTTTTATTTTTTACAGTGTGTTTTGATTTCATTATCATTAGTTCTTTTTCTTAACCAGTACAACTGTTTTAAGTCATCTAGGTCATTTTTCAAATTGTCTGATAGAATTATTTCACCTTAAAAATTTCGATTTATAGGCTAAATCAGAGCACCATAAAAAATCTGTTACTCTTCATATTAATCATGTATTCTAATAAAAATCTGCTTTTGCGTTAACCAGCTGTCGCATCCCTACGAATGGCTACTTTCAGAAGTCGACATTTGCGCGAGCTATGGACTAACGAGGTCTTATCTTTTAACGTGTGATTCCTAACACGGGGTGGACAATAGCAAGTGAAAATCGATCATTTAGTCTGGGGCTTGAACCAGCGACCATTACGGCGGTCGATTTGAGTGAGAGACGTCGAACCGACCGGCTACTATTCGACCGCATTCAGGCAAATCTGATAATTATTTTAACAAGCTATATAGTATATTATTAGATATTGGTTCACCATCGTTATTCATAATATTATAATGTTTACTTATTTCTACACCCTCATAAGCATCTAGATGCCTGTTGTTGTTAACTTGTTCAACTAATCTCAATGAAATAAAGTCTATGGTATGATTTTGTTGCAAAATATGATGGGCGACCGCAGATTTTTCTGGTCTTCCATATTTTAGGTGTGCTACGCCTCCTTATATCTTATTTTAATAGATCTTTTTGTCAGTCCATAATATTTTGCATCACAGTACTCAAATTTAATTGCGTCAATTCCAGAATTTTTCGAATTCTTGCCTTTTTTTTGATTTACTGAAAGGTTCTGTAGTGTATGACTTGTTTTGAAAACCACCTTTATACCTAGTTCCTTGAAAATCTTTTCAAAGTTTTTCGTGTATTGGTGGTATGGAACTGAGATATATTTATTTTGGATTTCGTCGTTTTTAAAAGTCGAGATTTTGTCATTCTCAACATTTTTTTTCACCATTATATCATTAACAATACTCCTCAAGAAACCGATAATGACTGCTAATACCTATATTGTCCATTTTATTTTGTGAACCTCTCATGTGTGAGAGAAAAAGTCAAAAGATGATGCACTAGAAAATTCAGTCCAGCATGTATCAGAAATAAATTCAAGACTAGTAGATAAGGCAATATTATGAAATTGATTTTAGACACTCAGAGGCAGTTACCTAGAAGAGGTATCTATGGTATGAATAAGTATAACTGTACGTACTTTCAGTTCAGTCTTCCTCTTGTAGATGATCACTTGGTCATCGAAACAGGTATTGGGATGAAACTACACTAATATTCAATACCACACCAAAGGTTCCAAACAGTGCATTACAAGTACATGAAAAACTAGTTTTGTTATTTATAGTGTAATTACTAATCATAAATGATATTCCAAAAGGATTGAAAATGTCTATCAGTATTTTTGATTCCATTTTTCCTCCTTCCATATCAATGTTTGAATCTCCACAGGAAAGTGAAAGAGCTAAATGCTTTCATTAGTAGCTCAGACAGCTGATCATTAAAAATTTGTAGATTACTGCCTGGTGGCCTATATATATTTATGACGCAACATGTCTTATTAATTGATACTGCAGATCATTGAAGAATATTTTCAATGGAGTAATTATTTAAGAAGCCTTTCGATTTTGAGAACGGGACCAGATCATCTTCAACAAATATAATAAAGCCTCCATGTATGTGATTTTTTCCATGACAGCTACTTACAACGGTAAAAATTTTTATATGTATATTGTCAACTTGTTCACTTATCACCAACCAGTGTTTACAAAAATACAAATATGTTGGATTATACTGGTACAATAGTGGTTCCACAAGGTTCAATTCATTATGTCCTGTTTGTTTCAATAACACACCTTGTAGACTGTCGTTTTTCTCGAGTAGAGGTCAATGTACTATGCAGGGCTACGATAGTTTGTTGTCTTGTGATGAAATTATCCACATATTGATTTTTACTGAAATTTACTTGTTGTTATTTGTCTGGTTCATGATGCATTTTTTCCATCGAGAGTTTTGCTTGCTTGCTTTGACTCCATCTGACGTTCGTTTAACGTAAGATATTTATTCAGTTTGACCACTGGTGTATGGAGGAGCATTTGCAGAAAACAAAAATTATATTCAACACTCCACTGAAACAGTTCTCATATGATATTTTAGGAATGTTTAAATAACAAATGTATTACTCTAAAGATTGAGGATTGAAGAAATCTATTTATGAAATTCATCATCTACCAATTACCTAGTTGACAACGTCCAGTTGTGAGGCATAGTGATATTTGTATTTCAATGAATTCTATTTTGTGTACTGATTACATAATTGTAAACGAGTAGATCAAAATTTGTTAATAGAAAATATTGATAATAAAATGGCATGCTTGAATATTACTGGAGTTTTATCCCAACACTGAACACTTATTTTTAACACTTCGACACGTGTTTCAATCACCAAGTGGTCATCTTCAAGAAGAAGATTGATATACAATATTGGCCTTATTCATAACAAAGATACCACTGCTAGATAACTGCGTTCTAAATGTCTTGAAATTTATTTCACAACTTTTTTAAATATTATTTTAACAAGTTATACAGGGTGTTAATTAAGTATGTACCAATAATTCAACAGACGATTTTTTAGGTAATTTTAAGACAAAATGTTCATATGAATATGGGTCCGCAAATCTACCGTTCTCAAGATACAGGGTGTTAAAATAAAAATTAAAAAATAGTTATTCGTAAATATCTCAAACATCCTTCACCTAATTTTGTTGTAATTTGGCAATGGTAATCATAACATAGAGGAGCTGATTTAGCCCAAACGTGATTCATTTTATTAAGTCCAGTGGCGTCTCGAGCGGAATTTAAACGAATATTTTTGACTTAAAGATATACGCCACTGACTTGTGCAATTTTTATTATTTCTTCGGATTAGACAATAAGAGATACAACTATTTTGTCTCTTGAATTTTTTTCATATCTTGCTTAGTTTTCAAGAAAAAAAGTCGACCTAATTGCATATCCCTGGACCTCACAAGGAATAATATGGGAAATTAAATGTTTCTTTTGGAAATTATTATTTCCACCACCTCGCGGGAGAGCGAGGTGGCCATGGGTGTGTGCCTGCTCTCCCATTCCAGCGATTATGGTAATTTTCATCCAAAAATTGCCGTGCCACTACCCTAAAGTGTGGTGGAGCACCATCGTGCATGTATCACACACGGAATCTTTCCATGACTGGAATTTCTTCTAAAAGTCCAGGTGAAACAAATTCTAAAAACCTTCGGTATTCTTCTCTATTAAGTCTAGGTGGAAGGTAGTTAGGCCCAATAAAATGGTCACCGACAATTCCAACCCAAATATTGAAAGAAAACTGTTCTATAAAATTATTTTCTATCAGGGCGTGTGGATTGTTTTCGGCCCAAATGTGATCGTTGTGGAAGTTAATAATTGAATTGCGAGAAGAACAAGCTTCATCTGTAAACAAAATTCGACATAGGAAACCTGGATTTCTTCTTATTTTACCGCGTAACCAATTAGAAGAAGCTAGTCTTACAGACAAATCTCTGAACAATAGAGCTTGCACACGTTGCATGTGATAGGGATATTGCTGCTGGCCTCTCAAAATCTGCCACACTATGACATGGGTAATAATCAGTTCTTCAGCTATTTTCCGAGTACTGCTATGAGGATTTACTTCAATCTCATTTAAAACAGCTTCTTCAATTTGAACAGTTCGTACCGTTGCAGGTCTCCCAATGACAACCGTCGATCTTTTAAAACTGCCTGTTTCAGAAAGTCGTGCATGGAGACGTACAAAAGTTCTTCTATTAGGCACTACACGCTGAGGAAATCTTTCATAGTAAATGCGTCTTGCAGCATTCGAGTTTCCGTGAGCCATTCCATAACAGAAATGCATATCTGCCATTTCACTCTTAGAAAATTGAACCATGTTTTACAAAAATGGTTCGAAAAATAACCACTAAACACACTTTTCATAACAAGTATAAATTAAAAGCTTATAAAGTTGACAACAACTGTCAAGTTGTTTAATAAATGCTGCAATCGTTTTCCAAAGAAACCCTTGATTATTATTTATAGTATTTTCAGAAGAGTGTGAAATTCAATGATGCGGCGGCTAGACGGTTGTATTGAAGCTGAAGGAGGCCATTTCCAACACTCAATTCAGTGCAATTCGTTAGTCTAGATATTGATGTTATTCAATATTTGTTGTTATTGTTACATAATTAGTAATGAAAAATTTAAAAAATGATAATTTTCAAAAGAAATATTTAATTCACCATATTATTCATTGTGAGGTCCAGAGATATGCAATTAGGTCGACTTTTTTTTCTCAAAAACTAAGCAAGATACAAAAAAAATTCAAGAGACAAAAAAGTTGTACTTTTGATTGCTCAATCCAAAGAACATTTTTAAGTCAAAAATATTAGTTCAAATCCCGCTCGAGACGCCACTGGACTTGATAAATTGAATCTCGTGCGGGCTGAATTAGCTTCCTAATGTTATAAATACCTTTGCCAAATTACAACAAAGTTAGGTGAAGGATATTTAAGATATTTACGAATATTTTTTTTTTTATTTTTATTTCAACACCCTGTATCTTGAGGACGAAGGATTTGCTGACCCATGCTCATATGAACATTTCGTTTCTAAATTACCTAAAGAATCGTTTGTTGAATTTATGGTACATACTTAATTACCACCCAGTATAGTGAACTATTAGGTATCGGTCCACCATGCAATATTGTATGTAGATTTAATTTAATCTACCTTTCGAAGATGATCACTTGGTGGTTGAACATCTAACAAAGTGTTGAAAATAACGGTTTGGTGTTAGAATAAAACTCCAGTAATATTCATTACTACACCAAATGTTCCAAACAGTGCATCGCAAATATACTTGAATAAATGTATCATTTCGCGTTGAAGACAGCTTAACGTTAGTATATATATATATATATATACGCAAATTTCTGAAATCTTCATTTCGACGTCAAACTAAGTGAGTATAAGATATTAATTCCCCTACATACCCGTAATATCAATAAATAATTCCGCACTCGCTTCCTCGCTAGATTGATATCGCTGCTCAACTCTTGACACTTGTTTACTGTAGAAGCTTATGTAATCCTCTACACGTCCTTTGCATAAATCATTTTCGGAAGGCATGAGCAAACATATGCACCTTTTAATATGATAGGCGGCAACTACAGCAATATGCTTCAAAGCTCCTGATCAAGGCGCCAATATCACTAATTTACTATAAATATTCCGCTGGGGAATGGAGCTGGAAGACAAAATAAACCTCAAAATTTCAGAGGAGAGCATGATTTCGTTAAGAACACATAAAGTTTCATTTCTCATTTTTCATGAAGAACTGAGAGCCTGCTTGCTATTGAATAACGAAATAGATATAACCACGTTATGCAAAAAAGTATAAGTATTTGTGTGGTCAGAATTTCTGCAGTGAACAAGTGAGTCCATGATATCACAGCTCTATTTCGATTGAAGAACCGGTAAACGATGCATTTAGGAAATATTCCTTATATAAAGGTTCTTATCCTTATGTAGGTAGATCAAAATTATCTCAAAAATTACGTTCGTAGAAATCATAGAAATTATTTATAAATGAAGTATATATGACCATCATACCAGTGACGTTATTCGAGTTCATTTCGGAGACAGCATTTAGTTTCAACCCGGGTGGTGTGAGTTCAATTTCTCCTTTATTACGCTCATGAAACTGAGGATTCGTAAGGAGTTCATACCCATTCTTGTGTAACAGATATTTTTTTGTAAACATGAAGTTACCGTCATCATACTCAGTTTCTGATGTGAAACATCTATTGCCTCAAGAAAAACTGATTGCTAACATGACGACGTATATCGTGGCAACGGGGCGTTATGCGCAAGCGACTGTGAGATTCTCTTCTCACTGGTTCGGCGTTACCCTATATTTCTCGCCACATTAAGCTCGGATACCTATAGTGTATACAGTTGTATTTACTTCAGTATACATAACCTGTGTTTAACTAAAGTCATCAGTAAGTTAATTATATTTTCATATTATACAATTTGAGTGTGCATTTATCTGTGCATTGAGCCCGCGTGTGTTTGGTCTGTCTCAAGGGTCAGTAAATGTGAAATCTACTATCTTGGTAGATTTAAATTTACACAATTTTCATAGCACACAATGATTTTAAATAAATTATTATTTGGTTTTAATTTCATTCTTATGAAAAATAATGCACTAAAACACTTTCTCGCTAATAGCGAGTAGCACACGAATGTTTTCCCAATTTGTTTTCAACGAGAACATCAAAAAATTATTCAAAAAATTAAATTCCTGATGATGGTGAAATCTATATTGAAACATTCATTATCGATATTTATAATTTAAGTTCATTTGTAACAAATTGCAATAACTAGCTAAGATTCGTGATTTAACTAGTATATTAATGTCATAATGAAGAAAAAAGAATTGAAAGATTCAATTCTCTTTTCTTCATTATGATTTCCTACCACGTAGTAACGGCTACATCCATCAATTTATATTAAAGTCACATTGAAATTTTTTTATGTATATTTCAATTTCAGAGTTTTCATAAATATTTCGCAGTACCTGTCCAACAATGGGGAATGTTCCTCCTGACGAAAATCATGTAGTTTTCATAAAAGAGCTCTAAAACAACGCATTTCAAACCTATCATGTCAACCTTTTTTTAAAAAAATCATTTGAATACTTGAAAAAGAGGAATGAAATAATGCATGAAACATTTAAAGGAATTCCTTTCTATTTCACCATTTGCCAACATCGGTTAAAGCTAATAAAGGACAATGAATCTGTTAACTGTATGAGACAAACAAAGATGACATATTTCTGGGGCGTGCTGTTCTGTTTACTTATGTTCCGAGTTCCGGGACATTCTGTGACATATGAAATATTGTGCACCCAACCTATCTTCTTCTATATAAATAAATAACAAAACAACTGTTGTTTATGTGGCTTGTGGAGGTGGTATTGGACTATAATTTATATTTTGCCTCAATTATTGATTTATAAAGAAAATTTTCCTTTTTTAAAGTAGAAAATCTAGGTACGTATAAATTATTTCAACTTGATATAGGCGCTGTTGCCAATGTATCAATTAGAAACAAATCCCATTAAAAGTTGAAACCCAACAACATTTGAAACATCAATTTAAATAATTTTCGAAGTGAATTTGAAAGACTGATGAATTAAACTCAACTTTATTTTGCATTTGCTGTAATAACCCAAATTGAGGAACATTCCCCATTATCACCCGCCTAGATTTTTTGGGTAAACAAATGAATATTTTGAAAACAGTTTATTTTTGTTTTACATGAACTCACAATTACAATATGCCAGATATTGTAAAATATTAAAATATACAGGGTGTTACATTCGAATTGAAGAAGTTTTTACCTACTTTATGCATAATCGGAAGTGTTGGGAAGACGCCATTATTTTCATTCGATGAAGCATATTGAAAAACCTATATTTGCCAATTTTCAGAATGTGAACAAAATTATTTTCCAAAATACGGACGGTCATTGCGCTGTATCCTGTAAAGTTATTCATGTTAATTGGTGATTACTTTCAAGAGCTTGAAACGGTCCTTACAAGCAAACTCTACTGCTCCAAGGAAAGCTGAGAGATTAATTTTTGGTCTTCACGGAAAACCTTATAACGAATTGTGAATTACTTCATTAATTTGAGTTATTAGTGCAGAAACTTTGCGATTTAATGAAAATTGCTCACAAACTCAAGCAATATTGTAAATTCCGGAGGAGACTGTAATTAGTGTTAAATGAGCGTGATTTCGAATTCCACGAAATCAAATAGTTATGATAAAGATGTCTCATTTATTTCCATTGGAGGGCGTCTTTTCGAAAGAATTTCTGTGGCCGTCCAAATTATTGTGACAAAATGATTCGGAGTTATGAGGAAATGATAAAAAATTTCAGTTTCACAAAAATTAACATTTGTCATGAAAATTCGTTTTGGAGTAAATGCAGAAAATTCAGTTGACTGATAGATTTCTGCTGCTAATCAATTTTTCAACTGGACATTAATTTTAAATCATAGTAGATGTTTTTCAATTTTTATAATTGAATTTCAAACACATTTCCTCTGTTAATTTTCAAACTGAAGATATGTTCTAGATTTGGATAAAAAATTCAACTGACGCAAACTTTCAAGTGGAAATGATATATTCTAGTTTTAATAGTAACATTTGTTCACGAAAAGGGTTTGAAGCTTCAATAACTTCCAATTTTATTATGCGAGTGCTTTCAATAGCGTTTTATCTTCTTGTTTGTTCTTTTAAACGGTTAGAACGCTTTAGTACAAGAGTAATATAGCTGCAAGAGTTCTGCCTCATTCCTTATGGGAAAACACGTGCAAATTTAGGGCAGGTCCATTCTGGCGTTTTTTGGACCTCAGGCCCACTTCACACGGAAGGGGCAAAGGTCAGCGCCTCGTCTCTGCCAGACGTTCATTATGTGTAAACTGAGCCTTAGCCTTCAAAGCCCACTCCAGACTACCCCACTTTTAATGTCATTCAGTTAACCAATCAGAAGCTACGGCGCATACAGCGGGAAATTCAAACCAGTAGATGAACAAACTTGTTCCTGGTGCACTTCAAGGTAATGCGTCGCTGGTAAGTATTTCAGAGAGAAACTTTAGTGAGTGGAAGAGAGAAACGTGTGACGTCTTCGACGCAGGATGGAACGAGTATCGTAGCGATTCAAGCATGGAACTCGGCCCCCTTGCCCTCGCCCCACTCTGTACTCCACATCACCGCTAAGGCTCTCTTGAGACTCTGCCTCACCCCTCGGCCCCCTTGTCATGTTCCAGTCACGTGATTTTAATTGAAAAAAGTTTATAGTTATGAGATTCGAAGCTGGATCGTCCGCGCGGTAGACATTGTCCTTAGCCTCTACACCAACGTAACATATTGAAAGTAACTGAGAATGATGGGTATTTATAGCGTTAGTTTTGTCACCGAAATTGACTCATTTTATATACTTGACAGCATTTTTTTCTCCGTAGAATGTAATCGTCATCATCTTGTTGAAGATAGGAAAATATACTTAAGATTTGGGTAATAATTAATATTTCATGTGAAGATGTATGTGTGTGTGTGTAAGAGCAAGAGACGCGTGTGACGTAATCGATGCAAAGAGAGATGGAGATGGTATCGGGGTTTAACCGGTTGCTGGCGCAAGCAAGTGTTGCCGGTTGTACAATAAATCGTTGTTTATGGGGCAATGTAGCGTTGCCGGTTTTGAAATTGATCGTGAACGACTCGATGAAAATTGGAAGCACAAAAGTGATATTTTAATAATAATGAATCAGATTAAGGAAAAAACATTACAGATTAATGAGGCTGTATCGTTTCAAAGTGCGATCCCTCAATGTTACAAGGTATCTCAAAATACATCATTGAAAACAAACATGGCGTAGAAGTCTACAGGGTGCGTCAAAATACATCATTCAAGAAAAAAAAAATAACAGTTCCACGAGGCTGTAAGTTTTCAACGTGCGATCCCTCAATGTGTACGATGTATCTCAAAATACATCACTGAAAATAAATATGGCGTCGAAGTGTACAGGGTGCGTCAAAATATATCATTTAAGGAAAAAAACATTATATCCCAACAGGATATAATTCAATAAGTTTTGATGTAGTATCTCTTTTCAGCAACACACTTTCATAACTAGTTGACAAAGAAATATTAAAAAGATGGAATGATATAAAAAAAAATGTAAAATTACCCAAAACAAATTTCTTGGAATGACAAAATTTATTTTTATATAAAGTTACTTTTTATTTGAAGAAATTCATTGTAAACAAATCTTAGGTAGGTACACCTTGGTGCTACAATGTCACCAATATTTGTACAATACGTTATGGATGATCTCTTCGATGAAGTACTTTCCCAACTCAGTTTCAAGGTTCCGTTTCGTAAAAAATTTTTGATGATGTTATCTGTTTATTTGAAGGTTGACAGTGTTTTGTGGTGTATTTCATCAGTTCAGACTTCCATTGTCTAACATGATATAAATTGATTTGAAATTCCTGAGAAAAAATTGAAAAGATTAACCAAAAATAACAATTTTATCAAACAAAACACTGAAATTACAAAGAAATAACATACAAGCAACAACCAAAAGAATAAAAAAAATGAAATATTATAAAAAGGTAAAAATTAAAAAATATTAATAATGAAAAATGCAAAATAAAAATTACGGATAGTGTTTCCAGACCTGGAGCAGGTCAGTAGCAGCCTCACGAAAACCAGGCCATCAAACGCGTACTGCGATTCCAAGAATTGCATTTACCGGATACCCTGCGAGTGCGGAGAATCATACGTTGGTGAAACTAAGAGGCCATTGAATGTTCGCATTGCTGAGCACAAGAAACACACACAGCGTGAGAAACCAGCGAATCCGAAATAGCAGAGCATGTTTGGACTCATCAACATAATATCAAGTGGGCTCAAGCCCAAACTGGTTTAGAAGAATATTCAAAGAAGCCGCGTATATGTTGTCCAACAACTCATTTAGTCCAGCTAGCGTAGAGATACCTAACATATGGAAACGCGAAAACCGACCAACGCCCACCAAACGGTCTTCTCCCGCTAAAACCAATGAAGCGGTGAGAGGGAGGAGGGGGTTGGTAAAAGCACTCGAATGACCTATAAATAGTCAGATCTCGAAGGATACTTACAATCGAAACGTCGTGACGTTACTTGGTTTGGAATCTTTCAATTTTTATTTTTCATTTCTTTTCAATAACATTTTTTAATTATCAGCATTCATCAATATTTCAATTTTTATTTTTTTGGTTGTTGCTTGTATGTCATTTTTTTGTAATTTCAGTTTATTGTTTAATAAAATTGTTATTTTCGGTTAATCTTTTGAATTTTTTTCAGGGATTCCAAATCAATTTATATTATATTAGACAATGGAAGTCCGAACTGATGAAATATGTTATTTTTGTTGTCACGAATGACAAATTACAAGGAATACTTGAGAAATTAAAGATACAAAAATAATTCGCAGAGATAACAATTCATCAATAACAGATTGGTATATTGAAAACCAACAAGTTCAGAAAAATATAATAATTATAATCCGTTTTATTGAAAATCAATAAAATAACTCTAATTATCTGTCTAAAAATAGAATCCAGAGACTAGTTGATTCCTCACTTAAACAGAAAAATTTACTGTTATTGAACAATATCCTCATTGAATATTATTTTTCAGAAAAATTACTCAACAAAATTATTTTTACCACTGCCAATAAGATAGAAAGTACAAACGATAATGCTTATAGTCAGAAAGAAGGCAGAATGAAATATTTTTTTTCCTAGTATTGGAAAATTATCCTTCAAAATAATTACAATGAAAAGAATATCAAAATTTCTAAAAGAAATATTAGTATATAGGCAATGCCGTTTCTGGGACCAAATCTCATGTTTTTTCTTATAGAGCTTCATTTCGGTTATTTTCTAATATTTCAAGGTAATTCGTTGTGGTTGGCAAGAAAGGTCTTCGGCCATCAGGATGAAGTGAGTGAACATCGTATTCTATCAATTTCGTTGCATAGCCTTCGCGTCAATTTTCAGGTAGGGTGAAAATATAATTGATCATTTTGGGGTTCCTATACATTTTAAAGGAATCATAATCCATTTATGATAGAAGAACAAATTATGCTATTTTTTCGTCAACACCCGGTATGTAGCATGATATTTCTTCAAATCATTGATTGGTACACGTATCTCGTATACATAATTTTCTGATTTTGCTCCGGACTTCTTCGTTGTGGTAAAGTTGTATTTTTTTCATGGCTGTCCAATAGAGAACGTTTCAAATACATATTCACGTAAATGAGCAGGTTTGGTGTTTGTTTCTTCATTCTGGAAAGTGAGTTTCTGAATTTCCATGGTTATTTTAATTCCAAATAGGAAGCTGAGTCAGCTTCCTATTTTCAAAGGGAATTATTTCTAGGTTCCATGTATTTTGAAGGAATGCCGTTTGAAGGATGAATTGCAATGGTTTTCGTCATGATTTCGCAGAATTCTGTTCTTCGATCAGGGTCATCTTCAGTTAATTGGTGTACCTCTTTAATTGTGTATGAATGATACCTATTCCTCTTCAAAAGTCTCCGCACAGTAGAAGGAGACACCTCACAAACATTCACGACGGAATAAGTAGACTGTTCAGGATTAACTACCATCCCACCAATTATTTTCACTTGATGAAGAAAAGATAATTGAAACTTTCTATATTTTTTACCACTTTTATTTGTAACTAACGTTACTGCTTACAAACTTAATGTGAAAGTTTGAAAATGTCCTTATAGAACGAAACTGCAGTTACGTAAGTTACAAATAAAAGTGGTAAAAAACATAGAAAGTTTCAATTTTCTTTTCTTCATTATGATTTCTTACCACGTAGTAACGGCTACATCCATCAATTTATTTGCACTTGCTGCTCTTCCGCAATGGACGGATGATCTGGGGGCTTTTTGTTATGTACACTACCAGTAGTTGTGAATTTGGATACAAGTTCCCTCAAATATTTTCTACAGATAGGACGAATCGGAAATCGTTCATTGAAAATCCTTTCGGTCTCGTGAGAGTTACGCATCGCACCGTTAATAAAAATTGCTCCAAATAGACGAGAATTGACCATTTTGGAGATTGTTGACTTGGTACTTTTCTACTAGTAAATTCAAAAACTAAATGAGAATATTTTAACTGAACAATGATGTTCATTGTCGTACTGACATTTTTCGTCGTTTTTATGAACAAAAAATAACTTAATAAATCTTATCGGATTGTTGAAATTGCCATATGGCAGATAAAAAGGAATATTTCTAGAAATATCGATATTAATGTGTTTGTCTTCAGGAAATTATTGAATGTTCCGCCATTTTGTAGTAGGTGAAGATATTGACTTCATATCCTAGTGTTATGAAGTATTTGTCAGGAACTTCAAAATGATGCGTCACAAGACCCCCCTTTTCATTTAATTTTTTTCCAGGTGGCGCCCAGTCACCATCTTGGACATTTCATCTGTCAATTTTACTTCAAAAAGTTTGCATGCATTAATTTCATTATCCCAAATTTCAATTTTTTTATTCGACCCGTCCAAAAAGTGAAAGAGGGGGGACATAAAAGAAATGCACCGTATAACATATTTAAGATTTCCATACTTTTCGATGGAAATGTGGAATACCAAAAAGTTTTTTTTTCTAAGCTATTCTCTCCTGAAAAAGTATACCCCTTGTTATCCATACATTTCAATGACAGGTCAGTGTTTAAAGAAAAAAACATGGTGAAGTATACAAAGATTCTCGAAGTATGGCCGTAGCATTTCAACGTACGATACCGATAAGGAACGTATACAAGATGTCTCAAAATACGTCGTTCAAGAAAAAAACATAGCGATATAATCTCAGTTGAGGAAAAGTCGTTTCAAGGAGGTTAGAACTTAGGCCGACTAGTTATCAACCGAAATCTTATCCACTAATCTATCAAACCTACGTTACGACAAAGCGGGGTTCTTTTATAGTATTGTAACAAATTAACGAATTAACTGTCTCAAACAAATTTATTTCCAAATATATTTCACTAATCACAAACTAATTTACTTACAACACTTCTCAACTAACGCTTAGTTCATTTCCACTATTTGAATTCCTTGTTTAACCGCTCGATTCACTTTCTGAACTGCCCTCTTGGCTCGGAAAGCCGTGCTTATATAATGTAACGGTCCTTTCTAGAAATCTGTAGTCGGTTCGGTACACGACTAGAGTTTTACCGGCGGTTGCCGACTGCATTATTTCGCGGTGACGTCTTGTGTTTGTTTTCTGTCATGCAGCTCCAAAGGGACACCGAATCAACATATCCATTCCTTTACAAGGACGTCAGCGACGGTAAAGGCTTCCTGATTGGACAGGGCATAGGCTTCTGCCCACTTACTGACGTAGTCCAGGATGTATTTGTTCCCATGATCGGACTCTGGGAACGGACCGGTGATGTCAATGGCGATTATCTCAAAGGGACTATCCACATTATACTGGCGCATCGGAGCTTTCGGTCGTATCCGAGGTCCGTTACTGGCAGCACATACAGCACACTTTTTGCACCAGTCCTAGACGTATGCTTGACAATTAACCCAGTAAAACCGTTTTCTCACTTTCTGGAGGGTCTTCGTTACTTCCAGATGTCCTCCAGTAACTCCATCATGAATTTCTCTGAGCACCTCCTACCATCTGCAGATAATGTGAGGGAGTTCTATTGGCCCAGTAGGACTAAACCGCTGGCGAATAACCTACTAACTCTTGCCACGATGGCCTTTGATTAACTTTTCTCCATCCGATGACTATACCTAGGTCTGGGTCTTTATCTTGGTCTTCCTTGATCTCATTATCCTACCAGTTGTGGTCTACAGCTGAATTTCTACAAATATCTGCTTCCCTCTCTTCTGCTCATCGACAATGTGAGCAGTCATCTGGACATGGTCTCCGTGACAGGGCATCTGCTCGATGTTCTATTCCGAAGTCAAATTCTTGAAGTCTCTCGATCTAGCGCGCTACTTGTCCCTCGGGATTTTCAAACTGCAGAAGACACTTGAGAGCTTCATGGCCGTTCTCAACAGATATCTTCTTTTATACACGTATTTGTAGAAATGCTCAACACCTTTGACAACGGCCAACAGCTCTCGCATTATGACACAATATTTGCGCTCTGGTTTACTGAGCGTTTTGCTGAAGTACCCAATTACTTTCTCCTGTCCATCCTGGATCTGAGAAAGTCTCAGGTTGCTTGGCGTTCGTATCAAGAATGAATTTCCCGTCCAGTAGGAGATAGCTCAAAACAGGAGCGTTGATCAAAGCCCTTTTTAACTTCTTGAATGACTCTTGGTATTCCTCGGACCACTGGAACTGGATCTGTTCCTCTGTGAGTCGGATCAATGGTTTGGCGATGTCGGCAAATCCCAGCACATATCTGCGATAGTATGTGCACAAACCCAGGAAGCTCCGAAGCTGATGTATGTCTGTTGAAATGGGCCAATCCTTAACGGTTATGATCTTTTGATTGTCTACCACCACTCCTTCTTGAGAGACAACGTGGCCAAGGTAACGGACATCTTTCTGGAACAGATGGCATTTCTTGGGACTAAATCCTTAACTACTATGATCTTTTGATCGTCTACCACCACTCCTTCTTGAGAGACAACGTGACCAAAATAACGGACTTATTTCTGGAACAGATGGCATTTCTTGGGACTAAATTTCATTCCAGAACTCCTCAGACGCATGAATACCTCCTCCAGATTTTTAAAGTGATCGTCGAACGATTTTCCGACCACGATTATATCGTCGAGATATACTAGACACGTTTTCCATGAGAGCCCCTCGAGAACCGTCTCCATCAATCTCTGGAAAGTCGCTGGCATAACCGTGAACTGCCACAATCCTGAGCCGATGGTTGAAGCTGTCTTTTCCCGATCTTCTGGGGTCAATCCAACTTTTGGGTCAGATGGTAAGATTGAGGTTCTACCGAACTCTTGAAACCTGATTCCGTCCCCAGCGGGGCAGGCACAAAGTATGTGATCTTCTGTTTTATCATTTTCCAAACGGAGGCGACACACTCTGCCTTTTGACAGTTCGAGTCTCTGCATATGATGATTCAAATGACAGTGACATGTGAGAATGCCTGTTAGATATCGTATTTCATCCTTACTGTAGTCCAACAACTGTTGAGTATCAAGAATCTAGGGGTGAATAAACGCCTTGGAGTGAGCCAATTCTGAAATATTCTGCCAGAAGTCCATAAATCTCCTTGTTTGGCAAAGCCTAAAGCGATTATTCCATATACAGGTTCTTGTTCGATGGAGTTGTTTGCAGCACCCTCTTTTGCAAGAGAATTGGCAGCCTCATTGCCTTTCAGGCCAGTATGGCTAGGAATCGAGACCAGAGACAATATGTTAAGTCTTCCTATCGAGGATAGTCGTTTTAGGCAATTTGCTACCAATCAAGACGTTGCTCCGTAAGAGCCAAGAGCTTCCAACGCCACTTGACTGTCCTCAAATAGTTTTAATGGTTTGTGTATGACATTGGATTCTTTCAATCTCTCCGCACACAATTCAATAGCGTAAATTTCTGCTTGAAATACAGTCGCTTAGGTTCCTAGGTAGGTTGATATCTCTGTCCTGAGTCTGCGACTGAAAACACCTGCATCAGAACCGGACGGTGTTTCTGATCCATCTGTGAACCAACAACTATCTGCTCTCAATATTTCCTTCTCTTGGAGGATCCTGTCCTCTCTACTCGGGAACAATACAGTTCGTAGTTGACAGTTGGACGCATAAAGTCAGAGGTAATTTTCAGAATGCTGTGACCTCCAGTGTCAAACAACAGTTTGTTGCACTCTGCATTGAATTGATTTGTGCAATTGGCAATGTGCCAGGTCTATATGTAGTCTATCTAGCCTCTCTCTCCAGAAAAATGCGGAGAAGAGATAGATCTAAAAGGATCTACATGGCCGCTGACGGTGTGGTACTGATGGCACCACTGATGGCCAGACAAGCCTGTCTCTGTGAGCCAGAGAGCTTCGCCTGGGCCATTTTCTGTGAAGCCTTCGTCCACCAGGCAATTGCTCCATAAGTGATTACTGATATGACAATCATCACCTGTATTCAATGGATTTGTGTGGGACCTAAACCACAAGTTTAATCACAAATCCTTCGATATTTTCATAGGTACAATATGGCTTTCTCTAAAAATTTTCCAAGTGAGCGTTCCAGGTGAGTTTTTTTATCAAGGACAATGCCAAGATATCTACCTCCATTCCAAATGGAGTGACCTCACCATTGAGGAAAAGTGGCGTTTAATGGTCCAATTTTCTCCATCTGGTGAAGGGGATCATCACAGTTTTGCTGGATTTGACAGACATTTGCTCTCTCAGGCACCAACTGTGAACAACGTCCAAAGTGCTTTGGAGGATATTACAAGCTCCCCTTCACGACTTGAACTTTGCCAAGATGACAAGGTCATCTGCATGAGCTTGCAAATCTACTTTTCTTCTGTCGAGGGCATCAAGCAGACTATCCATCGTAAGCAACCACAGAAGGGGAGATAGGACCCCACCTTGAGGGCAGCTCCTGGTGACCCTGAACCTAGTGGCCTCGCCCTCAAGAGTCGCAGTTGCAGTCCTGTTCACCAGCATGGCATAGATTCAGCCAGTTATAGTTGATTCTATACCTTACTTGGGTATGAAATGCATGTATGGATGTTAACGAAGTAGATGTTCAAAATGTTGATCGCGAACGTCTTGGCAACATCCTGATCTGAAATAGAACTGTCTTCTCATATTATTTTACATATCAGGCGTGACCGATCTAATCGCAAGCGTTATTCGTTCTTTTAAGTTATTCAAATCTGAAGGTTTGGTTTTGTACACATCGCTCTTTACATATAACTATAAAAAGAAGTCTAATGATGAAAGATCAGGTGATCGCGCTGGTCATTCAATCGATCTTCGCCTTCTTATCCACCGATTGGGAAATGTTGTATCGAGGTATTGCCAAACATTAACTTGGTGATGTGGTGATGCTCCATCCTGCTGGAAGAATATCGTATTCACTGGAACTTGAGGGTTTCCTGGATCAGGATATAGATTTGCTAAACTTGGAATGACATCATTTTGAAGTAGTGCCAAATAAATATCGCCATTCAAGTTGCCCCAATGAGAAAGGGAATAAGGATATGGTTTTCTAAAATCCCTGCCCAAAAATCAACCTTTTAAGGGTATTGCGTGTGTTCTTTTCTCATCCAGTGATTTTTCGTTGATCCTTAGCGGCAATTCTACCGATTTGCGTGACCGTTAAGAGACAAAGTAAACTGCGTTTCATTAGTTTGGACTTCCATTGTCTAATATGACTAATATGATATAAATTGATTTGCAATACCTGAAAGATTATCAAGAAATTTAAAAAAATAAAAAAGAGACTAGCTGAAAAATAACAATTATATTAATAGAATAAAATACAAGTAACAACCAAAAAATCAAAATAAAATCAAACTGTTAACATGAGATAAAAATTAAAAAAAAAATAATTAACAAGAGATGAAAAATTGAAGATATTCTAAACCAAGTTAATTCACGACGTTTCATCAGTTTTAGCGGAAGCTGACCATTTGCCAGGAGTTAACCGTGTTCCGCTTGATTAGCGGTTTCTATATGTTGCGTATCTCTACGCTAGCTTAGCTAAATGTGTTGTTTGACAATATATATGCGGCTTCTTTGAATTTTGTCCTAAACCAATGTCCTTCTTTGTGGATAATTTCAGCTTGAGCCCACTTGACGTTATGTTGATGAGTCCGAATAAACGTGCTCTGCTATTCCTGATTTGTCAGTTCCTCCTCGCTGTGTATGTTTTTTATGCTCGGCAATGCGAACTTTCAATGGCCTCTTGATTTCACCGTTGTATGATTCTCCGCACTCGCAGGGTATCAGGTAAATGCAATTCTGGTAAATTCTATTCTACTAATAGTGTTCCCAGATCTGAAGCAGGTTCTGATGTTGTACTTGGAACCAATCCTTCTTATCCTTTCCGACAATCCTCTGATGTAGGGAAGTACAAGTACTGGTTGTGGCGGCTTCTCTTTCTTATGGAGCTCTTGCTGTCTTCTAGCTGAAGCCTGTTCTACCATCACTTTGGAGTAACCATTCCGTTGAAGGTCATGTTTGATGATGCCTAGTTCCTTCACGAGGCTTTGCTTTGTATTGCAGAGCCCGAAAATACGGTCTAGTAGAGTCTTGATGAATTCTCTCTCAATTGATTGATGGTGATTGAATTCCTTGTTCAGATACTGTTCTGTGTGAGTGGGTTTTCGAAACCCAGATGTTTTTCCATGTCAGCCTTCTTCACCAATACGTCTAAGAATGACAATTCGTTGTGGGCTTTCTTCTCAATTGTGAAAGTGATAAAAGGACTTACATTGTTGATGTGCATTCTAGTTCTGCATTTCCGTGGTTCCATATTATGGAGGTGTCGCCCACGTCTCTCAACCAGACTCGGGGCTTTTTGTGGGCTTCTTCATTGGACCGAGTTTCAAACCACTCCATATACAGTGTCACCATTAAAGTGCGCACCATATGGAAAACTTTTTTTTCGAGAAGTTTCAATGAAGTTTAACTTCGGCACTTGTTTGTGCTTTGAATTTAACTTAAAATGATGCGGCCGACTGCGACCCACTGACGTTCAGTGTTTGTCAAATTCAACTTTTTTTTTTATTGAAAAAGTGCATTTCTAGATCGAATTTAACAAAAAGTTACTTGAAAAAGTTGTGTCTATGCCAAATTTCATGCAACCAGGATGAAGTTAACGTTTTGCTGATTTTTGACAGATATCCCCTTTATTTTGAAAAACAAGTTCGGTTAATTGTCATCAATTCATGTATACATAACAAACTCATCTAGGAGTTTAACTTTTCTGATACTTTTTTGACCTATACGGACATTTTTAGAGAGAAATTAAAAATTTGCTATAAACATTTTAACATGACTGGTGCAAAGTTTCAATCTCTTGGCTATTTTCTTAAACAAACCTTTAAATTCGCAGAGGCAACTGAAAAAAATGCAAATAATTTCGATAAAATTATTATTATTATCATAAATTTCAAACAACAATAATATTATAGAAAATACAAATGGGTACAAAAAATCACTTATTGATCTAAATGAGGTTGTCAAACACTTATAGCCTACATTTCAGTATGTCGTTCTCCACGTTCAATACAAATTATGGTCCTTCTGCTGACATCTGTGACTGCATTTTCAATTAATCGGGGATTTATATTTGCACAGCACTTGCGAATGGTATGTTCCAGATGTTGTATGTCAGTAAATGGTATACTTCGGTACACTTTTTGTTTCAGGTAACCCCACAAGGAAAAGTCTAAAGGCGTCAAGTCGGGTGATCTAGGTAGCCAATAATGTTCCCAGTTACGTCCAATAACTTTGCCTCTTAACATTTGTTGGAGGGACTGTTTTACAGCAACCGTGTGATGCATTGGTGCGCCATCAAACTGATACCATATGTCGTATTTAATATTTAAAGGCATATCATAACCTCATTATTTGGAAGGTTGAGATAACCGACGGATGATGAATTTTCCCTAAAGAAAAATGGCACAATTATTTGGTCGTTAAGTATCCCACACCATACATTAGTTTTAAAAGAATACTGATCACCACATTCAATTGTGAAATTGGTATTTTTTTGGGCCCGCCATCGGCAATTTTGAGAACTCACCGTTCCATTTGAAGAGAACGTTGCCTCATCTGTCCATAAAATTTTATACGGAAACTTTACATTTTCTTCTCTCTCTCTCCTTGAAATCAGAATGAAAACCCCAAACGGACATTAAAATCCCGTTCTTTCAATTTGTTAATAAATTATGGCTTGTGAAGCCAAAATTTATTCTTTAATAAAATTTTTCTAACACTTTCTCTCTTGTAATCGGTATTTTTTATAATATCGGTTATGCTCGTTTGCCCGAGTTCAATAACTTTTAAACAAATGTTGAGTTGGGCCTCCTCATCATATTCACTTGGAGTGTGCTTTTTCTTAAATTGATTTGCTACGGATCCTTTTTCTCTGAATTTCGACATCATCCTTGGAACAGTAGAATGTTGAACAATTTTTCCTGGAAGCCGTTCATTAAAAATGTTAGCTACTTGCCGGTATGGTGTATTCTCACCACATATTCAAACTATTTCTATTCTTTCCTGAAGAGACAACAGTATTGCAACAATAACTGTTAAAAATTTGACAAGTAAATCAACAACTTGACACTACCATAGCATGCATTTTGTTTGTCAAGACCTACTTAAAAATTTTATTCAACGTGATTAAGCATCCTTACCGCCCTAGTTAGTGTTTATAAATAATCGGTAAATACTGAATATTGAAATTTTAATGTAATTTCAACTCTAGTTATTTTATTAATACTCATTGCAGTTTTTGAGTTGTGTCTGCTTTTTCAAAATTGAAGGTACTAACGTTTCTTTAAGAAAATAGCCAAGTGATTGAAACTTTGCACCAGTCATGTTAAAATTTGTATAGCACATTTTTAATTTCTCTCTAAAAATGTCCGTATACGTGAAAATTCATCAGAAAAGTTAAACTCCATGATAAGTTTGTTATGTATACATGAATTGATGACAATTAACCGAACTTGTTTTTTAAATAAAGGGAATATCTGTCAAAAATAAGCAAAACGTTAACTTTATTCTAGTTGCATAAAATTTGACATATGGAAATAAAATTGCCGTAGACACAACTTTTTCAAGTAACTTTTTGTTAAATTCGATCTAGAAATGCACTTTTTCAATTTTTTTCAAAAAAATGGAAGTCTGAACTGATGAAATGCACCAAGGAACATTGTCAACTCCCTTCAAACAAACAAAGTAAACTCATCAGAAAAAATAACGCCTTCTAATTGGATGATATTGTTATCTGATATTTCCATTATTTGCTCACAAAAATGAGTTTATCTGTCAAAATCTTCTTCCATGAGCTCTTGAGTAGGCATCATTTCATGGGGATGCATTTTATTGTCTTTTAATATGTTTACTGTCGATGTATGGCTAACATTGAATGTAGTGGATGCCTGTCTACTCGATGATCACGCTCGCGAAACTGCCTCTCTATTTTGCTCATTGTTTCTTGAGAAATGGGCGGTTAATTAGAAAATTTCTCATGAAATAAGCGAGCTTCTTCCTGTTGTGTTCGGGTTTTATCTCCGTAACCAATCATTTATAAAACTGTTATTTCATGCATTTTCGTTAATCTAACCATTAGTCAGACTTGAATTTAACGAACTCTGAACCTAAATTAAAATACTGACAGCTGATGTTGTAACATAAAAAACAAGTTGACAGGGCGTTTCAAACTAACGTTGCCACGGAAATTATATACAGTTTTTTAACGGATACCATCTTAAAAGAACACTACTATGATTTTTGCTTACTTTCTCATTATCAATACCTCAACATGAAATAAGTTTTGACTATATTGCAATAAATTTTGAGTGTATTTCATCGAATTTCGGTACCTACATGATTTTAATTTATTTTATCTTAATCGTTGCAATAAACTCAAAAGTGATAACATTTTTGAATAGAAAATAAAGAGTCCTTTCAAACGATATATCACAAGCCTAAAGTTCCTATTTGAAAAATTGGTGGTTGTACCTCTCATTCGACGGGGGTTGAATGTGTAGGGGTAGCAGTTTCACGATGAAGTATGTTGAATTATAATTTAAATATGATATGTTTCGAGATTTTTGAAAAGTATATACCGTAACTGAAATAATGGATTCATTCCATTTGGATTTCACACACTGTATATACCTTGAGCATTTTATGTAACTTTCTATTCTCCTTCACACCATACAATTCAAATAAATTTCTTTCCCTATTTCAATATGGAAATTGATTGTTGTGAACCATTTTTTCATTTTATCCCAGGACTACTTACGCTCAGGGAGTTGATATGAGTGTGCGTAGTAGTTGAAGCATACACTTCAAATCATATGGTAAGAAATGTTTCAGAAAATATGTTAAAAAGTTTTCTGGAATGTTTCGCAATGACCTGGGATGTTGCTGGTCTTTCCAGGATATTTCAGACTATTCTTGAATGCTCCAGAATGTTCTGGTATATTCCGTAATATTTATCAAATCAGTTATATATTTTTATCCTTCATTTCCTTCAATTCAGGGGCAAACAAAAAATTTATTATTTGATATGAACATATAATAACCACAAAACAAACTTAATTGATTTGAATTTACATAACTAAAGCGGAACTATTAGTTTTTCATCATTAAACCGCTCTTGAAGCAAAAAATTTATAATGAGTTGAAACGGATTCGTTTATTCCATATCATCGTAACAAGTGCAACCATCCACACGTCATTGAATATCAGCCATGGAAAAAACAAGCTTTATATTGAACGGATTGGAACCCTGTGAACCTATACCAGAAGATCTAGTTGGAAAAGTATTGCTACAAAGTTTGAGGAGGGATGGTGGTGACAGAGATGCACTGGTGAGTAAAATATTTTCAGCTGATTTTTTGTGGTAATGTGAAGAATGTGCCTTCCAAAATATATTCCACACTATTTCAATGTGAATTTTGTAATGAAGAGTTCAACTGGTACTGACCGATTTACAAGGTGAGTGAAAGAGATTGAAAAGTTTTTTTTGCAAATATATAAAAATCTCACTATATGATTTCTATCCAGAATATCTATTACTAGCAACCTTGTCCGAATTTGCACGGGTCCAATTTTGATTTGGAATTTCTTTAGTGGCTGAGTTGAGTTTGCTTACTTAGCTATTTTTGACAATTTTTCCACTGATAGCCACTAATTTTGCTTTCACTAAAAGCAGAGAAAACAGATTTTCTCGTAATATCTTATTTTCAAAAAAAACATTAATTGAAATATAACTCAAAATGACACTGCATAATAAGGTTAATAGCCGATCAGTATACAGATTATGAAAGTAATAAAAATAATTGTTGATGATTGGATTTAAATTATTGAAATTGAAATAGTTATATAAGCTTTACCGTTGGCACTCGACAGAAATAATGAACTTGCGTAACGGAAAAAGTTGTTGAGATTCGGTGAAAACACAAAAGCATAAAAATAAATATAAGTATAGTATGGTTATCTCTGACCTGAATATTGTTAATAGGATAAATCGTACACCGCACCCTGAGCGTTTCGGTTCCTTGATTGTAGTAGCCATTAACTTAAAATTTGTCATCACAGATACCATTTAAAATTCTACAGAATCTTCAGAGTATTCCGTTTAGAACGTAGTTTCCAATTTATTTTGGTTGATGGAGCAAACGTAATTAATTTGGTTGTTTGATCCTCTATCGAAGAATGGCCTATTATTGAATCACAAGGTAGACGACATCCGACATCGAATCCATCTTCGACCCAAAATGTATAATGAAAAACATTTTTTAATGTAGTGGTTCACGCGCATTTCCCTACCTGAAGCATTTCCAGTTAGAGCTCAAAAGTAACTCAAAGTAACTAGATTGTTTATTTATCAGGTCATGACGTAGGATATATAGGTACCAAGCGTCCCATTTCTAAAAATAATTTTTAGTGATATATTTTGAATAGCTAGATTTGCATAAAGTTGATATTTTTTCCTAAGTTCCGTATGACTGTTACACATCGAACATATTTTGTAATCTCGATTTTCAGATTTAAGAAATGCAGTTATTTCAGTTCTCAAAAATGTATCATTACTGCAGTAATCAGTGATTGAGAGATATCTACCAGAGCCAAACCTTCGAAAGTGTTAAAATTGACCTATTACCCATGGCCAACTTTACGTTAGCATATCCCATATTGGATCTTTCCAAAATCAACCTATTCTGTTTGCTTTGTTTTTTATTTCAATTGTTTCCAGAAAATCTCCAAGCCAGCAAACTAAAACTCACAAAAATAATCTATTCATCTACCACCAAATAAAACTACTTCATATATTGTTCACGGCCACCGTATTCACCGAATTCGCCCCCTGCGACTCTTTTCTGTTCCAAATATTGAAGAGAACTATGAAAATATGGAATTTCGAGACGAATGAGGAGATAAAAACCGAACGGCTGAGAGAGCTCAAAGTCATATCAAAAAGTGCATATCAGAAATGCTTCGATGATTGGAGAAAATGCTGGCACAAAAGTACTATACCTAAGTGGGACTACTTCGAAGAAGACAAACTAGAAATTGATGGATGAATAGATACTTAAAAAAAATCAATCTCAATTTTTGAATATACCTCGTACATACTACTCACACAGAGTTTTGAGTCGGAAATTATGTCCGAGTAATCTCTCCGCTGGAATAAAGAAAGTCACAGAACGGAACTCTGAGACAAATAAACAAACAGATGAAATTTTTAACATGGAGAACATGAAAAAAATTAGGAAATTGGAAAATTCATATCTGATAAATTGGTTGAGTTTTCGCAGATGCAATTTTCAGTGTTACTCTCTTCGTTCTGGTTTGAAGGCCGTCGTAGTTTGGAACTGCATCCTAACGTTTCGCCAGCACGAGTGACTGGCTTCTTCAGAAGTTTATTCATCTTGATGATTCACCGAGTCGTCGATAACACTGGATCCATATCCGTCTTTGAAGAAAAAATAATGTTCTGAGGAAAAGACTGATCAGGTTTCTAAAAAAGTATAAAAATATCATCATTCTCAACTACGGATTGATAGATCATGATAAACTCAATGTTGAATAATACCGAATACTATCGATGAAATGAGGAACATTCTTGAGTTACTTCACAATAAAAAAAATTAAAATATCTACGAATGCCTTCAAGCTGAAGGTTACATGAGTATACATTAGCAACGATCTGACGAAAGAAGAACTCAATGATCGATGGAGCATATAAAAGGATACTGAAAGCTTGCATTGGAAATCAGAAAGAACAAAAATCGTAAAAGCCAAGTTACTAATTGACATCGAAGCATACACAGTGTGCCTCACTTCTCATGGAAACACCCCCGTTTCTTCCGTAATATTCGATGTAGAACGATGAAACTCTCAGGACTGATGGAAATGCTCAAAATGCACCTACCACCTGAATGGGGTCGCCACTCGCGATGGAACACCCCATTTTTCATTAAAACATATCAGGGGGCAAAATATGCTCAAAATTCCTTCAGATTCGTGATCAGGACTACCAACTCATTATGAATACACTTTTTACCTGAAAAAATATCAGTCCTGAAAAATCCGAATTTGTCTCACTTCTTACGGAAACACCCCCGTATCTTCCGTAATATTCGAGGTGAAGCGATGAAACTCTCAGGACTGATGGAAATGCTCAAAATGCACCTACCTCCTGAATGGAGTTGGCCAAAGTGATATACACTGTCCGCCACTCGCGATGGAACACCTCATTTTTAGGTAAAAAATATTACAGCGCAAAATAGTTCGCTTCCAATACCTGAACCCCGTCATTCTATCTGGAGAGTACTCTCAGGTTTGAAAGATACAGATGCTGTGAGATGCTATCATCCATTTTGAGCCTATCTGAGGAAAATGTCACAGCACCACATTCTCAGATTATCGAAATAGTGTGAAGCAGTGTATGCAAAATTATCGATGGCGACATGTATTATAACTGAATATTATTCGTAAAACTAATTCTGGTTGCTGAACACCCAAATTCTATCCCAACCAGAAGTGAGAGCTCTTGATTGATGAGCAAAAACTACAAAAAATGGAAAAAATCTATATTCAAAGGTTCACATCTCGAAAACTGTACAATTCTGAGCTTTGGCTGTGGACACTTTCAATCAGCACAGCAAGAACTACAACATATCAAGATTTTGGCAAAAAATTCAAGGCAAGCCATTTCTCATAAGAAATGTGCGGGGCCCTTTATCAAAATATTGAGGAAACATTTTACCATCCGAAACAAAATTATTCTTCATACTCATTGCAACACCGAAACAACTGCTTGATTTTTAAAGAAAAAATCGCACTCGGTGAACAGGTAGAATTTAGATGGTTTTACTAACTTGCTGAATTGTTATCTGAAATCATTTGAAGGGATTGAATTACATCAGTTTCAGTGAATCATGCGGTGCCCTGAAATCACCTTGGAAAAAAGTTGCTCATTGATATTTACTGTCAACCTGGCAATATTGTTGAAAGATCTTGTTGTATTAACCCCCAGACCAGTTTTCGTTGCATTTGTTGTTTCTAGTATTGTTGTTCTTTGAATCACCGTTGTTCCTATTGTTTCTGCCGTGTTTTTGTTCCCATTGTGTTTATTGTTCCTGTATTTGTGTTGGATATTGTTTCTGTGTTGTTTTCTGTTCGTGAGTTCCTGTTCATATTTCAATATTTCTGAAGTTTCCATTTTAACAGATATCAGCTCATTTCGATTGACAAAGTTCAACATGGCATGTCTGTCAATTCAAGCAAAAATTAAATTTTTTTCAATTGTTGGTGAAGGAGTGAGGTCTTATCGTGAAGCGGCCGCCGAATTTAATAGAAAACACCCGCTAGAGGTAGCTGGAACTGTAGATAAAATATATAGTCTATTCTTGATCACCGGCCAAGTAACAAAGGACAGAAAAATTGTAAAACATCGTATTGATGATGATACGATATTGGCGGTTCATCAAACTGATCCTAGAAGTAGTTTGAGAAACTTAGCGCTTCAACTCAATATGAGCCGCAGTAAAATATGGAGGTGTTTAAAGAGGCATAAAATGCATGCGTTCAAATCCAAATTTTCACATACTTTGCACGAAGGAGATGAAATCCGCCGTATGGAGTATTGTTTATGGATGCAGGGAAATTATCTGCATGACAGGAATTTTTTAAAGTATATCTCATACAGTGATGAGGCAACCTTTACCAAGAATGGTGTTGTATCTTCCCAGAACACGAGGTTTTGGGCTGAACAAAATCCAAATTGGGTGGTGAATTGTAGATACCAAATATCTCAGGAAGTTATTGTGTGGTGTGGTATCCTGAACGAAAATATCATCGGGCCATTTTTTTTCGATCAATGTTTAAACGGACGAATATTTGTTGATTTTCTCGAAAATAAATTTTTCGATGTGTTGGAAGAACTACTTTTGGATGTGAGACACAGCATGATTTTTCAGTTAGATGGTTCACCAGTTCATAATAGTGGCATAACAAGGGTTTGGTTGAATATGAATCTACCTATGAAATGGATAGGACCCAATAGCCCTCTCGTAGTATGGCCACCACGATCCACAGATTTAACTCCACTGGATTTTTATTCATGTGGAAACTTGAAAAATAAAGTTTATAAGGATAGGCCAACAAATAGGGAAGATCTCCGTGCAAGAATTATACAGGCGTGTAGAGAAATCACACGTAGAGAACTGAGAAGAGTTGGAGGAAATAATAGAAGGCGCATAGAAAAATGTTTTCGATTGGAGGGAAATTTCATAGAAGGCACGAAAATATAAAATTGTCAACAGTTAAATAATTTGAAATTGGTTGTTTTGTTTTTTAATTGAAAATGTGATTTTGAAAGTAGTACTTCGAAAGAATTTTCAACTACATAACATTTTTCGCCACAAAATATACTAGTTTTTTTAAATAATGGGAAAATGAGACTATGAACTAACATTAACCATTCTAAAACCTCACTGATTACATGTTTCCGTTCCTTTTACAAAAGTACCATTTTCTCTCTTATTGAGAAGGAATAAATTTCCTGACAACAAAATGAAAAATAAATAATTTTTGTGAAAACAAAACCAAAAAAAAATCTACTTCAATTGAGGTAGGTGCATTTTGAGTATTCACATCAGTCCTGAGAGTTTCATCGTTCCTTCTCGAACATTACGGAAGATACGGGGGTGTTTCCAAAAGAAGTGAGACAAATTCGGATTTTTCAGGACTGAAATTTTTCCAGGAAAATAGTGTATTCGTAGTAAGTTGGTAGTCCTAATCACGAATCTGAAGGAATTTTGAGCCTACTTTGCCTCCTTATATGTTTTACCGTAAAAATGGGGTGTTCCATCGCGAGTGGCGTACAGTGTATATCACTTTGGCCAACGTCATTCAGGAGGTAGGTGCATTTTGAGTATTCCCATCAGTTCTGTGAGTTTCATCGTTCCTTCTCGAACATTACGGAAGATACGGGGGTGTTTCCATAAGAAGTGAGACAAATTCGGATTTTTCAAGACTGAAATTTTTCCAGGAAAATAGTGTATTCGTAGTAAGTTGGTAGTCCTGATCACGAATCTGAAGAACTTTTGAGCCTATTTTGCCTCCTAATATGTTTTACCGTAAAAATGGGGTGTTCCATCGCGAGTGGCGTACAGTGTATATCACTTTGGCCAACGTCATTCAGGAGGTAGGTGCATTTTGAGTATTCACATCAGTCCTGAGAGTTTCATCGTTCCTTCTCGAACATTACGGAAGATACGGGGGTGTTTCCAAAAGAAGTGAGACAAATTCGGATTTTTCAGGACTGAAATTTTTCCAGGAAAATAGTGTATTCGTAGTAAGTTGGTAGTCCTAATCACGAATCTGAAGGAATTTTGAGCCTACTTTGCCTCCTTATATGTTTTACCGTAAAAATGGGGTGTTCCATCGCGAGTGGCGTACAGTGTATATCACTTTGGCCAACGTCATTCAGGAGGTAGGTGCATTTTGAGTATTCCCATCAGTTCTGTGAGTTTCATCGTTCCTTCTCGAACATTACGGAAGATACGGGAGTGTTTCCATAAGAAGTGAGACAAATTCGGATTTTTCAGGACTAAAATTTTTTCAGGTAAAAAGTGTATTCATAGTGAGTTGGTAGTCCTGATCACGAATCTGAAGGAATTTTGAGCATATTTTGCCTCCTAATATATTTTACCGTAAAAATGGGGTGTTCCATCGCGAGTGGCGTACAGTGTATATCACTTTGGCCAACGTCATTCAGGAGGTAGGTGCATTTTGAGTATTCACATCAGTTCTGAGAGTTTCATCGTTCCTTCTCGAACATTACGGAAGATACAGGGGGTGTTTCCATAAGAAGTGAGACAAATTCTTATTTTTCAGGACTGAAATTTTTTCAGGAAAATAGTGTATTCGTAGTAAGTTGGTAGTCCTAATCACGAATCTGAAGGAATTTTGAGCCTATTTTACCCCCTAATATGTTTTACCGTAAAAATGGAGTGTTCCATCGCGAGTGGCGGACAGGGTATATCACTTTGGCCAACCCCTTTCAGTTTGTAGGTGCACTTCGAGAATTTTCATCAGTTCTGAGAGTTTTATCGTTCTACTTCGAATATTACGGAAGATACGGGGGTGTTTCCATGAGAAGTAAGACACACTGTATAACTCTGCAGAAATAGAAAGCAATCCACTGAAGAAAATTAGCAGTGAAGAGGATAGGAATGATGCAGGAGAAGAACGAAACACACGCCAAAAATCGAAGAGAACTGAAGAAAAACTTCAAATTTTTAAACTAAACAACAGAAATTACCCTTCGAGAAAATTTATCATGAATTGTGTACCAGTTTATCCCAGATATATCTCCATATTGTTTTACACGTTTTTTTTCGTTATTTTCATTGTAATTTATATATATATGGTTTGCCACTTCCTTGAGTGCTATGTCCGATTAAAAAAGTCCTTTATCTATATATATATATATATATATATATATATATATATATATATATATATATATATATATATATATATATATATATATATATATATATATATATATATATATATATATATATATATATAAATATATATATGTCCGATTAAAAAAGTCCTTTATCTATATATATATATATATATATATATATATAGATAAAGGACTTTTTTAATCGGACATAGCACTCAAGGAAGTGGCAAACCATAGACACGTGTTTCGGGCTTTTGGCCCATCATCAGTATGGTGCAGCCAAGTGTAAGGATGGGCAACACTTGGTTACCAGAAGAAATGAATACAAATGCACGGAGCCACCAGCAGGAGCCAGCCGCACATTTGTGGTTTCACAAATCCGGACCCGGATGTCACGCAGGTAGCTATAGCTGCCTCCGTGGTGATTTTGATAGTTTTCTTGTAAACACAAGATCTATTAAGTGAAACCACAAATGTGCGGCTGGCTCCTGCTGGTGGCTCCGTGCATTTGTATTCATTTCTTCTGGTAACCAAGTGTTGCCCATCCTTACACTTGGCTGCACCATACTGATGATGGGCCAAAAGCCCGAAACACGTGTCTATGGTTTACCACTTCCTTGAGTGCTATGTCCGATTAAAAAAGTCCTTTATCTATATCAAGACACTCGATAACCTTCGTATTTATATATAAATATATATATATATATATATATATATATATATATATATATATATATATATATATATATATAGAATAGTAGTTTTTCGGGGATTCGGTCTGATTAGAATAAATATTTACTCTTTTTAGCTGCCCGAGCTAATATATATATATATTTTCTGATTGATTCGGCCTTTACTTGATGAAGATCCTTAGTAATTTCATAAACTAGACTGGATTTCCACAAACTTTATTTGAGAAATATATACGGACGTTTTTCGCTAACACAGTAGCTTCTTCAACAGTGAGATGAACACTATAAGTTGCTTCTTGAGCTAATATTTATATACCACAGGTGAGGGTATTCAATTTGTAGTATTCAAGTCACTGTTGAAGAAGCTACTGTGTTAGCGAAACATGTCGTGATATATTTTTCAGATAAAGTTTGTGGAGATCAGATCGTGAGGTGTAGTTTAGGAAAAAATAATTCATTTATGGCTGCATCCGTATATTTTGTCCATTCGAATATTAGGTCTGTGTTTACTGAACTTGACTGAGACCTGAGGTCTGAGACAGTTTTGAGTCCATATCTGCATTCGATAAAAATAATATTACATGTCTAGTTTCATTAGATTTCAGCAAAGATCCTGAAACTCTAGACCGTGATTAACTTAATCACTTTGGTTTGGATAAATATGCCGAAGATTTCCTGAAAAGCTTTTTGGAATATCAAACTCAGTAAATCAATCCAAATCTGCAGTTCTGGACACCAATAATGAAGTTCTACAAGTGAAGTAAAGGGAATTGAAACTTTACCACTTTCATTTGTAACTCGTCCTATAATGACTTGTGTATGAGTTTGAAAATGTCCTTATAGGATGAAACTGCAGTAACGGCAGTTACAAATAAAAGTGATGGAAAACATAGAACATTTCAATTCTTTTCACTTCATCATGATTTCCTACCACGCAGTGACGGCTATGTCCATCTATGTAGTGGAGTTCTACAAGGCTCCATTCTTGGACGTCTTCCATTCAATACTAATGTTTCAGATATTGCACTATGCATCATCATGCTGGTTATATATGAATCAATCTATTTTTTCTGAAAGGCAAATTGGAAGCTCATGAACTCTTGAATAAACATCTCACATAGCTCTATAACATCTTATGCGCACATGAATCAAAATTAAATGCAAAAAAATCATCACATATGTTACTTGGACCCAAATCTAAAAGGTTTCCAACTTTTGACCTCTTCAAGATTCATATAAATGAAGTTGCCTTGCCTTTGACTTTCGAAAGTGAAAATTTGGGCTCATAGATTGACACTTATTTGAGATGTTGTAAACATGTGAGTCTTAATTGTGAATTATTTCATAACAGTATCTATCTATTATTATTTACAATGATGATAGAGATAATTTTTCCACTCAACTCAAACTTTGCGAAGCTTCATTAGTTTCTAAATTATCGTATTGCGACTGAATATATAGACCTGCACTCACTCAATACGACCCGCTTAGCCTTCAGAGAATACAAAAGTCATGTTCAATATTTTCCTTCTGTATACGTAGATTTCATCACATCAGTAGTAGTTTCGATGATGGTTGAGACATGAATATAATACTGTTAAGAAAAATACTTGAGGTTTACATAACAGACTTGTTAGGTTTTCCCAGACTAACAACTATTTTATTTGAAATGCCTATGTTTTGGTCATTTCTAAATACAACTATGCTTAATTCACTCGTAGTTTTTTCTAAATTTCTTCTAAACTCAGCGATCTCAAAGCAATAATGACCTATGAAAATCATTGTATTGGGTATATTTTTCTGCCATTTGTTAGTTTTGAATATATTTTTAGTATTGTATATAATTATAGGATGATATGAAACATAGTTCACGCTAATAATCCGCCTGTTCATCCAATTCATTTTTATTACTTGTTCTTTGTATTTACATTTTTTTTTAGATGAAATACGTCGATTTATTATTGTTATTATTATTATATATGCAGAGTCAGCAATATCCTGTATTATCGAGTGAGAATATCAGTTTCCACAACCAAGCCATTATGCAATCAGATAGCGGAATTTTGCAAATGAATCCGCTGCAGATGAAGAAAAAATTGCACGGAGCGCCGTGTTCAGTTTTTCCAGATCTACTGTTCTTGCAGTAGATCTTCTATATTGGCTCTTGAGCCACTATTCGAGAGTTCAGATTCACTTTTTGAAATATTTCTCAAATATTAATAGTGAAAATGTACGTTTACTTCAACAATGACTGTGTTATGTCCCGACGTCGTACTTCACGAACACAGTGGAAAAAAGTATATATCTGAGCTATTAACTCAACACTTCATTGCAAAAAATTGCAAATATAAGAGATTAGAGGAAACGCATACAACTCACTGAAGAGCTATCTCTCAAATCATCAACAACAAGTCTGTATAGATGGTAACATTAGCGAAATAATGGTATGCCACAAGAAACTGTTCTTGGACCACTACTATTCACGCTTTACATCGATAGCTTATTATCAATGGATATAGAAGGATCTGTTTTGCTGATGACACCGCCATATTTTATCAATCTGAAAACTGGATGACCCTCTAAAATTGAGTTGAACTGGATCTCATAAAAGTCAAGGGATGGTTCAGATACAATGAACTAACCTTCATTAAAGGAAAGACGAAATACCTTCTGTTCACTTCGTACGGAAAAAAACAAATATTGGTGATATTGTTGTTGAAACCATAATACCTGAAGAGAAATCGGTGAAATGTCTAGAAATAATTATTGATAGGCACCTAAGATGGGACTCACAAGCGAAACATATTTGTAACAAGTTAAGAGGTTTCCTTTCACGTTTCAAATACTTGTTTATTTTTCTCTGATACAGTCTCAACTTTTGTACGGGATACTAGGTTGGGGAGAGGTACAAATTACCGTTACCTGAATAATATTGTCACTCACAATAATGGATGATTAGAATTATATATAATAAAAAATCATCTATTCGAGTGGTGCACTGTATAGAGAAAGTCAACGTTTCGACCCGAGACAACTCTTCTGTCTCAAAATCATGATCAGCATCCACATCTCATCCAACATGGTCATTGTACTCGAAGCAGAAAAAAAAAAGTTCATCGCCAAAATGTGAAAAAAGCATGAGGCAACGTAGTATTGAACTTTTGAGTCCAAAGTTATATAACATCCCACCAGGTCACTTGTTACTACTGGTTACTACATACTGAACGATTTATACTACACGACACAGTTAACAATAAATTACAAGAAATCACTCTCAAGTACTGAATAAGCTCAAGAGTTTTCTGAACTTTGTATTTTACTGTATGTTCTCTTCTGTTTGAAATCTGTTTAAAATCTGTTTTTCCGTTAATCAGCTGTCGCCTCCTTACGAACGACTACTCTCAGAAGTCGAGAAACTTGTGCGAGCTAAGGACTAACGAGGTCTTACCTTTAAACGTCTGATTCCTAGTTATTATTATGTGATATCTAGTGCTTATCTACATATATAATTGTCCTTACTCGAATTTTTATAATATGTTAATGTAATATGTTCATTTTATTTCTATTTAACATTACCAATACTTTATATTAATATTTTATCTTATATTCTTCCATCTTCTACATTTACATTATTATGGTATCGTTTTTATCGGCTTTTATATTCTATACTCACGTTTTCTGAAGTTATGTGTTTTGCTGGTAATTATTATATGATATTTTTTCAAAGTGCATATCTACATTTATAATTATCGTTACTCGTAATTTCATTTTATGTTATACGTAAATTTTATTTTCATTTAACTTTAACAATATTTTATATCATTATTTTATTTTATATTCATTCAACTTCTACTTTTCCACTAAGTCTATATACCTCTGAAGTTAACTTTTCACACATTACATCAACATCTGCAATTATACATGTTTATATATAGAAAAAATTCTACATATCATCATCACGCACAAGCTGTACCCAATTCATCTGCAGTGATTACCTTGTTGATTCATTCATATGTATATGTATGTTATATGTGAAAAATATGTATAACTTCTATTTGTATTTGGTGAATGAAAATTGTATTTCATTTCAACAGGGAAACGCATAGGAATATTTCTAAGTTCGTCGACTCAGATAGTTTATTTATTTTTTCACGAAAAAGTGAGAGAGAAACTTTCAACTATATCACTCATGAATTGATTTACTGTTCAAAGGAGATTTTTCCTGAAAAAAGTTTTTGGCTGTCTATTTCTCCATCTATATACAAAAAATTGTGAAAAACTTTCGAAGAAAGGAAGTATTTCAATACAAATTTTCAAAACGAAATTGAATTCAACTGTTTTCATTCATTTCTCAAGAGGTTCACACAATTTCTGATGAGAAAATATACCCCTATTGAGAAATGCACCCCTTCCAATACAAATTATTACATTGAAAGCAAATGATAAACGTACTAGGCGGCAAGCAGGCTTTCTTTTATATTTTTTTTAACGGCACTGTCGCTTTTCCGCCGCTAATTGGTGTTCCAATTATCCAAAAAATATATAATGGATAGAAATTCATTACGTGTTTACCAGCAGGTAGCTACTGGCTCATTTAGGATACATGCGTATTCTAAATTAATGTCTGCCACCTCCGTAGGAAATTTGAAAAAATGATGAGATATGTTACATTTACTATGATAAATATGATTTTATACATACCTTCAATTGTCCAAAAGCCAAATTCAGTACATTTCATCCCCAAGTTCTCTATAAAATCGAAATAAAAATAATATTTTCTGTAAATTTATTGTTCAACAATTTTGAGTTGGTAATAAATCTAGTCATATTCGTGAATCAACAACCACTTTTTTCCTTTAAGGCTGTCATTCAGTAACTCGCAAAAATTCAAAATGGGTGATAACGATCAAAAAATTCATGTTACCCCACCAGACATTACCGAGCAAGCAAATATTGCGATGAATAATTTGCTACCAGCAAAATCAAGATAAAAATACGAATATAATTTCGAAAATTTTATGAGTTGAAGAGAAAATAAAATCAACTTCGTTTTCCAAAAACGTTTTTCTTGTTTATTCCGAAGATTCAGCAAAAAGTTTCATCAAAAATGAACCCTAATAAAATAATTTGTAGGAAATATAATAATTTTTAAATCATTCAGTCGAGTTCTGACTGATTGATTGAATGAACTCATTATCCAAAGGCATGATCTCACACAAATATATTGTACAGACCTTTCTACGGTCAGTCGTAGAAAAAGTATAGTACGCACCTCGAGGATAAGGCCAATTACGTCCACTCGCGAATTATCGCACTCGGCTAATGCTTCGTGCTTACAATTTTTCGCTCGTGGGTAATCGGCTTCTTATCCTACTCGTTACGTTATATACTATTGTTACACAAATGAACTGGAACACTGTCATTCGACGTGTGTTTCGCTAATCAAGTTGGTATCATTGGGACATGACTGAAACTTTTTTAATTAGCTCCGGATGATATCAGGTTGGCTAGCTGAATGAGTGTAAATTTTTTTTTTCATCCAATAGAACCTCATATATAACAAATACTATTGAAAAAATCATATCTTTCTTGGTCTCTATGAAAATACGAGTACCTGACCAAAACTTTTACCAAACTAAAACATATGTTTCACTGTGTAGTTATGAACTGTTTCGTGGGATTTCACACAATCAATTAAATACTAGTAGTGACCCACCCCGGCTTTGAATGGTTAGTGAAGCATCTGCAAAATATAGACATACACTATCGCGGACTTGTTTGAGGCCCCATGAAGGAGAAACAGTTCAACCATCTATCGTTTTGTTATATTTCCACGGGATTAGGCAGCATTTTCATAAAAGCTTCAAGTCGGCTTGATTTTTCCTGGCCGTAATATTCAGTATAAAAATAATGAACCAAAATCATACACCTTTTTTTCAAATGATTCCGTCCATAGGTGAAAAGCTTATCAATTTCTTTCGTAGTTTTGAGTTTATGATATTATGATAGAGCTGACCGATACTTTGACAATTATGACGCCCGAAGATGCTATTGTACAGCAAAACTCATATCACAGTTTCGCAAACTTTCAAACGGAAATTCCACATTGAAGTGTGTTTTTTGAATAATTCATGATAATTAGTGATGGTGTTATAATAGAGATATATTTTTCTATGAAATTGAATTCAAATTTCCATATCTACTCCATTCATTCCTTAATGCAAATATCACATCTCTATTCCTTCGCAATTTAGTTGTTCGGTTTAATTTTTTTCAGGTCGACGCATCCACTGGGATTACTTTATCTTACAATGATATTTTGGAACAAACCTGCAACTTGGCAGAAGCTTTGCGGAGATGTGGAACTGGTCCAGATTCGATTAACGTAATTTGCAGCGAGAATAACTTGGAATATTTCATTCCAGTACTGGCTTGTTTATATCTGGGCTGCACTGTAGTTCCTATAAACCATCTCTATACGTCCTATGAGCTAGAATATAGTTTGGAATTAACGGAACCAAATATCATATTCTGCTCACAAGCAACTTTGAAAAATATCAGAAAGTGTGGAGAAAAATACCTCACAAAGGTAATAGTTATAGACAGTACTGATGATGTTCCTGGAACAATTACTTTGAAGGAGTTTGTGACTGAGCATCTCAACGGTATATCGGTGATGTCACAAGAGTTTCAACCTTTCAATGCGTCCAATCCAGCAAAACATGTATCATTCATCTTGAGTTCTTCTGGCACAACAGGCCTTCCGAAAGGAGTGATGATCACCCATGAGATGATACTAGTTAGGATTGCACAATCACGGTACTATTTTCAAAAGTATTCAAATAATTTTCATCCCTTTCTAATATCTCATTTGATGTTGAAATATTATTGCAGTTTTCAGCCTCCTCTACAGTGATATTTTTTAGGCATCCTCTCATGATATCAACAACCGAACATAAGGTGAATCTTGGCATTTTACCATTCTTTCACGTCTACGGCATGTGCATTGGGATAACTTCAATCGTCAATAGAGAGATATTAGTCATTTTGAAAAGATTCGAACCCAATACGTTTCTGAAGGCCATTCAGGATTATAAAATAACGAGTATGTCTTTAGCACCTCCAATAATAAATTTTCTTGCGAAATCTCCATTATTAGATGACTATGATTTGTCTTCAGTTGATGAGGTTTACTGTGGGGGTGCTCCATTGAATGCTAGCCTGGGAGAAATTTCGATAAACAGGTCAGTATGAAAAGTTGTTGTTTTTGGTCAGTGTCAATTTTGTTCTTTGCGATTTATCTGGAAAATAATAATCTCAAAAATAAATTAATGAAAACCTCACAAGTATCTGGCTGTTATTGAAAATGGTGAACAATTTTTATTCCAAAGAAGTTTCCAAAAACCTGTCCATATTCATTTATTAAACTACAACTCGCGATTTAATCTACACAAACTTCATTTGAAAAATATATCACGACATGTTTCTCTAACACAGTAGCTTTATCGACAGTGATTTGAACTTTAATAACAGTGATTTCGAATCACTGTTGATGAAGCTACTGTCTTAGCGAAAAATGTCGTGATATATTTTTCAAATAAATAAATTGATGGATGTAGCCGTTACATAATAGGAGATCATAATGAAAAGAGAAAAAAAATGTCTATGATTTTTACCACTGTTAATTGTAACTAACGTTAGTGCAGTTTCGTCCTATATGGACATTTTCAAACTTATACAATAAAATTTATTGTATAAGTTTGAGAATGTCCATATAGGGCGAAACTGCAGTAAAGTTAGTTACATTTTCAAATAAAATTTGTGGAGATCAAATAGTGAGGTGTAGTTTATGAAATTACTATGGATCTTCATCAAGTACCGGCCGAATCAGTCAGAAAAAAAAACTGTCCATATTCATTTATTTTTTTGAAAGACGGACCCCCCAATATTCATATCTAATCTATCTAATAGTACCTAATAATTTTCATAGACTGAAAATCAGGATGATAAGACAAATTTATGGCCTAACAGAGACAATAGCAATCACCATCAGCAATCCCATAGATGTATATAATCCTACTTCTTCCGGTAAAGTGGTGCCTTATATGAAAATAAAAATAGTGGACCAAGAATCGTTCGAAGTTTTGGGACCCAATCAATTGGGAGAGATACATGTTAAAGGACCTATCATGAAAGGCTACTACAAAAACGAACAAGCTACAAGGGACTCATTCAGTCCAGATGGATGGTTCAAAACCGGTGACTTGGGATATTACGACGAGGATGGATATTTGTTCAATGTGGATAGGTTGAAAGAAATGATAAAGTATAAGGCACACCAGGTATATTTCAATGTTGAATCATCGTTTATTGCTCAAGTGAAATTTCTTTCTTCAACAGGTTGCTCCAGCTGAGATTGAAGCCATCTTGATTAATCATCCTAGTGTCCTTGATGCTGGTGTTGTTGGTATTCCGGATGACGAGGCAGGAGAACTTCCATTGGCATTTGTTGTCAAACAGAGTGGGATTGATGTTACAGAAAGGGAGCTCCAAGAATATGTGTCTCGTGAGTTATTGTATATTCATCACTGGACTGAAATGATGTGAATCGTTTGGGCGAGTCATGGCCAATTTTCGCGGGTATAATATTACATTTTTTTATGACTCATGAAAAGAATATTTCAAAATGAGATTCATCTGTGAAGGATATCCGGAGATTTTTTATTTTTTTGAATTTCGAATAGTTCGAATGTTGAGTGTTTGAGAAATTCAAGAAGAAAATTACAGGAACATGAACCTAGGAACAATGCACTCAAGTGCAGTATTCTCAATTAAACTTCAAGAAGTATCTCACGCAGCAGTGTGAAATGAGGCTATTCGAATTTTAAGTGAATCCCATTTTGTTATTTGGTTAAGAAGATTTGAAAAATATCAATTCTTCGACATAACAAATTCCTGGTCTCCATTTTCCGCATCCTTGTTCAACGTTTAAGAACATATTTTGAATATCATATCAAGAATAATTGGTACACAACTGTAAATTGTTCTCAACTGTGATGGATCTGGAAGTTGATGCTCTATGAATCTGATCCGCTGTGTTCGGTATGAAGATGTGAGTTATGGATCAGTTTGCCTGATTGCTCAACAAGGAACGTTCATATCACGCCTTCCTTAGTCTCAATAAAATGTAACTTCATTAATTTGATGGATGTAGCGGTTACTACGTGGTAGGAAATCATAGTGAAGAAAAGAGAATTGTTTTTACCACTCTCATTCGTAATTAACATTACTGCAGAACATTTTCAAACTTATACATTGAACCAACAATGATTGATTACATTAGCCCTCATATAATACCACTGTAGGTAATAATAGAGGTACTTAGCTTGATTGAGTACCTGAATTTTGTTTAGTAGTGACAATGTGGATATGCTAATTTGAAAATCGGTGAGTAAACTAAATCGAATTCATCATTTAACAGGTTACGCCTGCAATGTTCATGCTCATGAATTTCCAAGGATTCCAAATAATTGAGTTTGCAACCCTTCCGTTAAGATTCGGGAATTTGTGGTAGCATGCCAAGGAATGATTTGAAAACGTCGAATCATTTTTACCTAGTCTAAATAACCTTTCATGTTCAGCATACCGTTTTTGGAAATTTCGACCACATTGTCCCACATAAACACTATTACACTCTGGACACTTGAGCTTATAAACTCCAGGTTTCTCCGACTTGTCCACTTCATCTTTGTCATTGAAAAGGAAATCAGATAACCTGGCATGTGGTCTGAATGCCACTTCCACATTGTTTTTTCTGAAGAAACCCGCAATTGCCTCTTCTCTTACGATATTATGTTAGAGTTACCCATCTCTTGATTTCTGATTGTTGATCTGGGAGTATATTAAACTGTAAGTGAATTTACGGCTTTGTTTTCTGACTAACTTCTGGATTGTATCTGCGTTGTAACCATTATTACGGCCTATAGGTATAATTATATCAATTTTCCTTGCTAGATTGTTAGCAGACAAAGACAGTGAGAATGCTCTGTGCAACATTGAATTGTAGGCTGCCAATTTATGACTGGATTGAAAAAAACACTTGGGATGGTAATGTCTGCATAGTTAGGTTTTCTGAAAACATTGAACTCAATTTCATTCTGATTGTGTGTAATGGTGAAGTCCAAGAAATTTATATGTTTCTCTATCTCTGTTTCGAGTGTGAAGTGAATTTTATTATTGAGTTGATTTATAAGTTTGAAAATGTCTTTATAGGACGCATTAACCTCAATTACAAATAAAAGTGGTAAAACACATAGAAAATTCCAATTCTCTTTTCTTTGTTACTTCATTAGTCATTTCAAATTTCAACTCATGATGGATTCTTTCAAAATTGGTACGAGAAATCTGTCTTGCTGTAAAGGATATAGGTTGGTGGAAACAAGCTGTTTTTTAAAGCATATGTTTTTAAATTTCCGTTTATATTGTCAAATTCTCTATTGCAAACTGCTGTGGTTCAAGTGGAAAGATCAAAAATGAAGCCCCATCCTGATTGAATTTTCAAACAAATTCAAAAAACTCTTGAGTAACATCCAGTTTTCCGAAAATGTATTCATTGGTGTAGGTTTGTTGTCGACATCATTGCCTGCTTCACAGGAGCACATAGATGATAACAGTAATTTTTTCAATACAATACAGAAACTTTCCAAACAGGCCATTAACCAAGCTTCCTCACACATCGAAAATTATTTTTACAGCTGCAAACTACTGACATAAACAGAAAAATCATCGGATAAAATAAAAAGGCCACTTACTAAAGAGAACATCTACATTGACAATAACTCATTGGGTAGACATATGAAGAACAACACGTCACAAAGGGACAAAGATAACATATCGGGGGTCTACAAACTAACATGTGGATCATGCTCAGAAGTTTATTGAGAAGGACTTCAAGAAATTTCATAACGAGAGAATCGCCCACATAAACTTAGGTTTGAGCTAAAGAAAACTATTTCTACCTATGCTCGCCATCTTTCAAAGAACAATCACAATTTCTACATGGCCTACGATATATCACATACAAAAAATAAGGACAAAAGTTAAATATGTGGAAATCAACGAACGCAAATATTCAAATTTTCTTTGAAACGACATACAGGAAGTTATTCATTCTGCATCATTGAACTTGTTCTCATAAAATGTCATCAGTTGACATATTAGATGTTAACTATTCCACCAGATCTAATCATTTCTTTAATGAGTGTTGTCATTACTTAATGACATTTATCTACTAGGGTTTTGACAAGAAATACCAATACTTCACTTGCTTTCTAGAAGTAATATCGTATTGTACCTAATTGTTCATTCAAAAATCTACCTGTTTTTTTCAGATTAATTCATTCATCTATATAATTAGTATTGTATTTATTCAAAAAGCTGTTTGTCAATAATATCTGTATATGATAAGTATTGAAAATGTAGAATAATTTGATGCACCAGTAACTGATGAAGCTACCGTGTAGCAAAACGCGTATTGAACAAAATTTATTGTAAAAAATATATAATTATCATCAAAGGTAATGAAGAAGCAATTGAAAAATGTTGGTAATATCCGTTCTGGTTTCTTCTGTTTCAATACGGATAACTCAACTAGTGAATTTTTTGAACTGTTATTGAAGAGTGAACTCATGAGCTTTTTGTATTTATTACAGAAAAAGTGTCACCACAGAAACGACTCAGAGGTGGAATCATTTTTGTTTCTGCTATACCCAAGAGTACCAGTGGAAAAATATTACGCAAAGAACTGCGAAAAAAAATTGGTGAGCGTTAACCTTCGAGATTATGAGAAATTGAGCTGATATGATGAGACCAACTAGAGATTCATATTTTGATCATCAAAGAGGATAAATTATTTCGCTCCAATCAATATCTATGGCAGAAACAAAATACAAGTGTGAAATTCTGACCAATTGTTTTTTTATATCCCTTGGAAATTATGTTTCTGTGAAAAGGTGATAACCTCCATATAGAAAATGAAGATGTCCCGAATAAGTACTGTTACACTCGATTTGGAGTGAAGAAAATTTACTTTGTGAATAAAACAAACAATTCATTTCAACTCAAATATTTTTTTTTGTTAAATGTTGAGGACATTTTATACATTCCAGAGTTGGTGATTTGAAATAACATTTCTCATTATTACTACATTTCGATAGATACTAATTTCATGTGCACACTTGAGATTTAATTAACTTAGGTCGAAGCAACGATCGATGAAATATTTCAAGAGAGCTGTTGAAAAATACCTTTGGAATGGACATTGTTTCACCACCACATTATATTTTCCATTTTGGTGATGAAGAAATTGAATGTAGCTACAAATAATTGCAATTCGAAAATATATTTTTGTGATAATGCATGTAGTTGATGGTATTTGATTTCAATTTTAGGCTATTGAATTATTGAAAAACAACTGTGACGAAGGAAAAATCCAAAACATACACTATTTCCAAACACTAGAACTGTAACACTCTTCTAGACGCGCTTTTCACCAAACGAGTTGAGGTCTGCAGTAGGTGAATATAGATTGTTTAGGATTCATTTAATGCCAGAGGTTCAAGATTGAACTTTTCTTCTAATGTATAGTGGGTTGCATTCTACGTAAAATGAAAATGAAGCAAAAAAACATTCATAACGAGTGAATATTACTGGATTTTTTCCCAACATCCAATCGTTATTGCAACACCTCGACACGTGTTTCGATCATCAAGTGATCATCTTCAATAGGAAGATCAAACAGTTTGATGTTTCTCTTGGAGATGATCACAAAATGAGTTAAAATAATTTTATGCATCTTTGTATCTTTCTGGAGATTCTTGCATTCTATATATGAAGAAAAAATATGATGAAAAACTGTATGCAGGTGTAGAAAAGAGTACTGCGACTCAGGTGATTTAGAAAAGTGTTTGTTTTGGATCTATTTTACGTCAGAGGTTTACCTTTTATTCACTATTTTAGAGAATTCACAATTTTTTTTTAAGTTAGTATTAGATGTCTTGTTGGAAAACAAACAGAAAACAGCACGGATGTTATATGGTGGCTAGATTCCATAAATATCCTTTAGATCCACATATGAAAAGGGGCTCTAACGTAATACAAATTTTCTGAATCTTAACCCTTAATTACTCGCGCTAATTTATTCGAACTTTTTCCCGCGTGGTGTATTTTGTACACCACCATTAATTTGACTTGTTTTTAGGTGAAATGAAAACGCAATTTTTTTGTGGGCGGTAATTTAGATTGAACAATGCAAATAAAGTATTTACGAACATTTTAATCATGTTGAAAACCTGACAAAAAAAACAAAATCTATTTCAAAAAGCCTTTAATCTTCTTCTGCTTCCTCATCGTGGCCTAAATTATGACAAGTTTGACATTTTATTACAGCTGTAGTATGTTCTTTGCATACAAAATTTCGACACAGTGTACACCTCATTGTAGTCACTCTGTTTTTAGAGCGTCCACATAATACACAACGGATCCTTATTTTTTGAGGTGGTTCTGCAGGAGTTACGTCTTCATTGGCTTGGTTATACTTGGACAATAAAAGTTTGATCCTCACTGGTAAGTTTTTCAATTTTGATCTTTCGGCAAGATGTTTTTCCATTAGAAGCAAAGCCATTGATTTCAAAAACGTTCTTCGATTTTTTGCCAGGTTATCAGGATGTGTTCCATTATATAGAATATGTGCGTTCACTCCAGCTATGTTCAGCAAATGAAAGAAAATGCACAACGGCCATCTATTGGTTCTACGCGAAACTGAGTAATTTCCACAAAGCTGATCAACTGTGTCAACACCGCCTTTGGTGTCATTGTAGAAATGGATAACTTCTGGCTTATGTGTATTTGGGTTCACCGCATCATCATCGTGCATGGTTGAAATCAATATAACTGCCTTATTTTTCTTAGGAGCAAAAGAAACCATCATCAAATTTTTTTGAAAGCCAAAAAGAGCTGATTTTATAGCTCTATTTTTATGCGGCTGGAATTCAGATGGAATATCAGCCTTGTTTTTCCGGAGAGTGCCCACAAGTGTGATTTTTTTTTGCAACAGTTCCATTGCAAGTGGACAACTGGTGTACCAGTTATCACAAGTCAAATTACGCTTCTTTCCTCCTACATGCTCTAGAAGTCTCATTACAATATCTCGTGGGGAATTGGATACTTTGTATTGTCCATCTGGTTGCTGCCCACAATATATTTCTAGGTTGGAAGTATAATACGTCTTGGCATCGCATAGTGCGAACAGTTTCAATCCATACTTTGCCGGTTTACTGGGTATGTATTGTATGAAATTGCAGCGGCCCCGAAATGGAACTAGCATTTCATCAATAGTCAAGTACTCGCTATGACAATAATTTTGTTTGCAGTTTGTTACAAATTCAGTAAATATATTCCGAACAGCTGCCAATTTATCTGATTTTTTTCTTTCATCTCTCGTTTTTTTATCATCAAATCTAATTTTAGATAAAATAAAGAGAAAACGATTGTAGCTCATGCACGCTGCAAAGAGATCAAGGCCTGTCCCATCTTGCATCCAGAGTTCGTGAAAATTCATATGATTGACTTTTTTCAATCCGGATAAGAACAATAGACCAAAAAAAAGCCAACAGTTCATTGTTTGTAATCAATTTGGCATCTCGTTCTCTGGAATAATTTGTGTGTTGGCTCTCAACAAATTTATTCGTATTCAATACAATATCATCAATCATTTCATTTGTGAAGAATTTTTGGAACGCGTCAAGTTCATTTGTTATATTTATTGCACAACGGTTAGGACGTGGCAATATTTTTACAATGTTTTTGTGAGAGGTTTTGGCAAATTTGCGCACAACAGGTGTCTTTTGCCATTTTATAGCTCTATTTTTCCCAAAGAAAAACTCCCCATCGGCACTTTCATCTCCATCAGTCTCACTAGAAATCTCATCTTCACGGTCACTACCTTCTAGTTTTGACGTACTGTCATGGTCACTTTGAGTAACCACCATCTCTTCATCTTCGTCATCATAGCTCAGAAATTCTTCATCTGAACTTCCAGCCTCTAAGTAGGCCCTCATTTCCTCCTCCGTTAGGCATTTGGGATTTTTTATGGGAATAGAAGACCTGAAATCATGAAAAATGAATGAATGAATAAATCAACTTAGCGTAAAAATAAGCGAGAAAACTTTCAGATGTCGAAAAATACCCATACATAACACCATCGCACAATAAAACTAACGTGTTTGTAAACAATATTGAATACTTACATAATTTATCCTATTTCCCGCGCGGTGTATTCTAGGCACCAACGTGACAACGCGTCAAAATTTACGTATAAACACACAGCTCAGTCGGGTGTTCGGCGTATAACTGATCGATCACATCCCAGACATGTTAGACATAGGTTAGATGGGAGTCTAGAGCCACAAAAAAAATTCTACGTTCGATGGTAGCAAGAAATTTGGCGCTGGTGTACAAAATACACCAGCGCGAGTAATTAAGGGTTAAAGAAGCATCAGACTCCAACGAGTTTTGATTGCGAAATTACGAAAAATATTTCGTGAATGATGAGAAATCACTTCGTGACTCGTTTGAGAAAACTTATTGTTGAGTAATGAATGAAAATATAAATATAAGTTTATTGTAGCAGTTAACATGTCTATTTTATATTTCATCAGTGAATGTTATGTAATGCTGAGTTCATTAAGTTTTAAACTTGAAGTGAGTGGTAATGAGACCTATAATTGTTATGATCAACCAACGATTATCATTGAAAGTCTCAGTTATTATTTCATTATTATAATGAGTGACATCGATCACAATAGTGCTACTTATCATCATTGCTAATTGGACTAGACCAGGAAATAATTCTGAGGACTATTCAAGAAAAGAAGTCACTCTTGTATAATTATTTCCGATTCATACGTAAATTTGATTTTTCTCAGGCGATCTGTTCTGATAAAGAATAAAACAGTAAAAGCTTTGAAATTCAATATCTTGTAGTTCAAAGAAATGAACTTTAAATGTTCAAGCCAGTCTGGGATATACCTACACAGTAGGTTGAATGGATTGACGTCTATCAGAAAACAACTACTCCCCTGACTAGAACCATGAACGGCGTTGGATTACATCCGACAGACGTCATTGCAGAAATCTTCACAGAAAATTTTCTCCATATGCAATTGACAATACAACTGGAAGAGTCGACCTTCAATTTTGGAAAGGGCACACTTGCAGACCAGTTTCGGACTCCTTATCCACTCGACAGTGCAAGATAGTGGCTATCATCGATCTAAAGTCAATAATATTTCCAGAGTGATTTACATTTTCTGAATAATCAATTCAAATTTCCTTTGGAGGTAATGACTTTGTATCAGAGCGGAAATATCCATTTAAAACATATTTACTGATTACTTACTTCCAATTTCTAAATAATGACACTTTCGGTTTTTCAAAATAGAGATACTTTATGTGATTATCCAACACATAGCTGAAAGTGATAGTAATATTCCGAGTGCAACAAATAAAAAAATCTCTTTTGTTGCACTCTACATCGTCCAGGGAAAATTTTTGATGAAAATTATTATTGATTACTTGAATGAATGTAATAACAAAGGCATTAATGATATAATAATAACTTTATTCACAACGTATACAGATTAGAGTACAATTGAAACAAAATATGTGAACAAAGTGGTTTGGCGATAAGAGCGGAGTTCTTGTTTCACATGAAGTTACAAAGAATATGTGAGTATATAAATATTTGTAAAAAAGTAAGTATGGCGTTCATGAAGTAGAAACTACCAAATATTTCAATTAATTTTGTGAATTTGTTGTTATAGTTAAACAAATCATATGTCGGCTTGAAGTAAAAAAGGCCGATTGAATACTAGACAAACAAAAAATAAGAAAAGTAGATAAAACCTTGGACAAACATTACACGTTCTATGAGAATAAAATATGAATGTATAAATATATGAAATCTTAGGCAATATGGATAAGATTATGCTAATTACAATGCAGTATGACACAACTTTGGGAAAAATTGAACTAAGACTAACTAAATTCACTCTAACAAATTTTTTTTTAATTTTCTATTCTTTTCGAGAATGTGGTTTCTTATTTGTTTTTTAAATATTGGTTTGGAATAAGAATTTTTTATTTTATGAGGCACAGTGTTATATAATTCTGTTGCCATGGAAGTATATGCTTTTTGTGAAATTGACTTTTTAACAGTAGGATAGGTTAGTTGATCGCGATGTCGTGTGTTATAGTCGTGGTTTCGTGATGAGGCATTATTTTTGCTGAAATGATACTTCACGTTTGTACTATAGTAATATGATGGTATCATGTCCATAACTTCACACTCTTTATACAGGAGATCTGACGAGAAGCGCGAATTTTTAGACACGATCAGCTTCATGAATCTCCTTTGTAATACCTCTAAGGGATTGAGGTGTACACGCAGAGCTGATCCCCATGCTGTTATACTATATTTCAAATGGCTCAGGGAACTTTCTCCAAAAAGAGGTATGAAGGCATATTCCTGTAATAAATTGATGGATGTAGCCACTACGTGGTAGGAAATCATAATGAAGAAAAGAGAAATGAAACTTTCTGTGTTTTTAGCACTTTTATTTGTAACTAACGTTAGTGCAGTTTGGCTCTATACGGACATTTTCAAACTTATACAATGAACTAACCTAAGACTAAGTTAGTTTATTGTATAAGTTTGAAAATGTCCGTATAGGACGAAACTGCAGTAACGTTAGTTACGAATAAAAGTGGTAAAAAACATAGAAAGTTTCATTTCTCTTCTCTTCAATATTCCTGTAAAATAAATTTGAATTTGAAACACGGGATGTACTTTTTGTAAATGTTGTGCTGAAACTATCACAATCTAAGGCAATCATTGTGTTACATTTTTTTCAGGTAACGCTTCCACTGACACCACTCTCTCTCTCTCTCAAAAACGATTTTGGAATGAACCCACTACTTGGTAAAAGCCTTGAGGAGATGTCCATCTGGTCCAGATTCAATAAACGCAATCTGCAGCAGAGATAGTTCAGAATATTAAAATACATTCCAGTATTAGCTTTCTAATATCTGGGCTGTACTCTAATTCATATGAACCATTAGTTTCTGTTCAAAATCTGCTTTAGGAAATTCAATGAAATGCCGATAAAACACCTTGCAAAGCTGAAAGTTACAGACATGAATTCTTCTCTTTCAAGACTAATTACTTTGAGATAATTTGTAGCATAGAAGCATGCATGACTAAAAGAATATTGGAAAGCGTAACCCCCATACGTTGAAAACATTTTGGAGAATTCAGATTATTGATGAATATACACGAGTAAAATTAAAACACAGTGACTATGATGCTTCTCAGTTTGGTAACTGATAACCTCCAATAGTTTTCTTTAACAAAATGGTGTGAAAAATCTCAATAATTCACGACAATTTGATTTTGAAGGCAGAAAGCTCCAAATTATATCTTCACTGACAAGATAGTTAAAGCTTTCGCGGCCGAGGTTTACAATTTCACTATTTTCCGGGTTTGAAGGCCGTGAATTTTTTAAATTCCTTTCTACGTTTCGCTGCCATGATTGGCTAGCTTCCTCAGAGGATAATACATCCTCAGTTGATATCTCATATGACTGGATATTACGGCTGCGTAACGCGTATACATGTTAACCCCTCAGATAGTTTGGTGTGCAAATACCTGTATCTGGCTTAGGTAAATTATGTAAAGTATGTAACTGGATTTGGCAAATTGTCAATAATGTTCGTTGACCATTTTCTACCTGCCGTCATGCTGTTTAATTTTCTTGAAACGCCTTAGAATAGGATTGTTTTTCCGATGGAGGATTACAGCTTCTTCTCTTCTGTTGAAATGGTCCGTGTGTTTGTGGATTTCAATTGCCCCCCGTACCAGTCTGCTAGTCTGCTATGGTATTTCCAGTCGGGGCCAATGAGCTCCCTATTTTTCAGAGACAAAAGGGACCCACTATCAGCAGCAAGAGTCTATCGCATACCGTGTACTTGTTCGAACCACCAAAAAATCCATGGAAATAAGGCTGAAAAGCATGGAAAAAACTGCAGACTGGGCCAAACGGACAAGTTATATGTAGCAGAACACGCACTCAGTGAGGAAACCACAGGATTCTATTTGAAAACATGGAACTCATTGCCTCCGACCAAAGATACCATAGTCGACTGGTACGGAAGGCAATAGAAATCCACAAACAGATGGATGATTTCAGCAGGAAAGAAGAAGCTGTGAACCTCAATCCAATATGTAATCCCGATCTGAAGAGTTCTAGAATAGCAAACGCCATGACAGTAGAAAAGGGTCAACGAAAGTTATTGACAATTTACCAAATCCAGGTGCAGATATTATTACACCAGTCTAAATCATTCAACATAAACATGCTTTTCGTAATTAACCTAAGGTACAGGTATTAACACACCAAACTAGATGAGGAGTCAACATAAATACGCGTTACGCAGCTGTAATATACAGTTATCGGAAATATTAAATCAGGATGTATAAACCTCTGAGGAACCTAGCCAATCGCTCCAGCGAAAGGTCACGAAGAATGAAATTCCAAAAATCCACGGCCTTCAAACCCGAAAAATAGTGACACAATATATTGAGTGCTCATTCAACAACCCTTTGAGTGTATTATTCCCAGTTTCCTAACCTGGAAGACACCATGTGACACAATAATTTCAGCAGATTGTATTCCAATAACAATGGATTTCAGACGCCTTCAAAGGAAGAAGTTAAATTCGATGATGTCCAAGGCTTTTTAGTTATTCGTACAATGCAATTCCTAAATGGTTGCTTTCAGTGAAGTAATGGGGTGAAAATGTAAGAGATTTTCCTGCAAAACTATTTTTTTTGCATTGATATGAATAATTCATAAGTCGTTAGTTATCAAAGCATCGATGATATCTTCACACATGTGAAGATACAGACCACTTTGATCAACTCACGTTGTCTTCAGTTCTCATAAAGTAATAGACTCCTTCAAAAATTTCCAATCGAACTTTATATCTTTCACAAACCGAACCTGAACATGATCATATGAGTCTATCGCTTAACAAGTTGATCCAGAATCCGGTAGAATATTGGAACCCTTCGAAATAGGCGAGATCCATGCTGAAGGACTAATCATGACAGGTTATTATGGAAACAAACGAGTCACAAGAAATTCATTCAGGTCAGATGGATGTTTCCAAACTGGTGATTTGGGCTAGTATGACGAAGGTGAATATTTGATCAACGTGAACAGGTTGAATGAATCAACGAAATATCAGGGATATCAGGTGGGTTTTTACTCTGATGATATAACATTGAATGATATTTTTATCTTGGATAGGTTCCTTCAGCCGAGTTTGAAGCCGATTTGATCAACCACCTCAATGTTTTACATGCTGGCTTTGTTAATGTTTCTGATGTCGAAGCGGGAAAACTAACTCACTTATTTGTTGTCAAACGAAATGGGGGTGCTGTTTTGTCCCATAGTAGACCATTCATCACTAGACAGTTGAAAGATAATCGTTGAAATGTTTCAATAGATTTTCCACATTGGATACAAATAGTGAATGATCCAAGAATTATTGCCATTAGAAAAATTTCTGGGAAAACTCATCGGATAAATCAGTTGAAAATTTTTCTTTGAAGAAATGATATCTAATAATATCACGAAAATAATATCCGACATATATCAAATAAAAAAATCAAATGATTCACTTTATCGAATATGCTATTTATGAACAGAAAACTTTTAATTATCTTCAAGAATATTTTTCAATAACAGTATTCAACTGAAACGGCTGTCTTTTTTTCCAACATTTTCATAGACGGCATATAAAAAGACAATGGAATGATCGATAAGCGACTTTCCCAGAAATTGCGTGTGCGGGAAAACAATGAAAAATTCATTATTGAAAGTTTTCAGTGTTTTCAGATTGCGTGACGAAAACACTAGGCTGCTTCATGATACGGTCTTTAATTTGATCATGTTTTTTTATACGACTGTCACGTTTTGATATGGGTACAAAACAAATAATGATAGAATTGATTTCATTTCTTTTGTATTTTTCAAGAAGACAGATGGACTATACAAATTTTCAATGCGTCGTTTCATTCAATAGATTCTGTCATCAACTTTTTCTTTCTTGTTCAATACGTGAATCTAGTTTTCATCAACTACAGTAGTGTGGTCTACTGGAGTGCAGTAGTGTGGTACATCAAATATATTTCTTCATGTTTTGAATACAAATGCTTTTTATTATATTTCTCATTGAAGGATACGGAAGTTGTTCAAAAACCAACAGACATCAAATAATGCTGGTCCGAAAATCGATCCTGGTGGTACACTAGCACAGGATTCAATGGTGTTTGAAAGCTATTTATCCAAAATGACACTTTTATATTGGTCAACAAATCCTTCGAAAGTATTTGCGAAACCAAAAAAGCTCAATAAGGCCACCAATCATTACTGAAGAAATTGATTGAGACTTGATAGTTCGTTGCCCTCGAATGATTTGTGAATGTAATCTACGAGTTCCAACAGCATAGTAGTGCAAATGTAGCTGGATCTCAAGAATTGGGACAATGGTAATATTGAATTTCAATCCAGGAACTCATTGATCTATCAATCAACGATTCTTCAAGAATTCAAGATGTAGCATACAGAGGGGTAAAAGGGTGGGGATCACTGAAACTTTGAGAGTCATCAACTTCAGGTTGATTTTGTCAATAACAAAACAAAATCCTTCATGTGCCAATTCACTTGAATACCTTCCGTGAAAATATCTGTGAAAGAGAGGGAAATCTCCAACTTTTCTTCGATGTTCCAGACTATCAAGGTTGCAAGTGATCTATATCTATAAAGTTGAGAAAGTGAGTGTAGGTCCACAGTACATAGGCCACATGTGACCCATTGTACATCCTCCCGAGGGGTTTTCCACCTAGGTCATCGTCCATCCTGTCCTTTCCAGGAAGGGGGACAGGTCACTAAGATACATCTCCTTCATATCGGTAGGTGTAGGCCAAGACTCGCCGAACACACACTCTCTTGTTGATGATAACTCCGGACACTCGTATAGGATATGCCTGACAGTTTCATCTTCCTGTTCACACATCCGGCATAGAGGTGTATCCACTAGCCCCATATTATAGAGGTGTTTTCTTAGTTGACAGTAGCCAGTCAGAAATCCTACTGTTGAGCGTATGTCAAGAGTAGAATTTTCCTGGTTATCGCCAGATATTTTTTCGGCGGGTTGCAAGTGATGTTCGTGTCTCTGATCAGGCGGATTGCCGTTTTCTGGATAGACTCCAACAGCTTCAGGGTATGCTTAGGGACGGAGCCTACATGTGAATAATAATCCAAAGACGGTCTGATCTGAGTTTCATGATACATTAACAGTTGTTTGGTTTTGTATAGTTTTCTGGTTCGAAACTATGTTTCAGGACTTTTCATATCACAGGGAATTTGCTGTGATCGATACATTTATTAAAAGTGTGTGGAAAAAAAGGTGAAATGAGCAAACATACAGTATTTGACTTTACAAAAAGCATAACGGCATATATTTTTTTTTAAATGAATTCATTTTTGGTGCCTATGTTCATGAAGAAATAAAAGAAATTGATATTTTGGTATACCACCATAGGGCGGGCTAATGTAACAAAAATATTCGTTGATTTTATTTGAATTATTTAAATGATTAGGAATGGTTTCTCTTGGATTTTCAATCTGATATTGGAAAGTTCTCTACAAACACTCTATCTGTTATTGAGTTTCAAATCTGAAAACGCTCATTTTCTCAAAATCGATTGTATGTTTGTTTGAAGGTGATTGACGATGTGATGTGGTGCATTTATCCAAGCTAGCGTAGAGATACGCAACATATGGAAACCTCTAAATCAAGCGGAACACGATCAACTCCCGCCAAACCGTCAGCTCCCGCTAAAAAAACGATAAAGCGGATAGAGGGAAGAGGAGATAGGTGAAAGCAATCGAATGACCTATAAATAGTCAGATCTCGAAGGAATGAGTTTAGTGATCACCCTCAGACGATTGTGGATACTAACAATCGAAACGTCGTGAAGTTACTCGGTTTGGAATCATTTGATTTTTAATTTTTTATTTCTTGTTAATACTTCTTTAATTTTCATCTCTTGTTCATAGTTAAAATTTTTTGATTTTTTGGTTGTTGCTTGTATTTCATTTCATTGAAATATCAGTTTTTTCGCTCAATATAATTGTTATTTTTCAGCTAATCTTTTTTTATTTTCACAGATTCATTCATAAATTCCAAATCAATTTATATCATACTAGACAATGGGAGTCTGAACTAATGAAATGCATCAATTGTATGGTTAGTGGAACTTCTCAACTCTTTGTAATAATACCGATGAACAGCTGGACCGCTTTTCCTGAATTTCGACAAATCTCTCACATTCATCAGAATTTCAGGTTATCTGTCAAACATGGAACATTCCTCTCAGTTATAATGTGTGGATATTAAAAGTATCTAGAATCAAAGAATATATTTTGATGAAAATAAATTACGAAAGAGAGGCATGCGACTCAAGTTCAATTACGATAGGTTTTTCAAGATATACTGATATAGATCACACTGAAATTGTTATATGTATTCAATCTATTCTATCTGAAGAAAGCAGTGCCGCAGGATGGCGATGCAAAACTCTAGGAAAGCAAAAAAATGTCTTCCTATCAAAATTTCTATGAAATGATATATTTCATATTTCAACAAAAAGCAGAAATTATCTTCAAATGCCTATTGTGAAAGTAAGTTGGTAGACATGATGAGCTACTATACGATAGTCGGATAGCTTTTTTAAAGTTGATGCTATGACATTTTGTGAGATGCTAGTCAAGACAAAAGTTTGCCTTTTGCCCACATAGTTTTTCATTAAAATAGTATTTTCACGAGTTTAAATCAATTCTGGTATTTCCAACGGATGAAAATGGTGAGTTGTGTGGAGTTGTGAAGTTGGCCAGTTTAGTGAACGAGTAAATGACCCGTCACAAAGAGTTTTTAATATACAGTTATCAAGAAATAAATGAATTTTCAGGAATTTTTTGAAGTGGGATAAACATTTTTGTCAGTATTTTCAACTTTCTAACCTCAGGGATCTGAATTATAATACAAAAAATATATCGTACACATCGTTTTTGAGAAAAAAATCAATACATACAGACATGAAAGTGCCAATTGATTCATCTTTTCTAAGTATAATTTTCCATTTCTGTGTTTTCTTCATTACACTGGTTCATCACAAAACGACACCAACAGATTCATCATTATGGAAAGCTGATATTTGTATATCTATAAAAAGGTATGTACATAGATGAAATGAGTATTTGAATGCTCAAGGTCGTTATATTCATCGTTGATGTTTTCCTACAGATTGACGTTCAAATTATCAAACCTATATGTCATCCTCTCTATAGCCCATCCGAATATGATATATGTTTCACTCGGAAGGACTTATTCAAAGGCATTCCAACTTATTTCATTATAAGTATTGTGAAGTAACATTGTTGAATTTTTATCAAATTCAACGAAGCTACTCACGACGTTTCGATTGTTAGTATACACAATCGTCTTCGGGTGATAACCGAACTTATTCCTCAGAGATCTGACTATTTATAGTTCACTCGAGTGCTTGCTTTCACCTATCCCCTCTCCCCTCTCTCCGCTTCATCGGTTTTAGCGGGAGCTGACCGTTTGGCGGGAGTTGGTCGTGTTCCGCTTGATTGGAGGTTTCCAAATGTTGCGTATCTCTACGCTAGCTTGGCTAAATGCATTGTTGGACAACATATTATATGCGGCATCTTTGAATTTTCTCCTGGACCAGTGTTCCTCCTTGTGGATGATTTCAGCTTGAGCCCACTTGATGTTATGTTGATGAGTCCAAACACGCTCTGCTATTCCTGATTTGTTGGTTTTTCCTCGCTGTGTGTTTTTTGTGCTCGGCAATGCGAACTTTCAATGGCCTCTTAGTTTCACCGATGTATGATTCTCCGCATTCGCAGGGTATCCGGTAAATGCAATTCTTGGAATCGCAGTCCGCGTTTGGTTGCTTGGCTTTCGGATAGTGTTCCCAGACCTGAAACAGGTTCTGATGTTATATTTGGACCCAATCCTTCTTATCCTTTCCGACGAACCTCTGATGTAGGGAAGTACAAGTACTGGTTGTGGCGGCTTCACTTCCTTGTGGAGCTCTTGTTGTTTTCTAGCTGGAGTAACCATTCCATTGTAGGTCATTTTTGATGATGCCTAGTTCCTTTCCTGGACCTTCCTTTGTATTACATAGCCCGAAAGCACGATCTACTAGAGTCTTGATGAGAGTCGATTGATGGTGGTTGGATTCCTGCTTCAGATACCTACTGTCCGAACTCATGAAATGCACCATGAAACATTGTCGACCACCTTCAAATAACCGTTGAATGTACGAGGTCTGTTCAAAAAATAAGATGAATTTTTAAAAAACTGATCAGTTTTTGAGAAAATTATAAGAGTTCACGTTTTGAACACACTACGTTTTCAAATAATTATTCAATGATGGTTTTTTTTCTGTTGATATACCAATAATAAATGCATATATATTTTTGTATGTATCAAAGTTAACTACAAATTAACTTCAAAAGATAATTAAGATATACCCATCGAGAATTCCTCACTTTTGAATACTCCTGGAATTTTAATTTTTTCTCCCATATGAGTTGTCTTGACATTAAAGAAAATAAAGGACGGAATTGAATGAAAGGAACGCCCATTGTCTCCTTTTCTATATTTATACTTCTGAAAATAACTCCACGATGAGTAATACACAAATTAGAAACAACGATTCTCATACCATTTTTTCTTTTCAAGCCAAGACAAAATATACTCGTACATTAGCATTCCCAAAGATGAAATCAGAAGCAGTCTAGTGAAGCCCTTATATTTGGGACACATAAATCTCCAGAAAAGCCAGGGATTGTGAAATCACTGAAACACGGGCAGTTGGCTGGAATATATAAAACTTTCCCTTTTGGGTGCAGAGACCGAAATCAAGATTCGGTATGTATATATTAGGAATTAGCTTTGAGTCAACTGATATAAAGAGAAATCATACCGACTGGGAACATATAGCGAAAAGACAAAACTTTAAAATTATATGAATGATATGAATGTATCACATATTACTTTCAGATACAAATTGGAAAATAAATTCCTTTTGAAACAACTACTCCCACATAAACATTGAATTACCTGAAACGAAGATATCTTTCCGAAACAACTACTTTCATATGAACATTGAATAATAGAAAAGTCAGTAGTTTCGAACACTTCGTACTACAAGCAATCGTTATGGATTTGAAACAGGTATTGATATGAAACGTCACTTACATGGAACACCATCATCCTGAAGTTATATTTTGAAGATTTGGGACAAGAAATTCGTAGGAATTATTTTGGATAACATTTCAAGACTACATTACACCTCATCTCTTCCAATACACCATCACGAATTTATGTCACCGGCAGAGACAAATGAATAGTATAAGTCTTGTCCCGAAACTTCGAAGTACACCATCAGTAATGATATTATTTCATGTATGCGGTGTTTTCTATCAATATTATTCCATATATCACATTGCGTGGTATTCTAATTGATGATAATTTCATAAAGAATGAAGTCTGCTTATCTATCAGAACCATAGATGAACAGAGACCTACCTACGATCTCATGCTAAGTACGCTACGTGAATCGCTATTATTTTTGCTAATTACTTATTTCGCCGTGTGTGCTCTAGACTCTGTGTCATCTTCGACTGTTTGGTAACTCATTTTAACTTCCCGTTTTGTTGTACAATCCAGCGAAGCTGAAGAAAGAACACTCCAAGAAAGGGCCCTTTCAGAAGCAGGGATTTGTGCTAGGAATTCGGTGAGTTCGCTTTATGCCACAATTCATACAGTCCACTCTTGTTTTCATTTGTATTATTTTTTAAGTATTCGAAGACGCGACATGAAGTGTTTTTGAAGCGATCGATTGTATATATATGTAAGTAAGTAGTATTCAGAAGTATTTTCAATTATCACCCTGTTATTTGGATCCCTAATGTCAGACCCACCTATATGAACGAAATATTCGTTATAAATATAATTATATATATTTTTATTATATATACAGTGTCATCCCCAAAGTATGCACCATATGGGAAACTTATTTATTAAGGGTTTTTCGACAGAAAGTTATTCCTGATAAAAGTTTGTGAATCCCCTGAAACTGAACATGCCCCAACGAAATACAGTACATCATACGTAATATACGAGGAACCTTCAAATATTTGATTTCGTGACAAGAGTAAAGTACTCTTATTTTGAAAAATTTCAGAAAATGTTAATTAGAAAAGTTGTTCAGCATAGAAAAATACATCTAGATTTGAAGTCATGGCCATCCAAGTGGTGTTTTATTTTTTTACTCATTTTTTTAATGGGGACTACGGAAAAAAATGCTAAAACGATAAATAGACAGCATCCTGTATACGACGGTTCATTTTGAAAGCCTGTAATATCAAATCACAAAATATCAAAATAAAATAGGTGTTTCGGAACAAACTTATTGATTTTCTGGAGATTCAACTTAAAACACTTATCATGGACATGAAGTAGATAGTAGAAGTTATTATAGAAGTAAATATAGTAGTATACCTCGTGCCCAAGATGAAGAGGGCCAATATGGAAAAATCGGAAACCGTAACAAATAAGTAAAATATATTAAGAAAAAGTTGTCCATCAATAGCTCATTCTGATGAAGTTTTGAAATCCAGAAGATCTCGATTATTTGTGCTACATCAGTGAAATTGTCACCAGAAAGGCTAACTTTCAATAGGGTGTTCTTATTAATGGTCCACATAAAAGGTGATGTTGAAGGCGAAATGTAAAATAACATTTTTGTATGAAGATGGAGAAGTAGAAAGTCAAAACTTTCCTATCTCTGAAATTAATCTCCTTTTGAAATAAACCCCTTTCAATAGAAGAAAGAAAATTGTTAATGGAAATATGTAGAACCTACACAAGACCCTTCCAGATACAAACTGATAAAAAAAACTTGGAAAACAACTACTCCTTTATTATTTAAATCTGTTTAAAAAATTTGTTTTTCCGTTAATCAGCTGTCACCCCCATACGAAATACAACTCTCAGAAGTTCAGAAACTTGTGCGAGCTTAGGACTAACGAGGTCTTACCTCTTAACGTGTGATTCCTAACACGGAACATGAACATTGAATTATACAAAAATTTCTTATTCTATCCACTCAGTAACACGAGCATTCTTTATGAAATTATCATCAATTAGAATACCACGCAATGTGATATATGGAATAATATTGATAGAAAACACCGCATACATGAAATAATATCATTACTGATGGTGTACTTCGAAGTTTCGGGACAAGACTTATACTATTCATTTGTCTCTGCCGGTGACATAAATTCGTGATGGTGTATTGGAAGAGATGAGGTGTAATGTAGTCTTGAAATGTTATCCAAAATAATTCCTACGAATTTCTTGTCCCAAATCTTCAAAATATAACTTCAGGATGATGGTGTTCCATGTAAGTGACGTTTCATATCAATACCTGTTTCAAATCCATAACGATTGCTTGTAGTACGAAGTGTTCGAAACTACTGACTTTTCTATTATTCAATGTTCATATGAAAGTAGTTGTTTCGGAAAGATATCTTCGTTTCAGGTAATTCAATGTTTATGTGGGAGTAGTTGTTTCAAAAGGAATTTATTTTCCAATTTGTATCTGAAAGTAATATGTGATACATTCATATCATTCATATAATTTTAAAGTTTTGTCTTTTCGCTATATGTTCCCAGTCGGTATGATTTCTCTTTATATCAGTTGACTCAAAGCTAATTCCTAATATATACATACCGAATCTTGATTTCGGTCTCTGCACCCAAAAGGGAAAGTTTTATATATTCCAGCCAACTGCCCGTGTTTCAGTGATTTCACAATCCCTGGCTTTTCTGGAGATTTATGTGTCCCAAATATAAGGGCTTCACTAGACTGCTTCTGATTTCATCTTTGGGAATGCTAATGTACGAGTATATTTTGTCTTGGCTTGAAAAGAAAAAATGGTATGAGAATCGTTGTTTCTAATTTGTGTATTACTCATCGTGGAGTTATTTTCAGAAGTATAAATATAGAAAAGGAGACAATGGGCGTTCCTTTCATTCAATTCCGTCCTTTATTTTCTTTAATGTCAAGACAACTCATATGGGAGAAAAAATTAAAATTCCAGGAGTATTCAAAAGTGAGGAATTCTCGATGGGTATATCTTAATTATCTTTTGAAGTTAATTTGTAGTTAACTTTGATACATACAAAAATATATATGCATTTATTATTGGTATATCAACAGAAAAAAAACCATCATTGAATAATTATTTGAAAACGTAGTGTGTTCAAAACGTGAACTCTTATAATTTTCTCAAAAACTGATCAGTTTTTTAAAAATTCATCTTATTTTTTGAACAGACCTCGTACATTCAACGGTTATTTGAAGGTGGTCGACAATGTTTCATGGTGCATTTCATGAGTTCGGACAGTAGGTATCTGAAGCAGGAATCCAACCACCATCAATCGACTCTCATCAAGACTCTAGTAGATCGTGCTTTCGGGCTATGTAATACAAAGGAAGGTCCAGGAAAGGAACTAGGCATCATCAAAAATGACCTACAATGGAATGGTTACTCCAGCTAGAAAACAACAAGAGCTCCACAAGGAAGTGAAGCCGCCACAACCAGTACTTGTACTTCCCTACATCAGAGGTTCGTCGGAAAGGATAAGAAGGATTGGGTCCAAATATAACATCAGAACCTGTTTCAGGTCTGGGAACACTATCCGAAAGCCAAGCAACCAAACGCGGACTGCGATTCCAAGAATTGCATTTACCGGATACCCTGCGAATGCGGAGAATCATACATCGGTGAAACTAAGAGGCCATTGAAAGTTCGCATTGCCGAGCACAAAAAACACACAGCGAGGAAAAACCAACAAATCAGGAATAGCAGAGCGTGTTTGGACTCATCAACATAACATCAAGTGGGCTCAAGCTGAAATCATCCACAAGGAGGAACACTGGTCCAGGAGAAAATTCAAAGATGCCGCATATAATATGTTGTCCAACAATGCATTTAGCCAAGCTAGCGTAGAGATACGCAACATTTGGAAACCTCCAATCAAGCGGAACACGACCAACTCCCGCCAAACGGTCAGCTCCCGCTAAAACCGATGAAGCGGAGAGAGGGGAGAGGGGATAGGTGAAAGCAAGCACTCGAGTGAACTATAAATAGTCAGATCTCTGAGGAATAAGTTCGGTTATCACCCGAAGACGATTGTGTATACTAACAATCGAAACGTCGTGAGTAGCTTCGTTGAATTTGATAAAAATTCAACAATGTTACTTCACAATACTTATAATGAAATAAGTTGGAATGCCTTTGAATAAGTCCTTCCGAGTGAAACATATATCATATTCGGATGGGCTATAGAGAGGATGACATATAGGTTTGATAATTTGAACGTCAATCTGTAGGAAAACATCAACGATGAATATAACGACCTTGAGCATTCAAATACTCATTTCATCTATGTACATACCTTTTTATAGATATACAAATATCAGCTTTCCATAATGATGAATCTGTTGGTGTCGTTTTGTGATGAACCAGTGTAATGAAGAAAACACAGAAATGGAAAATTATACTTAGAAAAGATGAATCAATTGGCACTTTCATGTCTGTATGTATTGATTTTTTTCTCAAAAACGATGTGTACGATATATTTTTTGTATTATAATTCAGATCCCTGAGGTTAGAAAGTTGAAAATACTGACAAAAATGTTTATCCCACTTCAAAAAATTCCTGAAAATTCATTTATTTCTTGATAACTGTATATTAAAAACTCTTTGTGACGGGTCATTTACTCGTTCACTAAACTGGCCAACTTCACAACTCCACACAACTCACCATTTTCATCCGTTGGAAATACCAGAATTGATTTAAACTCGTGAAAATACTATTTTAATGAAAAACTATGTGGGCAAAAGGCAAACTTTTGTCTTGACTAGCATCTCACAAAATGTCATAGCATCAACTTTAAAAAAGCTATCCGACTATCGTATAGTAGCTCATCATGTCTACCAACTTACTTTCACAATAGGCATTTGAAGATAATTTCTGCTTTTTGTTGAAATATGAAATATATCATTTCATAGAAATTTTGATAGGAAGACATTTTTTTGCTTTCCTAGAGTTTTGCATCGCCATCCTGCGGCACTGCTTTCTTCAGATAGAATAGATTGAATACATATAACAATTTCAGTGTGATCTATATCAGTATATCTTGAAAAACCTATCGTAATTGAACTTGAGTCGCATGCCTCTCTTTCGTAATTTATTTTCATCAAAATATATTCTTTGATTCTAGATACTTTTAATATCCACACATTATAACTGAGAGGAATGTTCCATGTTTGACAGATAACCTGAAATTCTGATGAATGTGAGAGATTTGTCGAAATTCAGGAAAAGCGGTCCAGCTGTTCATCGGTATTATTACAAAGAGTTGAGAAGTTCCACTAACCATACAATTGATGCATTTCATTAGTTCAGACTCCCATTGTCTAGTATGATATAAATTGATTTGGAATTTATGAATGAATCTGTGAAAATAAAAAAAGATTAGCTGAAAAATAACAATTATATTGAGCGAAAAAACTGATATTTCAATGAAATGAAATACAAGCAACAACCAAAAAATCAAAAAATTTTAACTATGAACAAGAGATGAAAATTAAAGAAGTATTAACAAGAAATAAAAAATTAAAAATCAAATGATTCCAAACCGAGTAACTTCACGACGTTTCGATTGTTAGTATCCACAATCGTCTGAGGGTGATCACTAAACTCATTCCTTCGAGATCTGACTATTTATAGGTCATTCGATTGCTTTCACCTATCTCCTCTTCCCTCTATCCGCTTTATCGTTTTTTTAGCGGGAGCTGACGGTTTGGCGGGAGTTGATCGTGTTCCGCTTGATTTAGAGGTTTCCATATGTTGCGTATCTCTACGCTAGCTTGGATAAATGCACCACATCACATCGTCAATCACCTTCAAACAAACATACAATCGATTTTGAGAAAATGAGCGTTTTCAGATTTGAAACTCAATAACAGATAGAGTGTTTGTAGAGAACTTTCCAATATCAGATTGAAAATCCAAGAGAAACCATTCCTAATCATTTAAATAATTCAAATAAAATCAACGAATATTTTTGTTACATTAGCCCGCCCTATGGTGGTATACCAAAATATCAATTTCTTTTATTTCTTCATGAACATAGGCACCAAAAATGAATTCATTTAAAAAAAAATATATGCCGTTATGCTTTTTGTAAAGTCAAATACTGTATGTTTGCTCATTTCACCTTTTTTTCCACACACTTTTAATAAATGTATCGATCACAGCAAATTCCCTGTGATATGAAAAGTCCTGAAACATAGTTTCGAACCAGAAAACTATACAAAACCAAACAACTGTTAATGTATCATGAAACTCAGATCAGACCGTCTTTGGATTATTATTCACATGTAGGCTCCGTCCCTAAGCATACCCTGAAGCTGTTGGAGTCTATCCAGAAAACGGCAATCCGCCTGATCAGAGACACGAACATCACTTGCAACCCGCCGAAAAAATATCTGGCGATAACCAGGAAAATTCTACTCTTGACATACGCTCAACAGTAGGATTTCTGACTGGCTACTGTCAACTAAGAAAACACCTCTATAATATGGGGCTAGTGGATACACCTCTATGCCGGATGTGTGAACAGGAAGATGAAACTGTCAGGCATATCCTATACGAGTGTCCGGAGTTATCATCAACAAGAGAGTGTGTGTTCGGCGAGTCTTGGCCTACACCTACCGATATGAAGGAGATGTATCTTAGTGACCTGTCCCCCTTCCTGGAAAGGACAGGATGGACGATGACCTAGGTGGAAAACCCCTCGGGAGGATGTACAATGGGTCACATGTGGCCTATGTACTGTGGACCTACACTCACTTTCTCAACTTTATAGATATAGATCACTTGCAACCTTGATAGTCTGGAACATCGAAGAAAAGTTGGAGATTTCCCTCTCTTTCACAGATATTTTCACGGAAGGTATTCAAGTGAATTGGCACATGAAGGATTTTGTTTTGTTATTGACAAAATCAACCTGAAGTTGATGACTCTCAAAGTTTCAGTGATCCCCACCCTTTTACCCCTCTGTATGCTACATCTTGAATTCTTGAAGAATCGTTGATTGATAGATCAATGAGTTCCTGGATTGAAATTCAATATTACCATTGTCCCAATTCTTGAGATCCAGCTACATTTGCACTACTATGCTGTTGGAACTCGTAGATTACATTCACAAATCATTCGAGGGCAACGAACTATCAAGTCTCAATCAATTTCTTCAGTAATGATTGGTGGCCTTATTGAGCTTTTTTGGTTTCGCAAATACTTTCGAAGGATTTGTTGACCAATATAAAAGTGTCATTTTGGATAAATAGCTTTCAAACACCATTGAATCCTGTGCTAGTGTACCACCAGGATCGATTTTCGGACCAGCATTATTTGATGTCTGTTGGTTTTTGAACAACTTCCGTATCCTTCAATGAGAAATATAATAAAAAGCATTTGTATTCAAAACATGAAGAAATATATTTGATGTACCACACTACTGCACTCCAGTAGACCACACTACTGTAGTTGATGAAAACTAGATTCACGTATTGAACAAGAAAGAAAAAGTTGATGACAGAATCTATTGAATGAAACGACGCATTGAAAATTTGTATAGTCCATCTGTCTTCTTGAAAAATACAAAAGAAATGAAATCAATTCTATCATTTTTTGTTTTGTACCCATATCAAAACGTGACAGTCGTAGAAAAAAACATGATCAAATTAAAGACCGTATCATGAAGCAGCCTAGTGTTTTCGTCACGCAATCTGAAAACACTGAAAACTTTCAATAATGAATTTTTCATTGTTTTCCCGCACACGCAATTTCTGGGAAAGTCGCTTATCGATCATTCCATTGTCTTTTTATATGCCGTCTATGAAAATGTTGGAAAAAAAGACAGCCGTTTCAGTTGAATACTGTTATTGAAAAATATTCTTGAAGATAATTAAAAGTTTTCTGTTCATAAATAGCATATTCGATAAAGTGAATCATTTGATTTTTTTATTTGATATATGTCGGATATTATTTTCGTGATATTATTAGATATCATTTCTTCAAAGAAAAATTTTCAACTGATTTATCCGATGAGTTTTCCCAGAAATTTTTCTAATGGCAATAATTCTTGGATCATTCACTATTTGTATCCAATGTGGAAAATCTATTGAAACATTTCAACGATTATCTTTCAACTGTCTAGTGATGAATGGTCTACTATGGGACAAAACAGCACCCCCATTTCGTTTGACAACAAATAAGTGAGTTAGTTTTCCCGCTTCGACATCAGAAACATTAACAAAGCCAGCATGTAAAACATTGAGGTGGTTGATCAAATCGGCTTCAAACTCGGCTGAAGGAACCTATCCAAGATAAAAATATCATTCAATGTTATATCATCAGAGTAAAAACCCACCTGATATCCCTGATATTTCGTTGATTCATTCAACCTGTTCACGTTGATCAAATATTCACCTTCGTCATACTAGCCCAAATCACCAGTTTGGAAACATCCATCTGACCTGAATGAATTTCTTGTGACTCGTTTGTTTCCATAATAACCTGTCATGATTAGTCCTTCAGCATGGATCTCGCCTATTTCGAAGGGTTCCAATATTCTACCGGATTCTGGATCAACTTGTTAAGCGATAGACTCATATGATCATGTTCAGGTTCGGTTTGTGAAAGATATAAAGTTCGATTGGAAATTTTTGAAGGAGTCTATTACTTTATGAGAACTGAAGACAACGTGAGTTGATCAAAGTGGTCTGTATCTTCACATGTGTGAAGATATCATCGATGCTTTGATAACTAACGACTTATGAATTATTCATATCAATGCAAAAAAAATAGTTTTGCAGGAAAATCTCTTACATTTTCACCCCATTACTTCACTGAAAGCAACCATTTAGGAATTGCATTGTACGAATAACTAAAAAGCCTTGGACATCATCGAATTTAACTTCTTCCTTTGAAGGCGTCTGAAATCCATTGTTATTGGAATACAATCTGCTGAAATTATTGTGTCACATGGTGTCTTCCAGGTTAGGAAACTGGGAATAATACACTCAAAGGGTTGTTGAATGAGCACTCAATATATTGTGTCACTATTTTTCGGGTTTGAAGGCCGTGGATTTTTGGAATTTCATTCTTCGTGACCTTTCGCTGGAGCGATTGGCTAGGTTCCTCAGAGGTTTATACATCCTGATTTAATATTTCCGATAACTGTATATTACAGCTGCGTAACGCGTATTTATGTTGACTCCTCATCTAGTTTGGTGTGTTAATACCTGTACCTTAGGTTAATTACGAAAAGCATGTTTATGTTGAATGATTTAGACTGGTGTAATAATATCTGCACCTGGATTTGGTAAATTGTCAATAACTTTCGTTGACCCTTTTCTACTGTCATGGCGTTTGCTATTCTAGAACTCTTCAGATCGGGATTACATATTGGATTGAGGTTCACAGCTTCTTCTTTCCTGCTGAAATCATCCATCTGTTTGTGGATTTCTATTGCCTTCCGTACCAGTCGACTATGGTATCTTTGGTCGGAGGCAATGAGTTCCATGTTTTCAAATAGAATCCTGTGGTTTCCTCACTGAGTGCGTGTTCTGCTACATATAACTTGTCCGTTTGGCCCAGTCTGCAGTTTTTTCCATGCTTTTCAGCCTTATTTCCACTAGTTAAGTGCGCTAGTCCGCCAAGCCTTGTACCTTTTCAATTTATCTGCCATTATTGAACTCTAAGCCAGTACAAATTGTAAACAATCTGAAGCGAATGCGATAAAATGAAGAGAAAAACAAATGCTTTTTTTATAGATTCACTGTTCGTGATAAAGAAACAACTGACACCTGATGTGTTTGTATACTGCGATATCCCCACTACGATCTCTCAACTCTTCTTTGCGCCTGACTGAATGAATGGAATGGAACTGTGAGCGTTATCAAAACAAAAAATTGGATTGATAAAAAAATATATTTTCAAAGTAATCCGGCTCGAAGGACCAATGTCGCGTCTTCGAATACTTAAAAAATAATACAAATGAAAACAAGAGTGGACTGTATGAATTGTGGCATAAAGCGAACTCACCGAATTCCTAGCACAAATCCCTGCTTCTGAAAGGGCCCTTTCTTGGAGTGTTCTTTCTTCAGCTTCGCTGGATTGTACAACAAAACGGGAAGTTAAAATGAGTTACCAAACAGTCGAAGATGACACAGAGTCTAGAGCACACACGGCGAAATAAGTAATTAGCAAAAATAATAGCGATTCACGTAGCGTACTTAGCATGAGATCGTAAGTAGGTCTCTGTTCATCTATGGTTCTGATAGATAAGCAGACTTCAATCGAGTCTTGAGCATGCGCCCTTAGAAGTCGCTCCATGCCAACAATAATAATAGTAATAAAAACAGAAAATTACAAATAAAGACGCAACACTTCACTAACTTTTTTCGAAAGTTCCTGATAATCCCTTCTCCATATTCTATGTCTCACTATCACTGTCGTCATTTGAATTAATAATGAATTCATTTCCACGATTGATATGGAAGTGTTCAATCTCCATATAGTCTTTTTCAACTACAATTACTTTTTTTATGCTTTTCTGCCAGTCTTCTCCGGTAATAGTGGATTCTTCTTCTTTAATTAGCTCTATTACCTTCTTATCAAACTTTGGAAATTTATTTTTTCGCCTGATTCTTTGTTCCAATTTTTCCCAAATCGACTCGATGGAATCGAAAACATAAAAATAGAGGGGAAGTCTCAGTATGGTGTGTTCATACTTTTCAGCAATACTCTCAAGGACATACACTTTTTCAAATGTTTTCGTCTGTAAAATTTCAAGTAGCTAATTTTTGATATAATAATTCACCATCGCTATTGGAATCACTACACTGGAAAAAGTCTGGGTTGTTATCATATTCGTTATTACTATCAGTACTTGTCCAAGGACGTCACATTTTGAACAGATAACGAAAATTTCAAGTTATTATATCTTCACCAATATCGAATTTCAACACTCAAATCGCGAACTGAACACGAATGGCGGTACCATTCCTCGATTTCCCCGATTTCTATTCATCGCCGTGTTAGGAGCAACCGCCCTATATATCGATAGTCCAGTTATGCGTAATGAGGATGATTCATGGAAGCAGCTGTTTATCGGGAGATATTCATTATTGAGTAGACTAGAGTAGGATACGTTTGTTGTGGCGAAACATTATTTGGGGAATATATTAGTTGTTCAGAGTGAAGTGTTTTAATGTATTAGTGATACCTAACATCAGAAGTGATTGTATCTCACGTCAACAACATGGGAAAGCGAAGAAGACGTTCTCCTAGCAGTTCTTCGAATTCATCGAGTTCTTCGAGTTCTACAAGTTCGTCTAGCTCATCAAACACCGATAAAAGACAACTGAAACGTAAGACAAAAAGAACCAAGCATAATTCTAACAGAGTAGGGGTGAGTCGTTTTCCAATTCCTTTGTCTAGTGACACAGTTATCAGTGCATCGAATGTTATACCAGAATTTAACCCGTTAATAGACAATGTAAACAGTTGGATTGATATTATTGATCATCATGCGAAGTTATTTGAATGGCCGGAATATCAAACTATTCAAAAGACATTAAGTAAATTACGAGGCACTGCTAAAATTTGGTATGAAAGTTTAGTTGTAAATGATAGAAATTGGCCATCTTATAATTGGGAGAATTGGAAAACCAAATTATTAGAGACTTTCCATTCAAAAAGGGATATGCATACACTTTTCATGGAAGTACCAAATCATAAACCGACACACGGATGTTCCTTATATGAATTTTTCTTTCAACATTCTGCTAGAATTGATAGCCTGAAGCTGAATTTTTCAGATGAGGATAAAATTTCGTTAGTTTTGGGAGCAATCGGAGCTAAAAATATTATTTCAGCGGCCGAGGCAGAAAATATCAGAGATTTGAATAACTTGGGCTCTTATTTACGTAATAAAATATTTTTATCAGAGAAGATGGAAAATTTCCGTAAAAACAACTATAAATACTATACACTTGAGAAGTCAGGCTGACCGATACATTGATGATGATAATGAGTCCCTAGATGTCACTGAATTGCGAAAGCAAGCAGAAAAGAAATTGAAAAGAAATGACGAGAGTCAAAAAGAAGTATTCGACAGAAAAAGAAGACCAGCTCACACTTTTGAAATCGAAGACTTGGTCTTAGTTAGAATTTCAAGTTTACCTGCTAATAATAACCAAAGCAAGAAGTTGTTGGAAAAATATAAAAGTCCTTTTAGAATTGTTGAAGTTCTTGCTCATGATCGTTACGAGGTGAAAGAGGATATCCATGCAACCTGGACCAGCAAAGGATCTCCCTATGTAGGAGTATATGGTGTAGAAGACATCAAGTTATATGTTCCGTGTCCATAGACGGCTTTAGGTATCAAGGCCTATAGCTGAATAGATTACTTTAGGTATCATATTTATCAAGGCCTATAGTAGACGGCTTTAGGTATCAAGGCCTATAGCTGAATAGATTACTTTAGGTATCAAGGCCTATAGTAGACAGCTTTAGGTATCAAGGCCTATAGCTGAATAGATTACTTCAGGTATCAAGGCCTATAGTAGTCGGCTTTAGGTATCAAGGCCTATAGCTGGATAAATTGAAGCCACTTCCAGTACAAAGGCCGGTTGTTGGATATATTGACGCAGATATATAATCCAAGTGTCGAAACTTGGATTGCTACTTACAAAAAAATATTATTTTTTTTTTCATTTTAGATTTTTCGAATTGTTCGAGGGCGAACAAAAATTAGGATGGCCGTGTTAGGAGCAACCGCCCTATATATCGATAGTCCACTTATGCGTAATGAGGATGATTCATGGAAGCAGCTGTTTATCGGGAGATATTCATTATTGAGCAGACTAGAGTAGGATACGTTTGTTGTGGCGAAACATTATTTGGGGATTATATTAGTTACTCAGAGTTGAGTGTTTTAACGTATTAGTGATACCTAACAGCCGTATCATAACTTTGAACCTAATTTTATGACTCTTCAGCCAATGGTAAAACTCTGTTAAAAAAATTATCCAATACGAACCGCCAAGTCTAGAGTCAACCTGGACTAGTTCAGCTTTCTATGTATTGGTTTTTTGGCCTTTGAGAGTGCCGTCACTTCAAATATGCACAATATCGTTTACTTCGACTATACATACAGGGGGTATAAATGATGATAGACAAACACATAAACATATTCATATTAGGTACATCATGAACGGTAGGGAAGTTACGCTACAAGTTTACAGATATCTCTCCGTTACTGAAGTTTCATCTTCTTTGTTCTCAATTACAATTTGCTCTGTTCCGATGAAACTATTATCTGTTTTTGAAAAGTTGTCTACGTTATGTGTCATCTGTTCCCATTGAATATGTGCCTTTATAATGTCTTTTACATTCATGGAATCATAAAATGCTATGCTTTATCTCCAGGCTGTACATAAAAACAATCAGTTCATAGAGATAAAAATGCCTAACGCATTTTCACCGCAGAGCCAGATTGAAAAACTTTTGTGACATCAATTCCAACATTAATCAGAACGGGTAGCCGCGAAATCAATAAATCAACCCGAAAATAAAATGGCTCGTTAGTTTCCATATACAATGGAATAAGCTTTAGGTACGATACATTTTTTTATCATCAATTTGACGTATCGCAGGAATGAATAACAAATATATTTTCGTTTTGCAGATATTTTGTGGTGTTAACTGTGTTCAAATAGTCATGATGATTCATATCGAGAAATTTATTTCCAAAACGATTTATTTTATAGGAGAATAGTCTGAAAAAAACTCTGCAAACTATGTACCTAATCCTATGTTTACAGCAGCTACAGTGACACAGAAATATATGGAAAAATAGCATCAGCCGACATGATTTTCCTTGTTGAAGATGTAATCAATTTTGTCCAAAAACTTTATGGTGCTGAAAACTAAATTAGACCTTAACTCATAGTATCACGTCAGGTTCATGGTGAAATAATATATAGACCATTTTATTCCTTTCAAACAAAAAAAATATCAAAGTTTTAGCGCTTCTTTCTTGACCTCTCTTGAAAAAATGAATCATTTGTTGCAACAGCGACACAACCATTCATATGAGAATAAGCTGTTACAGAAACTTAATTACAAATTTTTTACTGAAATTAGTGTTCGTTTGAAAAAATTGCCTACTCTTCACTACTGTTATTTACTGAATTTTATCGGCGATTTATAGTTGAAAAACTTAAAAACCAGAATGTCTTCAATGAGGTATCAAAATAGTGCGGAAACATTTTGTTACGTTGGCGGTAACTTTATGACTTGAAAACAAAAACAAAAGATCACTGAGTTCGTGGCTGAGTTCCATTGTATTTGAAATACAGTGTGTAACAACGAAAACGTAACAGACCCTTTTTTGAATATAAAAAGTGGGATTTTTAAAAAAAGCTCGGACACGTCGATTTCTAATTAAAGAGGGACACCTTTCAGATTTTTTGTAGTACGCACCCCCTCGGAGGGGTGCGTCTAATGACCCTTATTTAGATAGGGAAAGTAGGTCGAGTGGCACCTTGTTTTAAAGGTCTTTCGAATACCTTTATATCTCTGTTCAAAGAACATTTTTGTAACGATTAGTTTTCGAGATAATTTGAAGATTTAAAGGTATTTTTATTGAGTTCAACTCTTTTTAAAATAAATCAAATTGTTTTTAAGGTACAATTTACGTTCAGAACTTTCATAAAATAAATTAATTTTTGTTTTTTATGACAACCTGCTAATACGTGTCCATTTGTTTTCGTAAAAAAGTAAGAATTATTTGTTTATTACGAGGAGATTTTTTCGGGGGATGGGGTTGGTTACCACCCTTACATTTCAGGTGAATTGAGTGGCACCTCCTTATGAAGGTTGCCTTTTGACGTGGATATTTTATGCTTCTGATAAAAGAGTGAATCATACTAAAAACTTACCTACAGAACGAATACAACCTGCTGATTTCCTTGAATGCTGATGACACAGAAAAGTTTAAAAAACTGTTTTAGGGTTAATAAATCCCAATAATTGTTTTTAAAGCACACACAAAAAAGTAACACCTAATAAGGGTAACTCACATAGGAAATTTAGAGTAAATGTCCAAAATGTGCTCCATTTTGCTCCGTGCAACAATGAAGATTTTGTTCGAATTCTGCTCTTACATTATTCAACATCTCAGGAGTTATAGCCCGGCATTCATCAATAATTCTACGACGTAATTCATCCAAATTGGCTGGCTGTGTAGCATGAACTTTAGACTTCAAATATCCCCACAAAAAGTAGTTCAGTGGTGTTAAATCTCGTGATCGTGCTGGCTATTCAATTGGACCTCTTCTGCCAATCCATTGTCCTTCAAAATGATTATCCAAAATATTTTGAACCTGCTGGGCATAATGGGATGGTGCACCTTCTTGATGAAAATGAATGAATTCATCTTGACATCTTGGATCCTGTTCAATTATTTCAACAGTACGAGGTTGTATTGCCTCTTCAAGAAGTTGTAAATAAGAATCACCGGTTAAATTTCCATCAATGAAAAATGGACCAATATGATTGTCTAATATTCCGGCCCAGACATTCAACTTTTGAGGATGTTGAATATGTATTTCTGCGTATTGTCTTGGGTTTTCATCCGACCAATAATGGCAATTGTGACGGTTCACGCAACCATTTAAATAAAATGAGCTTTCGTCCGAAAAACAGATGTTATAAAGCAGCTCGGGATTTTGCGTTAATCTCTCACTCATGCCCTCACAAAACTACTGTTTTAGGTCAAAATCATCCTCATTGACTTCATGAACAACTTTAATTTAATAAGGATGGAATTTGTGGTTTTTAAGGATTCTCCATGCGCTCATATGGCTTATTCCGGCCATTGCTGATAAACCTCTGGTACTTAACCTGGGACTGGCGATGACTTGACCAATCACTCCAATCGCATTATCGTCATTCACTACCCTTCTCTGAACATTTCTTTTCTTATTTAAAACCGAACCTGTCTCCCTGAATTTTGTGACCAAATCCAGAACGTGATTTCTGCCCAGGTGTTTACCAGGGTTTTGCTCGTTAAATAAAATGTTCTATCAGCATTTTGGTCGTTGCCAAAAAATGAAGCAATAACTGAAACCCTTTCAGCAGTAGTGTAAGGCATTTTTAAACAAATAACAATACACGACCCGTTTAAACAAAACAATCGAACGATGTACTAATGAAAACTGGAAGGAGAGGAGTGGGTATTGATTTCAAAAAAAGGATTTTATTTAACAAAAAACTGATAAGAAGAACTGCTCAAAAAATTTTTCATTTAGGCATACAAGTTACCGAGTGGTCTGTCTAATGTATTATTAACATGGCAATTTTAACTTCAAATTATCTCGAAAACTAATCTTTACAAAAAATTTCTTTCAACAGAGTTGTAAAGGAATTCGAAAGACCTTTAAAACAAGGTGCCACTCGACCCATTTTCCCTATCCAAATAAGGGTCGTCGGACGCACCCCTCCGAGGGGGTGCGTACTACAAAAAATCTGATTAGTCTGAAAGGTATCCCCCTTCAATTAGAAATCGATGATCCCGAGCTTTTTTTAAAAATCTCACTTTTCATATTCAAAAACAGCTCTGTTAAGTTTTCGTTGTTACACACTGTACAATTGAAATCGTGGTCTCCGCAGTTACTTTTTACTAATTGTGTTGAACAATTGAAGCAGTGCACAAACTCAAAAGAAAATCGTGTTACCTTTTGGTATGCCTCTGATATAGGAAGAGCAGGCTAATCATATTGATGACAGTGATTTTTGCTTTACAAATATGAAAGGATTCAATGCGAAGATTAGAAATAAGATAGTCTACGCAAAGGTAACCTCATGTGTACTTCCGATTCCATACGGTCCTGAAATTTAAGTACCCCTTTCAAATTCAATATCTGATCTCAGTGCAACATCGTCAGAACCAAATATACAGCGTCAAGTATTAACATTGTCGAACCAATCCTAAATCAGCCACAGAAATTCACGCATGGTGAATTGATTAGAGATTCAGGTCTATCTAAAGAATCTGTTCAACTTGGGTCGGTTAGCTCCTGATACCCATTTTGTTTGGTATGATATGGTATGGGTCAGGAAAAGTCATTAGTTCATTGTGAGGATATTCTTGATATCATCGAAAATTTAGGAGCACGATGTGATCCTCCGGCACAGATACTTTTCATAGAGTCTTCGAAACGGGGTTTGAAAGGTGTTCTTCTGCACAACTCTGATCATTACGCTTCTGTACCTGTTGCTCATTATCTTCATTTGAGAGAGACTTATGGAAATTTGAAAACTCGATTCGGTAAAATTGAATAAGAAGAACACGGTTGACCGCTTTGTGGAGATATGAAAATAACAACTATGCTGTTAGATCGACAATCAATGCAAGTTGGATAATAAAATACGACAAAAGCACCACGAATGGAATTCTCGTAGAAATATCGAACCTGAAACCAAAAATTTTATTTAATTTCAATACCTGTGACAAAAATTCCCAAAATTATCTGTTGCAAAAATAAAAAAAAATGTATTCGATGGATCACAAAAACTAAATCTTCAATGAACGATGAAACGTTTGATGCTACAATGAATACCACAAAATTATTGAAACAAGATACCAAGGTCGCTGGAATGTTGATATGAGGACTGATTACTCCCGGTCATTGAAACGTGATATTAGGGGAGGGTGGGTACAATTGTAACGAGGTACAATTGTAACACCGCCCATAATGTCATTTGATCTTTGATTGATAGATTTGGCAACACAAAGTTTGAATAATCGTGTAGTCCAAATGAATTTACCGCCAGTTAAGAAGAATCCGTCGGAGTGATAGGCTGTGAGTGGAATTTGTGCGTTTTTTCGATTTGTACGTGAAATTTACGTGTTTTTAAACTGACACGTTAGCAATTATCCTGAAGTAAATAGGTTAACACAAGTAGTTCATCTGTTCACGAATAATAGTTTGTAAGTAATTTGAGGTTATTTGTTGTCTTTTTTTATCGATTACGAATAGTTTCCTATAATGTGATATCGGTACAATTGTACCGACATCCTGTCAATTCTAACTTTCAGATTACAGTGCCTCTTCAAAGAATTAGAAAAACCAATAGGGGACCATTCGATGAACTCATTAAAAGAGTTGCTAATCATGTTATGGAATGAAACAGATCCATACAGCAAACAGCGGAAGAATTTAACATTTACCTCTACGGCACAGCAACGATTTATTTTGGTATGGCTTCCACGGGAATACGAAAGCTTGTAAGTTATTTCTTGCTATTCAAAGCAAATGTATTATTTATACTTGAGGATGACGAAGTTCCAAACTTTACCTTTTTCATATCGTGTAGAAATCCTATCAATGATATCTGATTCAACTCCATAACGGATATTTGGAGTACAAACTGAATAGGAAATAGTGAGTTTTGCAAAATTCTTTGGTGTAATTCAATGTTTATATGAAGGTACTTGTTTTGAGAGGGCTTTTTCCTTCAGTTTGTGTCTGAAAGTTACTTGTTTGCATGAATTACACATCTTTGTATAATATCTTTCTGTATAGGTGTTTAAATTTTGTACTAAAATTAGTACGCCTGTTCCCGACCAATAGGTACAGAGAGGACTGGCTGGCAAAGATTGGTTCACAAATTTTATGCACAGACATTCAAATCTGTCTGTTAGAACCCCGTAAGCGACCAGCTGTACACGTGCTATTGATTTCAATAAAGTTAACTTTGGGAAATTTTTTGATAACCTGGGGAGTTTACTAGATAGGCATAAATTTCATGCAGCTGAAATGTACAATGTCAATGGGACAGAAGTTACTACCATGCAAAATCCCATTTTTTTATAAATAATGGTCCACCAAGATGTATAGGTGAGGCCAAAGGCTCGGGGTGGATGAATAAGGAGACATTTTTAGTCTTTATGGAACATTTCATAGATCATATTAGGTTAACCAAAGAGGAAAAGTGTTACTTCTTCTTAACAACTATTACTTTCATCTATTTATGAAAACTATCGAATTGTGCAGAGAAAATGGAGTGAATCTATTGTAATTTGAAAAATATGTTAAAAAAAATATGTTATTTCCGTTAGTTGATGGATGTAGCCGCGTTACTGCATGTTAGGAAATCATAGCGAAGAAAAGATAATTGAAAAATTCTATGTTCTTTACCACTTTCATTTGTAACTAACGTTACTGCAGTTTCGTTCTACAAAGATATTTTCAAACTTATACATTAAACTAATGTATATGTATGGGTATGTACATATACATATGTATATGTATAATGTATATGTTAAATGTATAAGTTTATCATATGTTTAATGTATAAGTTCAAATATGTCGTCATAGGACGAAACTGCAGTAACGTTAGTTACAAATAAAAGTGGTTGAAAACATGGAAAGTTCCAATTCTCTTTTCTTCATTATGTTATTTCTGTCAACCAGCTATTGCACTCCTATGAACGACAACCCTCAGAAGTCGAAACTTGGGCGAGCTAAGGACTAACCAGGTCTTACATTTTAACATGTAATTTCTAACACGCCCACTAACTGCAAACTTTACATCGTGAGGTGTATGGCCCATTTCAGCACTACGTAAACATAACTATGGACAATTGGATGAAGTGTCACCCCGGTCGGACAATGACAATTTATGATCGACCAGGGATTGCCGCAGAAGATTTCCCTAATGCAACTACCTCGACTAATATAGCAGCCGGTTTTAAAGTGTCTGGTATTTGGCAGTCTCATAGGGATATTTTCAGAAATGATGAATATGCGCCCTCTTCTGTTACTGATAAACTTCTGATGCCACAAGAAAAAAATTTAACACCAAATCAAAACTAAACTCTTCACAACATTGCTATTCCAGGTCCTATCTCCAAGCCTAATTCTGGTTCGCCAAAAAGCCAGCTCAATAATTCTCTTGAAGTTTTGGAAACTATTCACCACTTCCAAAAGGTGATGTTACTAGAAAAAAATTACAAAAAGAAGAACAAAAAAAATGCAATTCTAAGAGATACGCAAAAAAAACAATTGCTAGGAAAAAGGACCATTAGGAAAACAAAAAGCGCAGGTTGTAAAAATAAACATAGATTCAGAAGATAAAGTAGTGAAAAAAATTTTTGAAGAAAATAAAAACAAAAAATCAAACGAAAATCGAAAGGAACGGGAAATGACAACATAAAAATCTGGGTTGCACAGATGATGAAGAACCTTGTTGCTTTAAAATGTACAAAAAGTCATCGTCATACACGTGGATCCAGTGTCACAAATGTAAAAAGTGGGCACATGAAAATTGTGCACACAAGCGGTATTCTGATTCTTTCTTTTGTGTTAATTGTAATTATGACAAATACGATAGTCATCAGAGGTTTCAATTGTATACAGGGTGACTCCTGTTCATAAAAAAATCTTTTTATTCTTCAATTCCTTTGTTAATTTTGATGTTTATTTATTATATTATTTGTCTTCCATGTACCGCCTTGATATCTTTCAAAAATATCGGGCTACTAGATGAAAGAGATGAATTATGGAATTCTTTCATGTCAAAAATATCGATACTTGAAAAAAATTTCAACTCAATACAACATGCTCGCACAACTATGTGGTTTCAATGTGGAAGATCATCATATAAAATTTGATAATATTCCAATAAAATGTTCAATAATGAATATTCATTTCAGTCATTGTGAATCTCCCATATCTGGATTTCTTTATTGCAAACCTCCAATTTAAATTTCATTTGCTTCATTTCAAGAAATTCTGAGAGCTTTTTTATTTTTCATCATAAAATCTTGAAATACCTTCAGTATCTCATTTTTCAATTATGGATAAATCGAATATCAGTATAATTGACCGATTGCCATCGGTAAATTCATTTGTTGAGGAATAATTTCAGAGAATCTGAAGGAAGCCTTTCCCTGAATTTTCAAAAAACACAATGTTTTATTGTATTGAAAATAAAATAGCTTGATATCTAGTATTTTATCAAACATATCGAAAATAAATCAAAAGTAAATGTAGCTTCGATATCTGTATTTTTCAAATCACAGGGAATTTCCTTATGTGACGCTCTCACATTGCAATACGTATTTTATATATCCGCGAGGTACAGCTGAAAATGGCAGACTATTCGTTATAGAATATTTATCGCATCGGGGTTAGTTGATGTCCCATTAGGAAATACCAATGTTCAAACCTGCCATATTCACCAGAGAGTGTCGATGAAAATAAAACGAAAACGACTTCCTGCCATATATCACAATTTGCGCCTTTTTTCTGCTTGCTTGATTCTTTCGAAGATTTTTTTCTCTCCTAGGGCTTATATTTCATTTTTCTGATGGATTGAATTGTTTCTCCTTCTGTTGGCTTCGAGTCAGCCCTTTTTAGTCATTTTTCATAATTTACGCAAGCAGGAGATCCGTGGAGGTTGTTTGCGGATTGTCGTTATACATAGGAGAGACAAAAATTTAGAATTCAATAGCACGAAAACCGATTTGTTCTTGTTATCGTTTCACAAAAAAATCTAACGTCGTTTGAAGGGGACACCTTCAAAGCATTTAGCGTTTTTTATGTATTCGTTTCAATTCTGACTACACGTATTTTCATAGTCCATCAAAGAAGGTATTTCTATATAAAATTTACTTCGAATTCTATGAATGAAAATATGGATTCATCCTGATCAATTACGTGTAGTAGTCGAATGGTTAGCTAGTATGTAACATTTTATTCATTTGATACAAAGATTGGACCTCGTTAATCGTTAGCTTGTACATGTTTCAATTTCTGGAAGTTCTTGTTAATGATGGAATGACAGTTGATTAACGCAACAGCAATTCAGCTGATTTTCAAGCTCTCATTATATTATCTATATTTGAACGAATTAAAGAATTTACTGTCTAAAACAAATTTATTTTTAACAATATTTCACTTTAACAAACTAATTTATATTCAACACTTAGCAACTAACGCTTGATTTATCTTCACTGTTTGATTTCCTTGTTTAACCGCTCGATTCGCTTTCTGAATTCGTTCATCTCTGGACGAAAAGCGGGCCTTATATATCGGTAACGATTGCTCTAGAATTCTATAGTCGTTTCGGGACTGGCCTGGACTTTTCGCGGTGGCTTCAGACGGCATTCTTTTGCGGTGAGTCATGTGTTTATTCGCTGGCTGAGATATCGGTCAGGGGCAGCTTTAGATTCGTTACAATATTATCGAAAGAGGAATCTCATTTTGGAAAATGTGTATATATCACCTCTCATACTTGTACCGCTCAATACTCGACTCTAATGATATACCATATATGCAGTAAGAATTGTTGATTATTAATTGTTCTGTTATCCCTTCTGGGCTATCAAATCATTATGCTATAACCTTTTCATCAAATTCAACTGGTACTTAGCTGAAACAGAAAAAGTGGTATTTCATATTGTAACAGTTGGTTTTATTACCGTTGTGTCAATACTGATAGATCTACTTCTCTTGACAAATTCCACAGTGGCATACCAATTGATTCCAATGCCTGTATGAATAATTGAAATGAACAATGAAATCAAGAGTCCCAACCAAATAAGGTTTTCAAAATAACGAAACTGGAACAAAAATCATCTTAGGAAATTGACGAATTCTATCCAAAATTCATTTGATAGTTACTGAGTATAAATACATGTGAATTCACAAAACAATTTCTAAGCATCCTAAAAAGAACAACTTTAAACAATCGATAGGGAGTTGGTACATCAGCAGTGATCTCACATATTGAGCTGAATTTTGTTCAACCATAAGATGTGAACTTACCAGAAATATATCATCAAATATATTGATATGACTGAAACCGATGCTGAGGTAATAATGATAATAGAGATAACAATCGTTTTTCAATAAGATGTGAAAATAACCATGAAACGTTCTTTCATTCGCCCTATTGATCGAGGCAACTATTCTCTGCAAATGTTTCATTTTTTATCTTCTTCTGTTACCAAACACACAATGATTGCGTTCGCCCAATAAATCGTATAGGTGGAAAATGAAGAATTACACGAAAAGGGAAGGACCCATAGAGTTGAACTGTGAGAGCCCCAATTTTTGAAGATATTTTTATTCATTTGTGATGCACTGTTTTGAATCTTTGTTATGGTAATGAATATTACTGGAGTTTCATCTGAACACCAAACCGTTATTTCACCACCTCAACACGTGTTTCGATCATCAAGTGATCATTTTCGAGAGGAAGATTAATCTTCTCACCATTCTTTATTTAATGGGTTTTTGCTTTTGGAAAGTGCCTTGGGGCTCATCGGTGTCCAACCATTGTCCTTTTGCCGGAAAGGATCCACTATTCATCACACGTGACGATCCGATTCTAAAGAAAGACGTTCCGATTGCGCAAAAGAATATAATTCGAAACGTGACAATTTCTGTCCGTCGTTCAATTCGTAGGGCACCCACTTTTCGAGGTTTTTGAACACTCAAATACGTTTCAAACCTTCCAAAATCGTATGGAGAATGACGTTCAGTTTATCCGCCATCACACGTACCGTTTCTGATAAGTCAGCCTCCACCAGGGTCCTCAAATTGTCCTTCTGGATTTCGCAAACCAACGTCGAGCAGTGCCTTCATTAACATTATAATTGCCTGATGCCTGTATGTTTCGGCAGCGCTTTGGTTCAAAATTGAATTTGTAGAGAAGATTGGCTGAAACTCGCCTAAAGACATCACAAAATAATAAGCCTAAAAAAGACAAAAAATCGAAATTGGAAAAAAATTTATAGAGTGCTTGCGTGAATTTCAATAATAAAAACAAAATGTAGTTTTCCTGGTCTCTAATCGACATATCATCCTCATCATGTAGCAATTCAGTAGTACAATTTTTTTGTATTGTAGATTGTATCTATTTTATATTAGGTTCGTTCAGAAACAGTTTCTGACAGTCAGGATTCTGCGCAGTAATGTGATTGCGTTCCAACGTGAGTTTCCAGCCATTAGTAAACTATCAGTTTTCTGTTCCATCCAAGATTCAAACCTGTTCGAAATCTATCAGAATGGTTTGAGGATTATCTTCTAACCATCAATCTGAAGCATGCGTATTCCGTATGACTGTTTCTGTTTTATGTTCATGCAACTTACAAACAACATAACCTGCAAAAATTGTTATAAAATAAATTATGTATTTGCTGGCGCAGGAAAAATTGGGAATTCTTTAAGTGAACCTATAATATGAACATCTTTAATTACACAAGTTAATTATTGCGGTGACCTCTCAGTTCCATGTTGATAAGTAAATAGAATAGAGATATAAAATACTGCAACCTTCTTTTACTCTCCAGAAATACACTTGATTATATTTATTTTTAAAGAATTGAAGGGGTTATATTTTTAGGAGTGACATTCGTTGTGGAATGTTTGAAATACAAACTGAGTAGAGAAAAGTATCTTCTGTATAATTCAGTGTTCATTTTTTTCTTTCGTGTAATTCAATGTTAATATGAAAGTAGCTGTTTCAGGAGGACATACTTTCAGTTTGTGTCTGAAAGTTACTTCTTTGCATGATCTACACATCCATGTATAGAGTTGCTTATTTTCAAATTGATTACTTCCTTCCTTTCTCTGGAAGATTCCCTCATCCCCTTTTTTTGTATTAAGATGGAGTAGTAGAAAGCCAAAAACTTTCTTTCCCAAATTATTTTTAAAGGTTATGTTGAAATTCCATGCCAAACTTCAGTTGAACTATCAGCTGTTCCAATCAGAAATTTCAAATTAATCAGAACCCAATATTTACCAGACATGCGCGTTGACAACGATTTACAAACAGTTGGAAATCTGTTTGTGACTCAAGGTTGGAACGAACCTATTGTATTGTAGATTGTTTCTGAGGTAGAAAGTTTTATCGATTCAGAGTTTTTAAAATTTGCTTATGTATGGATGTTCCACTTATTTTTGGAATAGTAGGTGATATAACTCCCAAGGGTCTTTCAACTTGACAGAATTTGTTTTTTTGGTTAAAACTCTGCATTCATCCATGACGATGTTGAAATCTGGAAAATTTATATCGATAAAGTTCATTACGATTTTATCAGTATCTGTAGCATTACCTCAGATGATTTCATTCGATTTGGTTCCATTCGATATGGGTGAAGTGAAAATTCATTGGAAAAAATATATTTATTATCGCCACTTTCCTCATTACCAAAAGTTCATCTGTGATAATCTGGGGTACACGAAAGTTTCAGGATATTTTTGAAAACTCCTAAAATTTATGGTTAAGTTTCGTTCTGCGAGATTGTACGGAATGAAACTTATGTTTGCATTCACATCCACTTCGTTAGGCTCGAACAAAGTTTTCGATTTTATTCCTACGAGAACAATAACGGAGAATACCTACTGCAAATCTCGAAGAGTCGCTTACGTCTAGACAAGGACAGATAATCCGTTTAAGCGGCACCGCAATCGAGTTTAGCAATATGATAAATCATAGAGGGGTTTTAGTTTGTTATTTACACGAAGTTCCGTCCTCAACAGCTACCCCATTGAACAGTCACGTTAATGAAAGAAGAAACTATTACGTTTTGTGGCTTTCCACTCGAAGAGTATTTATAGTGCTTTGTCAAAACTTGGTGAAGTTTTACGAGTCTCATCTGCGACAAGAAATGCACTGTATGCCATTATAATATCCGAAAGCAAACTGACGAAGTTCTCAACTGTCATAAAACATTAATTTGATAAATATACCAGCAGAGTATGAATATAAAGTTTAAAATCCATATTCATTCAGTTAACAAAATTATCATAAAATTGATATAAAAACCATCACTTCTAGTATTTTCGAGAAAAAACAATAGCCTGACCGAAAGAAAGCTTTCAACAGAATGCTATTATTATGAATCATCGATTGATGGCCACTAAATTCTCTATTCGAAGCTGGTCAATTTTTAAAAATCGGACTCACCATACTTGAACAATAGCGAATAATATCAACAATTTCAGTAATGAATTCATTCAAAGCTCACTTCAATAAATGTTCAGAATATACACCACCATTTTTCAGTTGGAAATGAAGTCTGCTTAAGAATTCGTTTCAACCATTTTGCAATGTCTTCAAGTAATTTCATGAGTTATACCATGAAATGAATTTATGGAATGAATAGAAAAAAATTCAAGCAATGTAGGACCCAATGACACAACTACAACAAACAATCCAATAATCCTTGAAACGAAGGACGAAGATATCACCAGATGTGATGAATCTCAGCACAATTGAAAGAAACCTGAAAAGAGACTTGACAGAGGTGTATTTCATCAGTTAGGACTTCCATTGTCTAATATGATATAAATTGATTTGAAATCCCTAAAAGAATCTTTGAAAAAATTGAAAAGATTAACTGAAAAAACAATTTTATTGAACAAAAAACTGAAAGTAAAATGGCCTGGTTTTCGTGAGACTGCTACGGATAGTATTTCCAGATCTGAAACAGGTTCTTATCTTATACTTGAATCCAATCCTTCTCATCCTTTCCGACAATCCTCTGTTGTAGGGAAGTACAAGTACTGGTTGTGGTGGCTCCTCTTCCTTGTGGAGCTCTTCCTGTCATCTAGCTAAAGACTGTTCCAGGATCACTTCGGAGAAACCATTCCGTTGAAGGTCATTTTTGATGACGCTTAGTTCTTTTCTGAGACCTTCCTTCGCATTGCAGAGCCCGGAAGCACGGTCTAGTAGATTCGTGAAGTGATGGAAGGACTTAACACAAAAATTAAATAGCCGCTAGCTTTGGATCCAGAGCGAAAGTCACGTTTCACGTATGTCAAAAATAAAACAAATCATCAATATGAAACTAATTTCTACCGTTTTTTTACAATGTATTGTCTATATATGATGGTATGATGACAAGAGGCGAGAAAAGAAATATTTAAAAAAAAACGACGACTCATTCTCTGTCTACTTACGTGGCTTGACATCTCCTGAAGTGCCAAACTCAATGTTGAAGCCCTTGACTCCGATGAATTCAGGGTAGAAAAAAAACTAAATCCTTCTTCTATAATTTTCCCACTATTGAGTGAACAGCTCTCATTTAGATTCGGCTAACGGATGTTCCCAAATGAAAAAAAAAGCAGCTTCTGCACTGCCCCATAAAACCCTAGGAAGAATTCAAAGAATTAAAATTTCTCCCATTTGAATATAACCAAATGCATTTAGATACAAAAAACCTTTCACTGGCAGTTGAAAATAATCGCTGCATGTATATTTATTTTTCAAAGAAGCAATATAAAAAAAATAATGAATTTGATTTAAGAAAATTAGCAATGTCTTCCTAGCTTAAAAAAAAATTACAACATTAATATTTATTGATATATCAACCAAATGATCGAATTCACTTTGAAAATTACGAATAATCCGAATGAATTATTTCTGATTCATTAAAAAATGTATAACCCTTGTGATTTGTGACTATTCTCACATGAAAGAAAAAAGAAAGTAAAATTGGAATTCACCACGAGCTCGTGAAAGTCAAACAAGTATACGTTTATTATGATATATACAGAAAGAAAAACCATAATGAAACCTACCTTCAAGTTTCGAAAGGGTTTCCCAAAAACCCCAATCGGAATTTTATTTCAGAATCTTTTGGGCAATGTCTTCATTTTTTCTAGTAAATTATCAACCAATAGTATGGTGAATACCGAATGAAGAAAGTTATGAAACGACAACAAGAACTATAAAAGGAAGGAAATAGTACATAAATTGAAGGTCCAAAATGGCGATGCTGAAAAGTCGGGGAAGATTTGGTGTCACTTACGTGAAGTTCTATTATCCTCCAAAGAGAGTGAAAGGCCAATTCAACATAAAATGCTATACCCAAGCAAGCAAATCTAGGCACTGTTTTCACCAAGTGAAGACCCTCGGAAATAATCCTCAAAGAGATGTTTCTATAAACAAATTTTTCAGGTGGGTCTTCTTCGAACCTTCACAAAGAAACCTCAAAAATGGAATCCGAAGGATTATCATATTGAAACGGAATAATACGAATTCCGGCGCATGACCATACGTCATGGACAGGTGTGATGAACCAATAAGCAATCGAGTAGAGCTGTTTCAAAATATCAAATCATTCAAATAAATTTTCCAAACTGGAACAATCTACTGAATGATTGAAAAAATCAGGGATTGATACTATGGGGAATATTCCCTCCTAAAGAGAATTTCGTCAAGATATTTAAAATATAATATGAAATGAAATATCAACATTTCTTCAGGGATACGTTAGTTGATCTTCAATTATATCCTTGACTACTAGGTGTGTTGCAAGTATGAAAATATATTATCGTAGGGATCGGTGGTTCTAAAAAAAATGTAAAATATATAAGATTTCACCAATTGGATGCCGAAATATACCTGAAAAAGATTCTTTAAAGCTTAGAGCACGGTAGTAAATCGCACTCCATCTACATTGAAAATACTTCAATAATGATTGGAAAAGTACTGTCTACTAATTTAATGAAAGCCAACAACAATAGTTTAACTCTGTAATCTCACGGCCCACCAGTTTACAAACAAAAAGGAGGGAGGGACCTACGGGTGCTTGAAAATTGTTATTCTGGCGTTTACAATGATTATACCGTGTGGAACAAATCGGTAACGTTACAATATTGAAGGATAGCAAATTAGTATCACACCACTTTTCGATTTTTTTTCATATCAGTAGATATTGCATTGCGTAAATCATTTGAGTTTTTGTTGTTCCGCAATATCGTCGTGTCATCAGCGAAAAGAGTGAAATTTCCAGAAATGCTCAAATTTGCAATGTCGTTGACATATAACAAGAATAAGATGGGTCCTAAAACTGATCCTTGTGGAACACCACACAAAATATCCTTTTTTTTTCTGAAATCCGGATGTTCTCACCATTCGATTCCTTCCTGAAAGGTAAAAATCAAACCATTCGAGAATCATTCGTCTGCAGCCTTATTGGTGAATTTTTCTCATCAAGATTTTATGATCAACACAATCAAACGCCATAGACAGATCACAAAAGCCTAAAATCGTTCAAAGACATGCAAATTCACAGTCCTAATGGGAAAAAAACTGTTGGGTCAATTTGTGGGCTCTAATGAAATGAAACGGGTTAGACTAAAGTTGCAAGTATGTGACTGGGCTAACTGTCAGTCATTCATTTATTTTAATCGTTTTATAAGGTAAATGCGGGTAAATGTGATAACGAGGCAATTGTGATAGTGAGTCATACATTTCTTTCAAACTGTTTGATACAACCGACATCTATTGTGCAGTCATCCTAATATAATCGTTCATCAAAACTCCACCAGAGAAACCTCCACAGTCGGCGCACTACTGAGCATTTCATCGTTGCGCGTGAGTCTTATTCATAACCTGAAATACGAATACAAACCGTTTATTTCGAAAATTGTATTTTCGTAGTTTCAACTTGGTAAGTAGTCGTTTTATTATGCCTTTATACCCATTTCATACTGTACAATGTATACTTTATGATATTATTATGTGGAAGGTTATTTGAAGTTGCATTACATTTACCCCTGTGAAAACGAGTATGGGGCAAATGTGACACTTACTATCAGGGGTAATGTTGATAATAGTAACACAATTGCCCCGTTATATAAAAGTTACATCAGTTCATACTCCAGTACTATTATTATGGTTTTGTTTCAGCAGTTGTGTCCATCATGGTTCGCAATTACAAAAAGAAAGGGGCTAAGCCGGTTTATACGGAAGTTTATCTTCAAAATGCATTAGAAGCAGTCACAGCAAGGAGGCAAGAGTATGTACGCTGCATCGAAAGCATTCAATATTCCATATTCTTCACTCTATGCTCGAGCTAGAGGATTGAGAGGCAAAATAAGTAAGGCCAAAGGGCGCCCAACTACGATTCCACATGATGAAGAAGTTAAATTGGCGAATGAAATCAGTTCTAGAACTTGTTGGGTCTTATGTCAACAAAAATGATATTGTCACCAAATTCAAGGATGGTACTCCTGGTGAAGAATGGTTTCTTGGATTAAGAAAGAGACACCATTTGAGTCTCAAAGTACCACAAAATGTGGAATATTACAGAAAAAAAAACATTGGATCCATTCACAATTCATAATTACTTTTCACTCCTGAAATCTACACTAGATGAACTGAATCTACATGCCAAACCATCACAGATTTGGAATTTGGATGAAACAAGCTTCTCAATGGATCCCAGAAAGCCGTCTTCGAGAACAATAAGTAGCCCTGGAAAAGAAAATACGACCATATTAGTAATGTGTAACGCTGCAGGAGGGAAAGCCCCACCTTTGATAATTTTCAAGGGTATGCATCTGTGGGATAAATGGAATGCTCCTGAAGTTGTGAGCTACCCTGGAACAGTTAATGCAGCTACTAAAAAAGGGTGGATGGAGAGTGATGTATTTCGGAATTATTTCATGAAAACTATCATCCCAGCTTTAGGTGATAAAAAGCCCGCCTTGATAGTATATGGTGGTCACAGCACTCATATCGATCCAGTTATAATAGAAACTGCTATCAGAGAAAATATAACTATTCTCAAGCTTCCACCCCACAGTTCTCATCTGCTACAGCCACTGGACTTGTCAGTGTTCAAGTCTTTCAAATGTAAATGGGACGCCAAACTGATTGTGTGGCAAAGACAACATGTGGGACAAAAGTTGCCAAAAAATATTTTTTCACAGTTTTTATGTGAAACATGGAAATCCATTAGCCCAGAAGTTATCTCCAATGGTTTCAAGAAAGCAGGAATTCACCCATTGAATGATGGAGTCATCCCTAAAGATTCATATGCTCCAGCTACTTTGAAACGATTTGAAGAACATATCAGCAATAAACCAAATTGTGAAAATAATCAACCAAAAGCCTCAACATCACAGGACAATACTCAGGAAAACATCAGCAATGAAGTAGAAGCTATTGCGTCCTCACTTTCAATAAATGAAACCAATGCGACCGAAAATGAAACTATTGCTGCAACATCTGTGCTTGAAGTACCACAAAAAGAAAATATTTCTTTCAAAAGTCTCTTATTAGCAACTATCAGGCAAACTCCGGCCATTAACAAACCTCAAAAAAGAACAAAGGTTTGTTTTGGATCAGAGGTACTGACGACGAACGAAGTTTTGCAACGCTTGAAAGAAAAGCAACCCAAAAAAACTAATAAAACCACCTCAAAGAGATTAACAAAACAAAAATATAGGAGAACACCGGATTGGAGCTCGAGAGAAGAAGACGCACATCTTTCCAGAATACACAGAATCCGATGAAGATGAGGAATTTTTAAATGATATGCAGTCAGACTTGTTAGTGGAAACTTCAACAAATACTGTGATTGAATTGGGCAAATAGCTTTTGGTCAAGTACTGTTCCAAAAAATATGTGAAACATTATGTTGGTCAAATTATTGAGAGAATTGATCTCGATTGGAATGTGAAATTTACTAAGTTCTCTAACGGTAAATTTGTTTGGCCACTTATTGAGGATGTGGATACTATTTCTGAACAGGACATTGTCAAAGTATTACCAGATCCAACAGTTGACAGAAGAGGCAGACGCTTCACTTTCAATGTTCAATTCCAAGGCTATAATATAATATAATGTGTTATAATTTTTTTATGTTCCATATGAGATTTTATTTTTTTAATGTTCCTGTTCATAATGCAAATGATATAGAATCATATCGTATGCATAAACAATACTTACTTGAATATTTTGTTCGTTCATCAATTCATTTCTTGTGTTTTATATGATAACGTTATCTCTTGCACATTAAAATATTTCAAAACTCTTCAGCTTCTTGAGATACATCCTTGAAAAAAATATTTTTTTTTCGTTATAGATTATTTTATCACATATTCTCCATCCACTCGATACTGATATTTCAATAGGAAGTTATAGTCAGCTATCACAATAACCCCAAATCACGGGGTAAATGTGATATAATGACATCATTTTAAAAAAATACCATAAATTCCAAAAATAAATTATCTTGTCCTTGAAAATACAGTTCCGCATGTCCAACAAGCTTGTCAGTGTACTGTATATTTTTAGTATCGTTCCCTTTATTTTTCCCAGTTGTATAGCCAATCAGTTGAACTATAGAGAAACTGTAACACAATTACCCCTATTCACCTTACAAGAGTTTCCGTCACGACTCGTTTTCACCAAATGAATGAGTTCACAGAAAAACATGAATCGAGTTAATGAATGAACTTAAATTGATGATAATGCGACGCAGATAAACTATGTTTGCTCAACAATATCCAACTTTTGACGTCCGAGCAGACATTTCGCTCCGGCACTCCTTATTTAAAATGGCCGAGTCACACTGGCTGTTACTCTTCATTTGCTAGACTGAAATTACGCGCATTGAATGTTTATTTCTAATTTACTGCTACACTTCTTCGTATTTACCATCGTTACCACGGCGCATCTATTTTCCCTTCTCTTTTGGTCTGATTAATTAATTTCTTGGCATTAGTCCTCGCTTAATTTTCCCACTGATTCCCCTGCTTTTTCCGGTGATCATTGTAAGAAATGCGTTCTGTTTTATTCTCGACGATAGGGACATTCAAGAGCAAATCATTCTCAATGAATATTATCAAACACACAAAATATCCATAATAATAGAAATGAGTAAATTCGACAATTTCCGAAAGAATTTAATTTTTCTTCCGGATGTTTGAAGTAACATTAGTTTCAAAATGAAAAAATACAAGATCGTTAAACTTTTTACAGTGGAAATTGATCTTTTTACTGTTTTGGTAAATATAAGTTTCTATGTAAAAATATTTTTTTGGTTTCCGATTTGAATATTTTCCTCTGATGAACACAAAATATAACAGATACATGTAAAAATATGAAACACATTCAACAAAATACATGAATGCATATAGATTACATCTTGCATTCTTTCTCTACATTCTCATTAAGGTCTCCAAATATGTGAATGCACTAATTTTCTAATAAAATCCTAGCTTGAATAGCTCTTATTACCAGCCTCTATACCTGAAAGATCATGAAAGTATGAGATTTTTAATAAGAGATGGTGGAAATTTTGTACATAAGAAGGTGAAAGTCTATTTTTCATAATTTACACCTAGTTCCACATCACATATAGATCTTCAATATCGACGGTCTTGTGTCCAATCTGTGTCCAAAATATTTGTCAAAAATATTTATGAATAGAATCAAATTTGGAATATTCAACAAACCCGAGAGCCAAAAAGAGCTTGTCAAATCTAGAAAGAGACTAGAGAATTCTCTCTCTCTCTCTGTCTCTCTCTCTCTTGCTCTCATACTCTCCTAACGAATACATATCTAGTGGACGGGACCATAACAAATACAGAAAGTTCTTCCTACATTCGACAAGCTGTACTAATCTCGCTCGCAGGAGAGAATTCATTTAACAACCATTTGAAAAAACATCCGGCATTGATAAGATGCAACTGTTGTTAACATTTCCATTTTTTAGGAGGACATATCATTTTCAACATCTAAAAACCTATACACAGCGTCTGAAAAGGTTTTGTTGATGTTAAAAAATGATTGTGAACTAGAATTTGAAGAGATACATGAATATCCGTTACCAATAATCACTAATAGCAGTCGCCAAGTTCAATTTCATGTCTTTAACGTTTCCGTAAAATAGTTTGAACCGAATTATACAGTTGGATGCCTTTCTATACACCCAAGAAAACGAAAAGTCCTTTACCCATTCAGAGTTTTGAGAGCATGAAGTCGTCGGGGTTTTGCGATTTCTACGAGACACGATTTCCCGATTGAAGTAACAAATATTGAGAACCTCTCTGTTTCCATCGAACATAGCCAACTCTAATTACGGCAAACCTCCAACTTCAATGGAACCGATTCCGTGAAGTTAAACTCTTCTGTGCCGAAAACTCGTAATGGAACACGACTTGTGCCGAAACTTTCTCCGGTTAGTATTGAGAACGCATTTTCGACTATATAAATTAAATTGTAAAATTAGAGAAGTTTGTTGTAATTAACTAGTCAGTGTTTTCTTGGAATTCGCTGACAAATGAGAGTAAAAAGTTTTCGTAGGCGTGGACGAAAACGCCGGAGAATTTGTCAGGGTTAGCGAGATTTATTTGATACGGAAAGTACTGGTGTCACAAAAACAATTTTGGGTTAGTTACAGTTTTCTGAGCGCATTTCGTATATTAGAGTTTTCCCAGTGGCTGAGCTTCTGAGTGATTATGAGAATGTTTTTACTTTCTGTCGCTGTGAGTAGTATGATGGGCTGCAAACAAACTCTTCACATATTTCTTTCGTAGTGTATTTTTTGCAACAAAACTTTCGTAATTTGTCAAAGTGTACTAAAAAAACCTACTTCAATTTTGTTAGTCAACTACAATGATACAAAATATAACACTTGTTATCATTAAGCTTGCAATTCATATAATGGATAAATCTTCCATTCCACTCTATTTTCATAACGATTTGAAAATCCCTCACAACTCCTATTCACAAGAGATATGGACTGACATGGAAATTATAGTTCAAGTAAACGATATAGTGCTCCCTAATGAATATTACTGGAGTTTTTTCCCAACACAAAATCGTTATTTTTACACCTCGACACGTGTTTCGATCACCAAATGATCATCTTCAAGAGGAAGATAAAACTAATAACTAAAAAATAACTAAAAACTAAAGCTACTTATACTAATCAGGTACATCATACAGGTAGGTAATCAGTAATACCACCCATACAAGTGTACCACCCTAAATTAATTTTACAATTGGCCTTTCTATTATTTACAATATGTCCTTATGTATGTTCAAATGTAGAACAATTTTCAGCTATATAAAATTAGTTTCACAATATTGCCTATCTAAATATATTTACAATGTGTCTTTTTGTAGTAATCAGTAAACCGAACAATATTATTTCAACAAGCTATATAGTATGCTATTTGGTATTGGTCCGTTGCCGTTATTCATAATATTATTATGTTTACTCATTTCCATACTCTCATAGGCATCTAGTTGCCTGTTGTTATTAACTTGTCTAACTAATCTTAAAGAACTGAAGTCTATGGAATGGTTTTGTTGCAAAATATGATGGGCGACTGCTGATTTTTCAAATCTTCCATATTTTAAGTGTGCTATGTGTTCCTTATATCTCACTTTAATAGATCTTTTTGTCTGTCCATAATATTTTGCATCGCAGTCCTTACATTCAATTTCGTAAATTCCAGACTTTTCCGAATTCTCGACTTTGTCTTTTGGTTTTTCCAAAAGGTTCTGCAGTGTATGACTTGTTTTAAAAACCACCTTCATACCTAGTTCCTTGAAAATCTTTCCAAAATTCTTTGTATAATGGTGGTATGGAACTGAGATGTATGTATCTTGGTTTTTGTCCTTTCTGAAAGTCGAGATTTCGTTCATTCTTAACCTAAACTTCTTTTTCCTAATTATGTCATCTACAATACCCCTCGGGAAACCGTTAGTGGCTTCTATTTCCTGTATTGTACGTTTTTCTTTTGTGAACCTATCATGTGTTAGAGGGAAAGTCAAAAGACGATGCACCAAAAAATCTAACCCAGCACGTTTGTGCTGTCCACAGTGATGTGAACTGTCAGGAATATACTGTCATGAACAACAGGAAGGAACGGCCATGGGAAATCCCCTGTCCCCCTACCTGGCAGACCTGTTCATGAGCAGATTCGAAATGGAAACTAAAGAAAAGTCAAAGTATTTTCCTAGGATTTGGCTAAGGTATGTGGATGATATTTTCGCGGTATTCGATACCAAAAAATCGAATATCGAGGACTTTGTTTCCTTTTTAAATAATAGATGTCCATCAATAAAATTCACGTATGAAGTAGAAAATAAGGGACAACTACCATTTCTTGACGTTTTGGTAATGAGAAGCAAAGATGGAGGGTTAGAATACGATATATTCAGAAAAGAAACAAGCACGTACAGGTATATTCCTGACAGTTCACATCACTGTGGACAGCACAAACGTGCTGGGTTGAATTTTTTGGTGCATCGTCTTTTGACTTTCCCTCTAACACATGATAGGTTCACAAAAGAAAAACGTACAATACAGGAAATAGCAGCCACTAACGGTTTCCCGAGGGGTATTGTAGATGACATAATTAGGAAAAAGAAGTTTAGGTTAAGAATGAACGAAATCTCGACTTTCAGAAAGGACAAAAACCAAGATAAATACATCTCAGTTCCATACCACCATTATACGAAGAATTTTGGAAAGATTTTCAAGGAACTAGGTATGAAGGTGGTTTTTAAAACAAGTCATACACTGCAGAACCTTTTGGAAAGTCCAAAAGACATAGTCGAGAATTCGGAAAAGTCTGGAATTTACGAAATTGAATGTAAGGACTGCGATGCAAAATATTATGGACAGACAAAAAGATCTATCAAAGTGAGATATAAGGAACACATAGCATACTTGAAATATGGAAGATTTGAAAAATCAGCAGTCGCCCATCATATTTTGCAACAAAACCATTCCATAGACTTCAGTTCTTTAAGATTAGTTAGACAAGTTAATAACAACAGGCAACTAGATGCCTATGAGAGTGTGGAAATAAGTAAACATAATAATATTATGAATAACGACAACGGACCAATACCAAATAGCATACTATATAGCTTGTTGAAATAATATTGTTGGGTTTACTGATTACTACAAAAAGACACATTGTAAATATATTTAGATAGGCAATATTGTGAAACTAATTTTATATAGCTGAAAATTGTTCTACGTATAGCTGTTACATTTGAACATACATAAGGACATATTGTAAATAATAGAAAGGCCAATTGTGAAATTAATTTAGGGTGGTACACTTGTATGGGTGGAATTACTGATTACCTACCTGTATGATGTACCTGATTAGTATAAGTAGCTTTAGTTTTGAGTAGTTATTAGTTTTATCTTCCTCTTGAAGATGATCACTTGGTGATCGAAACACGTGTCGAGGTGTAAAAATAACGATTTGGTGTTGGTAAAAAACTCCAGTAATATTCATTAAATTCTACGAAAAGGATTTGAAGCTTTATATCTTCTATTAATTATCTGCGACCGCTTTCGACAGTTGGTAGTACTGTCATCTTCTGGCACTCCTCAAACTCTTTGAGCGTGCTCTCATCCGTTGCTGTACTAAACCCTTTTCTGTTATGTTGTTGAAATTGTAATTTGAGATGGAAGCAAACCTAGTTGTCTTGAAAGATATTATTTATAGGGAAGATATAATTGAAAGTTATAATTACGTTAGTTGTAACGACTACAGTGTTATTATAAGAAGCAAAAATCGCCATAGCGATAATAAAACAAATAGTGAGTGGTGTGACGACTGGATCCGCAATTAATTAATTATTTAAGTATCAGTGTATTAGGTATGGACTATTTGTAAAAGCTTTTATTTATGTTGCAATGTATGTATGTACAAATGTACATACATATTTGTATGATTGTTCGGGTGGAATCTTGCAACTGAATTTTGAAGCAGTTATCCTCAACCGATTAAGCTGAAATTTAGCATATACGTTTGTTTCGGGTGACAATGCATAATTAACTGAGTTGAAGGTGAAAAAATTCAAAATGGCGGAAAACAAGATGGCTGCCATATCAACTTTTCTTCTGATTGAGCTGAAATTTTGCATACATGTTTGTTTTGGATGACAATGTATGGTTAACCAGGCAACTTGTATTTCCGAACAAAAAAATTGTTATCTTTGTTTTCAATGAAACCGTTTTACTTAAAAAAAAATTATTTAATGTACTTATTTATATATAATTTTTCGCCTTTCAAAGTTTGTATGGTATTCAATCAACATCCAGTCTGTATACTTTTAAAAGGTCTTTTTACAAAATCCTACCTTGGATCAAAATAAGGTAAAGTCTTTTACCGTTGAAACTGAAAAACAGTGAACTCAGCTAACTTTAACTACATCGATCTATTTTGGCTGCTAAAGCTTCTTGGAAGCTTGTGGTAGGATTTTGTAAAAAATACATTTTGGGACACCCTATATTAATTATTATTCAAGTTAATCTTAAACTTTAGATCACTTTTAAGCACAGTCATAAACTAAAAGTTGCCGAGACGTATAGTTACTTACGCATGAGTCAGCATACTAAAGAAATATTTATTAAATATTTTAATGAAGGAATGTTTCCTGCCTCAACAAAAATTACCATGAACTCATGTTAGAAAATGAAAATGATGATTCAAACATTTTTGAAGTATTAGCAAATGCGCAGTTGAACCCTACGGATCGTCAGATTTATCATCTGTACGACCAGTGGAGGTAAGTTTAAGCCGGTTTTTTATCAAATAGTGTTTCAAACCAGTATCCCTGTTATAGACGAATCAACTTTGGGGGAAGAGATGGACAGAGTATGTACAAAGTATTGCAAGAAAAAATAAAATTATATGAAAAGCTAGGAATGAAGATCATTACAATGGAAAATCCTCTGATTTTTATTATACTAACGCCTATAATGCTCAGAACTCATAAATGCCATTTTTCACATGAGATTGTCTTCGTTGATTCTAGTGGGTCATGTGACCAAACCAGTTCGTGTGTCACATTTCTGTTCATAGCCTCAAAAATTGGTGCATTACCTCTGGCTTGTATTTTGCAACCTGAGCAGACTACTTTCAATATGTTGAAGAATGCTCTTGGACTAGATGGATTTGGAGAATTTGGAGGATTTGGATACCCTCTGGTTTTTATGACCGACGACTCAAAAGCCGAAAGAAATGTGTTGAAGATTGTATTTGCAAATTCGACTGTTCTGTTATGTACCTTTCATTTATGTCGGGCGTTTTGGCGTTGGCTTTGGGACAATACGCATGGAATACTAAAAAAAGACAAATCATATATTATGAGACAGTTTCAAAAAATATTATATGCTCATTCTGAGACAGAAATCAATCAAGCTCATGAAGAATTCTTTAAGGATGAAGTAATTTTATATTATGATAAGCTTCAAAGTTATATGCAGTCTTTATGGGATAGACAAGAGGAATGGCTGTCTGTTTCAGACACAAAATTTTAACCAGGGGACATAACACAAATAATAATTTAGTAGAGGCGTCGATACGTATATTCAAAGACATAGTTCTCCAAAAATGCAAAGCATTTAACACTTGTGCGCTGGTTGATTTTGTTTGCAAGGTATTTGAGTCATACCATAGACGTCACTTACTATCATTTTCAAATATTAGAAAAACAAAAAATAAAATTATATATAACCAATTTTGCGTTAAAGGTAAAAATCTCACTGTCAAGCAGTGTGATAATATCAGCTTTGCTGTCTCTTCTGATGTGTATATTTACACCGTGCATACAGACACCGCCACTTGCAATTGTCCCTATGGTCAAGGAGGAAAGTTTTGTAAACATTTATGCGCCGTTGAAAATCAGTTTGACATTCTCAGCTCCTCTTTTATCTTGTGATGATAAAAAAGATTTTGCACGAATTGCTCTAGGTCAGTGGTTCCTAACCTTTTCAATGCCACTACCCCTGTGAACAACTATGGGAATTGAGTTTACCCCTAGCTAATTTAAAATAACTCAACCACACAAATTCGAACAAAAATATCTTTATTAGGTAAGAAATTGCAGGTTTAGGTAACTAGTAATATATAAATCTCGGACTTAACTAGTGTGAAGATTGATATTGCTTTGCATTCGCAAGTTTAACAATATTAGGTTCGGTTTCACTCAACACGCATCTCATGTCATGCTTCACATTCAGACGGTTTATAGCTTTTGTTTTTAATGTAACAAGAGTCGAGAAACCAGTTTCACATCTGTAAGTTGTAGCAAATGGAATCAACATTTTTAAAGCTCTGTCAGCTATAATAGGATATTCTGCAGCTGCTTTTCGCCAAAATGTACCGAGTTCATTATTTCGAAAATTTATTTTCAATGAGTTATCCTCCCGTAGTCCAAGAAACTCTACTTTTGCTGACACATCTCCATCCTTGAAAATATCGACGCAAGTAGAAAATGGTCTTAAAATTCAGGAGTAGGACTCACGACTATCCATGTTCGTAAAATATCGCTTCAGTGAGTGTATCACAGCAGTTAAATGTTGAACCACGGAATTTTTAAACGAGATTTTCTCTTGTTTAGTATTTACTAATTGATTACTTAGTTGTGTAGACATTGATACATCGCCAGCTTGGACTCTACGTTGGTCGAGTTCCAATTTACGCAAAAAACTTGCGATTTTATTCTGCAACGTCAAAATGTTTGTTTCATTTCCTTGAAGTGAAATATTCAGGCTAATAATTTCACTAAAAAAATCAGCAGGGTACGCAATCTTTTCTACAAATGTTTGGTCTTTAATTTTTGCACAATATTCTTTTTCTTTTTGTGTTCTCTGATTTTCAAAAAACAATCCAATTTCTTCTCGTAGTTCGTAAACCCTACTTAGAACTTTCCCTCTTGATAACCAACGTACCTCTGTATGGTACAAAAGAGCATTAAATGTAGCACCAACTTTATCACACAAAATTTTGAATGATCTTGAGTTCGTAGCGCTGCCTCGAATGTGATTAACAATTTTTACTATGTCACTTAACGTATGTAGCAAACTGGTGGAAGCATCTTCACAGCCACAGCGTAACGGTGTATCAAGCAATGATAGCCGAAAACTTGAGGAGCAACTTGTTTTACGAGTGCTTGAAATCCAGAACGGATGCCCATCATGGAAGGCGCCCCATCTGTACAAACACCAACCAGCTTCAACCAGTCCGGGCCATTTTCCTCAATAAACTCTTTTAGCATAACAGAACAAATATTCTTCCTTTACATCTTCATCTTTAATGTATCGTGTAAACACCAATAATTGTGAACACGAAGCAACATCTGTGGACTCGTTCAACTGCAGCGGAAACATAGGATTTTCCTTTATTTCAGCAATTACCTGTAGAATCCAATCGTGAAGACTTCAGAACGTTCTCCTTTTTCTCAAAAAAATGTATACTTTTATCTGCGAACTCCTTGTGAACTTTCTCAAAATGTTTTTTTAATTTGCTCGGTTTCATGCTTTCTGTATTAATCACTTTATTACATAAAATACACTGAAACTTTTCTATATTTTTGTCCACGATACTTGGGAAACCGTATTGCAGAAATGTTTCTTTATAAGTGCACTTTTTGCCAGATGAAGTAGAAGCCATGTCAAAAACACCTGTAGGTACCTAAAACAAAAGTCAACAGATACATGTATACGTAATGTAAACAAATCACTCGTGACAATATTAATAATAATTATCTTCACCCCTCCCACACCGCCGCTCACCCGCCGTCCCCGTCAGCCGCACGCATAAGAGCGCCGTGCTACCGTACTATTATTTTGTTTACTATTTTAATACTTTTTGTGCCAACTCTGTTACCCCCTAGAATTGCCGTTTTACCCCTGCGGGGTAATTACCCCCAGGTTAGGAAACACTGCTCTAGGTGAAGATATACAAACTACCTTTTTTGAGGATAAGATGTCATTAGATATGGTCCGTGAAACAGTTATAACAGTAAGCGATAATAGCAATATAGGCAATGATATTACTGCTGCAGATTTCTCTTCTTCGGCATTTGTACCAAGCAAAGAACCATCATCTGTTAATGATCTAAGTAGTGTTACTGATACTCCACTGAACCGTCTCTCTCAAAATTTTGCAAAAGTTGTCGAAACTCTAAAGGGAAATGATTCCATAGAAACAACTAATGCTATAAATGAAGTAAACATGGTATGAATGAATTAAAACAACTGGTGATGTTTTGAATTTTTTACATCAAATCAAAAAAGTTAAACGCGGCAGAATTATAGGTGTACAACCAACATCAACTAGTCGCAGAAAACAAAGAACAGGGCTAACTGCAGGTTCAAAAAGAATTCAGGCTGGTAGGCCAACAAAATTCAAAGGCAGTATCGTTAAAAAACGGAAATGTTTGAGAAATGTGGAAGAGAATATTAGTTTGAATCAAACTAACCAGAAATCGCATTAATTTTTATATTAAGTGTAATTTTTGTTTTCTGAAATGTGTTTACTTTGTTAGCTTTGAAACAGGCCGTAAAAAATAAAGGTAACTTTAAAAAATTAATTATATTTTTTTTGTACCGCAGTATAATTTGGAGTAGAAATAGGAGTGTGTTGTGGATTCAAATCCTACTATGTTATACATTGACGCTTATCTGTATCGCGGTATGATTTGGAGAAACCATACGCGCGTTTCAAATGTACATATTATACTACGTTATAGAGTAGCACTCATCTGTATAATGGTATAGAATGTAAATACGCAACCGGGAGATAATTGAATAATTTGATGGCTCTCTACCCAGCTCCTCTGTCAAGTCAAAAATGTATTAATGAATTGTCAAAGATTGATGAAGAAAGTGTGCTATGTTTGGAAAGTTGCAAACCTTTTGAATAAAGTACGGATGACGCACAATTTCAAGTCGCGTATCTTGAAAACGGTAAATGCTCTCAATAATAAATTTTTTGCAGTTATAGATGTCAATCACTATGAGGAAATAAAAAGGCATACGATTTCATTAAAGTGAATGATCGTATTCAACTGAAGAATATAAACTACTCTCTACACAACAAATTCATGCATGTATCCCTAATAGCCCAAGCAATTATATAAATTTTCCCTCTATATTGACAAATGACGTTTTGTCTTATGGGATTGGATTTCAGGATTTTTACTTGGATTTCTGCATTTCACCGAAGATTTGTGAATTTGATCTATTTATAGCATTCAAGATGTGCCATAAAAGGCAGAATAACAATGCATTTGCCATGCAGCACTTAGGGTAGTAACATATTATCAAACTTTCAACCTGATATGCTGATATCGAGGATATTTTGCATGAATTAAGTTTATATTTGATAGCGACATTGGATTTCAATTTGAAATGATGGATAATACATCTTCAATAGAAATGCAAACTCTACAAAAATGTAGTAAATAAGGATTTAATTTAAAAAATAAGTCCTTTCCTGATTTTCTTCTAGATTCTCCATCTTGGCCTGATTTTATTGATTGTGAGAGATGTTGATCAAATTTTTATATATTTATTAGTTAGTTTAGGGAGATTTTGCCAACAACATTTCGATTCTGGTTATTAAAAATTATAGATTTTTCAATAAAAATACGTGATACAGTTTAAAAATATACTCGCAATATATGTTCGAAATATCACCCTTCAGCGATATTACATAGCCCGCCCGCAGTTTCGAATAAATTTCTTTTGGAAAGGATGCTAAATATTAGCAGATTATTTTGTATTTCTTCCATCCCAATGTGAATTCGTACCTGTAATTCTTGTTCTTTATTTCATTCACATGAATGATGTAGTCCTAAATAAATTTAGATCCGGGGACATCGGAGGAGGAGAACAAATTGTGTTGAAGCCCTTTCTGACTAAAATCAGATAATTCAGGTTTGAAGGTACTTCTTGCAAGACTGGCGAGACATTTTGCAAAAATCATAAATACGGTTGTCCACCTACCCTTCAGATAGCCTAAAAATGTTTCATTTATTATACTCGCCCATGAATCAATAATGAACTGTTGCTGGAAGCAAATATTCTTTAGTATTCATGGGTTTTCTACTGTCAATTGTGTAAATTGTATGTGTTGAACGACAAGTGAACGACTGAGCTGATTACCGCCGATCTTCTTAATTTCATAACATTATCTGGGAATATATTTTGATAAATGTTATTTAAAATCAGATTGATAATTATTGAGTTTTTGAATTGCTTATTTATTCTATATTTTCTCACCACAATATGAATGTTATCTGGATATATGACAAGCAATGCCTCTCTCTAGTATTAAGAATTACAAATTACAAAGATTTATCGACGGTGTTTCGAATCATCTTCCAAAATGAATGCAAATATCGATTATTCAAACGAAATTGTTATGAAATTGTTTATTATACACATGAACAATGTGATCAAATCATTATCAGAACGTGTAAAAAATTCAACTATGGCTCAAAGTTTCCAGGGAACAACTGTATAAAAATCAGTCATTTGTAGGTGAAAAGTAAGATTTTGTGGGCTAAAACATGTGAAAGTACAGACAATAACAGAATAGGATGATTCAAAATAACAAAATTGTAAACAAAATATCACATTTTCACAATAAATGCTGAAAATGTTGTCCATATATATATATATATATATATATATATATATATATATATATATATATATATATATATATATATATAAATATAGAGTTTTGAAAATCTGGATCCCCAGGAAATTGAAAAAGCAACCACAAGTCGCGTACAAAAAAACATTTTGAAGTGTTGAGAATGTAATGGACAACATTTTCAGCATTTATTGTGAAAATGTGATATTTTGTTTACAATTTTGTTATTTTGAATCATCCTATTCTGTTATTGTCTGTACTATTCATCAATCATCCTATTCTGTTATTGTCTGTACTTTCACATGTTTTAGCCCACAAAATCTTACTTTTCACCTACAAATGACTGATTTTTATACAGTTGTTCCCTGGAAACTTTGAGCCATAGTTGAATTTTTTACACGTTCTGATAATGATTTGATCACATTGTTCATGTGTATAATAAACAATTTCATAACAATTTCGTTTGAATAATCGATATTTGCATTCATTTTGGAAGATGATTCGAAACACCGTCGATAAATCTTTGTAATTTGTAATTCTTAATACTAGAGAGAGGCATTGCTTGTCATATATCCAGATAACATTCATATTGTGGTGAGAAAATATAGAATAAATAAGCAATTCAAAAACTCAATAATTATCAATCTGATTTTAAATAACATTTATCAAAATATATTCCCAGATAATGTTATGAAATTAAGAAGATCGGCGGTAATCAGCTCAGTCGTTCACTTGTCGTTCAACACATACAATTTACACAATTGACAGTAGAAAACTCATGAATAGTAAAGAATATTTGCTTCCAGCAACAGTTCATTATTGATTTATGGGCGAGTATAATAAATGAAACATTTTTAGGCTATCTGAAGGGTGGGTGGACAACCGTATTTATGATTTTTGCAAAATGTCCCGCCAGTCTTGCAAGAAGTATCTTCAAACCAGAATTATCTGGTTTTAGTCAGAAAGGGCTTCAACACAATTTGTTCTCCTCCTTCGATGTCCCCGGATCTAAATTTATTTAGGACTACATCATTCATGTGAATGAAATAACGAACAAGAATTACAGGTACGAATTCACATTGGGATGGAAGAAATACAAAATAATCTGCTAATATTTAGCATCCTTTCCAAAAAAAATTTATTCGAAACTGCGGGCGGGCTATGTAATATCGATGAAGGGTGATATTTCGAACATATATTGCGAGTATATTTTAAACTGTATCACGTATTTTTATTGAAAAATCTATAATTTTCAATAACTAGAATCGAAATGTTGTTGGCAAAATCTCCCTAAACTAACTAATAAATATATAAAAATCTGATCAACATCTCTCACAATCAATAAAATCAGGCCAAGATGGAGAATCCAGAAGAAAATCAGGATAGGACTTATTTTTTAAATTAAATCCTCATTTACTACATTTTTGTAGAGTTTGCATTTCTATTGAAGATGGATTATCCGTCATTTCAAATTGAATTCCAATGTCGCTATCAAATATAAACTCAATTCATGCAAAATATTCTCGATATCAGCATATCAGGTTAAAAGTTTGATAATATGTTACTACCCTAAGTGCTGCATGGCAAATGCATTGTTATTCTGCCTTTTATGGCACATCTTGAATGCTATAAATGGATCAAATTCACAAATCTTCGGTGAAATGCAGAAATCCAAGTGAAAATCCTGAAATTCAATCCCATAAGACAAAACGTCATTTGTCAATATAGAGGGAAAATTTATATAATTGCTTGGGCTATTAGGGTTACATGCATGAATTTGGTGTGGAGAGAGTAGTTTATATTCTTCAGTTGAATACGATCATTCACTTTAATGAAATCGTATGCTTTTTTATTTCCTCATAGTGATTGTCATCTATAACTGCAAAAAATTTATTATTGAGAGCATTTACCGTTTTCAAGAAACGCGACTTGAAAATGTGCGTCATCCGTACTTTATTCAAAAGGTTTGCAACTTTCCAAACATAGCACACTTTCTTCATCAATCTTTAACAATTTATTAATAAATTTTTGACTTGACAGAGGAGCTGGGTAGATAGCCATCAAATTATTCAATTACCTTCCGGTTGCGTATTTACATTCTATACCATTATACAGATGAGTGCTACTCTATAACGTAGTATAATATGTACATTTGAAACGCGCGTATGGTTTCTCCAAATCATACCACGATACAGATAAGCGTCAATCTATAACATAGTAGGATTTGAACCCACAACACACTCCTATTTCTACTCCAAATTATACCGCGGTACAAAAAAAATATAATTCTTTTTTTAAAGTTACCTTTATTTTTTACGGCCTGTTTCTAAGCTAACAAAGTAAACACATTTCAGAAAACAAAACTTACACGTTATATAAAAATTAATGCAATTTCTGGTTAGTTTGATTCAAACTAATATTCTCTTCCACATTTCTCAAACATTTCCGTTTTTTAAACGATACTGCCTTTGAATTTTGATGGCCTACCAGCCTGAATTCTTTTTGAACCTGCAGTTAGCCCTGTTCTTTGTTTTCTGCGACTAGTTGATGTTGGTTGTACACCTATAATTCTGCCGCGTTTAACTTTTTTGATTTGATGTAAAAAATTCAAAACATCACCAGTTGTATTAATTTATTCATAGCCATGTTTACTTCATTTATAGCATTGGCTGTTTCTATGGAATCATTTCCCTTTAGAGTTTCGACAACTTTTTCAAAATTTTGAGGGAGACGGTTCAGTGGAGTATCAGTAACACTACTTAGATCGTTAACAGATGATGATTCTTTGCTTGGTACAGATGCCGAAGAAGAGAAATCTGCAGCAGTAATATCATTGCCTATATTGCTATTATCGCTTACTGTCATAACTGTTTCATCGACCATATCTAATGACATCTTATCCTCAAAAAAGGTAGTTTGTATATCTACACCTAGAGCAATTCGTGCAAAATCCCTTTTATCATCACAAGATAAAAGAGGAGCTGAGAATGTCAAACTGATTTTCAACGGCGCATAAATGTTTACAAAACTTTCCTCCTTGACCATAGGGACAATTGCAAGTGGCGGTGTCTGTATGCACGGTGTAAATATACACATCAGAAGAGACAGCAAAGCTGATATTATCACACTGCTTGACAGTGAGATTTTTAGCTTTAACGCAAAATTGGTTATATATCATTTTATTTTTTGTTTTCCTACAATTTGAAAATGATAGTAAGTGACGTCTATGGTATGACTCAAATACCTTGCAAACAAAATCAACCAGCGCACAAGTGTTAAATGCTTTGCATCTTTGGAGAACTATGTCTTTAAATATACGTATCGTCGCCTCTACTAAATTATTTGTGTTATGTCCCCTGGTTAAAATTTTGTGTCTAAAACAGACAGCCCATTCCTCTCGTCTATCCCATAAAGACTGCATATAACTTTGAAGCTTATCATAAGATAAAATTACTTCATCCTTAAAGAATTCTTCATGAGCTTGATTGATTTCTGTCTCAGAATGAGCATATAATATTTTTTGAAACTGTCTCATAATATATGATTTGTCTTTTTGTAGTATTCCATGCGTATTCTCCCAAAGCCAACGCCAAAACGCCTGACATAAATGAAAGGTACATAACAGAACAGTCGAATTTGCAAATACAATCTTCAACGCATTTCTTTTGGCTTTTGAGTCGTCGGTTATAAAAACCAGAAGGTATCCAAATCCTCCATCCAGATTTTCAAAACTCTATATTTATATATATATATATATATATATATATATATATATATATATATATATATATATATA